>NC_081291.1:67265420-67890420 GCF_030435805.1 Mustela lutreola | reverse complement strand
ATTATTTATCTGTTTTGTTTTAATAACATTCATAGACTCATAGTAGATAAACCTTTCCCACAGAGGTATGTTGACAGAAATGTAAGAAGTTTTCAAGTAATTTCAACAGGTTCAAGTTGCTCCTTTCCAACTTCTAATGGGGCCGTACCAAGCAGGTCTAGTTTGCTCCTCATGCACATGTGACTCTGCGAAGCCCACCGTAAAACTGGTCTATAGTCCATTCAAAGACCAGGCCAGTGATCATTGCTTGGGTGACAGCAACTTCGAGCTGACTTTAAATAGAGCTGGCCTGTGGGTCCTGAAAAATCTACCGGCCATTATTTCCTTCTGCAAACTCCCAAGGAAAATGGATGCAACCTCTTTTAAACATCGGAGATTCACTCAACAGTGTGTGAAAAGTTAGCACATTTGGGGCAGTGTGTTTAACTGCTTCATGTCTCCAAAACCACGCAGATGGCAAAGTAGCTTACAGACAGACATTCATGTCTTTGGTTTTAAGATTAAGCCATTTCCACCCAATGTTAACTTTACATTTGTTTATAAGGGGTATGTTTTTTTTTTTTGATTGAAATTCTTGCAAATAATAATTGTCATCTAACGTTCATAATGACATCAGGAAACAGGGTTAGTCAGACACTTCCAATTAACATGAACACACTGCAGTTTTGCCAACAGACAAGAGAGAACCACAAGGGATAATCTGGAACCCCAGAGGAGAAGCCAAAGTCAATTCTGAAGGCTCATATCAATTCATACCTTAACAGCTAAAGCTGGACCCCCCAGCTGGAAAGATCCAGCATCCTTGTAACAATCCAGCTGAGCAGCGGCTCTGTGGAGTCCATCCGCATATGTGGATATACTCCCACCCCACAGGCGATCAGGGAAGCCAGACACGGAGGCCACAGCTTGACTTGGGAATGGTTTGCAAATTGCTTGCCTTCTGTAAAAAAGGCTTTTGGGGGAAATATTTTGCCCTTCCACAGCAGTGTGCTTCATCTGTCTCTGTCCACTTCAGTTCCCACTCTAGGGCTCTGCGTGTCTCTCCGTCGACCTGTCTGGGTCAAGGGCTCTCAACCCCCACACCCCAGAAAACAGCGGCTGCACAAGTGTGCCCCCAACTGCTTGCTGATCACTGTGAAAGACCTACTCCTCCCACAACAGGGGATATGCATTGCTGTCCACCCGCTGCCCTGTCTGAGCCAGGTAGGACAACATAAGGAAGCGCCGCTTGCTGAGGAGAACAGGGAGAAGGCACAGCAGAAAGTCAGACAGTGTTCAGAGGAAGAATGTGAGGACTGTGTCTCCAGCTGTATTCAAGAACATAGTAAGAGCAGTAACCATTTAGCTTAAACAGAAGCATGATTCTGAGGAGCAGACCAGGGACTAGGGGGTGGTGGATGCTCCAAGGCAGCATGAGACATTGTATACAGTTGGGGGTTATGCTGGAGGGGTGGCTGGCTTGCTGGTGCCAGACTGACTTCTAGCACCCTCACCGTGTGCTGCCCCAAATCCACCAGAGGGTTACAAACACAAAAAGCTGAGAACGCCACTCCACACAACTGTCTGCCACCCCACAGGACAATGTTTTTCAGGGGGGGAACTGGAGGGGGAGGTGAGGTCATAGGCAAGGGGAAGAGTTGCTTTAAAGTAAATGCACATTCCCAACTCTGGCCGCAATCCAAAAGGGCAGTCTCTGGGAGTGAATCCCAAATGATGGATGGTTCTGGAAATCCCAGTCCCAGGTAAGGCAGGCCACCTCTGCTGGCCCGGACCCTGAAGTCCAGCTCTATACATGTGCTTTGCTGTCCCCTGATGAGGCAGGCTCAGCCACACAGACTCTGGGTCTCTTCTGTCCAGGACAGTGAGGGCCACTGCTGGTTCACATTCCTCTCATCAATGTTCACGGTCTACTCCACTGCCATAAAACATGGTTGCCTACGCAGCCTGGGAGCTGACCCTTCCCCAGCCATTGGCATACTAGCCTAAGTCTGATTTCCAGATCAGCTCTCTAGGGTTTAGCGGGAAGAACTCCACCCTGCCATGATGGTAGTAAACATCCCTGTACCTTGAGAATGTATGATGTGCTAGGTGCCATAGCGGGTGCTTTCAAGACCTGATATCATCCTCACGGCATCACTCTGAAGGAGGAATTTACAATCCCATTTCACAGATTTGAAAAATGAAGGCTGGTAAAGTTAGCACACAACTAATGAGTGGTAAACTGGCTGTCTCAACACCACCTTTCCCAGCATAAAAAATTGGACTGTGATCCAGACCCTGGAACCCCATTTCTTGCCATCCTCCTCCTCCTGACTTTGACCCCTTTTCCAGAATCCTCCACTGTCCAGGATCTTCAAGTAGAAAACCCAGAACGTGTTAGGACTGCGTCTGTCTGCGGGCCCCAGCTCCTGAGGCAACACCTGGGATGTCAACCAGGGCCTGGATCAAGCTAGACTTTGTTTCTCTTGAAGCCTGTTTAAAGTGCTCACCCCAGCAGAGAGTCCAGTCTGACATTTAGGTTAAATACCACCCCCCTCTGCCCCAGACCCTAAAATTTTCCCCCTCTCATGGCTGGAGTCTCAGGAAAACTGGTGGGAAACTACATTTTTCTGGGATATTGGAACCTCAGCCAGGCTTTCCTGTTTAATAATAAAGCAGTAATCCTCAAAGTGCAGCACCCAGATACCACCTGCATCAGAGTCAGCTGGAAGCTTGGGAAATGCACATTCCCGGGTGCCCCAAGACGTCCCAAACCAGACTGTCAGGGTGGTTCTTTTCCTACAGGTGCTCTGTATACACCTCCTTAATTCCAACAGCATCCTCACGATAGAAACAGCTTGCCACCATTGTCTTCGAACTCTGAAACAGATCTATATATTTGATTTTTGGACATAGTTCACAATGCTCATAAGACCCTCTTCAGTCACATTAAGAGCAAAGGAGAGAAAAAGGAAACTAACACTACAGAGCTGCTATGAGACACCAGGCACCTTGTGCTCTTACTATAGTTAATCTTCCCAGTGGCTTATTAACACCTGCATTGTGAGTTAAGGACACTGAGACTTTAGAAGGTTAAGTGACTTGTTCGAGGTCATGGAACTAGACCAAGGTCAGTGCAGATGCATACACAAGTCTCTAATCCCAGACCTAAGCTGGTCCCTCTTGCACTCCAGCCTTCCCCTAATTATAACCCATGGTGTATTCAGCACATCACTGGCTGTTTCGGCTTTTTTTTTTTTTTTTTTTTTTTTTTTTTTTTTTTTTTTAAGAAAGAAGGAAAGAAAGCAGAGGAGGAGCACCTGGAGAGGGAGAGAATCCCAAGCAGACTCCACCGCCCAGTGCATAGCCCACCCCAGGGCTCCATCTCACAACCCTGAGATCATGATCGGAGCTGAAATCAAGAGTCAGACGCTTAACTGACTGTGCCACCCAGTCGCCCCTTGACTCATTTTAATACTCAGTTATTTAGTTGGTTGTTTTGCCATAATATAAAAATTACTCATACCTTCCGCACATAAGAAGTTGTCAATCATGATTTGGCTAATAAATGAGTGAACTCCGTGTAGGCTTTCAAATCTATAACTAAATCATATATTTCTAAATGCCATGCAAAAAAACCCTGCAAAAACGTGTTTATTTTAACTCTGAAATTTGGCTGATTTCATCGTTACAAATCAGGGAGGTCGCAAACTATGGAATGTGAGCCAAACCCGGCCCACAGTCGGTTTTCATACAGCCAGCAAGCTAGGAATTGTGTTTTCTTATTATTATTTTTAAAGAATTGTTTTTTTAAAAAAAGACAAAGAGAAGAATAGGTGACAGAGGCCAGACACCACATATGGTCTCTAAAATATTTACTAACTAGCCCTTCACAAAAAAATAAATAAATAGAAAATTTGAGCCCCGTTGTAGATGTTAAGAAATTATTAGGCTAAGATGGAGTATTCTCAGCAGGGATGATACCATGTAAAACTGATTTTTCAGGAAGTGAAAATATATTGTACTCATTTTATGTATCAGTAACAATACACATATAGGACATAAACAGATACACAGTGTACCTGTGGTTTGAAATTTCAGGGGATAGAAGCAATTAGAGAAAAATGTCTAAAGAGGCTCCTTAAGGGGCAATAATGAGAAAGAGGCTGAGAAACTGCTTCTCTTTGTAGCAAACATTCGCAAAAGAGCTGTTTTCGTGTTCTTTCAACCCACTCCAACCCTCAGCCCTCCCATACAGCTGCTCTCAGCCACAGCCATCAGTGAGCTCCATGTCCACATGTCCAGCAGATGTTTTCATCTCATGTTACTAGACCACCTGCAGACTTTTGACATCTCCTCTCTTTCCTGTCATACTCCCTTCTTCTTTTCAACAACTCCACACTTTGCTGACTTTCTTCTTATCTCCCTGGTTCACCATTTTGAGTTCCCTTTTTCAGATTCCTCTTCCTCCATTTGAAAAAATTCCCCAGGGCCATCCAGAATCCTTCCTCTTCTTTCTCTGTGTTCTCTCTATATATTACATAATCTCTCCCTAACTTTGAAAGTCACCAGCATGCAAAGGAGTTCCTCTTCATCTCTCCCCTGAGTTCTGGATCTATGTCCAGCCACCTTCTTGACATCTCTGCATATTTATTTATTTATTTATTTATTTATTTGCAGGGGAGAGGGACGCTGGAGGATAGCTGCATTGCATTTCTATGGTGTTAAGCTGCAGACATTTGAGGATTTTTTTTTTTTTGCTATACTTTAACTCTCACTAATACCAGTGATGAAACAGGAAATGAACCTAAGTTTTTCTGATTTCAAGACCTGTTGGGCCTTATATGTCTTCCTGATGTTCCTAGACAGGTCTGTGTAGAAATGCTCAGTATTATAACATGGCCTTTCCCATGAAGGAAGATGTCAAGGTAGACTCACTCTTTGACATCTCCACTTTAGTATCTATAGGACACTACAAATGTCAGGAAATTATTTTCCCCTCTCCCTCCAATGAACCTGGTCCTAACCCAGGTTTATCAGTTATATTCCAGTGAGGAAAACAGAATCAATCTAGGTCTTTCCAAAAGAGAGAATTTAATACCAGGAATTGGCAAGACAGGCTATGGAAAACATAATGGTGAAACCACCTGCAGATTGGCCATGGCAGGAAGTCACCACCACCTGAAGGGCTGGAAGGAAAGGAGAGATGGAGGGGAGTCCAGAAGGAGCACCATCCAGGGATATTTGGGACCATGAAGGCTGACAGAAACTGGGCCATAGAAGAGACACAGCCTACCTGGGGCTAGCTGATGCAGAATGAAAGCAAATACTCCTGGCCTAATTCTTCCTCTTGCTAATTAGTCTTCTGCCACTGCTTTCATTGGCTGAACATACCAAAATCTAGCTGACAATGGGGACTGAGAAATAGGGGGTCTCACAACATAGAACATATAGCATGGGTAGGATGCAGAAAGGATATGA
This sequence comes from Mustela lutreola, assembly GCF_030435805.1. NCBI lineage: Eukaryota > Metazoa > Chordata > Mammalia > Carnivora > Mustelidae > Mustela > Mustela lutreola. The sequence continues at coordinate 67,884,960 of NC_081291.1, read as the reverse complement.
AACTAAATAGGAAGTGACCAGTCTCTCCTTTCTTAGTAATGGCACAATCTCCACTGAGTTACTAAAACCAAATTATAGAAGTCATCCTTAAAGCTATATTATTCATTATTATTTATTTATAAGTCTAATATAAATTCCTGATGGTTCTATATCAGGAATAAATCTGTCTACTTTTCTCCATCTCACCCATTCTAGTCCAAATCACCTTCATCTCTCACTGGTCAGTGACAAGACCTCCTCACTGGTCTCCCTGCTACCAATCTTGCCCTGCTTCCAACATGCACATAGTAGCCAATGTGATATTTTTTAAACTTGACACAAAATGATGTCATCTCCTGATCAAAAACTTGAATGGAGCTTCCACTTCTTAAATGGAAATCTAAATGATTCAGACAAAATCTCCCTAAAACTCTGGGCAAAATATTTTTTTTTAAGAAAAGAGAAATTATCAAACAAAAGCAACAAAAAAATAATTATTCCTAAAAATAATTTAGGTATGGCATGCAACACACAAAGAAAACCAGACACGCACGAAAACAAATCACTATAACCAAGAACCAGCAAAGACAGAACACACAGATTCTCAAAGATTTCCTGTTATAATTATCAAACGTAGGCTTACTGGTTCAAAGACATAAAAGCCAAGTTTAAAAGTTTTGGACAATAATTAAGAACTATAAAAACTGACAAAGCCTATTTTCAGAGGACCAGATATAAATTAAGAATGAAAAAAATCAATTACCAAAAATTTAAGGGCAGAGTCTACTTTGCTAAAGAGGGAACAGCAACTTGGTTGATAGGGAGAATATATTAAATACAACACAACACATAGAGACAATGAGATAGAAATAACAGACCAGAGAAAAAGAGACAAAAGACAAAATAAGAGGGTCTAATATATTTACTTGGAATCCAAGGAGGAAAAGAGAGAAAGAGTGGAGCAGAGACAATAAAGGAATGATTAAGTATATTCTAGAACTGGGGCGCCTGGGTGGTTCAGTGGGTTAAAGCCTCTGCCTTCAGCTCAGGTCATGATCCCAGGGTCCTGGGCTGGAGCCTGCATCAGGCTCTCTGCTCAGCAGGGAGCCTGCTTCCCTTCCTTTCTCTCTGCCTGCCTCTCTGCCTTTTTGTGATCTCTGTCAAATAAATAAATAAAATCTTTAAAAAAAAAAAAGAATATTCTAGAACTGACTGAAAACATCAATTTACAGATTCAAGAAGCTGAAAAAGCCTCAAATAGAATTAATGGAAAAAAAGTTCACATATGGACATTTCATAGCAACACTGCAGAAAAAGAGACCAAAAAAATTACAACAGTAACCAGAGGAAAGGAAAAAATAACAAATGACAGTCAGTGGCAGGTGACTTCTTAACAGCAACAATAGAGAACAGAAGTGGAATGGTGTTCTCATTGTGTTTAGAGAAAATAGCTATCAGACTAAAATTTCATACCCAGAAAAACAAGTTATTTCTCTAAGAAAAAAGGCAAAATAAAGATATTTTCAGACAAAGCTTACGGACTGTATTGCCAGAAGTCCCAGGTATAGCCTCCAGGTATAAATAAGATACTTCAAGCAGAAAGTAAATTATTTTACATGGAATGTTAGGTGTGCAAAAAGGAATGAAGAGCAAAGAAAGAGGTAAATACATGAGGTTAAGATACATAACTAAAATATACAATGTCTTAGCCTATGGTGGGCCCTCCCCTCCATAAAGCAGATTGTGAGACCAAAAATAAATATGTGTGTGTGTATACACACACACACACACACACACACACATATGTGTGTATATATATGTATATATAAATGCAATTTGTTCAGTAATAACTGCAGGAAAGAGGGATCACTAAGGAGAGCAAAACAAGAAAGGAGTTAAAGCCAATAAAAGTGTTCATTAATGAGCAGTTCACTTCTGTGGACAGCTAGGACTCAGTCTCACCAGGGACTACTGAGAAACTACCCACAATTGTCCACAGGAAAGGCAAGAGACATACTTCTTCAACAGCGTCTGTCCCCCATTGGTCATTAATCTCCTCACATTCCTGGGCTATGGATACATGAGTTCTGGACAGGTTCATGCAGACAGGAGAGAGGGTTGAGAAAATGTAAGAGGTGACATAAGAACTATTCAGTGTTTATTTTAAGTTCTGTAAGTGAACAGAATAGAAGTGTCCTCAGGTCATTGTCTTTTCTGGAGTGAGAGTAAGATGTCGTTTGGACTGTGATAAGGTTATGGTTCCTAGAGTAATTTCTAGAGTAACCGCTAAAAGAATGTAAATACTATGTAAACTTACAAATAAAGGAAAGTGGATTTTTTTAAATATTTAGACAAAAAAGAAAGTAGAAAAAAGGGTTACAGAATTTAACAAATAAAAGCCCAAAATAAAATAATATATTTAAACCCAGATACATCTGTTCTCATATCAAATATAAATATGTTAGATTTCTAATTAAAAGATAAATATTATTAATCTGAGACGCAAAATAAATAAATAGTAAAATTTCAGCATGGAATGTAAAATCAAACTATTAAAATATTCAATATATCACTATCAAATTAAAGTATCTACATGGTCAAGACACCAATCCTTTCCAAATTAGTATATAAATTTAATACAATAAAAATGAAAGTAGCAACCAAATACTTTGGAAAAACTGACAAAATAATTTCAAATTAATCCAGATAATATTTAAGAATACTTTTTAAAAGTAGAATAATGAAGGATGTTAAAATATCAGTAAAACTATAAAAATAGATAGACATAATCAGTAGTATGTAATACTACTTACATAATCAGTAGTGTGTGGATACTACTTGAAAGTTTTCTGAATATATTTACCTTTATTTATTCAGTTGATCCACATAATAAACTTTACAAACCAAACAGGCCTTACATTAAGAAACTGATGCTCAGAGAGACTAACTTGTGCAGTTACCCAGCAAAAGATTGAGCTAAATGTCAGTTCCAGCTCAGACTCTCTCCTGGTGTGGTGGTCTGGTTCATACCACCCTTTAGCTATCATGATTAAACAGCTGTACTTTTGAAATCAGGTCACAGTTTATAACAGAGCAGGTCCAATGAAGATTGAGGTGTGCAAAATGTTCTTGATTTATTAAAATATTGCTTTCCTTTGAGCACAGATACAGCAAGATGTTGACATAATGGCAATAAAAGCAGCAATCTCAGGCAGACTTCTCCCTTGAGTTTCTAAAATCTGATATTAATCAGCTACCTAGTTCAAGCTTCAAGAGTTGGGTTTCCCATAGATAACATCACGAAGCTATAATCTTTCCTATTTAGCTTGGAACCCCCAGGGTCTTCTGTATAGCTTTGCTACTATAATTTTTATTTACTTATTTATTTGTTTATAATAGCAACTTATGTTTAGAACTCATTTGAGCTGGTTCAACGCATATACCTTGCACCAACTATATTCTATTTGGTGTACTTGCAGACTTGCCTGACACCTGCATCTTCCCTACAATGATAGGAAGATGAAGAATCAGCAACTATTTAAAGCTGATTCTGTGACTGTCCAATACCTAACACAGTACTACATCAATATATAAATATATGAGTAAATAAACATGTCATGTCTTTAAAATTATGGTGGTGATGATGATGGCGACAGTGGTGATATGATGGTGATGATGATGATGATGTGATTATGGTGATGATGATGACACCTCCCACCACAACCTCAGAATACAGTGAATTATTTTACTATCTTCCTACATAAAGCAAACACAGGAAAATCTACAATATGGATTTTCTTCAGGAAGTTTGTTTGCTATTCTCCAAACTTAAGCCACCATAAAAAAGTTGAGATAGAGACCATATAGCTAGCAGGCATCTCTTGTAGAGGACAGGGTGCTCAATGGGTCCCATAAAGATTATAGTGTTCAACATGGAATTAGTTGTTAGATTTCCAATGAATGGAAAATGAGAATTTAAAAAAAAGAATTATTCATTTGGACATTCACAGTGAGCATCAAGCAGCCTAGTTACATCCAAATATATTCTTCATGTTTGTATCAAAAATATCCCATTTTGAAACAAATGAATTTTTAAAGGATTTTTAGGTGCAGAATATAGATAGTATTTTTCTCATAGTATTACATATAATTCTTGAATACTTATTTTATATCAGAAAGAGTTACTTCTACAGTACATTTTATTATGTAAAATGCTAGATGCAGTTATGTGACTTCAAAGGAATTTCATAAAGTCATAAATTCCTCAGCCTCTGCCTACATATCTCATGCACCCCATGTTTTCTCACCATTACTTGTCCAACTATGTTTCATATTTAAAATAATGACAATGAAAGAAGGGAACCAGGCCTCCTGTACAAAAACAAACCCATATTTCTCTTCTCATAAAAAGAAGTTTAAAAAGGAATTGTCTATCTGCTTGGAAGACCAGGCCATTCTAATGAATTATGAAGCTCTGAAAAATCCCAAACCTCTTTTCAACCTCAAGCTGATCATCTGTGTGATTCATTCGCAGTAAATCTATGCCTGAACATGTTTGGTTTTTACCAAATGATGTCTCATTATCCCCAAGCTGAAACTATGCTGAAAGCCAACCTCTTGCTTTCCTTTAATGACATGCACCGCCAGAAATACAATTATTTCTGAGTACCCTCTCTTACCACTCCTGGGCTAGTGATTACTCTTAGACTCCTCTGCCTTGGAGATTGTGTTCTTACCTTTTATCTGTTTTCTCCTTTCCTCTTCTTCTCCTGGTTGCTGGCCCTCCACCCTTGCACACAAATCAGCCCACAAACTCAGTTCCAGTGCCACCCTTGATGTCTCCTCCTAAAACCAGAGAAGTCCAGGGGCTGCAATGGAGTTGGGAGGCCATCTTTTTCAGCCTCTGATTTTAGGTAAAGCCTGAATGTAATCCTTCTCCCACCAAAGGCCAGCCTGTCTGGCCCCCCTCTGCAAGTGTCTCTTGAGTACTATACCTTCGAAGGGCCTGCAACCAAGATGGAAATTCTGCTCCGGCCCCACATGACTTGCAGACCAAGCCCTACTTTCCCATCTCCTTCAAAAACAGTCCACTACTTAGACTAGGTCTTACTTCTCTTCATTCCATTGTCCCCTCATTCCTCATTCTGTTGTGACTACAGCCAGCACAACTGACTGGTCCTCACATTTGATCTGTGCTGCACCCACTTCATCCCCCAGAATCACAGGCTCTTCCTGTATTCATACTCGGCTACAAGGAGAGTGGCCATGTTCTTGTGAGACAGAGGTGAATAAGCTGGTCCTCACAAGGACCCAGGCCCCTTCTCTTTGCCAGGTTATCTCCATGCTTCTCCTGAGAGCATCCTCACCTTCTGCCCTCTTCATCATGTCCCTTTGCTTCTGACGTGCACCATAGCTGGCTTTACTGCTTCACCAAGAGTTATCACTGCCTGGGGTACCATCATATCAGCCTTTCATAGGGTATCAGAGAATATGTCTAATAAAAGATAAATTTCACCTGCCTTCAGGCCTTAAATTAGGGTAACCGACCCTTGCCAGAAGGCCACAGGTCTTCAAAGCCCAAGATAAATCTGGCACAGCTTCTTGGTACATCAATTTCACTTTAATAACAGTAACTTCAAACTTGCTAAATATTGAAATAAAGTATGAATTATGTGGAGTACAACAGAGAATGAATATTAATTCTTAAAGATAAAACTTTAAGACTTGTAGGAGATTTTGAAATTTGGGTGGAAAATATCAGTATGATTCCAGATGACTCACACTTCCTCACACCACCCCATTGCCCCTCAGGTGCAGGCATTCACTCTCTTCTCAGTACTGAGAACATTGGAGGGACAAGGCTTTATGACTGATTCCCAATTTTTAAGGTGGTTCCTGTTGATGGGGAAATGTTTTGTATTTTATAGATATGGCCCTTTCCCCTCCAGCCCTGCCACCGACCATCTTCTTGAAACCATTCTAGTTGCTGTGCTTGAAATGAGTTGCAGGACTGAAGTGGCTTTAGAATGTTTTCTTCTGGACTGAGATTTGCAGTGGAATTTTTTGGGAGAAGGTTACAAATAAATTGATATCTCAATAAAAATTATGGGTAATTATAATTTTGCTTTTTTTATTCCTCTTATAAAACACAGCTGCAATGAATATTCTTATCATCATATCTGTGTCTGTACCATTAATTATTTCTCTAATGATAACAGGGATGGTGGCTCTTTCTAAAAAGTAAAAGTTGACCTACTATTTCTATATTTCTGTTTATATAAGACCCACAACTAGGTCATGAGTAAGAAGCAATTCTTTTTTTTCTTTTTTCTTTTTTTTAATAAACATATAATATATTTTTATCCCCAGGGGTACAGGTCTGTGAATCGCCAGGTTTACACACATCACAGCACTCACCATAGCACATACCCTCCCCAATGTCCATAACCCCACGCCCTTTCTCCCAACTCCCCTCCCCCAACAACCCTCAGTTTGTTTTGTAGATTAAGAGTCACTTATGGTTTATCTCCCTCCCAATCCCATCTTGTTTCATTTATTCTTCTCCTACCCCCTTAATCCCCCATGTTGCATCTCCACTTCCTCATATCAGGGAGATCATATGATAGTTATCTTTCTCCGCTTGACTTACTTCGCTAAGCATGATACCCTCTAATTCCATCCATGTCTTCGCAAATGGCAAGATTTTATTTCTTTTGATGGCTGCACAGTATTCCATTGTGTATATATACCACATCTTCTTTATCCCTTCATCTGTTGATGGACATCTAGGTTCTCTCCATAGTTTGGCTATTGTGGACATTGCTGCTATAAACATTTGGGTGCATGTGTCCCTTCGGATCATTACGTTTGTATCTTTAGGGTAAATACCCATTAGTGCTATTGCTGGGTCATAGGGTAGTTCTATTTTCAACATTTTGAGGAACCTCCATGTTGTTTTCCAGAGTGGTTGTACCAGCTTGCATTCCCACCAACAGTGTAGGAGGGTTCCCCTTTCTCCGAATCCTTGCTAGCATCTATCATTTCCTGACTTGTTAATTTTAGCCATTCTGACTGGTGTGAGGTGATATCTCATTGTGGTTTTGATTTGTATTTCCCTGATGCCGAGTGATATGGAGCACTTTTTCATGTGTCTGTTGGCCATCTGGATGTCTTCTTTGCAGAAATGTCTGTTCATGTCTTCTGCCCAGCCTCTTCAATAAATGGTGTTGGGAAAATTGGACAGCCACATGCATAAAAATGAAATTGGACCATTTCCTTATACCACACACAAAAATAGACTCAAAATGGATAAAGGACCTCAATGTGAGAAAGGAATCCATCAAAATCCTTGAGGAGAACACAGGCAGCAACCTCTTCGACCTCAGCCGCAGCAACATCTTCCTAGGAACATCGCCAAAGGCAAGAGAAGCAAGGGCAAAAATGAACTATTGGGATTTTATCAAGATCAAAAGCTTTTGCACAGCAAAGGAAACAGTTAACAAAACCAAAAGACAACTGACAGAATGGGAGAAGATATTTGCAAACGACATATCAGATAAAGGGCTAGTGTCCAGAATCTATAAAGAACTTAGCAAACTCAATACCCAAATAACAAATAATCCAATCAAAAAGCAATTCTTATATCCCAGAAAGAAGTGTACTTGCGAATGCCAAGGTTGGATTAAGGTTTGTAAGGTGTGATCTTCAGGTCCCTTGGCCACTTATGACCATAGACCAAATCACCCAAACATCCCAAATCTAATAAGAAACAAATGTAGGGAGGAGGCATACATAGGGAAACCTAAAACTGGATTCCAAGATCAAGCCACTACCACCATGAACTCACAGAAAGCACTTTAAGTGCTTTATACTAAATCTAGCTCTAATACAAAAATCCAGAAGAATGGTATGGATAAAATGCTACAGCAGAGAGCCATGCACTTGAGGGCCATAAGAGGAGCTGAAACTTAACAGGTGAAATTATACCTTTCTTCCTCAAATTGTGGGCTTTAAAGAATATGGACTAGCAAGAGAAAATGTATATGTAACCCATGCTACAATGATATGCAACCAATACGTGTCTGGTTCTTCTAATGCTCATCCTACAAGCTCTGAGCATCACCTATACCCATAAAAACTGAGAGGGCATGTCACTACACCCCAGCATTCTTTCCATATCCTGGCAGTACCTACTGAATATGTATACTGGTATGGGGAAAGAACTCCAACTGACATCAACTGAGCACCAATATACTGGTGCTTCACACTTGCTGACCATTTCACTCTCATGACCACCATAAAAATTAATCTTATTATCAGCACCTTCCAGATAAAGACACCACAGATAATGGAAAATATGGATTTGTTGAATATATATTAAATTTGACCTTCAGTCCCAAAGGCAACACAGAAATGCAATTGTAGAGGCCGACATATGGGACCTTTCTAAGGTGGTCATAAAGAAATAAAGAGCTGTGAGCACAGTAACGACCCATTGAAATAGAGATCAGCATGGCCAGAGTTCAGAGAAGGGTTGCATTCCATTATGGAAAATGATGAGAAGGCCCAGAGTCCATAGAAACCTCAAAGATGCTCTTTCTATAGTTTCATTTAGGGCCAAATTTTGGCTCTTGAGCTCTCTGATGAAAGGTAACCCAAGTAATTTTTCAAGGTAAATACAAGCAGTGACCTTCAAGTCAAACTCTATTGGCTCTGAATTGCAAAAGACAATAATTACACCACATCTATAGCATCTCTGCAGCAAAATTGAAAAGAATGTTATCCTCTCTGACTCCCCAATCCCTCAGAAAACAGTAGGGACCAGAGGAATATGGCATTGCTCAGAACAGGTAAATAACCCAATAGTGTGATTTTTATGTTCATGTTGATTAAAGATGTCATCTTGCTTCAACAAGCTTTGAGAAGTGCCCAGATGGATCCTTTTTCTCATGACTCATAAATTACACAGTTCGCTGAATCTGTAATTCACAGAAACATATCATGGTGTCGGCCTTGTAAATGCCAATGCCAAAGCACCAGCGCCTTTCATTATACACTGTGATTATGGATTAAATGATTTCATAAATATATTGGGTGTTTCACATTTGGTATGAGGCTGTCTTAGAGTCCCTACAATCTGTCATCGCTGTTAACAAGATATCGACCTCCTGGTAATCCAAGCAAAAAACATCCCCCTTTGAATGTCAGCCAAGAAGAAAACCCTCCAGAACTTCCACAAACTGGTCTCAAATCCCATAAGTAGAATAACCTCAAGAAAAAGGCCAGCAAAAAGGCCTTGGATGTCAAGGGCTGTGTCTGAGCAACATGAAGTATAGGCATTAGTGATGTTTGCAATTCCTTCTCTCCCCAGTGCAACAAGGACCATTTTAAGCAGGTGAAGCCCTTAAAGTAGGTTTCTCCAGAATTTCACTAAAGAATTCCTACCAGCAGAAAAGGATGAACTATGTGTACACAAGTCCTGGAGGTAGGGCTGCTAGATCCTACTATAATTTCAAAATTTCCTAGAAGTCTTGGATGATATCTTTTAAAGTTTATTATATACTTTACATCCTGTTCCATAAGAGTTCCCAACTTAATATGGTATGTAAGTGAAATATTCCAGGAAGTGGAGTCATGTTTATCTTGGATATTGAGTAGGCTGTGGTCTTTATTCACACTAGAGCCCCAAGGATCACAAACCTTCACTTTCAGAGCTTCAGTCTTCAGGAGTTTCCTAAATGAAACTAATTTCATGTAATGCCAAAATGGGGGAATTGCTAAGATTGAACCTACTTTGCAGTTGCAGAAGAGTCTCAATGTCTTCTTTCATAGGTGAATTAAGACGTTCCTTTATATTGTTGCCAAATTTCATTTTCAAATTTTGCCTTTGTATTACTGTTTGTAGATCATAGGCCAAAGATCTAGATAACTGGGGTTTTATATACGTCTCTATTTTAGCAATGAAACTACAGCTTGGGTGGAACATCACTAAGCAAACCCAGAAAGCAGATCAGATGCCAACCTTCATGTGTATAACAATGTTTGCAATTGGGATTTTAGAGTCTTTAAAGGTCTTTTTACCAAAGGATCTGTAAGATATATTACAGTTATATATATATATATATATATATATATATATATATATATATATATATATATAGTGGTGCCTCAAACTTCCTGTTCACATAAACCCTAAGAGAAACTTAAAAAACATTGAACCTAAGCATTTTCTTATCAAGGCCGATGGCATAAGCCCAAGAGGTGAAACAAATCACACAAATATGTTTAAAATCCTTACTAGCATCCCACTTGCTAAGATTCCATTGCTTAAATGAAGTCACATGGTCAAGTCCAACATCAAAGAGGTGGGGAAATGTACTCCCTTTGCTGCAAGGGTGATGAGTGAAGAATTGAGAACATAAATCCAACTGATCATTTTGTTGTTGTTATTTGGAAGGTTAGACAATTTATTAAGAGCCCCCTTTCCTCTGTCTTTAGGTCACTTTTTCCTCTGTAGACCTTGTGTGTTAACCCCAGGAACATGGCTTGGAGCAGAGGCATGGCTCGATGAGGCCCAGAAGGTGGCTGCAGCTGTCTAGCTCATACCACATGAACACAGCTGGCAGGTTCAGCTCCTTATACAGCATCTTCACCCAGGGCCACCTTCTTGGCCTCCTTCTGCCCATAACTCTCCTGAAGGATCTTGTACTGTTCTAGAGAGGCCTGCTGCAGACACCGAACCAACGAGCCAACTACATTTTTTGTCCTGGATGTCTGTGTCAATTTTAGCTGTCACACTAGGGTCTCCAGAGAGATCAGTGCTGTGAAGTGTGTAAACCCGGTGATTCACAGACCTGGGGATAAAAATATATGTATATAAAAAATATATGTTTATAAAAAATAAAAAATTAAAAAAAAAAATAATAATCCTGATTCTGAAAGAACTCCCCTATCTCCAGCAGGATTCTTTTGGCATTGGCATGCTTTTCTCCCCATCTATGCCTGCCATATCCACAGCAGCAGGCACAGGAACACAGAATGAATAGAATGCAGTCTTGTACTTGACAATACATTTATACCTCTTTTCAGTGATTCTGCCAAGATCCACATTATCCTGGAGGGCTGTGATGAGGTCCAGGGTCCATCTGATCTCAGTCTTATAGGAACTCTGTAGGAAAAGCGCAAATGGTTTCAGATAATAAGGCTGCTCTTGGCAGTAAAAATTTAGCAGGTAGTGGATATATGCTTCCAGAAACAAAACTTCGGTGATGGTATCCAAACCTATGCCAGGTTTGTGATACCTATAGATCATGGTATGCCCCGTCCAGTGAAAGATGAATCCATGATGTCATCTGACACCAGGAAGAAAGCCTGGAGCATTTCCACACACCAGCCCACAGTCAGGGCCTGCTGGAGACTATCAGCACCCTGCTTCCCTGGCTCCACCAGCTCCTGAAAATCTATCAGCACTGTCAAACCCCACTGGTATTTGCCTTGGATAGCACTGTATCCCAAGACCTTCTTAAGCCAGGCAATTCCATCTCCTGTCTCCAGGTGGGTCATGCCATCCTCAGTTAGCACTTTGACCATCTGAGAGAAGTGCTGGATGAAATCCTGCTTTACTTGGGCATAAGGATCCAATTTCTGGTCCCCATCCATTCTTTTTTTTTTTTTTTAATTTATTTTTTATTTATTTTAAGCATAATAGTATTCATTATTTTTTCACCACACCCAGTGCTCCATGCAATCCGTGCCCTCTGTAATACCCACCACCTGGTACCCCAACCTCCCACCCCCCCACCACTTCAAACCCCTCAGATTGTTGTTCAGAGTCCATAGTCTCTCATGGTTCACCTCCCCTTCCAATTTCCCCCAATTCCTTTCTCCTCTCTAACTCCCCATGTCCTCCATGCTATTTGTTATGCTCCACAAATAAGTGAAACCATATGATAATTGACTCTCTCTGCTTGACTGATTTCACTCAGCATAATCTCTTCCAGTCCCATCCATGTTGCTACAAAAGTTGGGTATTCGTCCTTTCTGATGGAGGCATAATACTCCATAGGGTATATGGACCATATCTTCCTTATCCATTCGTCCATTGAAGGGCATCTTGGTTCTTTCCAAGTTTGGTGACCGTGGCCATTGCTGCTATAAACATTGGGGTACAGATGGCCCTTCTTTTCACTACATCTGTATCTTTGGGGTAAATACCCAGGAGTGCAATGGCAAAGTCATAAGGAAGTTCTATTTTTAATTTCTTGAGGAATCTCCACACTGTTCTCCAAAGAGGCTGCACCAACTTGCATTCCCACCAACAGTGGAAGAGGGTTCCCCTTTCTCCACATCCCCCCCAACACATGTTGTTTCCTGTCTTGCTAATTTTGGCCATTCTAACTTGTGTAAGGTGATATCTCAATGTGGTTTTAATTTGAATCTCCCTGATGGCTAGTGATGATGAACATTTTTTCATGTGTCTGATAACCGTTTGTGAGGGAGGAGTCAAGTGCCCTGCTCCTGGATGCCAACTCTTGGTCTAAATCTAATTGATCATTTAAGATTTAACAATTTTCTCCTGATTGAATTATTATTATAATTATTGCAAACAGATATAAAAACACAAAAATATAACATCTGAAAAATAATTGTTAAACATATATAATTTTTTATGGAAAACACATCTCTTAATGATATGAAATTTTAAAAAATATGTCCTATATCTGTGAATAAATATTATAAACACAAAAGAACCAAGATTCAGCATTAATTTCATAAAAATTTTTCATTTTTATAAATAAGAGCGTTGAGAAATTTTGTTTACATAACTATAGCTATGAAGAAATTTTCATAACAATGTACTGAGTTCTTTGAACTCTTCGTTATATACCAAAAATCACATGGTGATCCATCATCAAAAACTACTTTTAGGGGCACCTGGGTAGCTCAGTCGTTAAGTGTCTGCCTTCGGCTCAGGTCATGATTCCAGGGTCCTGGGATCAAGACCCACAACAGGCTCCCTGCTCAGCAGAAGGCCTGCTTCTTCCTCTGCCTGCTGCTCCCCCTACTGTGTGTGTGCTCTCTCTCTCTTTCTCACTATCAAACAAATAAATAAAATATTTTATTTTAAAAAACTAATTTTAATAATCTATGTGTTGACAACTTAATTTCAGTCTTCCTTCAATTTTGCTGAAAGCAAAGAATAGGAAACTATGTTTTTGTAAAATATTTTATTATTCAGTCATTCTGTTTATTCACTTTTTCAGTTTCTATGATATACATTTAAAGAACTTTATCAGCACCTGTCAGTGACTGTTAATTATATCTGGTTATTTCTGATACTCTCACTTAGGGTCACCTTGTTTAACACAATATACTCAAAAAAGGATGGGGAAATACAGTGTAGCTAATTTTTTTTAAATTTTATTTATTCCTTTGACAGAGACATATCAGAAGTAGGCAGAGAGGAAGGCAGAGAGAGGAGGAAGCAGGCTCCCTGCCGAGCAGAGAGCCCGATGCGGGACTCGATCCCAGGACCCTGAGATCATGACCTGAGCTGAAGGCAGAGGCTTTAACCCACTGAGCCACCCAGGCGCCCACAGTGTAGCTAATTTTAACTCAGCTGTGCCAAGGCAATATTTCATGAGGGGATGCTTTTACTATTTATTTACTTTTTAGGGGTAACAACCTTATTATTTTTTTTGCTGGTTTTTCTGTCTTATTTATTTTTTTTTAATATTTTATTTTTTATAAACATATATTTTTATCCCCAGGGGTACAGGTCTGTGAATCACCAGGTTTACACACTTCACAGCACTCACAAAAGCACACACCCTCCCCAATGTCCATAATCCCACCCCCTTCTCCCAACCCCCCTCCCCCCGGCAACCCTCAGTTTGTTTTGTGAGATTAAGAGTCACTTATGGTTTGTCTCCCTCCCAATCCCATCTTGTTTCATTGATTCTTCTCCTACCCACTTAAGCCCCCATGTTGCATAACCACTTCCTCATATCAGGGAGATCATATGGTAGTTGTCTTTCTCTGCTTGACTTATTTCGCTAAGCATGATACGCTCTAGTTCCATCCATGTTGTCGCAAATGGCAAGATTTCATTTCCTTTGATGGCTGCATAGTATTCCATTGTGTATATATACCACATCTTCTTGATCCATTCATCTGTTGATGGACATCTAGGTTCTTTCCATAGTTTGGCTATTGTGGACATTGCTGCTATAAACATTCGGGTGCACGTGCCCCTTTGGATCACTACGTTTGTATCTTTAGGGTAAATACCCAGTAGTGCAATTGCTGAGTCATAGGGCAGTTCTATTTTCAACATTTTGAGGAACCTCCAGGCTGTTTTCCAGAGTGGCTGCACCAGCTTGCATTCCCACCAACAGTGTAGGAGGGTTCCCCTTTCTCCGCATCCTCGCCAGCATCTGTATTTTCCTGACTTGTTGATTTTAGCCATTTTGACTGGTGTGAGGTGATATCTCATTGTGATTTTGATTTGTATTTCCCTGATGCCGAGTGATATGGAGCACTTTTTCATGTGTCTGTTGGCCATCTGGATGTCTTCTTTGCAGAAATGTCTATTCATGTCCTCTGCCCATTTCTTGATTGGATTATTTGTTCTTTGGGTGTTGAGTTTGCTAAGTTCTTTATAGATTCTGGACACTAGTCCTTTATCTGATATGTCGTTTGCAAATATCTTCTCCCATTCTGTCAGTTGTCTTTTGATTTTGTGAACTGTTTCCTTTGCTGTGCAAAAGCTTTTGATCTTGATGATATCCCAATAGTTCATTTTTGCCCTTGCTTCCCTTGCCTTTGGCTATGTTCCTAGGAAGATGTTGCTGCGGCTGAGGTCAAAGAGGTTGCTGCCTGTGTTCTCCTCAAGGATTTTGATGGATTCCTTTCGCACATTGAGGTCCTTCATCCATTTTGAATCTATTTTCGTGTGTGGTGTAAGGAAATGGTCCAGTTTCATTTTTCTGCATGTGGCTGTCCAATTTTCCCAACACCATTTATTGAAGAGGCTGCCTTTTTTCCATTAGATATTCGTTCCTGCTTTGTCGAAGATTAGTTGACCATAGAGTTGAGGGTCTATTTCTGGGCTCTCTATTCTGTTCCATTGATCTATATGTCTGTTTTTGTGCCAGTACCATGATGTCTTGATGATGAAGCTGTGTAATAGAGCTAGAAGTCTGGAATTGTGATGCCACCAACCTTGGCCTTCTTTTTCAATATCCCTTTGGCTATTCGAGGTCTTTTCTGGTTCTATATAAATTTTAGAATTATTTGTTCCATTTCTTTGAAAAAGATGGATGGTACTTTGATAGGAATTGCATTAAATGTGTAGATTGCTTTAGGTAGCATAGACATTTTCACAATATTTATTCTTCCAATCCAGGAGCATGGAACATTTTTCCATTTCTTTGTGTCTTCCTCAATTTCTTTCATGAGTACTTTATAGTTTTCTGAGTATAGATTCTGTGTCTCTTTGGTTAGGTTTATTCCTAGGTATCTTATGGTTTTGGGTGCAATTGTAAATGAGATTGACTCCTTAATTTCTCTTTCTTCTGTCTCGTTGTTGGTGTAGAGAAATTCAATTGATTTCTGTGCATTGATTTTATATCCTGACACTTTACTGAATTCCTGTACAAGTTCTAGCAGTTTTGGAGTGGAGTCTTTGGGGTTTTCCACATATAGTATCATATCATCTGCGAAGAGTGATAATTTGACTTCTTCTTTGCCAATTTGTATGCCTTTAATTTCCTTTTGTGTCTGATTGCTGATGCTAGGACCTCTAGTACTATGTTGAATAGCAGTGGTGATAATGGACATCCCTGCCGTGTTCCTGACCTTAGCGGGAAAGCTTTCAGTTTTTCTCCATTGAGAATGATATTTGTGGTGGGTTTTTCATAGATGGCTTTGATATTGAGATATGTGCCCTCTATCCCTACACTTTGAAGAGTTTTGATCAGGAAGGGATGCTGTACTTTGTCAAATGCTTTTTTTTTTTTTTTTTTAGCTTTTTTTTTTTAATATAATTTTTTATTTTTTATAAACATATATTTTTATCCCCAGGGGTACAGGTCTGTGAATCACCAGGTGTACACACTTCACAGCACTCACCAAAACACATACCCTCCCCAATGTCCATAATACCACCCCCTTCTCCCAAACCCCCTCCCCCCAACAACCCTCAGTTTGTTTTGTGAGATTAAGAGTCACTTATGGTTTGTCTCCCTCCCAATCCCATCTTCTTTCATTTATTCTTCTCGTACCCACTTAAGCCCCCATGTTGCATCA
Source organism: Mustela lutreola (assembly GCF_030435805.1). Taxonomy (NCBI): domain Eukaryota; kingdom Metazoa; phylum Chordata; class Mammalia; order Carnivora; family Mustelidae; genus Mustela; species Mustela lutreola. The sequence continues at coordinate 67,868,673 of NC_081291.1, read as the reverse complement.
CCACTTCCTCATATCAGGGAGATCATATGATAGTTGTCTTTCTCCGCTTGACTTATTTCGCTAAGCATGATACGCTCTAGTTCCATCCATGTTATTGCAAATGGCAAGATTTCATTTCTTTTGATGGCTGCATAGTATTCCATTGTGTATATATACCACATCTTCTTGATCCATTCATCTGTTGATGGACATCTAGGTTCTTTCCATAGTTTGGCTATTGTGGACATTGCTGCTATAAACATTCGAGTACACGTGCCCCTTTGGATCACTACGTTTGTATCTTTAGGGTAAATGCCCAATAGTGCAATTGCTGGGTCATAGGGCAGTTCTATTTTCAACATTTTGAGGAACCTCCAGGCTGTTTTCCAGAGTGGCTGCACCAGCTTGCATTCCCACCAACAGTGTAGGAGGGTTCCCCTTTCTCCGCATCCTCGCCAGCATCTGTCATTTCCTGACTTGTTGATTTTAGCCATTCTGACTGGTGTGAGGTGATATCGCATTGTGGTTTTGATTTGTATTTCCCTGATGCCGAGTGATATGGAGCACTTTTTCATGTGTCTGTTGGCCATCTGGATGTCTTCTTTGCAGAAATGTCTATTCATGTCCTCTGCCCATTTCTTGATTGGATTATTTGTTCTTTGGGTGTTGAGTTTGCTAAGTTCTTTATAGATTCTGGACACTAGTCCTTTATCTGATATGTCGTTTGCAAATATCTTCTCCCATTCTGTCAGTTGTCTTTTGATTTTGTGAACTGTTTCCTTTGCTGTGCAAAAGCTTTTGATCTTGATGAAATCCCAATAGTTCATTTTTGCCCTTGCTTCCCTTGCCTTTGGCTATGTTCCTAGGAAGATGTTGCTGCGGCTGAGGTCAAAGAGGTTGCTGCCTGTGTTCTCCTCAAGGATTTTGATGGATTCCTTTCGCACATTGAGGTCCTTCATCCATTTTGAATCTATTTTTGTGTGTGGTGTAAGGAAATGGTCCAATTTCATTTTTCTGCATGTGGATGTCCAATTTTCCCAGCACCATTTATTGAAGAGACTGTCTTTTTTCCATTGGACATTCTTTCCTGCTTTGTCGAAGATGAGTTGACCATAGAGTTGAGAGTCTATTTCTGGGCTCTCTATTCTGTTCCATTCATCTATGGGTCTGTTTTTGTGCCATTACCATGCTGTCTTGATGATGACAGCTTTGTAATAGAGCTTGAAGTCCGGGATTGTGATACCACCAACGTTGGCTTTCTTTTTCAATATCCCTTTAGCTATTCGAGGTCTTTTCTGGTTCCATATAAATTTTAGAATTATTTGTTCCATTTCTTTGAAAAAGATGGATGGTACTTTGATAGGAATTGCATTAAATGTGTAGATTGCTTTAGGTAGCATAGACATTTTCACAATATTTATTCTTCCAATCCAGGAGCATGGAACATTTTTCCATTTCTTTGTGTCTTCCTCAATTTCTTTCATGAGTACTTTATAGTTTTCTGAGTATAGATTCTGTGTCTCTTTGGTTAGGTTTATTCCTAGGTATCTTATGGTTTTGGGTGCAATTGTAAATGAGATTGACTCCTTAATTTCCCTTTCTTCTGTCTTGCTGTTGGTGTAGAGAAATGCAACTGATTTCTGTGCATTGATTTTATATCCTGACACTTTACTGAATTCCTGTATAAGTTCTAGCAGTTTTGGAGTGGAGTCTTTTGGGTTTTCCACATATAGTATCATACCATCTGCGAAGAGTGATAATTTGACTTCTTCTTTGCCGATTTGAATGCCTTTAATTTCCTTTTGTTGTCTGATTGCTGATGCTAGGACCTCTAGTACTATGTTGAATAGCCGTGGTGATAATGGACATCCCTGCCGTGTTCCTGACCTTAGTGGAAAAGCTTTCAGTTTTTCTCCATTGAGAATGATATTTGCGGTGGGTTTTTCATAGATGGCTTTGATGATACTGAGGTATGTGCCCTCTATCCCTACACTTTGAAGAGTTTTGATCAGGAAGGGATGCTGTACTTTGTCAAATGCTTTTTCAGCATCTATTGAGAGTATCATATGGTTCTTGTTCTTACTTTTATTGAAGTGTTGTATCACATTGACTGATTTGCGGATGTTGAACCAACCTTGCAGCCCTGCAATAAATCCCACTTGGTCGTAGTGAATAATCTTTTTAATGTACTGTTGAATCCTATTGGCTAGTATTTTGTTGAGTATTTTCGCATCTGTGTTCATCAAGGATATTGGTCTATAGCTCTCTTTTTTGGTGGGATCCTTGTCTGGTTTGGGGATCAAGGTGATGCTGGCCTCATAAAATGAGTTTGGAAGTTTTCCTTCCATTTCTATTTTTTGGAACAGTTTTAGGAGAATAGGAATTAGTTCTTCTTTAAATGTTTGGTAGAATTCCCCCGGGAAGCCGTCTGGCCCTGGGCTTTTGTTTGTTTGGAGATTTTTAATGACTGTTTCAATCTCCTTACTGGTTATGGGTCTGTTCAGGCTTTCTATTTCTTCCTCGTTCAGTTGTGGTAGTTTATATGTTTCTAGGAATGCATCCATTTCTTCCAGATTGTCAAATTTATTGCCGTAGAGTTGCTCATAGTATGTTCTTATAATAGTTTGTATTTCTTTGGTGTTAGTTGTGATCTCTCCTCTTTCATTCATGATTTTATTTATTTGGGTCCTTTCTCTTTTCTTTTTGATAAGTCAGGCCAGGGGTTTATCAATTTTATTAATTCTTACAAAGAACCAGCTCCTAGTTTCGTTGATTTGTTCTATTGTTTTTTTGGTTTCTATTTCATTGATTTATGCTCTGATCTTTATGATTTCTCTTCTCCTTCTGGGCTTAGGGTTTCTTGTTCTTTCTCCAGCTCCTTTAGGTGTAGGGTTAGGTTGTGTACCTGAGACCTTTCTTGTTTCTTGAGAAAGGCTTGTACCGCTATATATTTTCCTCTCAGGACTGCCTTTGTTGTGTCCCACAGATTTTGAACCGTTGTATTTTCATTATCAGTTGTTTCCATGATTTTTTTCAATTCTTCCTTAATTTCCTGGTTGACCCATTCATTCTTTAGAAGGATGCTGTTTAGTCTCCATGTATTTGGGTTCTTTCCAAACTTCCTTTTGTGGTTGAGTTCTAGCTTTAGAGAATTGTGGTCTGAAAATATGCAGTGAATGATCCCAATCTTTTGATACCGGTTGAGTCCTGATTTAGGACCGAGGATGTGATCTATTCTGGATAATGTTCCTTGTGCACTAGAGAAGAATGTGTATTCTGTTGCTTTGGGATGAAATGTTCTGAATATATCTGTGATGTCCATCTGGTCCAGTGTGTCATTTAAGGCCTTTATTTCCTTGCTGATCTTTTGCTTGGATGATCTGTCCATGTCAGTGAGGGGAGTGTTAAAGTCCCCTACTATTATTGTATTATTGTTGATGTGTTTCTCTGATCTTGTTATTAATTGGTTTATATAGTTGGCTGCTCCCACGTTGGGGGCATAGATATTTAAAATTGTTAGATCTTCTTGTTGGACAGACCCTTTGAGTATGATATAGTGTTCTTCCTCATCTCTTATTATAGTCTTTGGCTTAAAATCTAATTGATCTGATATAAGGATTGCCACTCCTGCTTCCTTCTGATGTCCATTAACATGGTAAATTCTTTTCCACCCCCTCACTTTAAATCTGGAGGTGTCTTTGGGCTTAAAATGAGTTTCTTGGAGGCAACATATAGATGGGTTCTGTTTTTTTATCCATTCTGATACCCTGTGTCTTTTGACAGGGGCATTTAGCCCATTAACATTCAGGGTAACTATTGAGAGATATGAATTTAATGCCATTGTATTGCCTGTAAGGTGACTGTTACTGTATATGGTCTCTGTTCCTTTCTAATGTACCACTTGTAGGCTCTCTCTTTGCTTAGAGGACCCCTTTCAATATTTCCTATAGAGCTGGTTTGGTGTTTGCAAATTCTTTCAGTTGTTGTTTGTCCTGGAAGCTTTTAATCTCTCCTTCTATTTTCAATGATAGCCTAGCTGGATGTAGTATTCCTGGCTGCATGTTTTTCTCGTTTAGTGCTCTGAAAATATCATCCCAGCTCTTTCTGGCCTGCCAGGTCTCTGTGGATAAGTCAGCTGCCAATCTAATATTTTTACCATTGTATGTTACAGACTTCTTTTCCCGGGCTGCTCTCAGGATTTTCTCTTTGTCACTGAGACTTGTAAATTTTACTATTAGGTGACAGTGTGTGGGCCTATTCTTATTGATTTTGAGGGGCATTCTCTGAACCTCCTGAATTTTGATGCTTGTTCCCTTTGCCATATTGGGGAAATTCTCCCCAATAATTCTCTCCAGTATACCTTCTGCTCCCCTCTCTCTTTCTTCTTCTTCTGGAATCCCAATTATTCTAATGTTGTTTCATCTTATGGTGTCACTTATCTCTCGAATTCTCCCCTCATGGTCCAGTAGCTGTTTGTCCCTCTTTTGCTCAGCTTCTTTATTCACTGTCATTTGGTCTTCTATATCACTAATTCTTTCTTCTGCCTCATTTATCCTAGCAGTGAGAGCCTCCATTTTGGATTGCACCTCATTAATAGCTTTTTTGATTTCAACTTGGTTAGATTTTGGTTATTTTATTTCTCCAGAAAGGGCTTTTATATCTCCCGAGAGGGTTTCTCTAATATCTTCCATGCCTTTTTCGAGCCCGGCTAGAACCTTGAGAATTGTCATTCTGAACTCTAGATCTGACACATTACCAGTGTCTGTATTGATTAGGTCCCTGGCCTTTGGTACTGCCTCTTGTTCTTTTTTTTGTGGTGAATTTTTCTGCCTTGTCATTTTGTCCAGCTAAGAGTATATGAAGGAGCAAGTAAAATACTAAAAGGGTTGCAACAACCCCAGGAAAATATGCTTTCACCAAATCAGAAGAGATCCCAAATCGTGAGGGGGGAGAAAGGGGATAAAAAAGAGGTTCAAAAAGAAAGAAAGAAAAAAAAGAAAAAATAAATAAAAGAAAAGAATTTTAAAAAAGAAAAATATAAAAAAGAAAAAATATATATATTATATAAACTAGTTTTAAAACGTTAAAAAAGAAAAGGGTAAAAGTTTTAAAAAATTTTTACCAGAAGGCTAGAAAAAAATATGAAAAAGAAAAAAAATAAATTAACTGCAAGACTAAAAAAATCACAGGGAGAAAGCCATGAGTTCCGTGCTTTGCTTTCTCCTCCTCTGGAATTCTGCTGCTCTCCTTGGTATTGAAACCACACTCCTTGGTAGGTGAACTTGGTCTTAGCTGGATTTCTTGTTGATCTTCTGGGGGAGGGGCCTGGTGTAGTGATTCTCAAGTGTCTTTGCCCCAGGCGGAATTGCACGGCCCTTACCAGGGGCCGGGCTGAGTAATCCGCTCGGGTTTGCTTTGGGGAGCTTTTGTTCCCTGAGCACTTTCCATAGAGTTCCGGAGGACGGGAATACAAATTTCGGCTTCCTAGTCTCCGGCCTGGAGGAGCCGAGAGCCCGGGGCCCCACTCCTCAGTGCACCCTCAGAGAACAGCGCCCAGTTACTCCCGTCTGCCTGACCTCCGGCTGCGCTCCGAGCTCACCGAGCCTGTGGCTGGTTCAAGGTAACACCGAGCTGCGAGCTTACTGTCGGCTCTGTCTCTGTAGCCGGTTTTCCCGTTCCAATACCCACAAGCTCTGCGACACTCAGACACCCCCGATCCTTCTGTGACCCTGCGGGACCTGAGGCCACGTTGACCCCGCGTGGGCTTCGCCCCGGTTTAGCCTCTGGAGCGATGTCCCTCAGTGGAACAGATTTTAAAAGTCCTGATTTTGTGCTCCGTTGCTCCGTTGCTCTGCCGCCGGGAGCCGGCCCCTCCCCCCGGGGTCTATCTTCCTGTCGCTTTGGATTCACGTCTCCGCCAGTCCTACCTTTCAGAAAGTGGCTGTTTTTCTGTTTCCAGAATTGCTGTTCTTCTTCTCTTTGATCTGCAGATGGATTTGCAGGTGTTTGCAATCTTTAGATAAGCTATCTAGCTGATCTCCTGCTAGCTGAAGTAGTCTCAGCCGGCTACTTCTCCGCCATCTTGACTCCTCCCTCACAACCTTATTTTTTTATAATGTTCAATTAGCCAACATATAGTACATTATTAGTTTTTGATGTAGTGTTCAACAATTCATTAGCTGCATATAACAGCCTGTGATCATTTGATATATAACATGCCCTCTTTATTTTTTTTAAAGATTTTATTTATTTATTTGACAGAGAGAGATCACAAGTAGGCAGAGAGGCAGGCATAGGGAGAGAGAGAAGGAAGCAGGCTCCCTGCTGAGCAGAGAGCCTGATGCGGAACTCGATCCCAGGACCCTGAGATCATGACCTGAGCTGAAGGCAGCAGCTTAACCCACTGAGCCACCCAGGCGCCCAACATGCCCTCTTTAATACCCATCACCCTGTTACCCCATCTCCCTGTCCCCCTCCCTTCTGTAACCTCAGTTTGGTTCCCAGAATCGAGTCTCTTATGGTTTGTCTCCCTCTCTGGTTTCTTCCTCTTCAGTTTTCCCTCCCTTCTCCTGCAGTCATCCATGCTATCCCTTATGTTCCATATATGAGTGAAAGTATATGATAATTATCCTTCTCTGCTTGACTTATTTCACTTAGCATAATACTCTCCAGTTCCATTCATGTCATTATAAATGGTAGGTATTCATCCTTTCTGAGGGCTGAGTAATATTCCATTGTATATAGGAACCACATCTTCTTTATCCATTCATTTGTGGAAGAGCATCACAGCTTCTTCCACAGTTTGGCTCTTGTGGACATTGTTGCTATGAATATTGGGATGCTTTTACTTGATAACAAAGTTTGTAGCAGCAGGTAAACTATTTTCATATAACATGATGATAAAGCCACTCCTAACATCAAACTAATCATCAAATCAGGGTTCCTGTCCATCCAGACAATCTAATTTCATTTTTCAATTCAAATGAACATATTAATATAGAACCCTATGATTCCCATCTCAATTTGGAAAGCAACAGTAGTCTAGCATATTTTGAGCCTATTTTCTTCAATAATCAATTTTAAAAACTTTGAGTTGAACATCCTAGATTTATTATATTGACCAGTTTAATGGCATTATCCAATGGCACATGAAAATTGTACATAACTTTTTAGAAATGAAACCTTATGTATGAGTAAAAATGTATTCCTAAGTGCAAGGAGCATTTAAACCACAAATATGAAGAGTAAAACTGGTGTTTTCCCAGGCATTGAAATAGCCAGTGATCAGAGAAACTTACATACTCTTCCCAAGAGAAACCCAAACCAACTCACTTACAGGACTGGGCATGTACCAATCCATATTAACAGAAGAGGATAACCCAAATCACACCAAGAAAAGAAACAGTGGCTCTGTAAATAAAAATGTCATACAGGAATTTTGCTAAGCTTTGACTGGCAGTATAAAACTCTGATTATTTTTATCAGAAAATGGCTGTCTTTCATTCTTTCCCCTATTTTCATGTATCCTTGGCCTTCAAGAGTTCTAGCTAGAAGGGAAGGGAAGGGAAGGAAAGGGAAGAGAATGGGATGATTGACAGCTGGTGAGGAGGATAAAACAGCAGAGGGTTTCAAGCTCTGAGAACCAAAAGGAACATGGAGAAAGTGGGACCTTTGAGGAGTGAAGCTCCCTAGAGGCTGTCAGCAAACTAGTTAAAAGTGGATGAAAATAGGGAAATCTGAAGCCACCTCCCTTTCCACTCTCCATTCCAGGATGCCTTCTATGTCACTCATGGACTTTTGAGAAAGTCTTCTTTCTCTACTGGACTTTGCTGTCATACCCATCAGGTATTCATGGCTTTGCAAATAGACTTGCATTTAGGATCTACCTACAACAGAAATGTGATTTGAAAAAAGAAGAAAAATTCCAATGAGGTTTGAAGTTTTCACTTTTCCAAGAAGGAGGAAAGAGAGTGGCCCAACACCCATAGGAACTACCTGAGGCCCACTACAAGAAGCCACAGGGACTGTCTGTTCCTGGAGGAGGTAAGACTGAAAGGAAGCAAAATATGAACCTGTCAAATATCCCAAAACACACAGCTTCCACCCTCCACAACTGGATGCATTCTTCACATCTCATTCACATTCAACTTCCTGAATCTTAGAGTCAAACAGGCCCTCGAGGTTGCTTGTCTTTAGGAAAGTGCACTATGATTATCTTCGTGAACCAAATGAAGCCCAGAGACTTTCCAGAGTCCTCTAGTTAGGAAGAGGTGCAGAGATTAGAATTCAAGTCACCTGTCTCTCAGCTCAAGGAAACAAGCACAAAGACTACAAAGTAGGCAAGCACCATTTTGTATAAATGGACAAATAAAATATTTGAAGTTTATCATCCTATTAAAGAATGAAAATTCAACTGAGAAATTTGAAGATCTAATTGTCTTTATTAAACAATTCATAAATCAGGTAGCATCCCATCCAGTAGAGGGATGCTCAAAGGAATTGTACGAAGTGGAAGGTTTTTACAGGAAGGAGGGTGGAGCAAGAGTTATTAAGAAAAGAAAATAGAGGATTGTTCCAGTCAAGGTCACCTTTCATTAGGGATGAGGGCAGAGAGTCATATCATGCAGATTATGTTGCCTTCCTGTGGGGGATGGACAGCCCATGTAGGAGATTACCTCACTGGTGCTGACCAGAAAATTCCTGACTGACACATTAAGACTACATTTCTGGGGGAGGTTGAAACTGCACTTAGGTTAGGTATTAAACTCAGGTTTGGGGACATGGCCTAGCATAAGTGACTACATCCTGGGCCTGTGGTTTTCTTTTTGACCATTCCTTCACAATTTTTTCCTTCTATCTTCCCCTTCTTCCTCTCTTTTTTCCATGGAATATAATCATGCTGTGGATTTTCTATTCTCTTTTTTAAAACAATTTTATTCTTACTTTATTCTTATTATCATATTTTTCATAGCTGAACATGAGACTCGAGACTCAAAAGATCTTCAATGCACAAAAAAATTGATGACCACGTTACCATTAATCATTATAACCATCTTGTTTGGCAGAATTCTAAGATGACCTTGAAATGACATTTGCTCTGATATACATTCTCCCCTTTGTGAGTGGAAGGAGCCTGTGAATATGATGAGAAATTGTTCTCATGATTAAATTATGTTATATGGCATAGTTAATTTTAAGAAAGGGAGATGGGCCAGATGGGCCTCACTTAACTACATGAGTTCTTTAAAAGCAGAGAATTTTTTCTGGCTGATGGCAAAAGAAGTCAGTGATTCAAATATCTGGAGGATTCAACATGCCACTCTTGGCTTGAAGATGAAGAAGGCTATGTGAAAAGAACCCACAAGCACCTCTAGTTGCTGAGAGTGAGCTCCAGCCAACAGCCAGCAAGAAAATAAGACCTTAGTCCTATAAGCACAATGAACTAGATTCTACCAATGACCTGAATAAACTTGGAGACTGATTCTTTCCTGAGAGATTCCAGGTAAGAATGTACCTTTGAGCCCTGGAAGAGAGAATCCAACCATACCTTACTGAACTTCTAACATACAGACCTGTGAGCTAATAAGTAGGTATTGCTTTAACCTTCTAGGTGTGTGGCAATCTGTTATGCAAACAATCAATACCCCAGTCTTGGATTTAAAATAAGTATATTCTCACAAAGAGAATAAAATCAAGGGAAAATTTTTTTTAAGAACTGCTGTTTTTCCTGGTAGTCCAATGACTGCACATGGATTTATATACCCTGGATGCACTAGAATTGGCTTAGAGTTGGAGTTATCTATTGAGAAAACGTGATTTCTTTCAAATAGTATGTGTAATTAACAGTCATCCCTTCTGATACTTGAAGTTACAAATGTTGAACTCTTGAAGGGAAAAGAAAAGCTTCAAAAAGGAGTAGTAATTGTTTCTAGAGCTAAAGAGGACAGAGGAACAGGTTTTTTCTGTATCTCATATTTGTATTTGAAACACAGGGGTCACTAGAATTCATGGTGGTCATGCTTATATCCAAAATTCATATACTATCTCCTCTAAAGGTGCTATTACCAAAAAAGAAAGTTAAACATGTAAAGACCAAGGAGGGGGGAAGATGCCAGATATAAATCTACAGTTTTAGCAGTTGGGCAGCAAATAACAGAGGAAAGGGTGAATATCTCTGAAAAATATCTTTAACTACCATTACTGGGATAGTAAATTCAACTAACTGTAAAAGCGTGTCTCTTATAGAAATGGCTTTGTGAAATTATTCTCCAGGAAATGTGAAACTTTATACATTCATTCCATCAAAAGAGAATTTAAAACTACTCATTCATTACCAGTTTACAGATAATAGAGATGAATTTTCTGTATCAATACTAACAGATATACTGCTAAGGTTAAGACACTTTCACAATAGCAGTACAAAAAAGGAGCCCTATAGCAGCTTCCCTGATCCTGAAACAGCCTAACAATAGCTGGCCTACCCCAGCTGTGCCTGCCTAAGAGGCAGGGAAGACGAAATTCATCAGTGAGACTGTAGTATTCTCTAAAACCTTCATTCCAATCGTTATTGGTCTTAACTTCCTTACACTAGAGCTATCTAGTTACAAAATACCAGCAGAGATGTATGTCTTTATATCACAGTTGTTATGTTTATCTTTGAATTTGGTTCAAGAGCCAAAATTTATCATGGTACATTGAATTAATAGAATCAATACATCATGTACATTGAATCAATATAATAAGTTAAACTTTTGTCAATATGACATGTCCCCTTATCAGTAAGCAAGTTCCTCTGCCTGCACCAAATCGATTATGCCTGAAAAGAAAGTAGGGCAAGTATTATATCAGCAAAGAGGATGACATGATGGATGGTAGCCCATACCCAACAAGAGAGAAAGGAAGCCCACCCAATTAGCTCTGGAAGACCCAGGCATTTCATGGTATCTAGAAGGTGAGGAGTCTCTCGAAAGAAAGCTTGAGCTGTAACAAGAGAAATAAAGAAGTGAGAGTTTCTTTATACATTTGAATATGATGTAAGTAAATCTGGAACCCTTTCATACAAAGGTTTGACAGTAGATTCAACAGAGGGAAGTGGGGGAAGATTGGAGTCACCAATAGCCCACAGCTATAGAGCCAGAATGAACTCAGAAACTTGCATCTTAGGATAGGGGTTGGTGCTGGGTTCACATTACATGTTAATGTGTTGAATGATTCACCTTGACCAACTAGTCCTGGCTTGCCTGGCTATTTCGTGGTTTTATCACAGAAGTCCCGTGTCTCAGGAACCCCTCAGTCCTGCTTGAAACCTGTCTCTGCCTCTATCAGCTTGCAACTATGCATTATGAGTACATGTAGTAGGAAATGTAAGACAGAGAAATTTAATTAGATTAGGTACCTAATTAACACAGATTTTAATAATGTGGCATTGCTAACCTTATCTTCAAGGGAATGCAGAAACCTAATATTCCTCAATAGATTCTCATTTAAACTGCCTTTTGAGAAGTGCTTACTGGAGAGTTTTGGTATGAGGTCTGATTTCTTAAAATGAAACAAGTCTTAAACTGACCTATATTTTACCGACAAACCTTTAATATAATAATCATTCTTTACACTAATTGTGCCAGGATAACATACACATATGTTAATTTGTTTTTGCTTTAGGTGCTGCAGGATGCCTGAAACATCCAGAATGGCAGGGACCAGCCAGCTGGAATGGCACAAAGTGAGTGGCCACAGATGCATCATTGACATGAAGTATATTGGGCAGGAGAGGCATGTGGGATGGAAGAGTCAGCCCACCACCTCTGCCAATGTCCTGTCTACATGCAGGTAGGAAGAGAAGATGGAAGGTAAGAATAGAAGAAGGTTTAAAGGTCCCACCTCATCTTTACTGTCACTCCAGACAGAAGAGTCACATGTCCACAGTCTTCTGCTACTAATTTTAGCTTCTAGAAATGATCAATGAAATGCTTTTTTTTTATCATCCAAAATCAATAATAAGCTTACCAATGGCATCCCTGCAAATTATGACCATTTTTAGGGAAATGAATCCTATTTAAATGAATCACATTAATGCAAATACCATCTAGAAAGGGTCAATATATAATAATAAAGAGCTCATTATTAACCAAGCTTATTTGAATTTTAGGCCCATTTGAGTATTACTTTCTCTCTTCATCTCCCAGTCCTCTGAGAGATATGAAAATTAAAATATCAAACTGCATGAATAATCAAAAAACTAAATCATTACCTTCCAGTAAAAATATATTTTGTAAATATATTTTATATATATTTTCAGTAAATACATATATATTTTTTGAAACAGGGAATATGCTTATCTGCTGTGATATTGGGCTCTGACACAGTGAGAATGAAATGGGAAACCCTATGACCTTGTAAATAAAGGATGCAGCAGACTGATGGTCTCTCTCCAGAGGAGAAATGAAAATGGGAAGGACTGCCACAATGTTAAATCCTACTAAAGCTGCCCCCAACTACCATGCACTCTCAGTACATAAGACTCTAAGGGGGCATTGCCTGGCAGTGCTCCACCCAGATCCTCTGGATCTTCCTACTGGTCGGGCATGCCCCTCTCCAGTTTCTGCATTCCTTACTCCTGACAGTTTACATCTGGGGATCTCCTCAGAGAACTGCCTTTGTCCTATCAGAGCTGCACTGCCACAACATAAGTAAAGAAAGCCAGAGGTTCCTGGGAGTTCATATCCTCCATTTATGGCCCATGGCCAGTGCCTGACAGATAGATGGTTATAAGGTCTAGCACCCTCTTTGAGGATAGACATATTCTGCTATGTGGTTTATACCCCAGAACCTCTCTCAGAATTAAGTTGAGGCAGGACTTCACCCAAAACCACACCTTTGCTTGACTTTCCATACTCTCTCCTCCTTCTCCTGGGAGAAGGTCCTTCATAAAACATTTGTATGTGAATCCTTGTGTTGTGATCTATTTCTGGAGACCCAGGACTTCATTCCACTCCTTCTTTTTGGAGAAAGGAATCTGAAGTTAAGTGTTACAAGCTCACATAAGCCTCAGTGGCATTTCCAATGGAAAGACAAGCTGATGGAATTTTGTGTGCAAAGTTTGGGGCCTGAAGAAGAAAATCCAGATGTAACTAATGAGGCAGCTACTACTCTCCACGTAGAGTTAAAGTTCTGTATCATTTGTAATTATTAAGGTGAAAAAATCTCTATCTGTGCATCAGCAATTTACTCTGGTTGATAAAGTAGTTTCCTATGGGAATAAGGAGTTAACAATTCTGATACTGCATACACATATGCAACTGAACAATTAAGTAAATGGATGGCAGATGGCAGGAGCCAGGTTTCCTATTGTTGGAATGGGAAGTTACAGTCAAGATTAGAAAGAAAGCTAGAATGATCCATGTAGGAATAGAGTACAGTTGAAGACATCAGTATAAACTTACTTTAGTTCAATATAGATACAGATTGTTACATACAGAAATATGTATGGGTATGTATATGTAGATGGGTTAATATACACATACACATTTTCTTGCTCTGTCAGTTTAGAAGCCATAACAATGACACCCCAGTAACATCTAACATACCCAGCCCCCCAATCTTGGTTTCTAAAATCATTCTCCAATAAAAGGAACCGGGGTCCTTGGAGATGTGGTTGATTCAAGGACTGGAGCAGGACATATACAACATGAGCCCAAGTATTGTGTAGTGTCAGGAATTAAGACAGTACTTAAACAGCTTCACAATGATGGGAGTGTGTAAAGGGGACACAGCAGTCAACCAAAAGTGCTCCCAATAGCCCAATCTGGAATAATTTGAGCAAGAAAATTAAGTCATATTGGATTATAACAGAAAGTGTTAAATAATTGTCCTTTGGAAAAAATGTTTTTCATCCTTTGAATGCAAAGGAGAAGACTTTCCCAAATAAATAAAAGCTGAGGGAGTTCATCACCACCAGACCTAGCTTTAATGGTAAAGGGAATCCTGCAAATTGGAATGAAAAGAATAGTAAATACCAAAACAAAAACATGTGAAAAGTAAAGCTCACTGGTAAAAATAAATATATTGGTAAATAAAGAATACTGTAATACTAAAATGGTGGTCCATAAAACACTTTACATTCCGGCATATCTAAAAGACAGAAGCATAAAAAATAACTATAACTTGGGATGCCTGGATGGCTCAGTCTGTTAAGATTCAGCTTAACCTTTGGCTTGGGTCATGATCTTGGGGTCCTGGGATCAAGGCTTGCATCTAGTTCCCTGCTCAGCAGACAGTCTGCTTCTCTCTCTCCCTCTGCTGCTCCTTCTGCTTTTGCTCTTTCTCTCATTCTTTTCCTCTCAAATAAATAAATGCCCTTCAACAGATGAATGGATAAGGAAGATGCAGTCCATATACACTATGGAGTATTATGCCTCCATCAGAAAGGACGAATACCCAACTTTTGTAGCAACATGGACGGGACTGGAAGAGATTATGCTGAGTGAAATCAGTCAAGCAGAGAGTCAATTATCATATGGTTTCACTTATTTGTGGAGCATAACAAATAGCATGGAGGACATGGGGAGTTAGAGAGAAGGGGGTTGGGGTAAATTAGAAGGGGAGGTGAATCATGAGAGACTATGGACTCTGAAAAACAATCTGAGGGGTTTGAAGTGGTGGGGGGTGGGAGGTTGGGGTACCAGGTGGTGGGTATTCTAGAGGGCATGGATTGCATGGAGCACTGGATGTGGTGAAAAAATAATGATACTGTTATGCTGAAAATAAATAAATGAAAAAAAATAAAAAATAAATTAAATTTTAAAAATCTATAACTCTAAAGCAATGTTAATGTATATACAATATATAAAGATGTAATTTTTGTTATCAATAGCATAAAGTGGAGTGGGGAAATCGAAAAGAATAGAGTTTTTGCATACAATTGGAATTAAGTTGTATCAGCTTAAAATTGTTATGTTTTATGTAAGCCCTTGGGAAACACAAAGAAAATATTATAAGAAATTACAGAAAAGGAAATGAGGGGGAAAAAATGTCAATACAAAAAAAAAAATCAATGAAACATAAAGGAAGACGCTAAGAGAAAAAAAGAGGAAAAAAATTGCTACAAGAACGACACAAAACAATTAACAAAATGGCAGTAATAAATCCTGCCCTATAAGTCATTACTTTAAATGTAAATGGATTAAGGCACCCGATTCCAAAAAAAAGGGAATGGCAAAATGGAAGTAAATAAACAAATAAGATGAAGCTATATGCTATCTTCAAGACAGTCACATTAGATGTAAAGACACACAGGCTAAAGTGAAAAGATGAAAGAAGTTTTCCTATTCAAATGATAACTAAAAAGAGCAGAAGTGGCCATACTTACATCAAAGAAAATAGACTTTAAGTTAAAAAAAAAAAAAAGTCACAAGAGACAAAAAAGGACATTATATAATGATAAAAGAATCAAATGACCAGGAAAATAGCATTTGTAAATATGTATCACCTAACATCAGAGGTCCCAAATACATGAAGGAAACCAATATTTCCTTCAGTAGATTTTAGTACTTCACCTTCAATAATGGATAGAACAACTACAGAGAAGATCAGTAAGGAAATAAATGACTTGAACAATACTAATTGGATCTATAGGTATAAGCAGAACACTCTAGGCACCAGCAGCAGAGCACATATTCCTCTCAAGCACACATAGAACAGTTTCCAAAGGGATCATATGTTGGGCCACAAAACAAGCCTTAACAAATGTTAAGACTGAAATCATACTGTGTACCTTTCCAACCACAATAGAATGAAACTAGAAATGAATAGCAGTAGGAAAACTGGAAATTTCACAAATATGTGGAGATTTAACAACCCATTATTGAGCAACAAATGGGTTAATGAAGAAATCACAAAGGAAATTAGAAAATATCCAAGACAAATAAAAACAAAAACAAAACATACCAACACTTATGTAATACAACAAAAGCAGTTCTAGGAGGAAAATTTATAACAGTAAAGGCCTACATTAAAAAGGAAGATCCCAACTCAGTAACCTAACTTCATACCTTAATGAACTAGAATTAAAAAAAAAAAAAAAAACTAAATCCACTCAAGCAGAATGTGTGAAATAATGAAGATTAGACCAAAAATAAACAAAACAGAGATAAGAAAAAAAATGATGAAATTAAGAGTTGGATTCTTTTAATAGATTTACAAAATTGGCAGGCCTTTAACTAGATCAACTAAGAACAAAAGGACAAGACTCAAATAACTAAAATCAGAAATGAAAGAGAAGACATTACAACTAATACCACAGAAATACAAAGGATCATGAGACTTCTGTGAACAAATATAAACCAACAAATTGCATAACCTAGAAAAATACAGCCTACCAAGACTGAATCATGACTAAATAGAAAATCTGAACAGATCTGTAACTGGTTAGAAAATTAAATCAGGAATCAAAATGCTCCATTAAAAAAAATATCCAGGACCAGATGGCTTCACTAGAAGCCACACATTCAAAACAAAAGTTAACACCAGTACCATGCTGTCTTGGTGATCACAGCTTTGTAGTAAAGCTTGAAATCAGGTAGCGTGATGCCCCCCATTTTATTTTTGTTTTTCAACATTTCCTTAGCGATTCAGGGTCTCTTCTGATTCCATACAAATTTTTGGATTATTTGCTCCAGCTCTTTGAAAAATACCAGTGGAATTTTGATCGGAATGGCAATAAAAGTATAGATTACTCTAGGCAGTAGAGACATTTTAACAATGTTTATTCTTCCGATCCAAGAGCATGGAATGGTCTTCCATCTTTTTGTGTCTTCTTCTATTTCTTTCATGAGTGTTTTGTAGTTCCTCGAATACAGATCCTTTACCTCTTTGGTTCGGCTTATTCCCAGGTGTCTTATGGTTCTTGGTGCTATAGTAAATGGGATCAATTCTCTAACTTCCATTTCTGTATTTTCATTGTTAGTGTATAAGAAAGCCACTGATTTCTGTACATTGACTTTGTATCCAGCCACATTGCTGAATTGCCCTATGAGTTCTAGTAGTTTGGGGGTGGAGTCTTTTGGGTTTTCCATATATAGAATCATGTCATGTCAAGAGAGAGAGTTTGACTTCTTCATTGCCAATTTGGATACCTTTTATTTCTCTTTGTTGTCTGATTGCTGTTGCTAGGACTTCTAATACTATGTTGAACAAGAGTGGTAAGAGTGGGCATCCTTGTCGTGTTCCTGATCTCAATGGGAAGGCTGCAAGCTTTTTCCCATTGAGGATGATATTTGCTGTGGGTCTTTCATAGATAGATTTGATGAAGTTCAGGAATGTTCCCTCTATCCCTATACTTTGAAGCATTTTAATCAGGAACAGATGCTGGATTTTCTCAAATGCTTTTTCTGCATCGATTGAGAGGACTATGTGGTTCTTCTCTCTTCTCATATTAATTTGTTCTATCGCATTGATTGATTTGCGAATGTTGAACCACCCTTGTAGCTCAGGAATGAATCCCACCTGGTCATGTTGGATAATCTTTTTAATGTGCTGTTGGATCCTGTTTGCTAGGATCTTGTTGAGAATCTCAGCATCCATATTCATCAGTGATATTAGTCTGAAATTCTCCTTTTTGGTAGGGTCTTTGGGAATCAGGGTAATGCTGGCTTCATAGAAAGAGTCTAGAAGTTTTCCTTCTGCTTCAATTTTTTGAAACAGCTTCAGGAGAATAGGTGTTATTTCTTCCTTGAAAGTTTGGTAGACCTCCCCATGGAATCTGTCAGGTCCTGGGCTCTTGTTTTTTGGGAGGTTTTTTACCAAGACAGCATGGTACTGGCATCAAAACAGACACATAGACCAGTGGAACAAACTAGAGAGCCCAGATATGGACCCTCAACTCTATGGTCAAATAATCTTCAACAAAACGGGAAAAAATATACAGTGGAAAAAAGACAGTCTCTTCAACAAATAGTGCTGGGAAAACTGGACAGCTATATGTAGAAGAATAAAACTCGACCATTCTCTTACACCGTACACAAAGATAAACTCAAAATGGATAAAAGACCTCAATGTGAGACAGGAATCCATCAGAATCCTAGAGGAGAACATAGGCAGTAATCTCTTCGATATCAGCCACAACAACTTCTTTCAAGATATGTCTTCAAAAGCAAAGAAAACAAGAGCGAAAATAAACTTTTGGGACTTCATCAAAATCAAAAGCTTCTGCACAGCAAAGGAAACAGTCAAGAAAACTAAGAGGCAACCCATGGAATGGGAGGAGATATTTGCAAATGACAGTACAGACAAAAGGTTGATATCCAGGATCTACACAAACAACACACACAAAACAGAAAATCATATCAAAAAATGGGCAGAAGATATGAACAGACACTTCCCCAATGAAGACATACAAATGGCTACCAGACACATGAAAAAATGTTCATCATCACTAGCCATCAGGGAGATTCAAATTAAAACCACATTGAGATATCACCTTACACAAGTTAGAATGGCCAAAATTAGCAAGACAGGAAACAACATGTGTTGGGGGGGATGTGGAGAAAGGGGAACCCCCTTCCACTGTTGGTGGGAATGCAAGTTGGTGCAGCCTCTTTGGAGAACAGTGTGGAGATTCCTCAAGAAATTAAAAATAGAATGTCCCTATGACCCTGCCATTGCACTCCTGGGTATTTACCCCAAAGATACAGATGTAGTGAAAAGAAGGGCCATCTGTACCCCAATGTTTATAGCAGCAATGGCCACGGTCACCAAACTGTGGAAAGAACCAAGATGCCCTTCAATGGACAAATGGATAAGGAAGATATGGTCCATATACCCTATGGAGTATTATGCCTCCATCAGAAAGGACGAATACCCAACTTTTGTAGCAACATGGATGGGACTGGAAGAGATTATGCTGAGTGAAATCAGTCAAGCAGAGAGAGTCAATTATCATATGGTTTCACTTATTTGTGGAGCATAACAAATAGCATGGAGGACATGGAGAGTTAGGGAGGAGAAGGGAATTGGGGGAAATTGGAAGGGGAGGTGAACCATGAGAGACTATGGACTCTGAAAAACAACCTGAGGGTTTTGAAGGGGCGGGGGGGGTGGGAGGTTGGGGTACCAGGTGGTGGGTATTATAAAGGGCACAGATTGCATGGAGCACTGGGTGTGGTGCAAAAATAATGAATACTGTTATACTGAAAATAAATTAAAAAGAAATTTTTAAAAAAAGAAATGTTGTTACAGAGGAGCAAGAGAAAGAGCAAGGGGAGAGGAGATCTGAAAGCAAACATCTCTGCAACCAGTATAGTCCCTCAGGCATTTGTCTGCATTTGCAGGGAAGCATAACATCCTCATGACACAGGCAAGTTTGCTTCCCCATCACTGTACCATTCATCAGAGAGATACATTCTTGTCACAATATTTTGAGGAATATTCACAATATTTTGAGGAATAGGACTTTGTTATGGGCTGATCAGTATCCTTCCAAAGTTCAGATATTGAAGTCTTGACCCCCAGGACCTCAGAATGCAACTGCATTTGGAGATTGTATCTTTCAAGAGGTGATTATGTTACACTGAGGTGATCGGTGTGGGACCTAAGCCACTTAGGGATTGGTGATTTTATAAGGAGAAAGGATGTGGACACAGGCATGCACCCAGGGGAGATTGTAAACACGCCAGGAGAAGACAACTACCAGCAACCCAAGGACAGAGGTTTCAGAAGAAACCAACTCTGCCAACACCTTGATCTTGGCCTTCTAGCCTCAGAAGTGTAGACAAATAAGTTTCTGTGGCTTAAATTTAAAAAAAAAAAAAGTTAACACCAATTTTTCTCAAACATTTTTTAAAAATTGAAGATGGAGGGGCACCTGGGTGGCTCAGTGGGTTAAGCCTCTGCCTTCGGCTCAGGTCATGATCTCAGGGTCCTGGGATCGAGTCCGCAATGGGCTCTCTGCTCAGCAGGGAGCCTGATTCCTCCTCTCTCTCTCTCTCTCTCTCTCTCTCTCTGCCTGCCTCTCTGCCTACTTGTGATCTCTCTGTCAAAAAAATAAATAAATAAAATCTTAAAAAAAATTTGAAGATGGAATACTTCTGGGCTCATTTTATGAGGCCAGCATTACTCTGATAACCAAAGCTAAACAAAGATACAAGGGGCAAAAAAAAATGATAGCCCATATCCCTGACAAATATTGGTGCAAAAGTTCTCAATAAAATGTCAACAAACTGAATTTAACAGCACTTTAAAAGTTCATACACCATGACCGACTGGGATTTATCACTGGGATGCAAGAATAGTTCAACATACAGAAATCAATGAGTATAATACACCACATTAACAGAATGAAGGGCAAAAAATCACATGGTCATCTCAATTATGCAGAAAAAAAACATTCAACAAAATTCAACACTTTATATAATAATAACACTCAACAAACTAAGAACAGAAGAAAATTACCTCAACATAATAAATGCTATATATGAAAAGCCCACAGCTAACACAATCAAAGTTGAAAAAATGAAATCTTTTCCTCTAAGGTCAGGAACAAAGTAGGATGTTGACCTTTGCCACTTTTATTCAACACAATACCAGAAATCCTAAATACAGCAACTAGGTAAGAAAAATAAATAACATCTATCCGTACTGGAAAGAAAGAAGTAAAACTATCTCTTTCTTAGACTGTATGTGCTATAACACAGATGTGTCTTGAGGTCATTAAGATAAGGGAAATAAGCCAATCACAAAAAGATAGAGAGCCTGTTTCCACTTACATGAAGTACCTAGAATAGTCAAATTCATAGAAAGATAAAGCAGAATGGTTGTTGTTAAGGAGCTTCAGAGAGAGAGAAATGGGAAGTTGTTGCTTAATAGTATAAAGATTCGGTCATGCTGGATGGGAAACCTCTACAGATTTGTTGTATAACAATGTGCATATAGTTTACTGTACGACACACACAAAAATTCTTAAGAGGGTAAATTTATGTTACTTGGTTTTTACTAGAATGACAAAATTATTATTATCTCAGTGGCCATAGGGGCATAGGTGGTGTGAAAAGATAGGGCTTCAAGAATTTTCGATTCATGAGTTATTTTTCCTGTAGATATTTTACATATGAGTTTTTCTTTATGGTTATATCCCATAGTTACAAAATCAAAATCATTAAGCTCATGTAGGAATTTATTTCTCATGGCTGTTGGGCAACACTAATACCCATGTTTCCCTTTCACCACCAGTTCATTTAGTACCCCTGGTCACCTCACACATTCATATCACTTCTATCCTTATAATCCACCTGTGGTGGGTACTCTCCACTTGCTGTTCCCCAGCTCTTGTCCACATTTTCCTGCCCTTCCCTGGACCCCAGCAGGCTGAACTTGATGGAATGCATCACCCAAGCTCTTTTTCCCTCTGGCTTCTGTTGGCAAATGGAGATACCACCAAGCACCTGAAGGGCAGGGGAGAGAAGTTACAGGTTTATTCCCTGGCTCCTTCCCAGCTAGACAACACTTTGATAAATGTCTGCATTTTTCTACCCAAGGTTACAGCTCCTTTCAAATAGCCCCTCTCTGAGAGCTACAGATTTCCCACACTCCCATTGCCATCCCACCTCTTACCCATCACAAAAAGCAATGGCTTCCTACTGATTTGGGTCCTTCAGTGCCTCACCATCCCTTGTTGGTGCCTTTCACCATACCTACACTTTTACAAACACTCACCTTCTCACCTAAATTATATTTTCATGTGCCATCTGCTTTCTGTGGATCCTGACCAATCCACCACTGTTAGGATAAACCAAGCACAGAACCACCCCCAAAAAAGTAAGATTTGTGAGCAACAACTTTTTCCTATATTCATGGAGCAAACACCATGTTAGAACCCATATCAATCTCCACACTGCAAAGCAAGCTTCCCCAGTAAACTATCACATCATTCCCAATCTGCATTATGAAAGTGTGCTAGAGAGAAGTATCTGTATTGTGAAATCCTGCCACAAAGGACTGAGTCTGCATCGAGGAAGTAGTCCAATGTCAGGGAAGACTGAGGGTGAGAGGATTTTGACGGGGTTGGGGGAGGGGGTCTTGCTGGAGGGAGCCAGCCTTCAGCAGGTGGTGTCAGGGTGGGTCAAAACCAATCCTGAGGGGTTAATTCAGGCTGTTCTGAATGGCCGGCCCCAAGAAGACAATCCAGAGCAGATGATGCTCATAAGCAATAGGGCAGCAGAGGGTTCTCATGATGATTAATGAAAGTCTTGGTCTGACTCCCTTAAACTCACAGAGAAAATTCAATTTCCCACTGGATCTCTCTCCAGCCAGGGCCAGAGAAGCCTGTTATTCATCCCCTTGGGATGTAGGCAGAGAAAAGAATTATCATAAGAATATACAATTACCTGGTGTCTAGAGCTGCCTCACCTTTCTTTCCAACTGCCAAGCCTCAACGAAGCCACAATGGAGGAAGGAGACAGGGAAAATCTGTACCAAGTCTCCCACCATGTTTGGGGTACTTTGCCTGTATTGTCTCCTTCAGCATGACTCTCTGCATACCCCTACAGGACGGCCATAGAAGGAGCCCGCCTAGTCTTCCTGACGAAACAGAAGTCAAGAAGCAAAACGACTCTAGTTGAATATTCCTGGGTCACAGAAGAGTGTCCTGCCTTCTTTCATCCATTTATCAAAACAGAGTGAAGGGATTTTTAAAAGGGGAGAAGGGAGGATAGGTATGAAAAAGGGAAGTATGGGAGATGTTTAGGGTGGGGAAACCATTCTGTACAAAACAGTAATGGTGGGCATATGACTTTATGTATTTTTCAAAACTCATAGAACTGTACAGTACAAAGACAGAATATGGATTATAGTTAATAGTAATGTATCAGTATTGGTTCATTGATTGTAACAAATGGACCACACTAACACAAGAATTCTGTGCTTGGGATAAGAGGTGAGGGAAGGGTTGAACAATGAGTATATGGAACTCTGTGTACTATCTGCTTAATTATTTCATAAATCTAGAACTACACTTAAAAATATTGAATCTATTAATTACAACAATGTATAATAATAATAATAATCCCACATATTGAACAGCCTGCCCCTCCTATTGCTTTGCAGTGAATCTGGCCTTTCTCCTAGTGGAGGAATAGGCTATGTTGTGACTGAGACTAGTGGATGATGTATACATGCAGGATATAGGGATTGGTCCAGCATTAACATCTACAGCTATAAATGAGTATCAGGGGATGCTAAGAACTCAGTGGGGAAAAGTGGAAGGAAACCTCCAGCTGAAATATCTCTTAATTAAGGTTGAAGGTCATAATGACAGTAGGACTTCTTCCTTCAGTCATGAGTGAATATTTTTGAGGAAGGAGGAGATAACAGTGTTCATATTCCTATAATGTAACAATTACTGTAGTATTTTTTTAAAAAGCCTTAAGATTCTAGGAGCCATATCTGCCTCTAAATTTTTAAAGATATTCTCTGGACCCAAGTCCAGTTACTTAAAAGAGTCTTGTTGTTGCTTTGGGTTCCCAGGAGGACAAAACTGAGATGGGGGCTGCAGCCAGTTTATTAAAACTGAGATGGGGGCTGCAGCCAGTTTATTAAAAGAGTGATCCCAGGAAGCACAATGAGGGGTGAGGAGAAACAGGAAGGGAAGGAAAACTAATATGGGCAGGATAAAAGGACTTAGTGCTGTCAACAGCTTGCTGACAACAAAAAACTTCTATAGACTCTCAAAAAGAACCAGATAAGCCCACTCACGATAAGTCAAGACAAAAGCAAGACCACTCCATAGTCATGACTGTACACAAAGATAAGGACATGGTGTGACCACAAAAATAATTAAATATCCCTTTGTTCTGACATAACTGAGTCCTGCTTCTTTATCAACAACAACCCAAGATCTGCTTTGTTGGCCCCGCCTCTTAGATAAAAATCATTAAAATACACAGTCATCAAATTGCCCTGAGCTCCCAATTCAGCACTCAATTCAGGAGTGGAGGGATCAAATCACTTCTTACAATCCTTTTCAAAATCACCAAGTCCTCCTATACTAAAATCCCATTTACCCTCTCACAGTCACTTAAGGTATGTATTCTCCCTGTTGCTGCAAACTTATCAACCTCACTTTGACTTCAGATGGAGTCGTGTGGTCTTTGGCTGATGGACAGTGACACCAATAAAAAACGAGTTACTGAATTAATTACTATTGTAGGCAGTGGGATTCAATCCCACTGTGGACACTACAGAACTGCAAACAATGCATCTCAGAATTAATTATACCATAAGATGGAAGAGACCAGGGAATTAATAGCCTGACTCCCAGTCTCCTTTACTTGAGAGTCATCCCTGGGGCATTAACCCCCTCTACATTTTTGGATTGTGCCTACATGAGGTGGGGCAGCCTCCCGCAGCTTCAGAGGAATTCCAAGAACAATGAAACAGAGAGGCATCTTGAGTTCCACTCTCAAATGTTTTCGGGGGGACTCTGACAGAGTCTGGGGAACTGTCCACCAGAGGTGTGCTGATTCCAGGTGGTCCAAGAGGCTGTAATATAGTGTCCTACATTTTACATTTTGACAATAATCTACATTTGATATGTGAGAAGCCACATTGTACAGATGTAGAAACTGAGACTCAGAGAGGTTAGAAATGTGGAACTGAGGCCACCTGGTCTCAATGTTTAAAAAAATTAAAAAGGCAACATTGCTAAAGTTTTTCTGCCAGAGACACATTTCTTGTCATCTCTACTAGATGCATTTTTCTGTACTGCAAACAAATTGCAGAATGAGATTTGGAGATTATATGTTACTACAGACCATTTTAAGGAATGTGCAAGGCTGTTTGGAGCAGTCATTTGGAAACCCCTGTTCTCATCAGAGGAAATCTTATGGGGAACATAGAGCAGAGATGAGGCCTAGAGCTTCCCCTACTTCATGACCTCAGTCAGCCTGTGAGACTCCTCTGAGAATGCCCAAACTCCATAGAGCACAAAAGTAAATCAAAAACAAAAGATTCAGATGCCTGCACCAGTCTGACCTCTATCAGCTTGTTACCATGAATGAATTTTATTATTTTACCTCTGAGACAGGGCCCTGGGAATCCAGTTTCTTTCTTACATTGCATTGTAGAGCTATCTCTGTTACCAATGAACAATTGAGGGCTACATGAACTGATTAAACAGCCCAACCCTGCTGACATAATTCACAACTAATCTTGTTCATTATCCAAGTGCAGATTCAACAATTTGATCCTCACCATGCATCAGTGGCACCTGCTGTGGTGCCCACCCTCATTTATTATGTGTTCAAATACAGTGTCTTGTGCTCCATGATTATTGTTACAATGGATATGTAGCTGAACACAGAGGCAAAGCAAAACAAAATCCTTTATCTCTTATTTGCAATTTCCTTTGGGAAACAAATGAAAAGGCATGGCAAAATCAGGTGATTAGCTATGAAATAGATTCAGCAGAAACCAGAGGGCTTTGGGAGCCCAAAGATTCATGGAGGATGGAAAAGATAAAGGACAGGGGAACACTTAACAATAGGCTACTACATGTATTTAGGGGTGAAATGATGTGACTTTGGGATTTGTTATAAAATTCTCCAGTATGATAAAAAGTGGGAGGGCAGATGAAAGAAGATTGGCAAAATCCAGCCAATTATTAAGGCTGCATCCTGGGTACATGGAAGTGTGTTTATTTCTGTGAAATTTTCCAGATCTAAAATCTTCTTAATAAAAGGATGTTGTTGTGGAGTTTTCTTTCCCAAGTACAGTGCATGTGATGTCCATCTTAAACACTTTGCACTGTATCTCATTTAATCTTTTAAAAATCTGATTCACTTTACAGATGATGAGTCTTAGAGTCTAAGCAATGTGGTAATTTCCTGGGAGTGCTGGAGCCATCATTCCCCTTGAGCTCTCCAATTAGAATTAAGTGAATTAACTCATGAAGAGGCTGAGTTGGACTTGGACCTTGACTTCTCAGCATATATAGGCATCCCAGGAGAGGGAACCACATGAACAAACCTCCACAGATAAGACCTACAGGGGTAGGGAGGAGAAAGAGGGCAGAGGAGTAGGAGACCTAAATATGATGGTATCCCAGGAGTTAACTAGACAGTTATCAAACCATTCTGAACACCTACAAACTCAACAGGAGATCAAAGAGAAGAGAAGCAATTCTAGGAACAGAAAAGCAACCACTTACTGGAAGGTAGGGTGTGTGGAGAAATGAATCCAAGGCGATATACGAAGATAGACCATGGGGGGAGGGGCAGCTCTTGGCAAGTGACAGAGCAGCAGAGAACAAAATCAGAAATTTTAAAAGTCTGCTCCACTGAGGGACATCACTCCAGAGGCTACTCAGGGGGTAGATCCCTCACTGGGACAATGTGGTCTCACGACCCTCAGGGTCACAGAAAGACCAGGGGTGTCTGAGTGTGTCAGTGCTCCCAGGTATCACAGTGGGAAGCCAACTGCAGAGACAGAGCCGAGGATTGGTTCTCAGCTCAGGGTTACCTTAAACAGTGATCCAAGGCAGAGAGGCAGAAAGAGAGTGAACACAAGCACGGGGTGGAGGGGTGGGAAAGGGAGAAGCAGGCTTCCTGCTGAGCAGGGAGCCCAATGTGGGGCTCAATCCCAGGACCTGTGATCATGAACTGAGCCGAAGGCAGATGCTTAACCAAATGAGCCACCCACGTGGCTTTTCTTTCTTTAAAATTTTGGGATACAGTTTCTTCTAACAGTTCAAAATATACCCTAAATCTAATGCATGGCTTTGTTCTAGTCTCCAGCCTGACTACATTCTTGCCTCTTTTTTTTTTTCTTTTTTCAACCAACTTCTTATCTTATCAATT
Organism: Mustela lutreola; assembly: GCF_030435805.1. Taxonomy (NCBI): domain Eukaryota; kingdom Metazoa; phylum Chordata; class Mammalia; order Carnivora; family Mustelidae; genus Mustela; species Mustela lutreola. The sequence goes on along the minus strand of NC_081291.1, from coordinate 67,841,851 downwards.
CTTTTTTTAGAATCTTTTTTTAATTTTTATCTTTACAGTCATATTCTATCCCTTTGTCATGTTTACCCTTATTTTTGTATCTATATGTTTTTCTTTCTTTAAAATTTTGGGAGGAAGTTTATTCTAACAGACCAAAATACACTGAAAATCAAGTGTGTGGCTGATACATACACACACACACACACACACACACACACATCTCCACACACATATATGTATATGTATATATATCTCCTCCTTTCTTAATCTCCCTGGTTGTAGGTCTCTTCTGATTTGGTTAGTGTATATATTTTCTGGGGTCATTGTTACCCTTTTAGTATTTTGTTCTCTCATTCATCCATTCTTATCTGCATAAAATGATAAGATAGAAAAACTCACCTCAAAAAGAAAGAACAAGAGGGAGCTCTGATGGCTAGGGACCTAATCAATATGGACATTAGTAAGATGTCGGAACTCGAGTTCAGAATGATGATTATCAAGGTGCTAACAAGGCTTGAAAAAAATGTGGAAAATACTAGAAAATCCCTTACTAGAGAAATAAAATCCCTTTCTAGAGAAATAAAAGAATTAAAATCTAAGCAAGTAAATCAAAAAAGTTATTAATGAGGTGTAATAAAAAATGAAGGCTCTTACTGCTAGGATAAATGAGGCAAAAAAAGAATTAGTGATACAGAAGACCAAATGATGGACAATAAATAATCTGAGAGAGAAAAAAAAGAGATAAACAACTACGGGACCATGAGAGGAGAACTTAAGAGATTAAGTGATACCATAAGAAGAAAGAGAGAGGGGGAAGAAGTTATATTGGAGCAAATTATAGCAGAGAATTTCCCTAATTTGGCGAAGGAAATAAGCATCAAACTCCAGGAGGCACAGAGAATGCCCCTCAAAATCAATAAAATTACTATCATCTAATAGTAAAACTTACAACTCTCTGTAACAAAGACAAAATCCTGAAAACAGCTCGGGACAAGACTTCTGTAACAAACAATGGTAGAAATATTAGATTGGCAGAAGACCTATCCACAGAGACCTGGCAGGCCAGAAAGGACTGGAATGATATATTCAGGACACTAAACGGGAAAAATATGCAGCCACGAATACTATATCCAGCTATGCTGTCATTGAAAATAGGAAAGATAAAAAGCTTCCATGACAAACAAAAACTAAAAGAATTTGCAAACACCAAACCAGCCCTACAGGAGATATTGAAAGGGGTCCTCTAAGCAAAGAGAGAGCCTAAAAGTGAAAGAACAGAAAGGAACAGAGACAATATACAGTAACAGTCACCTTACAGGCATACAATGGCACTAAGTTCATCTATTTCAATAGTTACCCTGAATGTAAATGGGCTAATGCCCCAATCTAAAGACATAGAATATCAGAATGGATTTAAAAAAAATAAGACCCATCAATATGCTGTCTGAAAGAAAATCATTTTAGACCCAAAGATACCTCTAGATTGAAAGTGAGTGGGTGGGAAGCAATTTACCATGCTAATGGACATCAAAAGAAAACTGGGCTGGCAATCCTTATATCAGATAAATTAGATTTTAAGCCAAAGACTATAATAAGAGATGAGAAAGAACACTATATCATGCTTAAAGGGTCTGTCCAACAAGAAGATCTAACAATTTTAAGTATCAATGCCCCTAACATGGGAGCAACCAATTATGTAAACCAATTAATAACAAAATCAAAGAAACACATCAACAATAATATAATAATAGTAGGGGACTTTAACACCTCCCCTACTGAAGTGTACATATCATTTAAGCAAAAGATCAACAAGGAAATAAAGGTTTTAATGACACACCAGACCAGATGGACATCACAGATATATTCAGAACATTCCATCCTAAAGCAACAGAACACACATTCTTCTCTAGTGCACATGGAACATTCTCCAGGATAGATCACATCTGGATCACAAATCAGGTCTCAACCAGTACCAAAAGATTGGGATCATTCCCTGCATATTTTCAGACCACAGTGGTTTGAAACTAGAACTCAGCCACAAGAGGAAAGTTGGAAAGAACTCGAATACATGGAGGCTGAAAAGCATCCTACTAAAGAATGAATGAGTCAACCAGGAAATTAAAGAAGAATTTTAAAAAGTCATGGAAACAAATGAAAATGAAAACACAACTGTTCAAAATCTTCGGGACACAGCAAAGGCAATCCTGAGAGGAAAGAATATAGCAGTACAAGCCTTTCTCAAGAAACAAGAAAGGTCTCAAGTATACAACCTAACCCTATACATAAAGGAGCTGGAGAAAAAAACAGCAAAGAAAGCCTAAACCCACCAGGAGAAGAGAAATAATAAAGATCAAAGAAGAAATCAATGAAATAGAAACCCAAAGAATGGTAGAAGAAATTAATGAAACTGGGAGCTGGTTCTTTGAAAGAAATAATAGGATTGATAAACCTCTAGCCAGACTTAACAAAAAGAAAAGAGAAAGGACTCAAATTAATAAAATCATGAATAAAAGGGAGCAATCACAACCAACACTAAAGAAATGTAAACAATTATAGGAACATATTATGAGCAACTTTGACAATCTGGAAGAAATGGATGCATTCCTAGAGACATATAAACTACCACAACTGAACCAGGAAGAAATAGAAAACCTGAACAGACCCATAACTAGTAAAGAGATTGGAGCAGTCATCAAAAATCTCCCAACAAACAAGAGCCCAGGGCCAGATGGCTTCCCATGGGAAATTCTACCAAATGTTTAAAGAAGAATTAATACCTATTCTCCTGCAACTGTTCCAAAAAACAAATGGAAGGAAAACTTCCAAAATCACTTTATGAGACCAGCATTACCTTAATCCCAAAACCAGATAAAGACCCTATCAAAAAGGAGAATTACAGACCAAATATCCTTGATGAACACGTATGCAAAAATGCTCACCAACTACTAGTCACTATGATCCAATGGTACATTGAAAGGATTATTCACCACAACCAAGTGGGATTTATTCCTGGGCTGCAAGTTTGCTTCAACATCTGCAAATCAATCAATGTGATACAGTACATTAATAAAAGAAGGAACAAGAACTATATGATACTCTCAATAAATGCTGAAAAAGCATTTGACAAAAAACAGTATCCTTTCTTGATCAAAACTCTTCCCAGTTTAGGGATAGAGGGCACATTCCTCAATATAATCAAAGCCACTTTTGAAAAATGCACAGTGAATGTCATTCTCAATGGGGAAAAAATGAGAGCTTTACCCTAAGGTCAGGAACACAGCAGGGCTATCCACTCTCACCACTACTATTCAACATAGTACTTGAAGTCCTAGCCTCAGCAATCAGACAATAAAAAGAAATAAAAGGCAACCAAATCAGCAAAGAAGTCAAACTCTCTTTGCAGATGATATGATACTTTATGTAGAAAACCCAAAAGACTCCACTCCAAAACTGCTAGAACTCATACAGGAATTCAGTAAAGTGTCAGGATATAAAATCAATGCACAAAAATAGGTTGTATTTCTGTACACCAACAGCAAGACAAAAGAAAGAGAAATTAAGGAGTCGATCTCATTTACAATTGCACCCAAAATCATAAGATACCTAGGAATAAACCTAACCAAGGAAGCAAAGATCTGTACTCAGAAAACTAGAAAGTCCTCACTAAAGAATTGAGCAATACACAAAGAAATGGAAAATCTTTCCATGTTCATGGATTGGAAGAGCAAAGATTGTGAAAATGTTTATGCTACCTAAAGCAATCTATACATTTAATGCAATCCCTATCAAAATAACATCAATTTTTTTCAAAGAAATGGAAAAAATGAAACAAGATGGGACCAGGGAGGGAGACAAACCATAAGAGACTCTTAATCTCACAAAACAAACTGAGGAGTGCTTGGGGTGTATTGGGGGAGGCATAGGGAGGCTGTTAAATGAACATTGGGGAGGGTAGGTGCTATGGTGAGTGCTGTGAAGAGTGTAAGCCTAATGATTCACAGACCTGTACCTCAAGGCAAATAATACATTATATGTTAATAAAATAAAAGTAAAAAAAAAAATTTGGAAAAAGACCTACAGGGTGGGAACTTCTCTATGAGAAGATGGTTTCGCATAAGTGCATATTTTATTACTTAGCTGATACAAGCTGATTGTCTCATCACCTGATCAACACTGAGTGAACTAAAAGAGGAAGAACAATGAGAATCAGGTGTTGAAGCAGAAGTCTGAGAGATCTGAAGGAGTCTGGGACTTGAGCTGATCCAACACTTGTTCTGTCCCAACTGTGAGTGAGGCAGAAGCTCTGGCTCCTCCCAACTCTTGGAAGACTAACTTCTCTTTCTCCTTCCTTTCCCCTCCTAGCTCCTGGCCAAAAAATATATTGACTGAGATACTTACTGCATGCTGGGCAGCGTGCAGGCAGGATGTTGGGAATTTAGAGGTGCAATAGATCTGTGCATCCCTCCAAGTGCTCTGAGCCCAGACCAGCAGCCACAAAGGGGAATGACAATGTGAGCTCTGAAGGGGAAGTCTGTCTTGGGGTGGGGCTCCTTAAAGGTTATGGAACCTACATTCTACACAAAGCAAGGGTAGGGCTTGAACAAACAAAAACTAGAGAGGGCTACCTAGGTAAATGTGGACATGTTTAAGATGTATTTGTCTGGGGAATGGGCAGAGAGCATCAGTCATCTATTACTGTGTAACAAGCAATCACAAACACATCCCAGTGGCATAGAACAAAAAGCAGTTACAGAGGAAGGTGAAGCAAAGAAGCCCTTTCAATTTGAGGGTTAGGCTTAAGGGTATGCAGAGCCAGTGAAGTTGTCCATGCAGTGCAGAGAAGTGTCTTATACATGATGTGGTAGAGTACATTTTTGGGAGCCAATTTTTTTATACCTCCCTACATCCACACCCTTACCATACAACTTTGTAGTTTCCTCATGTGAGCATGAGTGAGTGTATTTCCCTATCCTGTAACTTTGAGATCAGCTATAAAACTTGCTTTGCCAATAAAATCTTAGGAGATGAGACAAAGCCACCTTTTGCAGAAGGCCCTCCCTCTTGAACTTCTGCCCTTGCAAGACAAAGATATGCACTGGATGGTTTGGTCCAGAGAAGATGAGGCGCACTCTCTGAGACCCACAGACTTGAGTGAGAGAGGGAATTTCTCCAGCTGTCACAGTCAAAGCCGAATGGCTCAGCCATGCCCCACTTTGATCAGACAACCTCCAGCCAATGGATGATGCATAAGCAAGTCAGGCTGAGATCAAGAGAGGCATAGAGCTGACCCACAGATGCCGTATAAATGCTTTTTGTTCTATGCCACTGGGATCGGTTTGTGATTGCTTGTTACACAGTAATAGATGACTGATGCTCTCACCATGATTCCCTCCCCCCAAAATTCAGGGAATTTTGTCAAAACTAGTCAATTCATGGACAATTATAGGCACCTGAGAAGCTAAAGTTAGGGATTATGTCTCTCTTCATCTCATGGAAAGAAGGGCAGGACAGTGCTGGCAATAGCTATGAAAACGGCATGGCTCTAGGTAAGATAATAGTCACACATATGTATTTGACCTGTATTTGACCCAGCCTAACTCCCTAAACTAGAGGAAGGAAGCAATGCTTTTTCCTAGATATTAGGAGCATTCTAGAAGATTCTGAGAAACTTCCAACCAATCCTGGGAGGGGGAGGGGGTTGGGGAGAAGGGGGTGGGATTATGGACATTGGGGAGGGTATGTGATTTGGTGAGTGCTGTGAAGTGTGTAAACCTGGTGATTCACAGACCTGGGGATAAAAATATATGTTTATAAAAAATATATGTTTATAAAAAATAAAAAATTTAAAAAAAAAATAAAATAAATAAATAAATGCTCTAGAAAAGTAAACATTCTAAGTCCCAAAACTTTAGACTCTCTTACACACACACACACACACACACACACACCCCTTTCAAACCTAAATATGTGTAAGGTTTTGCAGTATACAGGGATCAAAACACATTCTCATCATATGAAGAGAGTTCCCTTTATAACAGATCTATCTTCTTCAACATATGAAAACTCAGGTTTTGGAACCTATATCCAGGAGTATGTCTTGGGCACATTTAACACTATGATTTTAAAATGTTGGCTGACCCTTAACTATTTTAGAAGGTTAAAATGTTAGAGGCCTCACAACTGTCAACAACTCTGTTATTAGGAGGGGAAAAAATTGTACAATTTAAACATTTCAGCCTGAGATCTTATCTCCTTTTCATGACAGCTGGTTCCAGGCAAGCTTGGACAAGGTAGTCATAAGCATTCATTGCCTTCCCTAAGCCAGGAATCAGGGCTGTTAGCTGTTGAGAGAAAGACAGTTGTCCCCAGAACTGACATTCAAACCCTCACACACCTGTTCTCTCTCACAGATGGAGATTTGGGCAGAAATGAACCCAGACCTCTTTGTACCTTCAAGTGTGGCCACAGCCCCCAGCTGGCTCCACACGCATGAGAGACTGCTTCCCCAGCCCACCACGCGTGAGAGACTGCTTCCTAGCCGACACTGCTCAGCGTGCATCCCGTTGATCCAAGAAGAGATAATTTCCGCAAGAGCCTTCCATAGAATGAATCAGGACCTTTCAAAGTAGCAATTCGACAAGGCTCTTCTAACCCTTAGGAGGTTTTTATTCTTTTAAGGCATATATAGAAACATGGACCTTATCCGAGTATGAAAGGGTTCTTTTTGAATGTTTGTAGAGTATGTGAGCGAGCCCCTCCCACAGCTGCCCCCCAGCCTTTGGTGCACTGGAATCTGAACCTTTCCCCATTAACAGCCCTGTCCTCTGACCCCCCCCCCCCCACAACAAGCCTTGACTCATTCTTCCCCTGGCCCTTGCTCAAGCTCCAGCCCCTGTCTGGGTCTGTCCATCCACACTCCCTCTCACCCTGACATCCGGGATGGGGCAAACCTAAGTCAGGGAGTCTATGTAAGAACTGGGGCAGGGCTGCACACTTTACAGCTTATCCATGAAGTTTTTCATTGCCAGGAGCAAGAACAGCTTGTTACAGTGACACAATCCTTATCTTGTCTGACAGAAATATCCCATTTTGAGAGACTAAACCTAGCAGGGCAGAAAATGAGAAAGATACCAAACCCAGATTGTCAAGAAAAGCATTCATCAGAAACCAGTACAACACAGATCCCTCAGGTACCAGGTCAGGAAGCAGGTGCCAGACCCAGGCATGGTTGCGCTTTGTTAAACTGAGGTCATTCCCTGATCAGAGCCAGGCTGACTCCTCAAGCCCAATACAGTGCCCTGGGAACAGGGACAGATGCCAGGATAATCTGCCTCACCTGGGAGTGACACTGCTCACAGCGCCATCTGGTGGCTTCTTGGTGACATGCCAGCCTGCAGAGCCTAAAGACCCCAGCAAAATCTCAACCAAAGGGTTCAGAAAAGTCAAAACTTCACCCTGCCTGTAGCTCTTTCTCCCACCTGCTCATTCTCGTTTAATCGTCAAGATTTACTCGGTTTTCATAATGAACACGGTGAGAAAAAAAGCTCAGTTCCATTTGAAATAAAGCAATTTTATTTCAAATAAAATTTGAAATTTTATTTGCTTCGCTGGGATGTATTTGACATCCGGTCACCTAGACCAGTGCTGGAATGTTCCAGCCCATTTGGAGTGCAGTGTTTTTTCCCACTTGTCCTCCCTTTCCATTCCTTTGCAAAGGCAGGAGATGAGGACGAAAGAGTCTTCCATGGCTGTCCCCCTGGGATTGCACGGTCCGCTTCCTCTTTGAATGTGATCTTCTTCAAGTGCTGTCCTCAAGCCAGAAGGAAGATCTACAGCCACCAAATGATTTAGTGGCCAGTGGCACAACATACAGGCCTCTTTACCTTTTCCAGTCTTCTTTCAAGTATATCAGAACAAACCTCCCCTTATAATTAATACTCATCCCAATGTGAAAACACCATGAGGAGACAATATCCACCTCTCCCCCAAAACCTTGCTGCAAACACGAGAAGACGGTGAGATTGCCGAGCAGTAATGCCACCAAAGACAAATGCCTCAGCTAGCATTACAGTGTTGTCAGGGTGTGTTCTTCCAGCTGAACCGGGCACAGGAAGTGAGTGCTTTCAGGTAAAAACATGCACTGAATCCCTACCATGATGATTCTGATCATCCCAGATGTATCACAGCAATAAAGGAGATACAGAACTCTCTGGAGAGTGAGCCAGAGGGCATGATGCTTGAGCATCATAAGCAAAACAGGCCATTGGAATAAAGTAAACATTGGCAAGATACTTTTTTGATATATGAGCCTATGGTTTTCTCATACAATTTTAATCTCCTTGGATTTCATGCAAGTAGCCTTTGTAATTCTTCCCTTCGGGGTATTTTTTACAGAGCAGGATACAGATGGGACTTGAGATCAGAAGCTTGTCCTTCTCCTGCCCTCTGTAATGGCTCCCTGATAAATACTAGGTGTCCCAGGTATAGGGTGGAGAGAGAGAAGCCTATGCTGGCAAGGAGAGAGTCCAGGACAGGGCTGGGAATATCTATGAGTCCCACATCTATGATGTTGGGAATGTCTGAGTCATGAGGACAGCACTTTGAGGCAGGTGGGGAATGAGGGGGTCACAAGACCTCAAAAGGATACGAGGGTGGGAGATGCTAGGCCCAAGGACCCAAAGCTCAAAGCTTCACCAAAGATTCTCGCATTCTGAGCTGAACCTATGCAGCCTCAACAGAGACAATGAGACAATGGGTATGTCTCAGCATTAATCAGTGCAGACCTGTGACTTATGACTGGAAAGTCTCCCCTTGGCTTTACCATTGTGAGTGGCCCCAGGACCCTGGCACGACCTCAGGCTGGAGAGGAGCCTACAGTAACACCAGAAGTGAAATTTCCAGGTGATCCTCCCTGCACACCTGAGTTCAAGACTCAGATTCACACCACTCCAAACGTATTGGCAGGAAGAGACGCTGCAGGAACCTGACACTAGAGTTACAGAGACCCAGAAGGAAACATAAAATGGAGACTGACGGTAAAGACTCAGCAGTATGGAAGTAAAATCCAAGCCTTTAAAGCCCAGAGCCACACACAGTGCCCACAGTGGACCTAGACAGGCCTGGTGTTTGACCACGTTGGTGAGGGTGACTTCCAGATTGTCAGCAAGGACACACAAATCAGAGCCTGTGATTGGTAGCAATCACGCTTTATGTGGTCCCCTTGTCTTTTGAGACCTCACTAACACTGGCGAGAGCATCCTTTCCCACAGGCTGCAGGAAGCACAGTGAACTTCTGGGGTGGCACAGCCAGGGCTTCACCCTCTTAAGAAACTCAGGAGAATGGACAGGATCTCCTGAGATGTCAGGCTTCCTCCCTTTCCAGACAAGCCCTGAGCCAGCAATTCACTTTCCTTCAGATACAAATTCTATTACTCCATCCTCCGTAAGACTTAACTCTATAGTCAGGTTTGTCCTCAAAAAGCAATTACATGGTTGTCAAAAACCATTAGGCTGAATACTTAACATTGGTGCATTTTATTGTGTGTTAAGTAACACTCACCTTAAAACACACACACACATACACACACACATATACACACACACTCACTTGTTATGGGCATCTGTAAAATCTGGAAACAGACAAATACATATGTCATCAAAGACATCTTCAGTCTGTAAAAAGGGATACTTCCATGCTTTAGGACCCTCGAGACTTGGATTAGGTTAATGAAGACAGAATATATATGATATTCTCATTCTAGGATGTGGGTCAGTCATTCTCAACCCTAGGAATTACCTGGGTAGGACAGAGCAGGTGGGCAGCCCTGGACATGGTGCTGGCATGGTGTTGTGCACAGAGTTGGGGCTGTGGTGGAGGAAAATACACTTATGGCTTTTTTAAAAACTCGATTGGGAGGGGAGAGATCTAAGCTGATTACACACCCACCGTCTTCCCTGGAGCAAGTTTATTTCCCCTCCCTAGGCATTAGACATTCAACCGTAAAAGGAGTAAGATGGGTAAGATGATCTCTACATCTTAAATTTTATGATTGATTCTTTATTTAATCTATCTTGCAGCACCCGGGTGACTTGCATTATCAATCATAAAAGACGGAAGTGAGGCTTCTGATAAGCTACCGTCCCTAAGAGGATGCCGCTATTCCAAGTCTCCGAATGGAAAACCTCCGCCACACAGCAACTTGAAAATGTAGTGCCTTCTGATGGCCACACCTCTGAAGACAAATGAAGACATTGGATTTCCGTGCTCCTAAAGGTAAAATCACCACAACTTCATTTTTATCCGCTCCTTCCGGGACCAGAGCAGACCCACGCCGTTGCCTTAGCCCTACAACGAAGCCACCAGCCTACAGGCGTGGGGCTGTGGAGTAGACCAGAGCTGAGACACTGACTGCCTGTGTCTAAAGAGGGTCCGAATGTATCCTAGCAAACCCTCGGCAGCTAGCGCTAGAGCCCCGGCTGCCTTTATAGCCTAAAAAAAAAATAGAATGCAGCCCAGCGACCAAACCACAGCCCCGTCAGCAGCCTGTGCTGCATTAGGGGTAACCTTGGCCCAGATAAGTTCATTGCAGACACGGTGTTTTTAAAAGATGAAGAAACAACAAGCCTACTGCAATGCAACCGCGGCAAATTCTATCCAAAGCCGACCCAGGAACCCAGCGCTGCACACCCCAGCGTGATTCCAAAAGTCAAGAGCACCACCTGCTGCCCAGACTGCGAAAAGGCCGGTTTGTCCGTCAACCTTTCTCTTCAGCAACCTCAAATGGAAGGTGCCTTCAGCTCAAACTGGGGGAGCCTGCTCAGTCTCCGAAGTTCTCTCCAAGATCTGTGAGCTGTTTGTACGCCTTTGTGTTTATGATGGCCTAAACAGTCACATGCTGGATCATACGACTGATAAAGGAATGGAAAATCATCAAAACATTCCTGGCCTCTATTTTGCATTTGTTAGGATGTTGCTGGGAAGTTGTGTCCGGTGCTACTGTTTCTATCTGTGGCATGTTCATGGATCAGAAGAGCGTTGATGGCATCCTCAAGGAGGTATTTCTACTAAGTAAAAGTCAAAGGACTCAGCTTCGAGCTCTATAGCGACTGTAGAAAAAATGGGGTGAAAACTGAGTCATCACAGGGGACTCAGGAGGGTAGAAGCCCACCTAACTCCAAAGAATGTAAACAGAACAGTAAGGACCATAGTGGAACTGCAAAAGGCAACTTAGTGGAAATAAAACATCATCTATCTGATCTAACTGATATAAATTATGAGGCAGTTTTACCTGAAGCTAATTTGTAATTTTGTTTTGCTTGTATGATGGAGTATGAATTATAAGGATAAGAAATGTATGCCTAGTATTGTTTAAAATATTTGTTAAATTAGGGGCGCCTGGGGGGCTCAGTGGGTTAAGCCTCTGCCTTCAGCTCAGGTCATGATCTCAGGGTCTTAGGATCAAGCCCCACATCAGGCTCCCTGCTCAGTGAGGAGCCTGCTTCTCCCTCTCCCTCTGTGCTCTCTCCCTCTTTCTGGCTCTCTCTCACTCTCGTTCTCTCAAGTAAATAAAATCTTCTTAAAAATGTTTGTTAAATCATACAGAATTATTTACCTCTGACTCCTTCTAACTGCTCTCCTTATTTCTATCCCTCCCCTCCAATACACACATACACTCATATCCAGTGTTAATTGTTGAATGAATGGAAAAAATATGTCAACACATAGCGTTCGCTAGAAATTTCTCCCGCTAAAAGGGACCCCCTATATGACTCAGCATTAATCAGGTTTTGCCTGCAGTGGTGGTGTGCTTCATAACAACCCACCCCCAGGTCTCGAAGGCTTACAGGGACAGCTATCTGTCTTCCTCACCCACATGTGCTGTGGGTCAGTTAGAGCCCCTCTGGCTCTGCAGGCCAAGTTCAGGTCGGCTCCACATGTCTCTCATCTTTGAACCTGGCATGCTTTTTTTGTGGTCAATGGCAGGGGCACAGAGACCACACAGAGGCACATTTAAAGCCTCTGTGCCCATCACATCTGCTCCAATTCTTTTGGTCAAAACAGCAGGGTCAGGAGGTGTACTTCCCCCACAGAAGCATAAAGAAGCCAGGATGGGGGGAGGAGGGAAGGTAGGGTTGTGAACAGACCATGCAACCTATTACAGACCCACATTTTAGAAAAACTGCCTTTAAGGAAAGGGAGCATTTACATTCCCATTTCTCCCTTTAAAAAAAGAAAATGTGTAGAAACTCTGATCCAAGTGGTAATTGAGTCTCTGCATTGTATTCTCTTTTCTCATTCCTGAAATCTCCACCAGAATAACTTAAACAAACTGAGAACTAAATCACAACCAGAGGCCAGACCTAAAACTTAAAAGCTGAGATTGTGGACCAAGGGCCCTCAGAGAGCTCTGGCCTCACAAGTCACAGACTTGTGAAAGATGAATTCCAGGACCCAAGCTCTCACCCCAGCTCTGAACCAAAGTGGCCGAAGATGGGGGTGAGTGATATTGTAGTCAGCCAAAAACAAATCCAACAAGAGTAGCCCTTAGCCTGCTGCCAAGGCCTGAGTGATTGGGGTCACAGAGTGACCTCACTTCTCCTCAGAGCTCCCCAACCTGCACTGAGGGTGTGGGTAGCAAGCTGCATGGGACACGGTTCCTGATGAGAGTGGCTTTGCCATGGCACTGGGCAGGCTGGCGAGGGGACCCCATATATGATCCTAGCAGCTTCCGTCTGCTGATGTGGACATGGAGGGGGAGTACCCCACAGAAAGGAGGGGTTCCCATGGTGAGGTGGCTCCCTCCGTGGAAAGAAAGATCTGCACTGGCTGTCCCCCAGTGTCTGATATCATACAAACAAGACCAGTCTAATCTATGAGAAAGAGCACTTAGAAAATGACATGAAGGAGGGAAGGTGGGGGAGGGGCAAAACAGGAAGGGGAGGGGGAGGAACAGGCTTCCTGTTGTGGGATGAATAAGTCACAGGGATGAAAGGCACAAGATAGAGAACATAGTCAGTGGTACTGCAATGACATTGTATGGGGACAGGTGGGATTTACACTAGCAGCGAACACAGGGTAACATACAGACTTGTCAAATCACCACGCTGTATCCCTGAAACTAATGTAGCATTGTGTGTCAGCTGTACTGCAATTAAAAAACAAGAAGAAAGGTGCCTGGGTGGCTCAGTTGGTTAAGCGAGTGCCTTCGGCTCGGGTCATGATCCTGGAATGCCGGGATCAAGCTCAGCATCCAGCTCCCTGCTCAGCAGAGAGTCTGCTTCTCCCGCTGACAGCCACACCCATGCTCTCTCTCTCTCTCTCTCTCTCTTTCAAATAAATAAATTAAATTTTTAAAAAAAGAAGAATCACCCGATGTACAAAATTACAAAATGACTTCACAATGTAGAAGCAGCAGCCCATAATCATTAAAACATGGTGCTTCTGGTACATGGGTTAACAGGTTAATGAAACTGAATATAGTCTAGACATAGGGATGCATATACTGATTGAACGCATGAGAAAATTTACTATATAACAAATAAGATATTCATTAAATTCATTTACTATATAATAAATAAGATATTCATTAAATTTTTTTTTAATGGCTAAGTTAAAAAATTGTCCAAGGACAGCTGGCTAGCCGCTAGGGGGGAGGAAATAAAACTGAACTCCCTACCTAACTCCTTGCACCAAAACAAATTCCAGATGGACGAAATATTTATAGTTTAAATGTTTATGGTGACTAACATAACACAATAAAAATAAAATAAAACGGTCCCTTGGAATGGAATGTCATTTCTAAGAAAATAAATAAATAAATGTTTAAGAAAAACAGGAAACAGTGTTAATATTTCATCTCGGTGTTGGGAGTAGGGGTGCTCTGTAGGCAATAGATCAACATCAGAACCCAAAACAGGCAAGACCAGGGAGTGAGACCTCGAGAAGGGCATCACGTTTCCTTGCAAGGGAAGATTACCAGGAGTGTGCCCCAGAGCACTGGGCAGCAAGCAGGAAATGACGTGGAGGGATGGCACTAGGAATGCTGGCTCTCTCCTACCCAGGCCACACTGTCCTCTTCTTAGAAAAACGGCTCTCAATTCATGCTTCCCCAGAAGGGGCAGCCACGTTCCCATGCCACTTGCCACCACCATCACACACACCTGATGGGGCTAGCTAGGGCAACTGACCCAAGCTAGCCAATCAGAATTCCTTTCCCAGGAATTTGGAAACAGATCCCTATGGGTGAGCCAGTTAGCTCCAAGGAGACATGCTATAAGGTCACGGAGAATCCAAAGCCAGAGCAGGCACAGGACAGCCGTAACTGTGAACGAGCAAGACCCAGACACTGGTGTGAAGCAGGCTGGTGTGCAGGGGAAGGAGAAAGAATGCCCAGCCCCAGGCCCAGCTCAAAGCCCCTGAGCTACCTCTCCACGAGGCTGGACAATCAGTGCAGGTGACCTCTGGTTCTCGAGAGACCTTTTCTGTTGGATCCCCATGACCGACCTTGCAGTAAGCCCTCTCTCCACCTGACTCACTTGCCCTGCTCGTCGCTCTTGCAGCATCATGTTTCCTGATGTAGATGCAGCTTTTATGGATGTACAGGCTAGGAAAAGCGCCCTAAGAAGAAAGGAACAAATCAGAGCTAAGGGAGGTGGGGGGAGGAGAGGTCACAGCTGGTCCATTCTGTTTGAGAGAGATCAGAAGGGACAATGAAGCAGACCAAAGAAAACCAGACGAATGGAAACAGCGTGCAGTCACTCAGTCCTCGGAAGGTGGCCTGTGTCCCAGAGCTTGGCAACAGAATATACTCAGAAGCTGCAAATGTGGGACAAAACGTCCCATGGTGCTTCTGTTATTTTCAAGGGAGTAGGCAAAGCAGAAAAAACAGCGATGTGCAGCCCTTGGATGATTTTTAGGAGGCTGAAAAGCCAGCCAGGTGGCTTGAAAGGAGCTGCCTCCCCGGTACAAAGGCTGGGCTTTGCGATTCCAGGTGGGGGGAGCAGCCCTGCTGACTTTTCATAACCTTCCATTTTTTCCCTGGGATTGGTTCCCGCCCCTGAGGGCGAGAGTAAAAAAAGAAGCACAATAAAAGGAATTACCCTCCGGTATTAAGACTCAGTCCCCTCCTCAATCAGAGTGCTTGTGTGGAGGCCTTTGGGCCAATGTTGGGCCTTTTGTAAAAATAGAATCAAACTTCACAGATCACATTTTGGAGAATAGAGACTCTTTTTGAAAAGGTGTTTTTTGCTTTTCTTTTTGCTTTTTAATGAGTACAAAGGTGAAGAGCCACCACAGCTAGGGGAAAACTGTTGAGCTTCAAAAAAATGAAGGAAAGGGAAGGAAGAACCTTCTAGCAGGTGAGGGGCCACTCTTCTTCCTGTCATGATTTTTCTAGCCAGGGAGGCTTTGTCAAGTGGCCACATCTCCATAGCCAAGGATCTGAGCTGAAAACGGTTTGAATGGCAGCTGCTGCCTGAGGTGGGTGAGGAAGCAGGGGCCTTCCTGGGGGCACACCTGTCCAGGAGCCTCTCCTTGTGATCTGCAGGGCAGGCAGGAGGGCTGGAAGGTGTTCAAGAGCTCCACCCCCTATCACTGTGTGGCTGGATGTGTCCTGGGATATGAATGGATGGTTTGTCCTCTCTGCATTCCCCTCCCTCTTTTCTTCAATTCTAGCTGGTTTTCAAAAGATAGAAAAGACAAGTAAACACCAGGATGTACTGGTTTTGTTTCCAAAATCCCATGGCAAGCATTAAAGTGAGGCAGGTGAGGCACTGTCCTGCGGGCAAAATCTAAAGACACCCCCCCCACACACAAGAAACTCAGAAGTCCGGATAGATAATATTTTAATGTAATAGTTAAAAAATAAAATGACTAAGTCAATTTCACCCCAGGCTTAAGTTAAGTAATATTAAGTAGTTAAGTAATATTCAATAAATATCCTTGGTGTTGCTTAAAAATTTTTTTTAATACAAAAAAACTCTGATTTGTAAGGTGTACCCTTAAATTTAGGGGCTGAGAGAGATCTTCATTCATCTCATCCCAATCCCAGCCCTGCCCAGGAGAGTATCTGGAAGACCTATAAAGAGTATAAGGAGGGAGAAAGGAGCTTACAGAGAGAAAAGGAGAAAGAGTGCCTCTCTCTCCCAAACCATACAAAGGGATCCTTCCCAGCTTGAGGAAAGAGAATCCTACAGGCTCCAGAAACCCCAGGGATCCAAGTAGATGCCTTCTCAGGCATCAGGACCCCAAAGGAGAATAATCAGTGCGACCAGACTGTGGACTGTTGTACAAAGGATTCCCAACCCCTAGAGTGGCAAGGGAGCAGCAGAGAGGTAGGCTGGGACAGAGCATGTGACAGCAGGAACCCATGGGGACAGATCGCTGAAGGCTGCCCCCTCCATGTGGCACTTCACAGGATCCCAGAACTGGGATCCCATGTGGAACGAATGGCTGAAGTCACTGTCCAGCCAGCAGGATGGGGGTACAGCCAAAATCATTCAAATGACAGAAAATGAAATTGTGCCATAACTGTTGCATACCCGTAGTTTCAAACTAATATTAACAACTGCCATATCCAGACAGGGAAACTGAAGCCAAAAGGTTAATTAAGCAACTTGCATTAAGCATGGATTTTAAAAAAAAGAAAGAAAGAAAGAAAGACTGTATGCATCTACATTTGATGGAGAAACATATCAGTTTCAATATATCCATTTAAAGGGACAGCCTTAGGGGCGCCTGGGTGGCTCTGAAAGACCCGCGGATCCCCTTACCCAAGAATCCAACACTGCCACTGGATGCAATCAGCAAGAGGTTCTTTATTGTTACGCAGGCGCCTGCGGGTGGTCAGCGCGCGCCTGCGGGTGGTCAGCAGCTCCTGCTAGCTGAGCACACCTGGCTGGGGTGGTGCAGGATTTTTATAGACAGGTACAAACAAGTTTTGGGTGGGGTGCAACTGATTGGTTGACAGTTTGAACTTTTGAAAAAGGCATACTTGGTGTTAGCGGATTGGCTTTGGAAGACCCCCTCGCGCGAAGAGAAAGACAGGAAGGGGAAACAAAGAGGGGAAGTTTGACCTTATTACTCAGCAGAAAGGCATCCTGTCTACGTGACCTATGTGACCATGCAGCCCCCTTGCCTACATGACCATGCCCCTGCTATTAGGAGAGGGTATCTTGTTCAAACAGGAGTCAAGTGTCATGCCCTAAAAGCCAAGTGGTTACAGAAAGGCAAAAGAGCAGTTACATTGAATTCAACCCTGGGGGAAGGGTCTTTTCACTGCAAGGGGAGGAGGGGTACTTTTACACAACAAAAGAGCAGTTAATTAGTTAACGACGGGGGGGGGGGGGGGGGGGTCTTTCAGCTCAGTGGGTTAAAGCCTCTGCCTTCGGCTCAGGTCATGATCCCAGGGTCCTGGGATCGAGCCCCACATCGGGCTCTCTGCTCTGCAGGGAGCCTGCTTCCTCCTCTCTCTCTCTGCCTGCCTCTCTGCCTACTTGTGGTCTCTGTCTGTCAAATAAATAAATAAAATCTTTAAAAAAAAAAAAAAAGGTCAGCCTTAGTTTTAGAAAGAATACTTATCAAAATATTTCCTATTTCCAGGGTTACCTCCATGATGCTCCTGCATAAAACTCAATATCAAAGGCCTGGGAGCCTTGGTAAAGGCTGATGAGACAGGAGAGCGATCTAAGTGCAACCTGCCTTCCCCCACCTCCCTCCCGAAATTCTTTTGGGAAGTTGGACCCAAGAATTTCTGTGCACACTTCCTATTAGATCAGGGGAGGGCCCAAGATCTCTCAAGTGAGATATACTTTCAGATCGTGATGAAGCTATTGGCTTTCTGTTGACATAAATTACACGGGTACCACAATAGATGAAGCATCATTTTCTCCGTGCTGCGTGGTTTTTATAACAGCAGCTGGATTTCTCAATGCAATTTTTCTTAAGGTCAAATATTCTTCTCCAAGTATATTCGGCGATATGAAACTTGTCAGAACAAATCTAGATATATCTTTATGTTCTTGTATTATTCACTTCCCAGATCCTATCAGGGAGATAGACAAGGAGGAAAAAAAATATACCATTAACAACAAAGGAAATATCTGATGCTACTCAGTATGGTATCTGTGTGAAACAGAAAGAATATAACCTACGGGGAAAAAGAAAAATCTCCACTATTTATTCCAGTAGCGCTGCTTTCTTGAAAACAATTAGAGTTTTCACTGCTCTGGGTTTCCAGCTTCTAGGACACCATCACTGTAGGACACACGCTAGGTTTAAGAAGAGCTTTCAAGGGGAAAAGGAAATGATATTCAGTACGCATCAGTTGTAAAATGCACTTGAGCTGAAGAAATGCTACGATAAGGGAAAGCGTCTTTGAATGGGGGAAAACAGTTGTGGAGATTCTGTCTCACAGCAACTCAGCTGTTAGTATTTGCCATGAGAGGGATGGCCACAGCGATCCCACACTGACACCAACAGCAAGGTCATACAACGTGGGATTGAGATCCAGCAAAGGGGAAAGGTATGGTTTTCCAGGTTCTCTAGGCAAGATGACATGGAGAGAAGAGCCATGCCTTCCACAGTTATGGGTTTGGATCCCAACTCTGCCACCTTCCACCTGTGAGTCATGGGTCCTCAGTTTCTTCATCAGTAAATCCAAGATTTCTTTTTTCATGCAACAGATATGTATTATGAGCCTAAAATTTTCCAGGCACTGTTCTAGATGATACCCAGGGGAACAAAACGGAGAAGGTCCCCTCCTCCTGAAGAGTAGGTTCTGGACCCTGGGGTCACTGAAGGAAATGAAACTGGGGGATGAGACAGCATCTCAGGGAGGCAGCTTCTCGAGGAGACAGCCTTTGATTTGAAACCTCAGAGGGCTGAAGGAAAATCATTCCAGAGAAAGGAAAGAGCCAGGATGATGGCTCCACAGGACGCTGACTGGGCTTGAGAAAATGCCGCAGGGTTTGTGTGAGGACAGCAGGGCTAGGGATGGGAGAGGAGTGAGAGATGTGATCAGTGAGGGAGGGAGGTCCGCTCAGCTTCTACAGGCCACAGTGAGGATTTGGGTTGCATTCCAAATGGAACTGGAAGTCATTTTAAATGGCGGTGACAAGATTTTTTAAAAATTCCACTCTGGCTCTGATCATCCATGCAAGAGGTGTGGGGTGGGACACTAAAGCCTCTACCATGGGATTATTTGGGATTCGCTGAGAAAATATCGAGGTCCGGGCAGAGTTCCGGGCTCCACATCTGTGCTCCTAAATGACCACTACTAATTATAATATCTATGGAGCCCTTTGAATATCCCCTTCATTCCATTTAATACATTGCATTAAATGACCAGCTTCGGGGCCAGTCTCCCTGACAAGACAAAGCTCCTTGACAGCGGATCCTAGGCTATATCCATCACTGTATGCTCGAGATCTGGTATAGGGCCTGACTCATGACAAGAACTCTATCATAATTGCTGAGTTCAGAACTGAATCCACGAATGACTTCTTCTTGATGGAAGGAACCCAAATAGTTTCTGTTCTTCCACGTGAGTGTTAAGAGATGGAAATTCAGGTTTGCAAAAATGAGTGGCTTAGTAAGGATGGCTGATTCTCCTTAGCAGGCACCTTAGAGGTGCTAGGATGCCAAAATGGCTACAGATTCTAATCTCCTCAAGATCCTTCCATCAAGTGGTGAAGCCTGTTTCTTTGCCCCTTAAATCTGAGCCAGCTATGTGAATTGCATCAGCCAATAACTGGAAGCCAGTGGCAGAAGCGACTTCATGCAAGCTCCAAGGCTAAGCCAGAGAGACCTCACAGCTACCAACCCCATGCCTGGATCCCTTCCTCCAACATGTCATCAAGCCCAGGCCGGCCTGCTGGATCGATGGCCATACTGAAGCCGTCTGTCCCAGCCATCCCATCTCCTCTAACCAAGAACAACAAAGCACTGCCTAGATCGGGGCTGCCCCACTGAGCCCAACCCCAAGGAAGGATGGGCATTGGTGGTTAAAACTTCAGCTCCTCTGGCCAGGAGTGGGAGGATTCTAAGGTGTATCCTACACACGGTGTCTCAGAGCCCCCCCACCCCACCCCCCGCTGCCCTTATTGGGAGCAAGCCTCAATTGTCCACAGCAGTCCTCAGGCATGAACTCCTGCTTGCTTGGCTTTTCTCTCCTTCCCAGACTCCCTGCCCTACTCTCATCACATTTCTCAGGAGAGAGGTCCCCATCTAGGCCTCTGCTTTAGAGAACACCATGACCCCAGAACTTTTCCCAGATGGGTTTAGCTTCCTCATCTCCTGGCCAGAAACCTCCAGTGCCACCTGCTGGAACTTTCCTCCACCCCACAGCCCAGCTACAGGGCTGGAGACCTGATGTTCACACAGGCCCTAAGAGCCTTGCTCGTATGCTGGAACTAGTTCTAATCTCCTCCTTGGAAAAAAGGAAACCACAGTTGAGTCTATAACCCCTCTCTGAGTTACTGATCCCTGGATTATATCACACCACCAAAGTCACCAGGGTCCACCCGCTGAGGAAGCCCTGGACCCAAAGCCATTCTGTACCCTGGTCCCCTGGAGTTCGCCTCAGTCTGGGCAGCCAGGAATTAGGAGGTCCATTCCAGGTATGCAGGGACGCCATCAAGAGAGTCTGGAAGGACCGGGGAAGGTCTCTGGAAGCAGTGGCCTCCTGCTCATACTAACTGTATATGAGAAACTCACAATTTCCCAGGAAAGCAAACTATAAAAGGGTGCCTGTGTTTTGAACTTGCTCAGCAGACACATTCCGTGCCATAGGGAGCAAAGGAGAAGGGCCAGATGGGAGGTGATGATCTGGTCTGGAGGAATGTATGCCCACATGTGGATGCGTCATGTGGCCAGCTGGATGGACGGTCTGAGCCAAGAGGAGGAGCCTTGGCTAGAGACATACTGGGAGGAGGGAAGGTGAGGACCATCTGCAAATCGATAGCAGGTACAGGTAAAGGGAGAGTGTGGGAGGAAGGAATAGGGTTTAGGACTGGTCTTGAAGGAACTACAACTATATTTTTTTAACAGCTTTATTGAAGTATAAGTGACACACAGTACACAGCACATATTGAAAGTGTATAATTTGATAAGTTTTGACATGTATACACCCACAGATCTATTACTACATTCAAGATAATGAGCATACCCCTTGCCTCCAAAGTTGCCTGGTGTTCCTTCGTAACCCCTCCCTCCCTCCTGTCCCCAGGCAATCCCTGATCTGCTCTGTTGCTAGGATTAGTTCTCACTTTCTAGAATTGTAGGTAGATGACATCACACAGAATGTAATCTGCTTTGGTCTGACTTCTTTCCTTCCCTCTAATTACTTTTCTTTTTGTTTTTTCTCCTTTCATATTGTCCATGTTGTCTCTTGTATCAAGAGTTTATTCCTTGTTATTGCTGAATTGTATTCATTGTACGGACGCACCACAATTTGTTTGTACATCGTCAATGTAAGGACATTCAGACTGCTTCCACTTTTGAGCTACTACAAACATAGCACCTATGAATATCTGTGTATAAGTCTTGGTGTGGACATACACTATAATTTCTCTTGTAAATGCTTAGGGGTGGAATGGCTGGATCATACACTCAGCATTCGGTTAACTTTTAAAGGAACTGCCAAATTGTTCTCCAGAGGGGGGAGATTATTGAACATCCCCACCGGCAATAATCAAGAGTTCCAGTTGCTCCAGCTCCTCACCAACACTTGGTATGGTCAGTCTTTTCATTGTAGCCATTCTAATATGTGTCTGGAATCATTTCACCATGGTTTTAATTTGCATTTCCCTAGTGACTAATGACAAAACAACCTTTAGCAACTGGAAGAAGACTGAACCTATCTATACAAGAGACCCGAAGGAGAAGACAGAGATGCAGGAAGAAAGCCAGAAAAACATGGCATCACAGAGGCCAACAGGAGAAATGGCTCAGAGAGAGTGGTCAAGAGAATCAAATGATGCTAACATGGACTGAAAATTCTCATTTGGATTTAGTGCCTTTGGTGACATTCTAGTAGCAACTGGTTCCAGCTTCCAGCCTTTCTCCACATTTGCAGAATAGGAGTCCACTGGGCAAGCACCCTCTCCTCTGGTGTGTGGGCTCCAGCTCCCTTCTCAGAGCTCCTGAGGAAAAAACACCAGCTGTTGCCACTTTGCAGCAGTCCCACATTTCCAGAGGGGGTCACAGGATCTGTCTCCTGGGAGGCCCACTGTGACATGGAGATTAGCATGCAGAAGTTTTCTTAGGAAGTGGTCTCTAGCTGGTCATCTCTGACAACAGAAAGAAGCAAGACTGGGCGAGGCGGATACTGGGATGTTGAGGCTGGGTTGGATCTTCGGTGTTGTCTTCCACCGGGGGCCAGGAGGTCAAGCCTTCCTTCCCTGCGCGGACAAGTCACTGGACACAGCCTGCCGCAGGAAGGGGGTGTGACCCCAGGGGAGGCGACTCTTTCAGCTGAAATTGAGGCCTGTAGATAGTTACTGCTGAGGGCTGCTACCCCGGGATCCTCTTCCTTTCATGTTCAAAAGCGGTCAGGGTGGCACACTCGGCATCCACTACAATTGGTTTCTCCTCCAAGTTTCCAGGTTCTAATCACCCAGCCTCTTCCTTTGGCTCCCCAGCTCAGATTGGAAGCCATTTCCTGCCGTTAGAGTTGGCAGATCACTTCGGAGCCCCTGGTGCACTTTTGCAATGTTCCAATGCCCGCTTAAAGAATTCCTTACGCTAAACACTCTTCTCTCGCTCTTCCCAGTTTCCTGATGCGTTCCTCTGCCCAGATGACTCCAAAACCATTAGGGAGGAGGTGGTGGAGTGAGAAGCCCACGCTGGTGGGCTGGTTCTGTGTCCCACTGGCTGGGTTACATATATAACCCAGAAAGGTCAATTTGGGAAATAGCGGGATTACGTTTTGCTTCCAGCTCATGCATACCCCCGAGTCATCTGAAAAGAGCAACATTTCCATACAGAAATCTGGAATGAATCAGAGAACATGCATCCTCCGTGTGTCTGCCCTGCAGGTAAGACTGTGCCTGAACTCTCTGAGCAACGTGGAGCCTGAGTATAATCCATTTACGGCACTGCTGACATATTAATGCGCTAAATGACTCCCTGGTGGTCGGAAAACGTTAACACAGCCACAGCCTGAGTGCCTAACTTCAGGTGGAAATGACTCCGGCTCGGGGATAATCGGCTGAAAAACAGTATAAAGGAATGTTGTAGGGCAAGAATAAATCAATGAATTCTCCTTTCCATTTTTCTGCGAGCACCAGAGGAGATTTTCAGTAAATGCTGGACAGCAAGATCAGCACATCCCAAATAAACAGGTCCTGCCTCTTAATCAAGTGTCCGTCACAACATTTAGATATAGTCGTATTGGTTTTAGGAAGCATGTCGAAACTCACCTTCCCTGGTTCCCCTCACCAGCAGTAAGAAGTCATCAGAATACAACCCGCTTCTGTCAGTTAGAGCACATTTTATTAATACAGAGAGACCATAATTCACCTTGTTTATCCTCCCAGGGGGAGTTTAGATCCTGGTAAGCACCACTCATATTGTTTGCCATGAACTTGATTACAAGGAGAAAGCAAAACACAGCATCGTTACCAAAAAGTCCTTGCTGACGTCTTATCGCCCCCCACCCCCGGAAAAATGTATTAAAGTCTTCAAATATACAAATCTAAAAATACAGTACAACATTTAACATAAAGACTCAAGTTTACTTTTTAAAATACGCTTTAAAATATACTAAGCATCTCTTCTTCCCCTGATTCTCCAACCACCGGCAGAAGCCCTCCTGGCGTCTGCGTCCTGGATTTCTGTCTCGGTCTCTGTCCCTGGAGGAGGGGGACTGCATAGCACCCAAGGCGGAGACTAGGAGGCTTGCTCAGCTGACCGCTTGTGCTGGCTCCGGACGTGGCCCTCGCTGCTGGGGGGCACCTCCTTCTGGAGGCTCCCTGTGCTAGTCTTTCCCACCGTTTCAATCCAGGGGTGCTGAAGGACCTGGTGGGCGGTGTAGCGTTTTTTGGGGTCTACCACCAGCAACCGGCTCACCAGATCTTTGGCAGCTGTGGGAGGAAAAGAAGGAGGGGAAAATGAAACAAATGCACGGGGCTCTGACTTTGCCTGTCCCCTCCGCAAATGGAATCACAAATACCCATATGGGCGCCCCGCCCTAGAGGGCGCTGTCCCGCAGAACTTTCTGTGATGCTGGGAACCTTCCATGTCTGAACGACCCACTGAGCATCTGAAATATGGCTGTCCAGGCTGAGGAACGGAATTTTTATTGTATTGACCTTATTTAAATCACAATAGCCGTAAGTAGTGGGGGAGGGGCGCTGGGTGTGCTACTGTGTTGGGACAGCACAGCTCTAGAGGGTGTCCATTCATTTCTAGAGTCAGGGGTCCAGGCCCACCCCAGACATCCATGGCGCCCCTCACAAGAGAACAAATGGAGGCCACAAACCATATGTCTACATATCTTACATTCTGAAATCAATCATCGGGCTGTTAAATAAAATCTGTTCAATCCCCTTCCTAAGTTGGTAAATATGCCTTCACACTAACAAAATTGAGAAACATGTGAAGGAAACCTAAGTAAAAAAATAGCACAAATTCAAAGTGGATTCCATTTTCTGCCCAAGATCATGACTGATTCTGGCAACTGCTGGGCCAGGTGGCAGGCAAGGGGGAGGAACGACGTCTCTGTGACTTGCTGACTCCCCCTGGCCAGCTCCCTGAGCCTCCTTTTTAATCAGGTGAAAACGAAAACATACACCTCTCTTGGGGGATGACTCCTGCTCAAGATCGGCAGCTTACCCAGCCATCAGCCCCTCCCTCTACACCACTGCCCAGCTGCCTCTTAAGCACGGAAGCCCCTGGATCTCTCCTACATCACCCACTTCCAGCTGGGTGAATTGTGCAAACAAAGCACCCCAGCACCCACCCCGACCAGCACCACTCCGTCCAGATCCTCAAAAGACTCAGTGGGGAGCGGGTCAGGTTTAAACGGGGAATTCTCAGACTCACGTGTACTGGTGTGGACAACTGGACACCCCTCCAACAGGTCCAAGCTCTCTCTACCCCTCTGAACAGAGGCTCCTTGGCTCCCCGGAGGCACTACGGGAAGTGTCTGGGTAAAGAGGTCTCCTCAGTCTCAGAAGTGGGCCTGCACCATTCAAGCAGGGAATTCTGGGGTTCTGATGAAGTGACCTAGAAGGGAGGCCCTGGGTTCTTGGCTCCAGAGTTCCCTCCCTCTGTGGGGTGGGTGTGACAGAAGCAGGGCCCTCTACGCCATAGTGCACAGGGCACGGGCCACCATAACTTTCTAGAATGATTTTTAGACCTTCAATTCCCAAGTCACCACTGGCTTGCTCAGCTCAAGACCCTCTCTCTCCCTGCAGCATACCAGCCCTCTCCCTACCTTATTTAAGGAGGGGGAGGGGGGTTAAGCTTTTTCCTTGCCTCAGTCCCCCAGCCCCAAATAAGGAGACTGAGGCTGGGAAGCGCAGTTCAATAACTAATCTTAGATTACAAGGTTGGAGAAATTGAGGGAAAATAAAGTTACCACTCCTATTCACCTTTAAGCCCAAAACTCCAAGACTCAAAACCCCTGAATATTTAGTTCCTGATTTCACAAGGGTAGCAAAGTGGTACCAAAAAATCAGTAGCAAAAAAGGGGAAAGACTGCATCTGGAAGGGCCAAAAAGGAGGAAGATCCCGCAAGCCTCTGCTCCACTGAAGATAACCAAGACCTTTACTCCCCCTTTCCAGAGCCTCTGAGCTCCAACTATACCATGCCACAACCCCCAGCTGCTCACAGAGGAAGATATGCATTCCCAATCTGCTCAATTCCCAGCACTTCTATATACAAGATGACTGCGATCTCTCCAAATGAGGGTTTCCATTTCTGATATTCCTCAGTTCTGAGTTCCCTTTATTGCCTTAAAGAAAAATATTCAGTGACTGCAACCAGGGGTCAGACTTCACTGAATCCAAAGCAAGTCCTGTTTCCCAGAGTGCTACACAAATAAATCTACACGAAGCTCACGGTTAACAAAGGATGAAGTACAGGTCGACAGCCCCCGCCATGCCCAGTTCAGAGATGGGCCCTCTGCAGCTGACCTAAAAACAGCTCTGCAGTCAGAACCCAAGACAGGCTCCAGCTCTAACGTCGCCTCGTCTCCTGCTTGGGGAAGCCAATCTCACCATCAGAAATATTGTCCCAGTAAGGGGCCAGAAACTCAAATTGGCCCAGCTGGATGATGTTAAAGAGCTCATCCTGGTCCCTCTCCGGGCTGCGGAACGGGGGGAAGCCACACAGTAGGATATACAGGATCACGCCGGCGGCCCACATATCCACTTCCAGTCCATAACCTGTGAGACAGGCAGAGACACAAGGGAAACTGAGACCAGGCTGGATCAGACAGGAGGAGAGAAACATGGGGAACTGTAGTTCTACATAACAGAGGACCACAGCTTTGAGTAAGCGCGAGCCACTTGTAAACACATTGGGGGGCATCTCGGCTCTTTCCACTGCTTGGCAATTGTGGACATTGCCACTATGAACATTGGGATACAGGTGACCCTTCTTTTCACTACATCCGTACCTTTGGGGTAAATACCCAATAGTGCAATTGCTGGGTCATTTGGTAGCTCTATTTTTCATTTCTTAAGGAATCACCATACTGTTTTCCAAAGTGGCTGCACCAGCTTGCCTTCCCACCAACAGTGTAAGAGGGTTCCCCTTTCTCCACATCCTCTCCAGCATTTGTTATTTCCTGCCTTGTCAATTTTGACCATTCTAACTGGTGTAAGGTGGTATCTCAATGTGGTTTTGATTTGAATTTCCCTGATGGTTAATGATGATGAACATTTTTTCATGTGTCTGATAGCCATTTGTATGTCTTCATTGGAGAAGTGTCTGTTCATGTCTTCTGCCAATTTTTTGACTTGATTATCTGGAGCCGAGATGCCCTTCAACAGATGAATGGATAAAGAAGATGTGGTCCATATGTACAAAGGAATATTACTCAGCCATCAGAAAGGATGATTACCCAACTTTTGCATCAACATGGATGGGACTGGAGGAGATTATGCTGAGTGAAGTAAGTCAAGCAGAGTCAATGATCATACAGTTTCACTTACTTGTGGAGCATAAGGAATAACACAGAGGACATTGGGAGAAGCAAAGGAAAAGTGAAGGGGGGAAATCAGAGGGGGAGACGAACCATGAGAGGCTGTAGACTCTGGGAAATAAACTGAGGGGGGTGGGGGGATGGGTGGCCCATGATGGGTATTAAGTAGGGCTCATATTACAATGAGCACTGGATTTTATACACAAACAATGAATCATGGAACACTGCATCAAAAACTAATGATATACTGTATGATGACTAACGTAACACAATAAAAAAAATAATAAACACATGGGGGCATTTGGCTGCCAACACCTACAAGTGGGGGATCGACACCAGTGTTACCCAAAGCTTGGTCCTCAGACAACTGCCAGTTTGTAATCCTTTATTTCTGGTCTGGGATAGAAAAAGCATAAGTAAATATTTGGAAACTCATAGCAACTGGGCATGGCCATGACATCCAGCTGCATGGTCAAGAACAGGTCTCACTGAACAGAGTATGGGGCAGAGTTCAGGGGTTGTCAAACGCACATGATGAGTCACACGTGGCATGAGCGGTGACCTCGTCCCGTGTGGCAGAACTTCATGTGGGTCCACACTATATTAGAAGTTTTAAAACCTTCACCAGAGATAGTTCGAGAAGCCCTGGTCTACCCCAGCAGCTTCTCTGTCCTAGTCATTCGTTGTCTTCTCGCACTGAAAAAATATTTTTACTGGCGCTCTCCTATGATTATAAAAAGCCTGACATTACTAGCTATATCCCCACGAGTGCACACACACACACAAACACACACGCACACACACTGATACTTCCTGTAACAAAATTAGGATCACATTGGACATATTTTATACTCTATTTCATCCACTTAATACGTCATGGCATTTCCTATACAGGAATTTCCTATAAAGAATATTTTAAAAATTCTTCAAAATTATGATTTCTAATAACTGTCAGTATGTCCTTTATATAATGAATCCTTTATGTTGTAGTCTAAGTGTTTACTAACTTTCTTACACCATAGTTCTGTGATGAACATCCTAATCTATTAAATATTTGAGCACATCTCTGACTGTATTCTTGAAAGAGCTTTCCAGAAATAGAATGCGGAACATAATATACTGTCAAGGTTTTTGATACTCCCCAATCATCCTCACAAAACCCAGCAACAGCCACATGGACATTTTCAAACACGTTCTAACTTTTTACCTTTGGGGAAGGAAGCCATTCAGCAGCTATAATTGAGAAGTTGGGTATTCATTATTAAGCCCCAGAGCAATGGTGACAAGATAAATCGGCAAAAAAAAAAAAAAAAATAGAAATAAATCACTGCTGACCTCTTTATGGCCAACGTCACTGGCCTTTCCTCAGCTCTGCCCTGCCTTTCACACTCAGAAGCATTCTCAGCTTGGCTCGCCCTCCCATCTTGAAATTCGCCCCTCGACCTCTGTGGCACCATACTTTCCTCGACCTCTGTGGCACCATACTTTCCTCGTCCTCTTCCTGCCTCTCTGCTGCCTCGTCCCCTGCTAAACTGTCCCTCCATCTCCATCCCCAGCTCTGGGCCCCCCTCCAGAGTCTGTCTCTGGCGGCCCTTCAAGAGGCGCTCCCTCTCTCGCCCACATGGGTTGCCATTTCCAAGTCGAGGAATCTCAAAAGCACCCGCTCAGCCCAGGGCCCGACCTCCCTGCCAAGTGGACAACTCCCTGTGTCCATCGTCACACCTCTACCAAATCAATGTGTTTAACATTTCAACCCACCCACCCCATCCCCCAAAAGAGCTTTCCAGCAGCCTGTCTTAGTCAGTATCAGCCCCAAGGCTGTGGTTTCCCTCAGCATTCAGGGAGACTATTGCTTTCCTTCTTCTCCTACCCAGGGCATCAATGCCTCCACTAAAATATCTATGATGGCTCAACATGCTCCTGTCTGCCATGGCCACTCTGCTGGCCACATTGAGTCCAAATTCTTCTGTTCAGCCTCCCCAGTTGCAGAGAATCCAGACCCGACCTAGTCAGCCAACTGAATTTCCCTCTACCACACTGAGATCAGTCTTCTCAACAGCTCTACCAGCCAACCTCCATGCATAGTCCAGTCTCCCTGTCTTCCCTTCCCTGATGGTTCTGCTGCTGGGATACTCTCTCCCTTCTCTCCACCAACACCACAACCCATCCAAGAGCTTTCCCATCTTACATATGGCACCTACACTGATTTCTCCCAAAGTGCCACGGTGGCTAAACAGTCATTCAGGCCCTAGGCTGAACAGTATTTGGAGCCATACAATAATAATAACAGTTTCCTTTTTATGTACTTTATAGACTATGTCACTAAAACTGTTCACTGGCTCTTCATATAATATACAAAATGGTAATAAATATTAATCATGGGGTTTGAAATAGGACACCCTGTTCCTTTAAATGCAAAGTTGGTGGAGGAGTTTTCAAGCCAATTACTATAAGAACTGCTACAAATTTTTCCCATTAGAGGTAGCCATGGGTCAGTGGCACAAATGGCCTTGCTTTCTTGAGTTCCCTGGGTAGTTCTCCACCGTCTTTTATCTCAATCTTCTGCCAACACACACACACACACACACACACACACACACACACACACACTCCCTCCTCTGTAAGGGCAGCCCAGATGAGAAAAATGTCCACATGCTTTGGTCAAGATCTTCTTCAAATAGTCCCATTAAAATTCAAGTGGAAGCCTGGTGCCAACTCTGAGATTTTTGACTGCTCCATATTGAGAAATACAAAATACCAAATTGTAAAAATAAGACATTTGCTAGTAAGTGAGCCAGATCCGATGGAGCAAGGTATAACGCCTACCTTTCTCAGAAAGAATTTCAGGAGCTACGTAAGTCGGAGTCCCACACACAGTAAATATAGGTCTCACCACATGCTTTGCGAGGCCAAAATCAGCCAGTTTCAAGGTGGTAGATTTGTCCTCGTTTCGCTGAACCTGTAAAAAAACAAAATCTCCAAATCACCAAAATTGTGATGAGAACAAAGAAGAAAAACTAATGAGACAACAAGCATGCAAGGTCAGGATAAGCAAAGAGATAAACCTCCTCGAGCTTGTAGTTGATAAACCCAACCTGATTTCAGTGATGGATTCTCACATTTTCAAGTAAAACACCAATGAGTTAGACTCGCTGTGTTGTCCACTGCAGAAGTGCCCTATGGCCACAGATGGGTATTAAAATTTGTATCAAATTAAACATTTAGGTTCTCAGAGGCACTAGCCACATTTCAGGTGCTCAAGAGCCATTGATGGTTAATGGGTACCTTATTGAGCAGAACATTTCCACCATCACAGAAACTTCTATCGGGCACCACTGAATTAGAACAAGGATCGATGATATTTTGAGAACTGACTAACATTAGTGAGGTCTCAAGAATGCCTCTGGGGGATACGAAATTGGGCAGAAGAAAAAAAAGAAGGGGAAAGAACTAGGAATTAAAAGGACAAAGTAAACAATCAGTGGAGAAACACTAGGTATAGACCCTAATTTGGGGGCTGGGGGAGGCATTAAGGACCAAACAGACCAGGGGTCTTTATTTCCAAATCTAAGAGTTGCCTCTGGATGGTCTTGGACAGATGTCTTTATTCATCTAAGCCTCCTTTTAAAAAGGAGGGAGGTGATAATATTCAGCAATAAGGCTTCTGTCAGGAGTTTCAATCAAGGTCCATAATCTACCCTGCAAAGTCCTTATCTAAGGTAACCAACAGTCCCAGGCCACCAGGGACTGGAGGGCTCCCAGAATGTGAGATTATCATTTTTAAAACTAGGACAATCTCTGGGGGCCTGGGTTGCTCAGTCCATTAAGCATCTCCCTCTTGATTTCAGCTCAGATCATGATCTCAGGGTCATGGGATCAGGTCCAGTGTCAGGCTCTGAGCTCATCGGGGAGTCTGCTTGACATTCTCTTCTCCCTCTGCCTCTCCCCCACTCTCAAATAAATAAAACCTTAAAAGAGGCAAAAAAAAAAAAAACCACACAAAAATAAAAACAAACAACTAGGATAGCCTCAGGCAAGCCAGGATGAGGTAGTTGTCCTTGTTTGCACCTACAATGGAACCAGTGCTACCGAACCAAGATTGACTGCTGTACATGAGAACTGACAGACAGGGTTCTGCCGATGTTTTTGCATGAAGGTGAAAGACATTAGCTCTGATTCTTTAGACCCCATTTCCCCCAAGTTTTAGAGAAAGGGAAAATCAGCCATTTTTAGAGCACCAAAAAGACAGCTACCCTCACTCTGAAATGAAGACGGAGAACCCCTGTCCTCCTTGGTCACCGTCAAAATGGATCCCACCAAGGGCACCTGGGTGGCTCAGTGGGTTAAAGCCTCTGCCTTCGGCTCAGGTCATGATCTCAGGGTCCTGGGATTGAGCCCCGCATTGGGCTCTCTGCTCAGCAGGGAGCCTGCTTCCTGCCCATCCCCCTCTGCCTGCCTCTCTGCCCACTTGTGATCTCTGTCAAATAAATAAATAAATAATCTTAAAATTAAAAAAAAAAAAAAAAAAAGAATGGATCCCACCCAAATCTCATTCTTTCAAACAAATCCCAGTGACTGGCTTTCTGCTTGTTGGTAAACCAGTTCCCACGGCCCAGTTAGTGTGCCCTGTCCCCATCACCCTCAAGGTATCTACCTGCTGGATGATGTGTTAGGATGTGGTGGGTCTTCCCTAAAGGAAAGAAATCTCAAGAGGTGAGCCTAGCAGGTACTTACACCACCATGCAAGACATGATAAAAGTAAAGAAACGTTATATTTCACATAAAAACGAACAGCAAGGGAGCAAACCTAGCATATTTTGCAGTTAGTTAAGGATATATTGGTTTCTTCCATGCTACGCAGGCGGTTTTCCACTCCAGGGAAAGGTTAAATCATCGGCCGCAAAAAATTCCAACCTTCTTCAGCGCTAGTTGGTACCCAAACAAGTATGGTAGAAGGGTGACCCATGGGCGGTCTGACCTCCCAACCTCAGAGAGAGTTAAGACTCAGAGCAGCAGCCATCCCCCTAGGAGTCTCACCTTGGCCAAGTCTCAGGACAGCAAGAAATAAAGGCACAAGCCAAAGGGTTCCAATGCCCCTCATTCCTGGGAGGCAGGAAGCAAAGCACAGCCCAGCGATACCTGCCTGCTTCCAGCTCTCTGGCTGAAGCAGTTCTGGGCCCCAGCGGCGGACCCCTGCTCTCCACCAGTGCCAGACAGCCACTCCTGGTACCTGGTCTGTGCAAGCCAGGAAGATGCTGGTTCCCTACGGGGAAGGCGTTGCAAGCCCCTTTAGCAGTCTTGCCACCCATCATTCTGATCTCATGTTCACAGAAAGCAGCCCACGAGATATCCAGCAGGGAGCTTTGAATGGTGGATTCTGCAAGTGTGGCATCTTTTCCTCCCCCCTGTCATCTGCCTCTTGGGAAAGGTGCAGCCCACACGAAACCTGTTGTCACATCCTGCCTGGCACCTTTCCTCCCAACAGAAAGGACAAAGCTGGGGGCTGTCAAGGTCTCAGGCCCAGAGCGGAATTTATCCATAGAGGGCAGAGAGAAGAGTGGAATCTTAAAAAAAACAAACAGAGAAAAGTCCAAATCCAAGAAACAGAGAGTAGAACGGTGGTCGCCAGGGACTGGGGAAAGCTGGTGATCCAAGGGGATCAACATTTAGTTCTAAGACGAATACGTTCTGGGAATCCAAGGTACAACATGGTGACTGTAGTTAATCATTCTACATTGTGTACTTGAAATCTGCCAAGAGAGATCTTAAACATCCTTATGAGAAAAAAGTCACAAAAAACAAGGCAGCTCTATGAGGTGAAGGACGTGGAAGTTGACCAGAGTGTGGAAATCCTTCCACAATGGACACACGTATTGGATCATCTTGGTGTACATTTGAAATATATCACAACTTTATTTGTCAATCACACCCCAGTAAAGCTGGGAGGGGGGAGAAATTAATGCAAGGTTTTAATTAAAACATACATTTTGTTAAATATGAGATTAAGTAAATTTACACTTGGGGTTTTTTCCCAAGGCATGTTCTCAACAAAACTTTTATTTTCCGCTTACAAAAAAGTAATTACAGCTCCTATGACTGTCTTGAAACCCAGACAGCCAGCCAGTGCCCTGGGCATCCTGGCCATGCAGCAGAATTGCTCCCAGGAACAGAGAGCCAAGCTCCCCCCTGGAGGGACCCCTCCCAAACCTAGCACCACCTGCGGGATTGATGGCAAAAGCCCTTTGGGTAACAAATCCGTAAAATCAAGGTTGAGGTGACTGGCTCTGCCCCTTCCCGGCACAGGTCTGCCCCAGACCCACCTGCCACTGGCTCTGCTGGAGGGGGACTCTGGGTGGCTTCCTCATGTCCCGCACTGAAATAATCTTTTGCGGGAAGATTCGGTAACACGTACCAGTTACAAGCACAGACTTTAAAGACCCACCACCAGCAGACTCCAGCTCACCATTTACTGGTATAACTGGCTGAGTAGTTACATTTGCTGGTGTAACTGGCTAAGAAGTCCTCTCTATGCCTCTACTTCCTCATCTGTAAAGTGAGATGCAGATGAGATGTGTGGTAAGAATTTAATGAATTAATATTTGTAAGGTGAGATAAACAGCACCCAGCACCTATGAAGCAAGACAGAAATGTTAAGTAAACCCTATTATTATTTTTTTTAAAGATTTTACTTATTCATTTGACAGAGGGAGATCACAAGTAAGCAGAGAGAGAGAGAGAGAGAGAGAGAGAGAGGAGGGACAGGCTCCCTGCTGAGCAGAGAGCCCAATGCGGGACTCAATCCCAGGACCCCGAGATCATGACCTGAGCCAAAGGCAGCGGCTTAACCCACTGAGCCACCCAGGTGCCCAACCCTATTATTTTAGCCTCCGAAAAGGAGGATCGGAAAGATCAGAACTGACTTTAGACAAAATGAGAAGTATGGCAGGTTGCTCTTGATAATCTTCCTTACCCAAACTGAAGGCCCCCATATGGGCAGGGCACTGGTCCATCCTCTGCTGTGAAAGTCCCACTCCCCTCCCAACTCTTGCCTGCCCTGCATCTCATCACAGAAGCTGAATGCTCCCGGCAAAAGTGAGCAGAGCCATTAATTACTGAGCTACAATTAAACAGGGACAACGCTAGCTGACAGCACCCAGGAGAGAGGCTCCTTGGGACCACCTATAGGAGAAATTATCAACTTGTCTGCAGGTAGATGCTCTCACATCTCTAGTGGAACGGGAAAAGGTTCCCAATGTTCCTAGCAGTGCCTTTAAGGGGGCCGAGGGCAATAGGAAGACCCCAATAGAGCCATGGGTACAGCGACACCCAAAATTGCAGTGCAGGAACTCCCCGGTTTCTCCATACAAGAGAAAGTTCTCTGCACTTGCTTTGGATCCTGCCAGTCAGCTTACATCTCTGGAAATAGAATGTGTCTTAATTACAGAGTCTTGAGTTACAGGGCAACCCAATTGATGTCTCCCTAATTAACCTAACTGGAGGGAAAGTCACAGATGCAGACAAAAGTGCGATCCGGCTGTGGTCTGCACAGCAAGACAGACAGAGCCCAGAACGAGACAGAGAGGTAATGATGAGAATAACTTAGACTAGAAAATTGGGTTTGGAAGGGAAGTACAGAAAATAGTGGTGTGGTGCCTCGAGTTTCCAGCTAGACCATCTATGTTAACCACATTTGCTAGGTAATTGCTGAAAAAATGTGTCCCCCACCAATATTTGCATTCTCCCAACCAAATGATCAGCGGGAAAAGCATCTGGCAGCCTTGATACACCAAAATAAAATATGCTCCCATGAGAAGGAACAAGCTAGTCCTTTCCTCAGAGAAACCCCCTAACTCCAAACCCTGGCTCCACTGAAAGACCAGCAGATTCAACCTGGCGGGTACTCGGTCTCTTGTTTTGCACTTTTTTTTAGGTTTACTGTCCAGATGCTAATGCATGCATTTCCAAACACCAAAGCCGTGTTTACATTATTCCCTATTATCCTGCCTTTTGTTCTCTTCAGGGTTTCATCTTGCTCCTGTGTATCAGGATCATCCCCACATCACCCCACACAGCAGACACTCAGCCCCGGGGCTGGCTGAGCTCTGGGGAGTTGTTTTTCCCTTCCAGAAAGTGGCTGGAGACCACCGGTGTTTTCATTTCTGCAGTCTCCAGCTTCTGCTCACAGTAGGGACGTCACATCCTTCGGGGCCATCAGCACGACTCAAGGTCTCTCATCTACTTCATCTACATGAGCAGCTTAGTTGCATTTAAGGTCCTGCACTGACTGTGTCAGTTTTGTTTCATTTTGTTTCAACAGACACTTTCCATTCATGGCAACAGAGTAATTTCTCTCTTAATCGTGAAATTAAATCAGTGACATCCTCCCAGGATAACTCTTCCTCCTACCATCTATGGGACTTCTGAAACCATCAGCTTTTCCTCCCAGACAGGAATTTGTGTAAAACACCCTCCCACCAAAGACTGTTCACCTCTGATTGAAATCCCAACATGGGAGAGATCCCACAACTTCATCCAGCAGCTCATCCCATTTGTGGCCAGTTTAACGTGTGAGGAGTTTCACCCCTATGTTGATTCCAAATCCCACCCCCTACACGGTTGTCCAAGTCCGCCCTCTGGGAGGGTACTGAAGAAAGACACACTCATGATCCCCAGGTCATCTCTGGTGTCTCTAACTTCACATCTGAGGATCCACCAATTGATCCTGATAAGACCTAATCTTCTGATCACCGCTCCTTTCTCGCTCCTTCCTACACTAAGTTCGCTGCCTGATCCAAAAGCACCAACATTGCCTGGGAGCCGGTTAGAGATCTAGGCTGCCCAGACCCACTGAACCAGAACCTACATGTCGACAAGACCCCAGGTTGATGCATGGCCAGGTTCTAGATGATCTCCGTTTCATCGATGCCTCTTTTAACAAAGAGTGCCCAGAAATGAACACTACATGCCACGTGTGATTTGATCAGGACAGTGGACCTCAGGCCTTTCAGTGGATGGAACACTGGGTTGCCATAAAGACAGCCAGTGGGACTACACCCAGGGTACCATTCTGGTGCCCCTTCCTCAAAAAGTCTTTGTAGGGGATCAGAACATGCCACCCCAAATTAGGCCACTTTGAAATACTGATTATTAAACAACTCCAATTTTCCACTCGTTTTCCCATTATTTTACTTGCCACAATTTGCTGCCCCTAAAAGTCTAGAAACCCTTTTCCCTTTATCTTGTCACTTCTCTAAAAATTTATTGTTTTTTTAAGCCCCAAATTCAAACTACTGTTTGAGTTTCCATCCCAGAGTTCCTCCCATGTGTGTGTGCTGTGTTCATGCCCTCCGTCTGTGTTTCTCTTATTAGTCTGTCTTTTGTCGACTTAATTTCCAGGGTCCTGCCCAAGAATCCAGGATGGTGGAGACAAAAGGGTTGTTTTCCTCCCCTACACCTTCATGGGCCAGGTTTGGCTAGGGCCCGCCCACAGCCCCCGTGCGCACATCTGAACTTTCTCACCCACATGTCTATTTCTCTATTTTCTGGCCCATTGTTACTCACTGCTCTGGGTCATGTTCCTTCTGAGGCTCTGTTTTCAGCTGCCCGCCAACTGCAAGGGTGTTAGAGATGCATTCACACGGCACTGTTAAGACTGCTGAGCCGTCTGCATCCATCACCCCCTTTTCCAGGCACACCAGTTCCCGATTTGAATCCGGTGGTCTCTGTTATTCACATAAGCACCCATACAACACCTGGAGGGCCCCAAAACTTCAAGAGGAGTCTTTATTTTTCTGAACAATTAACAACTTCCTGTCCTTCAATGGTACCTCAATTTAAATCTGATCTTGCAATGTTCATCTCTGAACAGAAGATGGCAGCAGAGTATA
This sequence comes from Mustela lutreola, assembly GCF_030435805.1. NCBI lineage: Eukaryota > Metazoa > Chordata > Mammalia > Carnivora > Mustelidae > Mustela > Mustela lutreola. Next base: position 67,804,835 of record NC_081291.1, on the reverse strand, counting down.
CACCAAACAGTAGGCAACCCCCCCATCCCGCCCTCCCCCCCCTCCAAATTCAGATGTGGTTAAGCCTACACCTTACTTGATCCATCATGGTCCTTCTGGCCTTTTCCCTCCACGGTTCCATTTGCAACTGGCTATGAGGGCTTTATGATCTTAGAAACCAACTCACACTGAAATACCAATGCCTAGAATCAACTTACGTTTCGACAGCAAAAGACACCCTAAGACAAAACAATGATTGAAAGCACCAGCTGAAACAAAGTCTTCCCTGGGACCTGTCGTGACAGGCCAATGACAAGCCTTCACCCCAGTACTTTTCTAGCTAATTAACATCTGATATTTACCCAGCAAATATTTAGATGCCTATGGTTTGGCAGGTATCGTTCTAAGTACTAGGAATAGTGAATAAAACAGGCAGGTAAAGTCCTTGCTCTTATAAAACCTTCTTTCTCTTAATAAATAATATTCAAACGAATATGTAAAGTCCTGCAGTGATAAGTGTGGTAAGAAAAGAAAAAGTGAAATAAAGGCTGTGTTGTCTGGTATAGTTTCCCATAACCACATGTGGTTATTTTAAACAAAATTTAAAGTTCAGTTCCTCAGACACCCAAGGTACATTTTAGGTGTCCGCATAGTAGTGGCCATTGTACTGGGCAGTGCAGAGACAGGATATTTCCATGATCACAGAAAGTTCGACTGGACAGTGCTAAAACTGACAGCAGCAGGAGTTGCTATTTTAAATGGAGTGGTTAAGGCAGGACTCGCTGAGAAAGTAATATCTGAAAAAAATCAAGGGTGAGGGTGGGGTTATGGACATTGGGGAGGGTATGTGCTATGGCTGTGAAGTGTATAAACCTGGTGATTCACAGACCTGTACCCCTGGGGTTAATAATACATTATAAATGTATTAAAAAAATAAAATTTAAAAAAATCAAGGGTGAGCCATATTCAAATCCTAGGGAAAAGCTTTTCAGGTAGAGGAAATCGCAAGTGCAAAGGTCCAGGGGCATGCAAGTAGGGGCAGGAATGGAGTGGATAAAGGGGTAAGCAGACAAAGTAGAGCTCTGAGAAGAAGCCAGAGGCCACATCATGCAGGACCTTGGAGAAATGAACCTGGCTTTTATCCTGAGTGTGACAGAAAGCCAGTGATGACTCTGAACACAGGAGTTATAGGGTCTGATTTATATTCGGAGATCACTCAGGCTCCTGGGAGGAAGATGACCTTTAGAGGAAGAGGGAGGACCAGTGAGGAGGCCACTGCCATTGTCCCAGCAGGAGATGGTTGTGGCTTGGTCTCGAGTGGAGGAATGGAGGTGAGAAGTGTCATCCTAAGGCAAAGAGAAGTTGTGAATGGAGAAAGTAAAAAAAGGGGCTCCAGAGCAACTGAGATTCCTGCCACCAGCAGCTGGGCCAGCGGCGGCCCCATCTTTGTGACAGAGAAGGGGTGTGGGGGTGGCACTGTATGGGGATGAGAACTCACCTGGAGTTCAGGATGGAATCGAACGTGGAAAACTACAAACAGGGCGAACAGACACCTTGGGGAGGGTGTGTGTGTAGTTCATAAAAGTAGGGTGGTAGCTGAAGGGGGACGTGGAGGAAACAAGGTTTATTTTCTTTTTTTTAAGATTTTATTTATTTACTTGACAGAGAGATAGATAAGACAGCACAGGAAGAGTAGTAGGACAGTAGGGGAGCGTCAGGCACTTCTTATCTATGGATTCCTGAAAGCTGTAGTCTCCCGTATTTGTCCTACATCCAGCAGTCCCCCCAGATCTCTTGAAAGAGGACTCATAAGCAACCCTGTGACCCCACAGTGGACACGGGGAGAAGAGTGAGGAGGACGTGGCAGCAATGACCTACCCCCGAAATGACTCTGAGCCAGCCCCACGCTGAGGGACTCATCCTGACCAATGAGATAGAAGAAGGTGTGTGTGAGGAGCCCCAGAGCCAGCGTTCCTGCCACGATAGGAAGGGAGAACACCCACAGCAGTCCACCCTCCACTTTCCCTGCCATTTATGTGAGTGCGACAATGTGATCCTTGGAGTGGGCATCTGGTGTAGACATTTGGGGTCCCTGAGGGAGACGGCAGCAACTGCCTTGAGATCTTTGACCTGCTCCGTTAACCACCCTTGTAACCACCTGTCTCCAGCTTCCGGTCACTGAGACAACGAGATGTCTTCATTTTTGCTCCACAAGGTGTGCTCGGCAGACCATCAACATCCCCCGGGAGCTTATTATAAATGCAGCATCTCAGGCCCTTCCCAAACCCACTAAATCAGCACCTACACCTTATCAAGATTCTCATGCACAAGGCAGTTTAAGAAGTGCTGATTTACCCCACTGTCAGTCACGTGGTGCCCCCGCAGCTGGTAGGTAGTTCAGCAGTAACCGGGAGAGCCTGTAAGGGTGTCTTCTCCCTGTCCTTGTCCTCTGCTCAGCCCTTATAATTCCTTGCTCCTCTGGGTCCCAACACGCAGGCCCCGGGCACATGGCTTTATACCTCTGCTTCCAACTCCTTCCCAGAAAGGTAATGTCCCGACATAAGTCACCAAGCCCACCCCAGTATGGCCGTGCACATAATTTATCCAAATTCCCAAGGTCAAGGTCCTACCCAGTGAAGCCAAAGTTACGACCAACAGAATTACTATTGTCACGGTCACCATCACTTATTCACGGGCCTCTAGGGGTGTCCTGGGATCTGACAAGGTCAAAACGTCAGAGGTGGTTCCCACACGGAAAATTTACCATCTTGAAAAGGCGCCTGGGGTCAAATGTCTGAGCGTGCTGCCCACAGGAGATTCTTCGACAATAGTCTTTCAACCTGATTCTATATATTCTAGCCGACTAACTGAAAGCGATTTTAAGAGTTTTGTCTTGATACGGAAAAGTGGAGTCTCCTTGCCCAAAATGGCAGTTAAAAATTAAAGGCGGGGGAGGGATCAACGGTGGATCCGCATCCACACAGAATGCCCAGTTCTATGGAGTCCGTAGCCAGAAGGCTCGGCAGGAACAGCACAATCACATTGGCAGGGTTTAACGCAGGAGGCAGTGGGAGAAGGGAGACCCGCAGCTGAGCTCCCCTCCCCACCTCCACCTCTGTGCTTCATCTGTCTTAGTCTCTCCCTCTCCTTCCTTCCCCCTTCCCTCTTTCTTCCCCTCCCTTCCCTCTCCCTCCCTTTCTTCCTTCCCTCCCCCACTCCCTCTCTCCTTTCCTTTCCTCCTTCCTCTCCATATCCTCACATGATCCCTAACATGTAGGACATCCAGAAGAAGCTGAAACAGAACCAGGGTTTCAGATTACTATAATTAGACAACCAGATCTTAGACCCTGGACACTCGTTGAAGGGATTTACCAATTTGCTTCCTCGGATTAAGGGCATTTTGAAAATACAGGGTTGTTGTTTTTTTTATTTTTAAGAAACTGAATCCTAGATCCTCAAATGGATCACAAGAAATCACTCTGAGAGCAGCAGCAACACCCATGAACCGAGGCATTAGGAGGACATTAGCAGATCACTCTTCTTTACCTTTACTAAAGGACCCGAATGGAGTCACAATTTTAGAAGTGATTTCACAACATTTTCCATCGTCTTTTAAAGTTGTCTCTGTTGCTGATAATTCCTGATGGACAGTAAATTACCAGACACCCACCGTTGCAGAGGTGGCTCTTTCAAAAGGAACAAACAGAAGAAAACCTCAGTTTTCAAAATGACCTAGTATCTAGAATTTTGAAGACTTTAAGAAATTTCCTGAAGCTTCTGGCTGTGTGGTCAAGCCTTAGACAATGTGTGGGTTCAATGACCATATGGATACTTTTTATTTTCCTGGAAACTGTTAAAACGCAGACGGCGAGCCACTCTCCCTGACATAAACCTAAAGTCTTAACTCTGGTGGGTCCTGCTGGAATTCACCTGGGATTCTTGAGACAATCTCTCATAAACCTGTCTTCCCACAAACTTGATCGATATTGGCCAATGACCAAAAGGCTTGCCTCACTGCACTTTTTCTTTAGTGATTTCATGTTATGGGTAAAATTCCCATTTCTTGATTTTGTTAAGAATACCTTAACAAGATATGTTTCATAGGCGCCAAATGTTTAGTGAATGCAATTGGCATCTAAGTGCATTCATGAGTACTTGGACTGCTAAGGAGAGGCCCCAGATGCCTCTGTCTTAGATGCTAAGGGGAAAGAAAATTGAAACTGGAGCTAGAAAAAGATAAGTCGTGCAGGCCAGGGAGAACTGTGTACCACAGCACTGCTCATGGCACTAAGCAATGAGTCTTTCTTGTGCATCCAAGTAGACATGGAGAAAAGAAGCTAGAGAATTTAAATGAACAAAATGACTGAACAGGTTTCTTTTTGAGGGAGAATGGCCAGGAGTGTGTTGGGCCATTTATTATCCTGCCAGATCTTCCTTACCAGCCTTGGGGACGTCGGTCACTGCCCTGTCCTAGTTGCATTCAGCAGTTAAAAACCTAGAACAGTCTGTTCCTTCCCAGAGCCCACGAGAGGCCAGAAAAAGTACCACCTTTATCCTTGATGAGCTGTGACCTGTCCCCCCAGCTGCCCACCACCGTTTGCCCTGGATTCCAAGGGTCTCTGCTGCAAGAACTTGGCAGCCACAGTTCCCTGTCCAACCCCTTCCTTTCAGCCTGTTTCTAGAGTGGGCACCAGTCCCTTCTTTTGCCCTTCCTCTGGGACAGAGGGTCTCAAATGACCTTGCTCCTGTCTGACCTCTCTTCAGGGTCTTCCCCCACCCACTTGCTCAGCCTTCTTTGCTATACACAGCATCTCAGCGTCTGGCCATCAGGAGCTTGGCCTGCTTATCTCCCACCCTGTGTGGGCTGCTGTCATCATCCTCACCTCTCGGGCTCCTGTCCGCCCCCTCCTCTCCTACCAGGGCCCCGTCAACACCACACAGAGCCTTCCAGCCCCAGCAAGGGAGCACACACTGGCAGAAGAAGCAATTAACATTTCTGCAAGCTGGAAATTCTCATAATTAAAACTTCTTTTGCAAGATCTCAGGAGTCGAAGTAATCCAAAGGGAAGAGGAGTGCTAGCATCTTATCAGGAAATGTGATCAGTAGAAATAGATAAACTCAGCAATATAGACCTAAAATTGTACCCCGGGGCCCAATTATTAGACACAGATATTTCTGTTGATTAAAATAACGTGATAAGCTTGCTGTATTCATAAGGACCTCTTTGCACATTCAGAAAGTCTCTAAAAGCAGCAACAGTTAAAGTCACCCATGTAGTCAGATACTAGCTCTAACATGAAATCACCTTTCTAAGTTTAGCAAAGTCAGGTCTTAATACAGACAGTGACCAAACAATCACTTTGATAATACAAAGCTCAGCACAAGCAGTAAACACTAAATTAAAGGCAACTGAAGGAAATTCATTCATTCACTGAGGGACAGTGGTCATCACGGTGGTATTTGCTAATATTAAGTCTTAGCAGATCAAGCAAGTTTGTGAAGTGTTTATCAGACCAGCAAGCTGAGAGATGACACCCTTCTAAGCCCAGACCATGAGCCCACTGCTCATAAGTTACAATCAACACCAATAAATAACTGCCAAATCCAGTGCTATCAGAACTGTCTGAAAAGCTGTAAAACACTGACATTAGCATTTAGACTTGACACAACAATATGTTGGACTTTACTTACCCAGAAAAAGGACTAATGTGACTTATAAATGTGACAGACCTTTTCATTTTGATCAATGCAAGCAGACAAATGATCCACAGCACAGAAAAGAGATTCGCTTATTTCACCGAAGATGACTCAGATGTGGAGCTTTTTTGCGATTTCTGAAGGAGCCATACCACCACAAAGGGGGGGAGGATGAAGAAAAAGGTAAAAAAGAAAAAAGTGGGCTTCCTTTGAAATCAGAGAAAATGGTCTAAATACAAGTTACAATCAACACCAATAAATAACTCATGTATTAAGATTGAAAATTATACTTCCTCCGCTGTTGTGCCTCTCTCTCAGAAAACACACACACACACACACACACACACACATACACACACACACGAGCCCGCATTCAGGTACAGGCACATACCCACTTCACTGCCCTTAAGGACACTAAAGACACACACGTCCTGACATTTAAATCCACGCAGAGTTGTCAAATGACCTCTCAAAGGCACTCAGCTTGTCCATACTAAACATAGTCCCTGCAGTTTCTCTAATTCCTCAAGTAAACTTCGCCATGAGATCCAAACCCGTGCCTTCTCCATTTTAAAAACCACTGACAAGTGAATCCCATTACATAAGTGAGAGCCTCCATGGCCCAGGAGATAAGCTGGCTCCACGCACTGGTCCAGGGACCTGGCTGAGAAAATGCCAGCTGAGATGCCTGTCTCAAAGGAAGACAATCCTAGAGGATACATTATCTCACTGCACACACCCAAAGCTTGTACGACCCTTATAATGCTTGACGAGGCACACGCGCAAACTGTGCAGCTCAGAGAGAACACCCAGGCCTCTAACCAGAACCTCTTCTGCTGAGACAATTCGCTGAAAATATCCGAGGCTCATTCCAGCATGTCCGTTATCAACAGCACACAGTGCACCACACGTGGAGAACGCCCGGGCTCAGACCCAGAAGACAGGAACAATCAAAAGGCTGCTGAAGAAAGGATGAGAACACTCAGCTAACGCAGAAATGAATTTTTTTCAAAGGGAGACATGCGGTCATCTTTCAGACCTCTCAGGAAACCGATCAAATGGCTTCTTCAGGTCTACCAATTTGGGCAAAAACAAGGTTGCTGGACTGAGGGATCAACACAGACTTCATTTCACTAGATAATTCGTTTCATTCTCTTGGTGTTTCTGTTTGTCTGTGGGAGCAGGTTACAGACGGATGAATATACTGTGGAATGATGTTCCTAGGCTGGGTCTACAGGCATGAAATTTAGGAAAACAGGCTAAAGCCCTGCCAAAAAGAAAAAAAAAAAAAATGTGGCTCATGAGATCATTTTCCCCGTTCACTGGTGCTCTATCTACGGCCATCTGGCTCGGGATTCCTGCTTGCGATAGTGACCTTAACATCAGAGTCATTTCTAAAGTGGTAACAATGATGGCCAGCGCCACGGGTGGAATGCTGGCTGTTTGGCAGCCAACACACTCTGGTCTGAATCCATTCCTTCATCTAACTACTATTTAAAGATGGTCTGCCATGTGACAGAACTGTTTGGGTTTTGGGGTAAAGTCTGAACAAAACCAAGTGCCTGCTGTCATGGAACTGTCTTTCCTGTAAGAGGACAAAAGAAAAGGAAGAATAAATAGGGAATGTATCAGGAGGTGATCAGGGCTAAGAAGAAAGTGGGATGGGGCGTCTGGGTGGCTCAGTCACTGAAGCTTCTGCCTTTACCTTGGGTCATGATCCAGGGTCCTGGGATCAAGCCCCGCATTGGGCTCCCTGCTCATTGGAGAGTCTGCTTCTCCCTTTCTCTGCCCTTCCCTCCACTTGTACTCTCCCTCTCTGTCTCTGTCTCACTCACTCTCAAATAAATAAATAAGATCTTTTTTCCCAAGATCTTATTTATTTATTTGAATATCATGCAAATAAGATTTTGCCAGAGAGTGACCACGTGAACAGAGACCACCAAGAACCCACCTGCAGCTCAGGAGCGCTGGGTTTACTCACTCACTGCAACAAAAGAGAAGGTACACCACTGGGGTCCAGGAATTCAAATAAGATTTTGTCAAAGGACTTTAAGATTGGGGTTGTTAGGTGATTTGGGGGAGGGCTCAAGAAAGCAGGGTTTTGCTCCAAATTGGCTACTGTCGGAAATGAGGATAATTCTACAATGGGGTGTTTCAGTAATTCTTACCAAGAAGGTAGGAGGAATGAAGTGAGGCAGTCACTCACAGTAGCCAAAAGGGGATGTGTGGTCCTACGTGATTTGGAAAATCTTGGTTTATCTGCATTTGGACATGATTATAAAGGGGTCTTGTTTTTGTCTTGACCATCAAGGTCACAGAGTGTCCTCATCTGATGTTGGCACTCCGTGAGACCGTCTATCTTCAACAGGAAAACCCCACAGCTGAAGTGTGAATGCCAGGCCAGCTCCCAGACGTCCTCCTTCAACAGAGTCAGACAAGAACTGTTAATATTTCTGTTTTATAAATAAGGACACCAAGGCCCAGAGATGTGAAAAACTTATCCTACAGCAAGTAACTAAGAAAGCCAGGTTATCTGACTCCAGAGGCAGCCTCTCACCCCCTGACAAGAGGTTCTCTTCAATAGCCAGGGGGTGCTTCCATGGGAGGGTGATTCAAAGCCCACAGGGACAGCTCCTGCTGGTACCTAGGCCAGAGGCAAATGTGCAGGAAATTAAGTGTACCCAGGCACGGTCAAGGCAGAAGCATCATTCCCCCAAGAATGAGGAGGCATTTCCCATTTTATTTAAATTGAAAGGTTGCCCAAAAATAAATTAATTAATTAATTAATTAAAAGGTTGCTTTTTCAATAATTTCATCGACACCCACAGGCCTCAGCTACTTATGACCTAAAACCAAAGTTTTAAATCCTGGCTCAAGACTGTTAAAATGACATGAAGGCCGTGTTCCAGAATGTAGGCGTAACCGTGTAGGAGGCACGCTTCCCCACCACCCGGCAGCCGGGGCTTACCAGCAGGTTTTCCGGCTTGAGGTCCCGGTGCACGATGCTCTTGTCGTGCAGGTGCACCAGCGCCCGGCACAGATCCATGAGCATGAGGGCGGCGTCGCGCTCGGCGAACTTGACGCTCTCGATGATGGCGTCAAAGAGGTCCCCGCCCTGCACGTACTCCATGATCAGGTAGATTTCCGCATCTGTCTCGTACACCTCGTGCAGCTTCACGATGTTGGGGTGGGAGAGGCTCTGGATGATCAGGATCTCGCTGTCCACCATGTCCTCCTTGCCCTTGAGCTTGGACTTGTCGATGATCTTCATGGCGTAGGCCTGCCGGGTCTCGCGGTGCCGGCACTCCTTGACCACCGCGAAGTTGCCGTCCCCGAGCACGCGGCCCGCCTCGTAGTGCTTGTGCACGTCTGTGGCCTGCAGGCCCGCCGGTCGCCGCTTCCGGCCGCTCCTGGGCTCCCTCTCCCCGCGAGTGGCCGGCTTCCTGACCCCTGATGCCTGCGTACAGGGCTGCTTCTCCTGGTCTGCGTCCTGCTCGCCCCCGCGCGGCCCGGGGAGCGCCTCGGGCTCTGCCTGCTGCTCCCTGGGCTGCCAGCCACCTGGCCTGTTCCTGCAGGCGCTCCTGGCCTCCCTCTTCACGTCCCGCAGCCCCTCTTCTCTGACCGGCTGGGCTTCCCCAAGCTCCCGCTTGGCTTTGGTGGCTGCCTGAGCATGACCTTCCTGACATTCGAGGTCTCTGTCCTCCTTCTTGTCCGGGTTTTTCCCGGGCCTCCTCAGCTCCTGAGTGGGGTTCCTGGGGCTGCTCCTGTGGCTCTCGCCCTTCCACCCTTCCTGCCCGGCTGCAGGGTGGGCCTCCGGGGACCGCCTGCAACTCCTGGTCCTCACCAGCTTCTCCGAGGCGTCATACCTCTGGCACTTCCCCAGGTCCAGCTCGCTGGTCCCCAGGGACAGCCGCTCCCTCTGCAGGCCCTGCTGGAGCTCCCTCTCTCTCTTGCACTTCTCACATCGGATGATCTCACCGGAGGTCCTTTCTATCTCCACGCCCAGGTGCTTCTCTCCACTCTCAGGTCTCTCCAGAGTAGCTTCCCTAGGCGGTCTGCTGCCGGGCTCGGGGTCCCACTTTCCCCCAACCCACTTCTTCTGCAGCCTGGCCCTGTCCCCCAGCGCTGGCTCCGCAGGGTCCTTTCCCTGATGTCTGCTGGCTGCCTTGGACCGGGCAGCCTCCCCACAGCTCTTGGCAGTCTCAGTCTCCCCACAGTGGTGCCCCCCTCGCAGGACCCTGCTGTAAAGCCTGCTTCTTAGCCTGGGAGAAGGGGCTCGGCTGTGCTGGGTCAGTGTCAGCGCCCGGGCTTTGCTGGGGTACAGTTCTTCTATAGCTACCTGAATGTTCTTCAGTGTCAACGGCTCTTTGCCCATGGCTATGAAAGCATCCCCTTCCCGGAAGAAATCCGAGACACTCCTGATCTCCCTGCCCTTGAGGTTAAAGAGTTTTCTCACGCGATCGTTCTTCCATCTGGGAAAGCCCAGGGCCTCCGAGATGTCAGCCAAGAGCTGCTCAAAGCCCTGCACGGACCGTCTGTTGAGGAGCAGAGTGATTTTCCGGAGGGGGTGCCCACCCAGCTTCACCACAGTCACCACCCTGGGCTTCAGGGTACTAGTCTCAGTGTGGACGGAGTGGAGGCCACTCTGAGGGCTGAACACAGGCACTATGGAGCCGCGTGGCCCCAGCAAAGGTTTCTCCAGATTCCCTCGGCCAGCAGGCAGCCATGTGCCCTGCAGCTTCTGCTCCGTGATTCTTGAGCTTAAAGATTTTAGAGAATGGTCACACAGGCCTCGATGTCCTGCAAGAGGAAAATACAACACAAAAAAATAAAAAATTTAAATAAAACAAAACAAAAAAAGAAAATACAACACAGCGTCAGTCATGATGGGTTCAAAGAGCCCTTTGGCCTTCGCCAAAGCTTTACTGAAGGTCACTGATCCTATCATGGTTTTATATAAGTGTGGTCTTTGAGGATCTGCTTGAAATCTTGGAGCCTGTGCACTTTGGGTCTAATCCCCAGTCTCCCCTATAAGAGATAAGGAATGCAGAACAAGGCTTTGTTGGGCGTGATGGCTCCTCTGAGCCTCCCAGGGGTCCCCAGTATGCGCCACACCATGGGAGTCCTCACTAGGTGAGGCCTGACCCTGGAAACACGACTTCTGCTACCCTGAAGTGAGCTGTCTTTCAGGGATATACAACTGGGATAAAAAGGTCTAAGCTTCATTGCCCAGGAAATACCAACAAGAGGTCAGAACCTTCTGGAACCTTAAAGAACCCAAACCTCACCCACCTCTCTGCCAAGAAGAGTTTTCTCAGCTTGACTTTGAATTCACTCGAGGTGAGGTGAGGCTGTGAAGAGGTGATGACCACAGACTTTAAGGCAGATCTGGATTTGAATCCTGGCATGGCCATTGGCTACTGATGTGAATGTGGGCAAATTACTCAAGTTTCTGTTTCTTCATCTAGGAAATAGGAATGAGAACACCTTCCTTGCAGCATTTTTGTGAAGAGCAAATGGGAAACTAATTACAGTTCACTTAAAGGAGTGTTTGGCACACAGTAAGGACACAGTAATGACCAATTATTAATACTGTCTTTACAGTCTCAATATCTTTTGTATGATAACTATCATTTTGGTAGTAATATATTGGTAAGGCAGAATTCACTTGACCTCACAAGAATTCATGGACCAGCATGACATAGTAGGTATTTCTTAGGGTTCCGAAAAAAGAAAGAAGGAAGGAAAAGAAAGAAGGAGAGAGAGGGAGGGAGGGAGGAGAGGAAGGAAGGAGGGAGGGAGGGAAAGGGAAAGAGAAAGAAAGAGAAATGAAGTGGAAAGGAGTTTCCGTGTAGGTACAGAAACTTTCTTCTCTGAATGGTTTTTCTTCCCAATATTAAGGGGGGAAAAAAGGGAAAGAAAGAAACCAAAGCCATATTAATGTTCAGAACTTTAATAGTGAATGAAAATGTGCTCATTCTCAATGTATTTCCTGATAAATTGTATGACTGAACAAAACAAGACGTATTTCCTGATCAGCTGTGCCCAGCCAGAATGAAACAGTTGAGGTAAAAGTGGTTCAATTTCCATTTTGGTTCAGGAAAGAGGAAAACGACAGAATGTGTCACTGAGTTACCCCGTGAGGATGGGCTGCGGATTACTTATGTTACCCCACAGGACCCATCTGTCCTACCCTACATGTAGGAATCTGCCATTTATGCTTCCTTTAAAAAGAGATTAAAGATAATTATTTTTACGTGCATTTGAATCGTAGCAAGAACCCCGGTTGTGCCAGGATGCGCAATGTGGCCCAGCATATTTACACATAATGGTTTTTTTTTCTTAATTATCACGTACAATCTGTTCTGAGATGACTTCCATCTAGACGCAGGTGTCAGATTACATGACAAGTAGTGGCTAGGACTGATCTCACGTGCCATGAATGTATGAGCCTAACACTCACGTTTACAGTTCCACTATTTATGGACATCTGTTCTTCCTTTTCTTCTCATAATCTCTGAGACCTGCCTCCATTTCTGCTGGAGAGACAGTTGAGAGAAAGAAAGATCTACAGCAGTAACACATGTCTGTGTTTATGCACAGGAGAATTAAGGAAGGATACCAAGGAAGACGACCTTCACACGTGTGTGCACAAGGGGACTAGTGTTGTCATTCGTTTTCCTTGTGGTGCTTCTCACGGAGTCGGACCTGCTACACACATTTGTCAGGCTAAGTCAATGGAAAAGAATTCTCTGTTCCAAGGAGTGGGAAGGAGAAGGATTTTTAGGGAAGAACCCAAAAGACAAGGGAGCATTTGACAAATACATTAGGGATGCAGGAGGAGTTTAAGCATGGAAGGGCATTCAAGAGGGTCCCAGAGAAGGGTCCAGCAATGAGAGGTCAGGGAACCATATAAGAGTCCTCATGGAACAAAACAGACACTGGTAGCGTTCTCACACTGAATGATGACTGAGGATGACAGTAAGGTGAATCATGATGGGACCCATGGCCTCAAGATCCCAGTGAAACTAGGGAGTTTGGATATGGTGATCGATGACTTGGTCCTGTGGTACCCAGAGTTGGGGTGGAGGAGGGGGCATGCTCTCTGGGGGCGATGGTACCAAGCCAAATTACTTCAGATCTGGCCCTGATTCCTGTTGATGAGGGAAGTAAACTGGGAACACCCTATCCCTGAACCCAAGAAAAGCTCCATAAGAGTGGCCCCCATCCCAGGGCACAGACACGAAGAACATGAAGACAGAGCAGCTCTGCTCCACCACCATCAGGCACACTTAGTCCACTGCCCAGGCAATCACTGACTCACTCAAAACCTCCGGTGTCTGGGGGCAAGAGTGAAAACTCAGTCCCTCACCTCTCCAACATAACTGGGTTCTGACTGCATCAAGCTACTGGGAAGTGCTAGGAAAACATAACCTCAAGGTGCAAGCCTTCCTCCCCCCCTTAAAAATCCTTAGTCCAGAGCAAAATTTTCTTCTTTAAAGGTGAGAGAATCCAATCAGGAGTCTCTGAATGCCTGGTCTGTATGCGGGGAGATTAAAGCATTAGGGAGAGGAAGGATATAGCACAACTTTGGGTCTCAGTCTCCAGCAATAGCCTCACCTCCCAAGAACAGCAGCACAGTGGAACACTCAGACCAACTAAAAGCAGCAGTGTCCTGGTATCTACCCCCATCAAGCCAACCAGAAAGACAAAGACCAGCCTGTGTCTGCTTATCGCCAGCAATTTATAAAACTGATTAAATGGAACCACATGATACTGCCAGTACTTCCATTTTGATGGGCAAAAGAATGGAAATTCCATGTGGCTCAATCTAAAATTATCTAGGACAATAACCATTACTGTGTCCCCGCATCAACCACAAATAGTTAAAGAAGGTACAGATAGTGAAAATTAAACACCCTAATTCCCAGTCCTCAGTCACCTGCCGCTTCCCAGAAAGTGATGCAGAAAAAGATGCTGTTGTAGCACTCTGTTTTTCTAAGTTTCTACAGCAACATAAATTGACCTTGACTTGATAGTACTGCTGCTTTTGCCTCATACACCCTAAATACAAATGTTTATAGGGTTTCTCCCCAGAATCAATCTAACCCCCCACATATACACATAGCAGAACAAACACTGCTTTTGCTGAGCCACTCCTCTGCTCAAGAACCTACGGTGGCTCCTTATTACCTTCTTGGGGGCCAAACTGAAACTCCTCAGCTTGACATGTAAGGCCCTCCATAATCCAGCACCTCTACCCATCCCAACCCCACAGCCCCCTCACTCCTTACATCCACCCAAGCCTCACCAACTGGTAAGACCTGGGACCCACATCCGCCTCCAGACCTTCCCTGACCTCACTTTCACAGTCAGCTCCCTCCTCGGAAGCTCTGTTTGTTCCTTAAGTCAACACTTCACATGAATACTTGAGACAGATACTGACGCTTGGCTGCTGGCTATCTAGTCTACCCTTCAGCACATCCATTAACAATACTAGGCACTGCAGGTTTGGGGAACCAGTTCCCAGCACTAACATTCAACATGAATACCAAGTCTCAGTCTGCCAGCTCTCCTTGGAGACAACCAAGGGTCACTCCTTTCAGCTTCAGTGGACATCACACCCCAGACCCTCCAAAGAGATTAAATAAGAGAGGTGGAAGAAAGCATGACCACAGACATCCATTTACCACAAGGAAATCGGCCAAAGCAGTGTTTATAAAGGACTAATACAGGCAAGGGAGAGCATGTGATAGCTTTATTTTAGAGGCATTCGAAGAACATTAAACACAGGGTCAGAGACCTCACTTAAACCCTGGCTCTACCAGGCTCTTCCTAGCCATGGGACCTTGGGGAAGTTTTGGACTCTCTCTGAGCCTCTGTCTCTACCCTGCCAGCCTCACTCGTGCTGAAAGTGCTCAGCATGTGCTTGTTTTCTTCCATCTTCAGAAGAAACAGGTCTTGTAACCTTGGATTCCCCCAAATCTACTGTACATATCAAGAGCAAAGAGAAAACGATGCTAAATGTGACTCAGCTGGTGAATTTGCCATCCACGTAGTGATTGAAATAGGAAACCAGTAAGGACGGGATAATAGGAGGAACGCTCCAGCAAACTGAAGCATACAGCAGTTCTGGGAGGCTAAACGAACTTCCTGCTCCCTGATCCTAGGATCCTCTGCCTGGTGTGAGCCAGTAACTGCATGGGCATTTCGCTCTTATTGCTTGTAATGGCTTTGGTCCCCAGCAATCCTGTCTCCTCTCTGCTGCCACGATTCAGATGACCTAGCATAACCTGATTCTACAGTGGTCAGACCTACATCTTGTCATGCTGACCAGACTACCACAGTGATGGGAAGTCACCTTAACCCAGTTTCCTGCATGATCACTTAATAACACTTCATTTACGAGGCTATTCATGGAGTTTAGGATAAAGATAAAAAGAAAGGAAGGAAGGAAAGAAGGAAGGAACTATCCTGCAAAATTAATCTTTTACTTATCTTTTTTAGTCAGAACAAAAAGAGTGTACCTCTTCCTAGTCATTTTTAAATCCTAACCCATATGTCTAACAAAGAAAAACTATGTCTGAGGTCACCACTAACTTTGGAATTCTCACCTTGGTTCCTAGAGAGCTATAATGACACACGAGAAAAAGAAATGGGAGAATCACACCAAATTACTATCGGGCGTAAGTAATACATCATCACTTTTTAAGCCTTTACAAATTATGGGTACTAAAAGAAATGGAAATTGGTGTTTCAAAACATCTGGTAATAGGCAGTACAAAAACAAAAAGTGACTGAAAGAAAGTCAATGCATCTAGTGGGATAGAACCTCCTCTCCTAGTAGGGAAGTTCCTCCTAAAATACTTCCCCTTTTCTTGACCTCATATTTCTGAGTGGTTCCCCCAAAATGATCACGTTTGGCTCTAGGACGCCGCACTGAGAAACCTTCACTTCCATTCTTTTGTAGAAGATGAAGAAGGACGAGCTGGAATCTTTTTCCCTTTCACTGAGTAATCATTTGTCCTGGGCTTTTTCCAGGGGCTGTTTGGGAACAAACTCATTTTGTTCATATGCAGATTATGAGGCAGGAGAAACATTTGTGAACTTACATTTGATTATGCAAACATCCCAAGGAGGGTTTTCTAAACGAATAAAAAATTGGAATGCAGCCTCCAGTCACTAAACCTCAAAAATGCTACTGTTTTTGTAACTTGCAAGCCTGGCCAACGTCCATATTGATCAAAGCCAGAGAAATTAATAAAGATAAGGTAATAAGATGAACCTGCCGTGCTATTTATTGGCCGTCATTACTGATGACACTTCAGTCTCTAATCAATGCGAACCAACACATCGAACCAAGACATCAAAAACAGTAATTAAAAAGACCCTTTCCAACTCTCATCTCAGAGATGCCCCTGGTCTGGGTCGTCTTTTAATCTGCTGACCTACTCACGCCGACTCTCCTATGTGCCTCCCAGCTTACTGGCACAAGAAACTTGTATGGTCTCTGAGTGAAGGATATTTGCCAGTCTTTGTTATAGCCTGCCTAACAGATGCCCAATATTTCTTTCCTAAGCTACTCACCGATTTAAAGATGGAATTTGCTAAATAAACAAACAAGAAGCAGAATCAGATCCGTTAATCCAGAGAACAAACTGGTGGTTGCCAGAAGGGAGGGTTTGGGGGATGGGCAAAATGGGGGAGAGTATGGGGGAGATACACGCTCTCAGTCATGGAATGAAAGACACAGCCCAGGGAATAGAGTCAATGATATTGTCATAGCGATGTACAGTGACAGATGGTAGCTACACTTGGACTGAGCACAGCATAACATCTAGATTTGTCGAATCACTATGTTGTACACCCAAAACTAATCTAACATTGTGTGTCAACTGTACTTAATTAACAACAACAACAACAACAACAAAGAAACCAGTGAAGAAAAAGAAGAAAGCACAATGGATACTGGCCAGGCAAAACTGCTCATTGCCTTGGACACAATTGTCCAGGGAGAATGCCATGTGAACATGAAGGTGGTCACCCACAAGCCAAGCAGAGAGTCCTACCCCAGCTCCTACCCCCATGGCCCTCAGAAGAAACCAACACTGCTAGTTGGCTTTCAGACCTCTAGCCTCCGTTACTAGGAGACACTGTTGTTTATACCACCCCCCACCCCCTCCAAAAAAAGAAGAACTCTACTGTCTCAGCTACTTTGGAGTTGCAAGGAGTTAGTTAGGAGAGGATTTTCAAGTGAACAAGCTTACGTGTCTCCTCACTTTCAAAGCTCATCCCAACCCTCTGGGTAAGAACTCCTCCCACCCTTGGTTTCCCCGCTCCCTGCTCCCCGGATCTCACCCTGCACACACTATACACCTCATTACCACACCACACTTCTCACTTCCTCTTCTGTTGGTTTTTTTGTATCTGGAAAACCTCCATGTTCCATGCAAGCCAGAAATCATATTCCTCTCTCCCCAAACACCGCAGGACACTCCACGACAAAGAGGGACCGATGACCAAGGGAGGAACTTCCTGTCATTA
This sequence comes from Mustela lutreola, assembly GCF_030435805.1. NCBI lineage: Eukaryota > Metazoa > Chordata > Mammalia > Carnivora > Mustelidae > Mustela > Mustela lutreola. Next base: position 67,787,614 of record NC_081291.1, on the reverse strand, counting down.
GAAAGTAGGAAAGTAGGAACTTTCCTACCGTCATTGATGTGCCTCCTTTAGCGTCCGGCTAAACTGGCTAAGCCAGCACCTCCCATTCCCTATGTACCGTGTTCCATGGAGCAAGACTTCTCATGTGTTAGAGCACACACACTGCCTGCAAACCGTGTTCACGTACAGGAACTAATTCAGCCAGTCAAGGTCTAGGGTAGGTCCTGAAAGTCTGTGTCTCTAACAAGGTCCCAAGTGATGCCTACATTGCTTGTTCAAGGACTGCACCTTGAGAAACATAGATATAGAGACAAGTTCCAGAGTATCCTTCTGGGAATGCCAGTCAGCTATCAGCAATTTCAAAGTGGCCCACAAACCAATTCCTGAAAGTAGTATTACAACCTACAGTACCTTTATTCTCCCAATGGGAGTAAGGAACGTATGATATGTAACTAAAACACGATGCGACCAGTGCTGTGAAACCGAAAGTCCAGTCAAAGCTCCCTTGCCTGAGTTCTCACTGAAGTGCAGCCAACAGAAGCGAAGGAGGGAAGGACCACTTCAACGACCCAGAGCGGCCCCCCAGCAGGCACTCACCTGGGAGATTGTTGGAAATGCAGAATCGCAGGCCCCAGCCCAGACCTACAGCATCAGATTCCGCATTTGAACACAATCCCCAGGTGGTCTGATGCATCTGGAAGTTAAAGAAGCCCCACTGCAGACTACCTTTTGCATCACCGAAGTGGCTGGCAGACCATGACGGGGGAGGTTATGAAGTCCTCGGACTGGTGCACATCCCCTTGATTATCACTGAAAGCATGGTGGCGTGACGCAACCCCTTACAAGGTGGGATCCAGGGATGGCTGTCACCTAGGGGCGGGTTTACTTCTCTGGAATGTATGTGCACCGGTTGCTCGAGGGAGCGAGGGAAGAGGGAAGAGGAGGTGTTTTGTGCACCCGCACCAGACACCTGGGAGGAAGAAAGAAGATGAGAGGCGGTGGCAAAGAGGCCGTGGAATGGCTTCTGTACCCGCCCTTCCGATCCTCGGAGCACAGGGACACGGAAGGAGCTGGGTTTTGAAAGCCTGTGTGAGGCTCTGTGACCCAGATGACAAGATACAAGAGTAAACAGAGGCAGCCACCCCACCTTCCCCAGCACAGCAGAAGAGGGCAATGTGGGGTCCTGGGGGCACACGGACAGCAGGGGTGGGGAGTGAGGAGTGACTTTTAACTGTTGGAGAAAGAGTAGGAGCTGCCATGTACCTGAGCACAGGTGACACGCTGTCCTGGGGACTCGGAGGACGCTGGCTGAGGTCCCGTGTAAGCAGGGGGGCCACATAACTCCAAACTGGGCATTAATATTAACGTGGCCTCATTTGCTCCCAGGGCCGGTGAGGCCTCAGACAATCCAGGGACCACAAGAATGCCATTTCTCTCCAACAACTTTTCCTCCAGATGAACCCTTCTCCCACTTTCTGATGATTTCATCACATGAAGCTTTTATGCTTCGCTTTTCCCTTCAGCTCTGGGTTTGCTGAGGCTCACCAGATGCTACCCTGTCACTCAGGCTGTCCCTCATTGCGACATCCAAAGCTTCCAAAAGGAAGCTTCCCCTGGGGACAGCTTATCCTTCTGTCTCACCCCTGGGTTTACTGTTTCCTCCCAACACACCCCAACTCACCCACGATCTCATCCCTGAGGTGTCACCTCTCACTCAGTAAAATTCCAACAGGGCATGGCTCTCAGACCAGGCTGTTGTTTTCTATGACCTGGATTTTTAATCCCAATTGTCTGCTGTGGCCCAAGAAACTTGATTTGGGTTGAATTTTGCTTTTCTCTGTGCTGCTCAGGGAGGCTCTTTGGAAGGACAAAGGACAATCTCCAGCTGACTCGATGCCTCTAAGACCTCATATTTTCCTTTTCCTGACTGGTCACCCAAAGGCCTTCTTCCACAGATCACCAGTCTCCACTGACCTGTGTCTTAACAATATCTAAACACACTGGGCTAGATAGAGTTACACCACAATCCATTTCTCTAGGGGAGGCGGCAGAAATAATTCTACAAGCAAAACCCATCTTCTTTCTTCTAGATAGACCGAGCACATGTATCTCCTTTCTCATCTTCCTGTTTCGGTTTGGATGGACCTCAGACTGATGCAGAGACACTGGGAATATTTGAACCATCTGAAAATGCTGGTCCTGCAGACTCTGACCCCTTGTTTATTAGCTGTTCACCTCCGGGGCCGTTAGACACCTCCACTAAGCATTATTATACAGGATCAAGGAGCCCGTGGATTCCTTAAAAGCCCTTTTTAAATGATTTTGACCTCTTGATCAGACAACCACCATGTACACCATATAATTAAATAGCAAGCAAGTAAAGCAACTTAAAAGGAGATGTTTCCAAAAAACACATGTTTTGGAAACAATTGATGTTTCCCTTATATTCAGGAGCGACAACATATTTGGGAAAGTACTGAGGCCTCTTACATAAAATAATGATACGGGAATACTATGATTTATTATATGCCAATAAAGAAGACAAGTTAATAAAATGGATGGAGTCCATGAAAGATACATATTACCAAAGTTCCCTCAGGAAGAAATAACATGATTAGCTCCACTGCATTCTTTATCTGAGGACTGGGAACATCAGATGGAGGAATAACTTTCCATAAATATTGAAGATGCAGTCATTACACAATTGATCGGGTTTACTGGTAAAAATTCTCAGGAATTGCTTATGTTGAAATATGCATCCTTTGTAAACAGAAGGAATGCCTTGGACCCACTCTAAGAAGGATGCAAAGGGAGTCCTAAGGAGGATATGTGGGAGCAGAGACTGTGTGGGTGAAACTCTTTGTATGTTAGAACCAAAAGGCCAATAACCCAATACCCTCGGTTTTCAGAAACAAATGTAGACAAAGGGGTACACAATGGGCCCAAGGCCACACAGCCAATTAGTAAGAACATGAAGTGTCAATGGCCTCAGACAAATTTAGAGATGTCAGTTGTAACCGTGGAATAAAGCAAAACTCCTGGGACCAACAAAAGGAAACAGAGCAGGACGCCAACTCATCAACAGGACCTAAGCAAAGCAGCCTCAGTTTAGCTCTGCCCTAATTGTTAAAGCAGCCAGCATCCCAACTGGGCAAAATAAAGTCACAGAGTATTCATGTCGCTGGCAATAAAAAAGTGAGCTTTTTCCTGCTACCCCCATAGACAGGATGATCTAAAAACACAACTCCCTAAAGTGTATTAAGATTCCAAACGGAGTGATGTTGGGGTAAAGCTTGAGGTACAAACTTTTCTTCCTTTAGGGAATCCAAACAGGATTTGGTTTTCCTCTAATCTAAAAGTAGGGAAGTCACCGTGCCAAGACCAGGCCCCAGAAAGCTCTAGCAGTGGGCCCAGTACCAACCCTGAGTGCCAGAGCCCAGAGGGACCTGGCCCTCATCTCTGCTGGTGGAGTACATTCCGGTCCTCACTGCCATGGGGGCCTGCATGACCACCATCACCTCCCAGGGGGATGGCCGTGAAGACCGTAACAAGGTGACAGGCATAAGGTCATCTGCGCCTGTAAGCACTCAGTCCATCAGGGTTAAATCACACCATGGCCAGCCAGCTCCTCTGCTAAGAAGCCAACCTCTGGGGCGCCTGGGTGGCTCAGTCAGCTGGGCATTTGTTTGACTCAGGTTATGCTCTTGGGATTGTGGGGCTCCATGCCTGGTAGCGAATCTGCTTGAGATTCTCCTCCCCTGCTCCTGTCGTGTTCTCGTGGGCGCACATGCACATGCACTCTGTCACTCTCTCTCTAAAATAAATAAATAAATCTTTAAAAAGCAAAAAAAAGAAAGAAAGAAAGAAAGCAGCAGCAGCAGCCAACCTCAGTGGGCAGAAAATGTAGAATTTTCCTTCAAAGAGCCCAACTGCTTTACGTAGGTCTTTGAGAGCATCATTTATAAATGTTTTAGCCAAGATTGGTGTCTTCAGAACCTTGATAAGAGTAAACCTTGGCAGCTTCTGTGGTTAAGCTTCTCCAGGATCCCTTGCAAATATGTCATTGGCAGGGACGGTGTCTACTAAATAAATGGCCCTCACTTGGCAAGAATCCAAGCCCACAGACCCAATGCCAGGCAGGCGGTAGGCTGGCGATAAACAGGTGTTGCATGAAGAACCCAATAGTTCCGTAATTGTGTTAATGACAACAACCTATCGGCTGAGTCCACAATCGCCAGGAAGTTCCAGGATGACCAAAGAAATCCTACACCTTCTATCTGTTTCTGCCCCCAAGTCTATCCAAAGCTACTCAGTTATCCACGTTCCTCAGTTATCTACGTTCTCGAGGGTCAGCACAGTCCTGGATGGAGGTGCCCAGCTCGATCCCCCTACCAGGCGGCGGCCCCCACCCACCAGTTCTTACCAACATTGGCTATTAAACGGTTACCACTACTCTCGTTTCCAGAATTACCCTCTGCTGACTGGAGACACCCACCCAGGAGGTTACACAGCCAACCGCCACTTTCACCAGTGTGGCCCACAATCAGTGACCGATGGGGACAGGGAAGGATACCAAAGACCCGTCCCTCACCCAGGAGGGCCCAGCTTTGTGCGCAGTGCAAGTTCCAGAACTCCTGTGGGCTCGGGCTGAGGTTGTCTCCCGCTGAGAGCACATCCTTGCTTAGCTGTGTCCCCTGCTCCCCCTTCCCCCTACCTCCCTTCTCCTGACAACTCTCCCTCAAAATCATATACACAAGGATCCTGAGCTCAGGTTCTGTTTCCAGGAAACATGAACTTTAACCATTGCCTAAAATTATGAAAAGCCTTTAAATCTCAAAATAAGAAGGAACACTGAGTGTTCTGTGACATGTTTTTTCAAATTCATTCTCAGAAGCATTCCCTCTTTCATGTTTCATTAAAAACAAAGGGCAATTGTGGCATCTGGGTGGCTCAGTGGGTTAAGCCTCTGCCTTTGGCTCAGGTCATGATCCCAGGATCCTAGGATTGAGCCGTGCATCGGGCTCTCTCCTCAGCAGAGCCTGCTTCCCCCTCTCCCTCTGTCTGCCTCTCTGCCCATTTGTGATATCTCTGTCAAATAAATAAATAAAATCTTTTTTTAAAAAGTAGGGGGCAATTAATTATCCAGAAATGCCTAAAGTGTGTTCAAACTATTTCCCTCACACACACCATCTTTCCTACCTTTGGTCTGGTCTGCAATCGATCATCTAATATCATTTCCCCAAGATGTCTTCCATGAAGATCCTCAACCGCTCCATCCCCCTCACTCACCAAACTGCGGCTGCTTCCCTCCCAGCTTACCACTACTGGTGTTACAACATTTACCTGATGCTCTAACCCCTGTCTCCCAGCCCTCCAGCTCTGTACCGGCTAATATAAAGGGCACTGACTACATGGGGCTATTTGCAATTTCAATTTAAACTAATTAAAATTACTGTGCCTAGGCTGGGTGGCCTAGGAGACCCTTGGTAAGTAAATTTCCCAATATCTAATTTTGTAACTTTTATACTAAAAACTGGTATTTTCAAGGATAGGAAAAGAACTGTAAGAACCTTTAAGAAAGAGTTCCTTAAAAAGCACCAAAGAATATGACTGTTACTGGTTGAATTTTGAGTGGATGGTAGTTAATTGTAGGTTAAGAAAACACAATGCCAGCCTCCAGATCGAGGCAGCCAGCTAGCCAAAAACTGCAGAGAATTTTTGACAGTTATTCAAGGCAGCATGGAGAATATAAAACTTTCCTCGTTTTCCCTCCGTGGGATGGGCAGATATTTAAAATTCCACTCCCTCCTCCCCACAGAATAAAAACCCATCATGTATGTTTTTTCTTTGTTAAAATCTTCACTTAAGACTACTTAAAAGCCCTCAAGTCCTGTTTATGGCCAAGCTAACAGTGGGGGGAGGGGCAAGATAAAGAGAGCTATCACTGTTTCCCTACCCATCTCCTCTCCACCTCTCCACCAACACTTCTCCACCAACAGCTTCACAAAGACACCTACTTTGTACTCATGATGAAGAGAGCAAGCTAAAAAAGAGAACCAGGCAGCCTCTGCTGTCTTTGCTCTGTAATGTAGACAAAGCAACTGGGGAAAAAAGCCAATAACTAACAAATGTTCCAGGGAGCATGGGAACCACAGGGGTCTTTCAACTGGTTCTCGGATTTTTTTTCATTTATTCTTTATTTCTCCTTAATGTGAGTGTGGACTCCTGTTTCCCTTTCACAGTATGGGACAACTCTGGAAAAATACCATCTTCAAAATCAGCAAGACATCTTCAGCTATGCCATTCTTGTAGAAAATGATCAACTTCTTTGAATTCTAAATTAATACTAATGACATTAGAGGGAAAGCACTCCAAGGTTCAAATAGCCAACACACAGTAGACTTAAAACTTTACAAAGGAGCTTCTTCAAAATTACATTATGGGGCAGGGTCTGCAATCCTTGGTCATCAGTTGACTTCAAGTTCCAAAAAGAAAATGGAGCTTCAATCTAATATACGCAATTGCTTTCTGTCTCCTTTTCCTTCTTGAATTAATATGGCTAATGATTTTGGTTTTCTTAACTCAAACACAAGGTAAGACCTGCCCAGGGCTGTGGTGTCCTTTTATTTTGTTCTACATCAACAGTGTACATAGAGCCTCACTGAAGATTACTGACATCATCTTTTTATCCAGACTCACAATATAAACATGTTATTACTAACAAGTGTCAATCATCTAAGGGAAGACTATGATGTTGGGGCTAGTGATGTCTAGTGCCAGTCAGAGACACTGATGAGCAAATTTACATGACTTTCCATTCCAGAATATGAAGTCTTCATCAGTTAAATGTATCCATTCTTCCTAGTCATGATCTCAGGGTCGTGAGGTCAAGCTCCGTGCTGGGCATGAATCCTGGTTGGGATTCTCCCTCTCCCTATTCTCCCCAACTCACTTGCATGTTCTCTTTCTCTCTCTCTCAAAAAAAAAAAAAAAAAAAAAAAAAAAAAAATCAGTTCTTTCCCATTGTAATTTGTATATTTGAGGCCATTTAAGTACTGATGCAATTTTTGAGGGAGGACAGGAGAGAGATGAGAATGAGTAATGAAGATAGTAAAATATATTATGGAACTCCAGTTGCAAGATCTTGCACTTACACAAGAATAGCTGGGTTTGAGGAAAAAAGAAAAACTGTGGCCTCAAAATAGATACCACCTTGCATGAGAATTTGATGTATAATACAAGATCATTACGAACTAATCAGAAAGAATCATTTTTACTCAGTACTGAAATAATTGGTTAATAATTGGAAGTGAAATAAATTTGGATTCCAGATTACCTAAAAACAACAGAAACACATAAATAAATTGTATTTTGATATTAATCAAACCACTGAAGGGAGAACAAGTTTGGACACTGGAAGCATTAAAGGAGGTCACAAGTGGAAGATCCTGAGCTCTCAGGCATCAGCACAGGATGGGGAAATGGAGGATGGACTGACTTCAGTGTTGGTACCCCACATGGACAGAGCTGGCGCCACGTGGCAGGTAGGTAAGGGCCTCAAAGGCCAAGCTCAGCAGCTACATAAGAAGAATTCTTAGCCCTAAGAATTCCATGTGGACTAAGCAGCCTTCATCCATCTCCAACCTTCCAAGCAGGATGGATGCAATGGCAGTGTCCCCGGTCTTATCTGTTCTGCAAGAGAAGCAGCCCAGGGGCACCTGAGTGGCTCAGTGTGTTGAGCCACTGCCTTCGGCTCAGGTCATGATCTCAGGGTCCTGGGATCGAGCCTCCCATTGGGCTCTCTGCTCAGCAGGGAGCCTGCTTCCTCCTCTCTCTCTCTGCCTGCCTCTCTGTGTACTTGTGATCTCTGTTAAATAAATAAACAAAATCTTAAAAAAAGAGAGAGAGAAGCAGCCCACAGCACTTCCACCCAGAGTCCAGTGGCCCCATTCAACCCAAAAGGGTCTTGGGTTGGACTCTCCCAAAAGCAGAGCCTGGGTCAGGATTTGAGTTGAGTTGGGAGGTGACCCCAGCACGTGCTGCAGGAGGATGAAGCAATGAGGCTCTACAGCAGCGCAGGCAAGCTGGCTGCTGCTGTGGACAACCTGGGCTCGGCTCGGAGAGGAACCTTCTGGGGGAACGGGTAGAACAGGCCCGAGGGTTGCCTGTTCTACCATAGAGGCAAGGTAACTGTGATATTCATCCACCCATTCTCCTCCATGAGGGGTTGGGGGCGGCTCCAGGGGCATTAACTCTCCAGCACTTCTAGCTTTCTCCAAGAAAGGGCAAGCCAGTCTCCTATAGCCGGAGAAAGCCCTCAAACGCAGTTGCAGCGGCTTATAGGGGAACCATAAGAACAGGAACTAACGCCAGGGCTGATAGCATCTGCTAAAGAAGAGGAGCACACTAATATCTGGGGAGCACAGGCTGTCTGCAACAGATGGAGGGACTCGAGGAATCTGGTTACAGCCCATCAAAAGTTAACACAGCGTCTGAACTACATAGAACACCAGCTTCACCCAACCTATTCCCAGAAGAGACGTTCCAAAAACCAGGCCACTGTGGCCAGGGACATCTGCTCCTCTGACCAGCCCTGATGCCTAGCAATGGTTCCCAAAGGTGCCCTAGACTAGCTCACGGGTACGGAGCTAGCTCTTAGGAAAAATGCTCCACTAGTCTTGGGGGGAGTCCAAGATGAAAAGGCACAGTGCCTGTGCTCCGGTAGCATGTGGTCTCTGGAGATGACAGGTCAGCACTTCCTTACAGACCATTTGTCACCAGTTCCAAAGAGATGTAGCAAAGCCTGGGTCCCCTGGAGGACATCAGAAGCTCTGCCATGAAGGTCATGGCTGTGCAGAGGCCAAGAGATAAGTAGCAGTTGGTTTTGAGTGAGAACACACAAACAGAAACCACTTCTGGCAGCTTGCTCCTGGGGCTTCCATCAGGTAGATTAGGTTAATAACTCACACAAAGAGGAAACACCAGGTTACATTTTAAATTATTTCCTGCCCATAACTTTAATTCACATAAGATCTCACTCTGGTCACCCCAGTGATTTGTCTTCAGTTTGTGACCTTTCCATTGGTGTGTCTGTTTGGGTGCCCTCTCGTTCTCTGCCCACGGCTTCCCCTGAGGGCAGAGTTTCCAGATTCCTTGTTACATAATTACCCAGAGATCATTTTAACCTGCACCACACCTGTTCTCTCTTTGGAGAATTTTGAGTATCTCTGTCCAAAAAAAAAAAAGAAAAGAAGAAAAGAAAAACAGACTTGGTGCTCTTAAAAACCAAAAGCAGATAACCAATCTCATTTTATATGGTCTGACAGCTTCTCTCTCAGAACCATCCACGATTTTCTCAAATATTTTTCACTTTCTCGAAACACAGAGAAGAAACAGAGGATGTGCCTAATCAGGCCACAGAGAACCTGCTCCAACAGGTCAGGAGTAGCCAGCACATCAGAAAGGCTAACAAAGCCAATCCTATCATCCAAACAAGCACTTAACGAAAAGTCCTGGAGAGGAAAAAACAGACACTACAAGACGCTGCCGTTCTCAGAACTCAGTTCAGGAAAGCTCAAGCCAATCAGGAAAGATGGTAGGTAGCCCAGCTCCAGCCTGGAGCTCTTCTGTGCTTCCTGTGGACACAGCCCTCAATCTGGTCAGTGGCACCATCAGCCACCCTGACCCCATGGTGATGAGGTATCTCTGACTCCTCTTCCCTCCCCACACCTCCCCCAGCCAGTCTCCAAGTCCTGTGGATTCCACCTCCCAAACTCTCTCAAATCTGGCACCATCTCTCCTCTTCCATAACTACGTACTGCCTCCGTGCCTCCCCTTAGCACGTGGGACCTGAACCCCTACCCCCCTTCCTCACCCCACCCCTACCTCTACCCAACCCCTGTCTCTGGCCCTCCACTAAACTACCCACGCCTGGCCAAGCAGTATCTCTGAGCCACAAAGCCGGTCATCGGCCTCCTTCATTAAACACTCCAGGGTTTTTTCCCACCTGCTTCTCAAATACTCGAGGATCCTCTGACACATTCCAGGGGTTTGCCAGTTCTCTCCAATTATGTTTTTTAACTTTGTGCTTTCATTTCTGTGAAAATCTTTTTTAAGATTATCCATAGAAAAATCAACAGAAACATAGTCTGGATCATGTGAACAAACATGTTACGCTAAGTACTGCCCGTAGTTTCACAGACTGTTTTTGTGCGGTTATAATATAGTTAGCGACCGGAAATATGTCACAGGTTAATAAGAACATCCCAAATCAGACTTAACAAAGAGACCTAATAAGAACCGAGCCATCAGGCAACCCATGTAGCACAACACATAGCACACTAAATTCTCAGGACCTGATCAGTTGTTTTTAAAATCAGAAACAGTGATTTCATTGTAGCAAAAATAACTTCGTCCATCACACTAATTTCATCCAGTTCATTTGATTTTCTCGGTTTGTGGCTGTATTGATATTTTTGCATATATACTTGTTTGGTTTTTATAGTCCTATGCAAGCTCCAAGCAAGTACAGACCTATTTCATGCCACTACATCTTTGAACTGCATTATAATAAAAATAAATCAAGTTTCCACTGGGAATCTGCAACATTTTGTTTCCTTTAAAGGAATTCACATATTACTCCCATTTGAGAAACTCTGGCCTTGGTAACACGGCTTAAGGTCCGTAACAAGGCCTTTGTGGGAGAGACAGTGATGTCCTCTGAACTTTCCATTCACACACGTCACCCTGTATCCTTCCCCAGCCCCCTCCCAGGGAGACCTCCTTGTCCCCTCTTACAATCACTAAACTGCTTCTCTCTATGCCATTACTTCCTGCCTACACCACAAGGCCTCCACACACACCAGCATCCCTGAGAATGCCAGTTCTCCCTGGGTACTGATGTTATGGACTTGCTCAAGAAGTGTCTGATGAGTCCATGAAAACACTTCCCCTTTGATCATCAAGAGCCCTCTGAGGTTGGTTAGACAAATATTATTAAATAAAGAAAGTTGAAGATACTGACATTCCCAGGGAAGTATAGCAACTTGTCCCCAGGTCACCAAGAAGCTGCAGACCTCTGGGGATGGAACTCCGCTCCCTGATTCTCAGTACAACTGCCTTCTTCCCCGCTTCTCCACTCTCCCTGCATTTCCCTCTCCTGACCTACATTACCAGCCAGTTAACAAAACATCCTTCCCAAAGAACGCCCCCACATATGCATCTTCAAAAGGGGCTCTGCTTTACCACCTTTAAAGGGTGGTAAAGGGCCCAATTTCGACGTGAACAAGTCACCAAAGGAAAAGGTGGGAAAGCGTGGCTAGCACAGACAATGAGACTAGTACTGAAGCTCCACTGTCCAGCATTTCCCTCTCCAAGCTTTGCCCACAGCCTGGCCATGATAAACTAAGACTTCATCTCTGTTTTTCCGAGGGCTTCATGGGGTTCTCGTGCGGAGACTCTCCCTTCTCACACTTTTTTAGCTCACCATCAAAGAACATGGCTCAAAGAGCTTTCAAACCTAAATGAAATGAGTTACATTTACTCATTACTTTCCATCGTTTTCTGCCTCTCTGTACTTTCTCTAGTGAAGTCTTCTATGGCACCACCCAAAGCATCCAAATACTAAGCTGAAATGCTTTTCCAAAGTTGGGCTGCTGGACAACCCCAAAATGCCTTTCCTTTTTTACTTCCCAAGGCCCCTGCTTCTTGCTACCTTGCCCCTTAAGGAAAAGCCCGGTGCTTGGCTACCACTCTAGATGCCTTCTTGGTTGTGATGGCAATTGTCAACTCAACACCAGCCCACCAGAACTCACCTCTCCAAGCAGTAACCCAGACTGCCCTTGCAGTTCCTAACAGTCACCAAAGCACAGGACCACCTAATGCCAAGACGCTGGGTGAAACACAGTGATGGCAGCTGGGCCAGCTTCAATTTGACCACTGTCCTCTTGGACAAAACACGGAGTAAAGGAAAGAGATGGAATCCACAAGGAGAGGTGAGGTGATGGAATGACAAACATTGGTGATGAATAACAACTGAGTTCCCTCCACAACTTCTCCTCACCGCCACCACCCCACTCCCCAGCAGGTGCATCCGCTGAGAAGGTGTCCCCAGGTGCCTCTGCGCAGCCCTGGCACAGTCTTCTCTCCACCCCCCAGCACCTCGCCCCCAGAGCCAGACGTAGAAGGCAGTGTAAATGTGATCTTAGATTTGAAATTAAGTGATGGGAGATTTCACAAACTCATTTTTTTTTCCTGTTAATTCCAAATGCTTTGCCCATAGCCTTTATCTTGATGGTCTTTAGTTCTTCTGTGTGTTTCTTAACCTAGTTCTAAGGTGTTCCCTTTCTTTCAGCTCAGCCGGATAGCTCGGGAGACCTGGGTTCGAATCCCAGCTCTACCTCTCCCAAGCCCTATGACCTCGGGCAAGTCAAGAGTTCTGGGCAGGCTGTCGTTCCACCTTCCTTACAGGCTGTGAAAAGGATGGAAGGTGGTCAAGTCCGGGCAAGGCGCTTGGCACATTGAGATGTTCAATAAATGTCAGCTGCCTGCCGGGTGCATGCACTCTTCCACAGCTCCACGGCACCTTGAACGATGCCCACGCGTTTCCCGGGAAGGCCCCTCTGGCTGGCAACTGAGAGGAAATCAGCTGCGGACGGTGTTATGTCCCTAACCGCCCCCCCCGCCCCGCCCCGAGAAAGCGAGTTCCAGCGGGTGTAGGTGTGCGCGCGGACACACACACGCGCGCACACAGCGCTTGGGGAACCCCAGCGGGTCCGGCACGGCGGCCCCACCCCTCCTGGAGCCGGGTCTCTTTGTCCCAGACCCGCTGGGGCCCGAGCGCGGGACACTTACCCGGAGGGGGCGGCGCGGGCCGGGCCGGGGGCGGCGGCGGGCGTGGAGTGGGCGCGGCGGCTGGCATGGCCAGGCGGCTGGCTCGGGCGCCCGGGGTGCGGCGATGGCAGCGAGGTGCCGCGGCTCGACGGCCAAGCTGGAGCGGGGAGGCGGGGCGCGACCGAGTAGCCGCCCGACAGCGCCCACCGGCGCCCGCCCTCACTTCTCTCCCTCCCGCCGCCCGCCCCGCGCCGCTCGCGGCGACAGCCACGGGGAACGTCTCCGCGGGCGCAGGGCTTAGCAACCGCGCGGCGCCGCAGCCTCGCTCCCCGCGCTGGCCCAGCGTGCGCGCCGCACTGGGCCCTGGAGGCGGGGCGGGGCGGGGCGGGGAGGGCGGGGAACTGGCGCCCACACCCCTACTCCGCGGGCTAGTGCCGGGAGGTGGCCCTCGGGGACCCCTGGGCGGCCCAGCCTTCCCGCACTCTTTCCCCGCCCTGCGCGCCCTGGAGCCAGGCGGGATCCTGCTTTGAACGTGAGCCTCGCCCACGTTATCTGTAGGTAGCAAAGCAAAGACAGCCTCAGGAACCCCACAGCCCTTGCGCCTCCTGGCAGTTCGGAGTCCAGACTTCCCGCACCAGTCGCTCCATCCCACCCCATTCCCACTACTCTAGCACGCTGACCCCAGGTCCCGCAGCCACGTACATGCTGTTGCCCACGAGATTCAGAGACATGCTCACACTCTGACCACACCAGTGGCTTCTAAGGCACAGGCTTCAAAACAGCCCTCAGCCTCATGTCTTTCTGGTACCCTCTAAGGACTGCTCAGTACCCCTTGCATTGTTGTACCCCTTCCAAGTACCACCTGCCCAATCCACCTATTTGCAGATATCCTTGCAATCATGGTCCCAGGCCCAGGCGACCTATATCCTCGCACCGGTTCCCAGGCCCCTCCTCGGTGAGATGGTGAATGCAAGGGACCACCACGCACACACACCACACACACCTCCCCACGTGGACACTGACAAGATTACAGAAGTGATCTTGCTTTTGCCCTGATCCGTCAGGTCACAGAGCGACCTTGTCCTTGTCCAATGTTGATGTTCTGTGAAATCTTTGGGGTTCAACAGAACACTGAGGCTGAGCTGAGTACCAGGTCCCAGATGTCAGCATCTGTCTGTCTTTCTCACATAGAACAAGTCTAAAAGAAGGCTGTTCTTGCCTCTCAGGGATGACCTCAGGACCAGATATCATTCCAGGCTTCTAAATGCCCACCTTCAACAGATCGCCTTTTTTCCTCAGACTCAGGTTGTTGCCTCAGGGTCAGAGAATGGCTGCAACAGCTCCATACTACTATGGTTAATAGGTACATTATTATTATTGTGTGAAAAAGAAACCTCTGCTTCTGGCTGGCGCAATGACCAGACAACCCAAAGCGATCATAGTGGACCATAGTCAGCAATCCACTCCACCAATAGTGACCAAAATGACAAGCAACCTGCCTCCAAGTCACTCACCGTCTAGTAAGAGGAGGCAGTAATGAAATAATTGAGTATGGTTATTCCTGGTATGGAGAAAAAGGAAGTAAGGAAAGGGGGAAAGTGGTTATGTTAAGTCGGGTAGTCAGGAAAGACCTCACTGTCAAGGTGACAGTTCAGCAAAAGCTTAAAGGAAGAGCCACTTTGGAAATTTCTCTTGGAGGTAAGGGCCTTTCAGCTACTTAAATACTTTTTCTTTTTAGAAGCCTTTAACAGCCATTCCTCCTGGCCCCATCATTTATATTTTAGGAGTAAATAAAACTGAAACTGAGTTTGTGAAAAACTAACTTGTGGGAGAGACCTTGGATGACTTATGTTTTCCTTTTTGCCAAAGCAACAGTCCATTAGTGTTTAATTACTAGTTAGGTAATCATTTATATTTTAATTAGATACAAATGAACACCTTAACTGAAGTTATCAGATTACCTTGCAACAGTGAGGGGCAAATATGATCCATCTTGTTGAACACTGTGGAAGACATCACTGGTTGCCTGAATACTTCTTCCCTCTTTCTAATCTAGAAATAGACCTAGTGTTTAGCTGAGCACCCTGCAGCCTGGAATAAAGAATACATTTCCTGGGCTCCCTGGCAATCAGGAATGGTCATATGGAAAGCTTCTGGCCAATTAAATAGAATAGGTTGGGTTGCATGGGAGTTTCAAATAGGCTCCTTAAAGACAGATATGGTTAATAGGTACATATGTTCCTTTGTCCCTCTCAACCTCCTTCTTTTGTCCAGGATTTCACACATAATGTCCGTGGTTGGTTTAATTATTATTTTCAATTCTTCACCCCACCCCTTAATAGAATCAGACAACCCACCCTTTAAGGTACATAGAATGTACTTCCCAAACCTTGATTTTTTTTTTTTTTTTTTTTTTTTTTTTTTACTTTTTAGAAAAGGCTTTATTCTTTTAGTGTAGTTTGGTTTCTTAGCAAAATGGAGGGTAGTTAAATAGATTTTTAGACTTGACCATTTTTCTGACTTTGGCCCATGAGATGTTATCAGACATAATGGGAACAGAGGCTTGGAATGTATTCCTGTGATTTGCTTTAACCATTGTATGCTTCTGCCCACAGCCCAAATAGCTGCTGGTCCAAGCAAATGTCAAGAAACATGTAGTAGACCTAAACTTGGACCTGCTGCTGAATTCAGCCAACCTGCAGACTAAAGCAGAGCTACCCCCACCAGACTTGCAGACCTAAGAGTGAGACAAAGGGCAGTTTTATTTCTCAGCATTATGGCGAAAGCTAGCACACATGATGGTTGATGATGGCTGGAGCTTCAGCAGCCATATTGGGTCATGTGGTCAGTCACCTTGAAGATGGAAGCCAAGCCCTAAGAATTATAGAGTAGAAAAAAATAGAACCCTGAGTCCCTTACAACATCATGGATCTATCATACCATGCTTCAAGTACTGACTCTGGACTTTCCTTCTAAGAGAGAGTGAACCCTTGTATGTTTAAGTCACCATAGTCAGAGTCCATTGTTACTAGCTCCTAAGTGATGATTTGTATCAATTCACTCAAAGATGAAATCACTTTATTTTCATATTAAGAGAAACATTGATCACATACATTTGCAATCATTTATGTCAAATAGAAGACAGAAAGATCCATCATGCTTACAGTGAACCACTTAACTAGCAACTCATTGAGCATAGCTGAAGACATACCCCTATTGGTCTAGTCAGGCTATCAAAGCTATTCCATTTGCAGGTGATCCAAATTCACCCATTAGCTCAAAATGACAGGGAGCACAGGATAGTTGAAGGCTATCTGAAGAAATCTCATGAACATCCAAAAGCAGATTGGCTACCACCTCGTGACCTGACTCTCAAATGTCTCCTGCATATGATACATCTGAGACTCCAGTTTCTCTACGAAGGAATATACTAAGTCCAGCTTATTTATTCTGACAAGGGCACTTATACTGGATCATCTGTTTTGAGGGTAGGTGTCCATCCCTGGCCCAAATAACCATGGCTCTGTGGAAAAGCAGCTAGAGGGAATGGAATGGAAATAAAGCCTGGGGGTGGGGTGGACACGGTATAGGGATGGGGGCCTTTCAGAAGCAGTGCCAAAGATATCCTAAGCCTAGAGGGGAAATTGCTGATGGCAGGGAAATTGACGGACATATCCAGGACACCAGGTAGGCTTTGTTGAGGAAAGAACTAGAAAATTTCCAGGAGGTCAATCCCAGGTAGGATACCACTGCCCAGAGAAACTTGCAGGAAAGACCTAGATAAAGGGATAATGAAGCTTCTAAAAAGAAATTGCTCTACTTCCCAGCATTACTCAGGATGATTCCAGATTGAGATCGAGGAAAAGGAGAAAAATTCAGCATCTTAACACAAACGACTATTCCAACAAATTTGCAATGTGCTTTCTCCAGTGACACCTTACATGTCTCCTCACCATGTGGATAGGGCATTTTAGACACCTCCCCACCCCCAGCTGTCACAGCATCTCTCCTTTCCTCTCTAGAACCCTAGAGAGATTACTATACCTTCCTCATCTCCACTCCTTCCCTTCTGCCCAGCTCCTCAGACCTGCTGGGATGGAAATTGCTTCCTATCTTTCTGCCTTGCTGCTTTAACTACACCGTTAACGATCTTACTGTCCGATTCGGTGAGCACTGCATGACACAGTCCTTGTTTTATTTCATCACACTGCAGCATGTGATCTGTCTTGAAACTCTCTCCTCTCCTGGCTTCAGTGCTCTTCATTCTACCCCACCTTCTCAAAGCAAACATTTTTACTGCTTTGTGGGTCTCTCTTCCTCTGCTCAGACCTCAAATTGTTCTGTCTTACAGCTTTGCTCTTGGCTTTGATAGACTCACTGACCTGGCTGACCTTATTCAATGCCTTAGTGCTAACTTCAGACCAGTTCCATCGCCCCTCTCCCAAAACGAACTCAGTGGCTTACTAGACAGCTCCTCAGAGGCCTCTCTTAGGCACCTCTCACAGCTTATCCAAAACAGAACTCATCATCCATTCCCCCAGATTCTGTTCCTCCTCCTAGATTCTTGGTCTCATTCAATTCAGTTGTCCAAGCCATAAACCCAGGAATGAATGTCAACTCCATTTCCAGTCACCAAACTCTGTCCTCTCCCCAACACCTCCTCCCTGCCAAACTGCCATCGTCTTGTTCACACTCTGATTACATCTCAACCAGCACCCTGAGCATCTCCTTCCTTGCACTGCTATATCCTTTCCATACTTAACACCCAGCCTTATTGGACTGAGGGAAATCTTTCTCAGTATTGTTCTATATGTTATGTAATTTCTCCACTAAAGATCTAAAGATCTGCTAATGAAAATAATAAAAATCTGTTCTGAGAGTTTAACTGTAAACCCCTTAGAAGGGTCTTGAAGGTTCTTCAACCTCTAGTCTTGTCTACTTATCAACCATGATCTCCCACCATTCCCCCATGGATACTGTAGGCTTCAGCTAGTGCACATTTCTTGCTTTGTTTCAGCTGCCCCTAAGAATCCCTTACTCCAGCATCACCTCCCCTCAGTAAGTAAACTGCCAAGCCATGATTCAAGCCATAACTAGTCCGTACTCACTACCAGCAGAAAGATAAGAAAGTAGGGTGTTTGAGGTAACTGCAGCATGGCCAATCTGGTCTCTCCCCAGTGCTGACAACTGACCCAGTCACTGGCACATTCCATTCAGTCAGCGATTCTTACCTACCTGAAGTCAGCCCAAAGTCAGCTCCATCTGGTTTGAAAGACTTGTCAGGCTTGGCCTGAGTCCACACCAGTGACAGGTTTTGAAAGAGAAGAAGTCAAAACTATTGCCTAAGATAAAATACAGTGTTTCAGGTGGATGTCCTTCATGCCTGTAATCTCTCTTCTCACTCTAGTTCAGATAACTTTGTGTCAGCTGTGTGTAGACATGACTGAAGGAATACATCTAAAATGTTACCACTTTTTCTGGATACAAGCTCCTGTTAAAATTGCCATTGGGGCCTTCCTGATGCCCAAGAATATGGCACTCACTGCTGTAAAAGTAAGACGCAGATCATTGTTTCTGTATTCTAGCAATGAAAACAACCCCATTTTCAAAACTACTAATCAATGTTCAAATATGGAATAGTAACAAATGGAAAGTTGAAAACATTCTCAAGTCCTTAGAGTAGAGCAGTAGTTTCAGGGCAAGTTTTCAAGTCTCAGAGGGTATTACATGACTTTTGAAATAAGCAACATTTCTCAAAACACTGGGCCTATAATTAGATAACAACAGCTAGGAAACTCAACTGGGCTTAAGTCTGAGAAAGCTAGACTTTAATAAAAAAATATGTGGAATCTCTTACTGAATTACTACACTTGCTCTCAAAGAAAGGAAAGTAAGTAAATGATATCCTGTCCTAAGATTCCAGGAGAAGACATGTAGGCACACATATACACACATTTGCAAAATGTATACATATGTAGGGTTCATGCCTATGTATGGGACACAATGAAACTGAAAACCCTATAAAGGAAGTGGGGCTCAGATCCTTATATAAAATTTTAAAATGAATTTATCAGTGACTATGTTGGCTTCAGATGAATTTTTCTTGTTCATCTAGATATCAAATATAAAGAATAGGTTACTTAGGATATGGGTGCTATCCTCAAAAAGAAACAGAGAGAAAGTGAACAGATCTTTCCTGGTTCCTTTTTTTTTTTTTTTTTTTTTTTTTTTAGATTTTATTTATTTATTTGAGAGAGAGAGAGAGAGCAAGAGAGCAGTAGCGGGGGCAGGGGCAGAGGGAGAAGGAGACTCAGACTCCCTGCTGAGCAGGAAGCCTGACAGGGAGCTCAAATCCAGGACACCAGAATCAAGACCTGGGTGGAAGGGAGACACTTAGCCAACTGAGCCACCCAAACACCCCTCCCAGTTCTTATATTGAGCTGAAGGGTTCCTGCTGTAAGGCAAGGATCCGCATATACTGTATGGAACTCACCGCCAAATCTGGCCCATTGCCAGCATGTGTAAATGAAGTTTTATTGGAATACAGCCGTACCTGTTCCTTTATATATTGTCTATGCTGCTTTTGAAGAGTTATGACATAAACTGTGTATTCCACAACACCAAAAATATCCATTACCTCGTTCTTTACAGAAAAAGTTTGCAGAGCCTTGCTGTACTGTCAACACATTTCTGTGGTCTGTTTTTTTGATGGTATGGAGAAGAGCAAGCCACCACAGTGTATTGATTTGTTGTATGTTTAATAACGGTGAATATTTTTCTGGAAAAAAAATTCAAGCTCTTGGGGACCTTGGTGGCTCAGTGCGTTAAGCTTCTGCCTTTGGCTCAGGTCATGATCTCAGGGTCCTAGGATCGAGCCCTGCATTGGGCTCTCTGTTAGGTGGGGAGCCTGCTTCTCTCTCTCTCTCTCTCTCTCTCTGCCTGCCTCTCAGCCTACTTGTGATCTCTGCCTGTCAAATAAATAAATAAAATCTTTAAAATAAAATTCAAGCCCTTCATTCTCAGGTTTAAGGCAGTCATTCTGATTTAATCTAACCTTTTCAGTGTCGACCATTCAGTAGATTTACCCTCTCTCTGAACATTCTCACAACCCCGACCAAGGAGGGAAGTCCAATACAAGAGGGGAAAAAAGAATTTCTTTTTTTTTTTTCAGATTTACAACATTTTATATGCACAGTGCTGTTGATTTAAGTGACATCCACTGAGGAGGGTACAACTTGAACAAGAATCATTGGGAGGAGAAGGGAGCAACAAATATTTGTGTACATGAGATTTGAAATTTGTTTCAGGCCATCTATAGAGGATTTTCAGTAGGCTTCTTTTTTTTTTTTAATTTCTTTTTATCATAACAGTATTTATTGTTTTTGCACCACACCCAGTGCTCCATGCAATCTGTGCCCTCTCTAATACCCACCACCTGGTTCTCCCAACCCCCCCCCCCCCAAGTATTTCTGAACTATCAGGAGTTTCCACGAAGGGACACCACGAAGGGACACAGACAACTGCCCGTAAGTCTGTGAGATAAGGTCATCTTAGCATTTTTCTGAGGCTGCCCTCAGTTTTTAAACACCTAGCAAAGCTGAGAATTGAAAAGCTTAAGAAACACAGCCAGAGTCACACAGCAGCAGTTGCACAGCTAAAATCGGAATCCAGGTCTGTCTGACTACAGGGCCCATGCTCCTTCCACCATATCTTGCTGCCTGATGAATTTATCCACTTACTCATCCAGTAAATAATTACCGGGCACTATGTTCAATCATTATGTCACCATAATGCCGGGTGTTGAGGACACAAAGATCCTCAAAAACAATGAAGAGGGGGGAGGAGTCAAGATGGCGGAGAAGTAGCAAGCTGAGACTGCTTCAGCTAGCCGGAGATCAGCTAGATAGCTTATCTAAAGATTGCAAACACCTGAAAATCCATCGGCAGATCGAAGAGAAGAAGAACAGCAATTCTGGAAACAGAAAAACAACCACTTTCTGAAAGGTAGGACCGGCGGAGAAGTGAATCCAAAGCGACGGGAAGATAGACCCCGGGGGGAGGGGCCGGCTCCCGGCAAGCGGCGGAGCAACCGCGCACAAAATCAGGACTGTTAAAAGTCTGTTCCGCGGAGGGACATCGCTCCAGAGGCTAAACCGGAGCGAAGCCCACGCGGGGTCAGCGTGGCCTCAGGTCCCGCAGGGTCACAGAAGGATCGGGGGTGTCTGAGTGTCGCAGAGCTTGCGGGTATTGGAACGGGAAAGCCGGCTACAGAGACAGAGCCGACAGTAAGCTCGCAGCTCCGTGTTACCTTGAACCGGTCGCAGGCTCGGTGAGCTCGGAGCGCGGCCGGAGGTCAGGCAGACGGGAGTAACTGGGCGCTGTTCTCTGAGGGCGCACTGAGGAGTGGGGCCCTGGGCTCTCGGCTCCTCCGGGCCGGAGACCAGGAGGCCGCCATTTGTATTCCCGTCCTCTGGAACTCTACGGAAAGCGCTCAGGGAACAAAAGCTCCTGAAAGCAAACCCGAGCGGATTACTCACCCCGGCCCCGGGTAAGGGCGGTGTAATTCCGCCTGGGGCAAAGACACTTGAAAATCACTACAACAGGCCCCTCCCCCAGAAGATCAACAAGAAATCCAGCCGAGACCAAGCTCACCTACCAAGGAGTGCGGTTTCAATACCAAGGAGAGCAGCAGAATTCCAGAGGAGGAGAAAGCCAAGCACGGAACTCATGGCTTTTTTCCTGTGATTTTTTTTAGTCTTGCAGTTAATTTAATTTTTTCTTTTTCATTTTTTTTTTTTTTTTCTCGCCTTCGGGTAAAATTTTTTTTTTTTTTAACTGTTACCTTTTTCTTTTTTAACGATTTTTTACTAGTTTATCTAATATATATATATATTTTTTTACATTTTTCTTAGGTGTTTTCTTTTTTAAAAAAAAAAATTCTTTTCTTTTTTTTTTTTTTTTTTTCTTTTTTCTTTCTTCCTTTTTGAACCTCTTTTTATCCCCTTTCTCCCCACTCACGATTTTGGATCTCTTCTAATTTGGCTAAAGCATATTTTCCTGGGGTTGTTGCCACCCTTTTAGTATTTTACTTGCCCCTTCATTTACTCTTATCTGGACAAAATGACAAGACGTAAAAATTCACCACAAAAAAAAGAACAAGAGGCAGTACCGAAGGCTAGGGACCTAATCAATACAGACATCGGTAATATGTCAGATCTAGAGTTCAGAATGACAATTCTCAAGGTTCTAGCCGGGCTCGAAAAAGGCATGGAAGATATTAGAGAAACCCTCTCGAGAGATATAAAAGCCCTTTCTGGAGAAATAAAAGAACTAAAATCTAACCAAGTTGAAATCAAAAAAGCTATTAATGAGGTGCAATCAAAAATGGAGGCTCTCACTGCTAGGATAAATGAGGCAGAAGAAAGAATTAGTGATATAGAAGACCAAATGACAGAGAATAAAGAAGCTGATCAAAAGAGGGACAAACAGCTACTGGACCACGAGGGGAGAATTCGAGAAATAAGTGACACCATAAGACGAAACAACATTAGAATAATTGGGATTCCAGAAGAAGAAGAAAGTGAGAGGGGAGCAGAAGGTATACTGGAGAGAATTATTGGGGAGAATTTCCCCAATATGGCAAAGGGAACAAGCATCAAAATTCAGGAGGTTCAGAGAATGCCCCTCAAAATAAATAAGAATAGGCCCACACCCCGTCACATAATAGTAAAATTTACAAGTCTCAATGACAAAGAGAAAATCCTGAAAGCAGCCCGGGAAAAGAAGTCTGTAACATACAATGGTAAAAATATTAGATTGGCAGCTGACTTATCCACAGAGACCTGGCAGGCCAGAAAGAGCTGGCATGATATTTTCAGAGCACTAAACGAGAAAAACATGCAGCCAAGAATACTATATCCAGCTAGGCTATCATTGAAAATAGAAGGAGAGATTAAAAGCTTCCAGGACAAACAACAACTGAAAGAATTTGCAAATACCAAACCAGCTCTACAGGAAATATTGAAAGGGGTCCTCTAAGCAAAGAGAGAGCCTACAAGTGGTAGATCAGAAAGGAACAGAGACCATATACAGTAACAGTCACCTTACAGGCAATACAATGGCACTAAATTCATATCTCTCAATAGTTACCCTGAATGTGAATGGGCTAAATGCCCCTGTCAAAAGACACAGGGTATCAGAATGGATAAAAAAACAAAACCCATCTATATGTTGCCTCCAAGAAACACATTTTAAGCCCGAAGACACCTCCAGATTTAAAGTGAGGGGGTGGAAAAGAATTTACCATGCTAATGGACATCAGAAGAAAGCAGGAGTGGCAATCCTTATATCAGATCAATTAGATTTTAAGCCAAAGACTGTAATAAGAGATGAGGAAGGACACTATATCATACTCAAAGGGTCTGTCCAACAAGAAGATTTAACAATTTTAAATATCTATGCCCCCAACGTGGGAGCAGCCAACTATATAAACCAATTAATAACAAAATCAAAGAAACACATAAACAACAATACAATAATAGTAGGGGACTTTAATATTCCCCTCACTGAAATGGACAGGTCATCCAAGCAAAAGATCAGCAAGGAAATAAAGGCCTTAAACGACACACTGGACCAGATGGACATCACAGATATATTCAGAATATTTCATCCCAAAGCAACAGAATACACATTCTTCTCTAGTGCACATGGTACATTCTCCAGAATAGATCACATCCTCGGTCCTAAATCAGGACTCAACCGGTATCAAAAGATTGGGATCATTCCCTGCATATTTTCAGACCACAATGCTCTAAAGCTAGAACTCAACCACAAAAGGAAGTTTGGAAAGAACCCAAATACATGGAGACTAAACAGTATCCTTCTAAAGAATGAATGGGTCAACCGGGAAATTAAAGAAGAATTGAAAAAAATCATGGAAACAAATGATAATGAAAATACAACGGTTCAAAATCTGTGGGACACAACAAAGGCAGTCCTGAGAGGAAAATATATAGCGGTACAAGCCTTTCTCAAGAAACAAGAAAGGTCTCAGGTACACAACCTAACCCTACACCTAAAGGAGCTGGAGAAGGAACAAGAAAGAAACCCTAAGCCCAGCAGGAGAAGAGAAATCATAAAGATCAGAGCAGAAATCAATGAAATAGAAACCAAAAAAACAATAGAACAAATCAACGAAACTAGGAGCTGGTTCTTTGAAAGAATTAATAAAATTGATAAACCCCTGGCCCGACTTATCAAAAAGAAAAGAGAAAGGACCCAAATAAATAAAATAATGAATGAAAGAGGAGAGATCACAACTAACACCAAGGAAATACAAACTATTATAAGAACATACTATGAGCAACTCTACGGCAATAAATTTGACAATCTGGAAGAAATGGATGCATTCCTAGAAACATATAAACTACCACAACTGAACCATGAAGAAATAGAAAGCCTGAACAGACCCATAACCAGTAAGGAGATTGAAACAGTCATTAAAAATCTCCAAACAAACAAAAGCCCAGGGCCAGACGGCTTCCCGGGGGAATTCTACCAAACATTTAAAGAAGAACTAATTCCTATTCTCCTGAAACTGTTCCAAAAAATAGAAATGGAAGGAAAACTTCCAAACTCATTTTATGAGGCCAGCATCACCTTGATCCCAAAACCAGACAAGGATCCCACCAAAAAAGAGAGCTATAGACCGATATCCTTGATGAACACAGATGCGAAAATACTCAACAAAATACTAGCCAATCGGATTCAACAGTACATTAAAAAGATTATTCACCACGACCAAGTGGGATTTATTCCAGGGCTGCAAGGTTGGTTCAACATCCGCAAATCAGTCAATGTGATACAACACATCAATAAAAGTAAGAACAAGAACCATATGATACTCTCAATAGATGCTGAAAAAGCATTTGACAAAGTACAACATCCCTTCCTGATCAAAACTCTTCAAAGTGTAGGGATAGAGGGCACATACCTCAATATCATCAAAGCCATCTATGAAAAACCCACCGCAAATATCATTCTCAATGGAGAAAAACTGAAAGCTTTTCCGCTAAGGTCAGGAACACGGCAGGGATGTCCATTATCACCACTGCTATTCAACATCGTACTAGAGGTCCTAGCCTCAGCAATCAGACAACAAAAGGAAATTAAAGGCATCCAAATCGGCAAAGAAGAAGTCAAATTATCACTCTTCGCAGATGATATGATACTATATGTGGAAAACCCAAAAGACTCCACTCCAAAACTGCTAGAACTTATACAGGAATTCAGTAAAGTGTCAGGATATAAAATCAATGCACAGAAATCAGTTGCATTTCTCTACACCAAAAGCAAGACAGAAGAAAGAGATATTAAGGAGTCAATCCCATTTACAATTGCATCCAAAACCATAAGATACCTAGGAATAAACCTAACCAAAGAGACACAGAATCTATACTCAGAAAACTATAAAGTACTCATGAAAGAAATTGAGGAAGACACAAAGAAATGGAAAAATGTTCCATGCTCCTGGATTGGAAGAATAAATATTGTGAAAATGTCTATGCTACCTAAAGCAATCTACACATTTAATGCAATTCCTATCAAAGTACCATCCATCTTTTTCAAAGAAATGGAACAAATAATTCTAAAATTTATATGGAACCAGAAAAGACCTCGAATAGCCAAAGGGATATTGAAAAAGAAAGCCAACGTTGGTGGCATCACAATTCCGGACTTCAAGCTCTATTACAAAGCTGTCATCATCAAGACAGCATGGTACTGGCACAAAAACAGACACATAGATCAATGGAACAGAATAGAGAGCCCAGAAATAGACCCTCAACTCTATGGTCAACTAATCTTCGACAAAGCAGGAAAGAATGTCCAATGGAAAAAAGACAGCCTTTTCAATAAATGGTGCTGGGAAAATTGGACAGCCACATGCAGAAAAATGAAATTGGACCATTTCCTTACACCACACACAAAAATAGACTCAAAATGGATGAAGGACCTCAATGTACGAAAGGAATCCATCAAAATCCTTGAGGAGAACACGGGCAGCAACCTCTTCGACCTCTGCCGCAGCAACATCTTCCTAGGAACAACGCAAAAGGCAAGGGAAGCAAGGGAAAAAATGAACTACTGGGATTTCATCAAGATCAAAAGCTTTTGCACAGCAAAGGAAACAGTTAACAAAATCAAAAGACAACTGACAGAATGGGAGAAGATATTTGCAAACGACATATCAGATAAAGGACTAGTGTCCAGAATCTATAAAGAACTTAGCAAACTCAACACCCAAAGAACAAATAATCCAATCAAGAAATGGGCAGAGGACATGAACAGACATTTCTGCAAAGAAGACATCCAGATGGCGAACAGACACATGAAAAAGTGCTCCATATCACTCGGCATCAGGGAAATACAAATCAAAACCACAATGAGATATCACCTCACACCAGTCAGAATGGCTAAAATCAACAAGTCAGGAAATGACAGATGCTGGCGAGGATGCGGAGAAAGGGGAACCCTCCTACACTGTTGGTGGGAATGCAAGCTGGTGCAGCCACTCTGGAAAACAGCATGGAGGTTCCTCAAAATGTTGAAAATAGAACTGCCCTATGACCCAGCAATTGCACTATTGGGTATTTACCCTAAAGATACAAATGTAGTGATCCAAAGGGACACATGCACCCGAATGTTTATAGCAGCAATGTCCACAATAGCCAAACTATGGAAAGAACCTAGATGTCCATCAACAGATGAATGGATCAAGAAGATGTGGTATATATACACAATGGAATACTATGCAGCCATCAAAAGAAATGAAATCTTGCCATTTGCAACAACATGGATGGAACTAGAGCGTATCATGCTTAGCGAAATAAGTCAAGCAGAGAAAGACAACTATCATATGATCTCCCTGATATGAGGAAGTGGTGATGCAACATGGAGGCTTAAGTGGGTAGAAGAATAAATGAAACAAGATGGGATTGGGAGGGAGACAAACCATAAGTGACTCTTAATCTCACAAAACAAACTGAGGGTTGCCGGGGGGAGGGGGTTGGGGAGAAGGGGGTGGGATTATGGACATTGGGGAGGGTATGTAATTTGGTGAGTGCTGTGAAGTGTGTAAACCTGGTGATTCACAGACCTGGGGATAAAAATATATGTATATAAAAAATATATGTTTATAAAAAATAAAAAATAAAAAAAAAAAAATAAAAAAAAAAAATAAAAAAAAAAAAATAAAAAAAAAAAAAAATAAAAAAAAAAAAAAAAAAAAAAATAAAAAAAAAAAAAAAAAAAAAAAAAAAAAAAAAAAAAAAAAAAAAAAAAAACAATGAAGAGTGACGGATCCCACAATAAGATACCTTCCAAATAAAATTGCTGTGACTCCCTACCTCAGAATCCCCCTCAATCCACAATCTAAATTTTTTTAAAAAATTAAGAGTAAGACCATCCTTGTGCTAATTCCATGATTTTATTTTTCTAAAAGATGTAGTGTTGAGTAATTAGGTCGTAACCCTGAAGTCTATCCATTATGTATTGAATGTTGGCACAATGTCGGAGAAGAAGCTCCTGACATCTGAAACAATGTCTCAAGACAATTCAGCTTTTCTTTTATCTAGTTTGCTTTTGAATTTCTATTAACCTTCACCGCAGACATAATTCCAATGTCTTGCTGGCATGGAATGCACCAGATTGTGGTAAGTCAGACACAAGCGCTGTGCTCTCTAACCTGGGTGTCATTATTCTTTCAATATGGTATTAGGCAATCTTTCTTGTCTAGAGCTTAAAATATTGGAAGTTTCTTCCACAATCTTTTTTTAAAATATTTTATTTATTTATTTGACAGAGAGAAACGCAGTAAGAAAAGGAACACAAGCAAGGGGAAGGGAGAGGGGGAAGCAGGCCCCCGCTGAGCAGGGAGCCCGATGCACGGCTCCATCCCAGGACCCTGGGACCATGACCTGAGCTGAAGGCAGACGCTTAACAACTGAGCCACCCACGTGCCCCTCTTCCACAATCTTGATAGAGCATCTTAAATTTCCAATGGCAGCTCTGGGTACTTAAGATAATTATATTTATTTCTTTCCACTGACTCTTGATAGCCGCATGAAGTGTTTCATCGAAACCTAAAAGGGTAAAGGAAGAGTAGTATTGTAAACATTGCCACTCTAAATAATTTTTTTAAGTAATGTTTTAAATGTAAATAGTGAAGACTCCAGTATAAGCCTCAGACATGATGTCTGTGCTGTGAAAAGTGAATGATGCTAGGGACTGGTGTGTGGTTCCACACACACAGGTGGGGTTTTTTGCTATTTAGTTGAAAAGCAAGTTGGAGGTTCAATAGCGAAGATGTAAAATCTGATCCTCACTTGATAGGTAATCTGCTGAACCCTAATGCTGGAAAATAATCTTCCTTAAACCCATGTTGAAAAAAATGACAGGAAGTCATCTCCACTTTTCATCATTTTCAAATGAAGTAGAGTGACACACTCACAGTTATAGGTTAATCAGTTTCTCCCCCCTCTCTCCAGAATGTTCCATGCCCCCAGTGTGACACTGTTAAACTGTTCACTAAGGGCTGAAAGAAAAAGCAAGACTATAGGTGTGGGGCTCCATGTTGTACTCCTTAAGCGAAAACAGGAGTGAATACCTTGTAAAATCAGCTGCAACCATCAAGACAGAATTATGCCTGTAGAGAAAGCAGAGAGAGATATTAGCAAAAGTCCTTTATCAAATGACAATATGGGGAGTCTCATCAGATCAGTGGAATACAAGGGGAAAGGGCAGTCTGCACTGTGTGTGTGTGGTAGAAGTCACTTCAGCCTGGATTTGGACAAAGCACCGCAAAATGTCGTCAGCTCTTGACCCAAACATGAGGGGAAAGTCCTCGATGACTCTCACACTCTGGGAGAAGAGTTTATTTTTGCAGCTGTGCTCTAGACTGGAAAACAAAGGTCGGGGTCAGGACCGATGGAGACTCAGCCACCTGGGAACCAGAAAGGAAGATTCGGGGCCATTCCACACACAGCCTTATCAACAGAGGATATTCAGAGGTCAACAGCATGCCTGCTAGTTCTGGTACCACATCGAAGGAGCCAGTGAAAATTATGAACATGATCAAAGGACAGCAACGGAGTCAGTGTTTGCTTTCCCAGCATGCTGTGAGAAGGAATGAGCACGAAGAACAATTCTGCTTTCCCACCCTCAAGGATGGACTGCTCAAGAAGTGTTACAGGGAATTACAGAGATGAAGACGGGATTGCAAAAGTGCCTTTTTCGTGCCATCAATAACATACATAGAAGACTTCTTCTATGATTCCAAGTGGCAAGTGTCAGTGATGTATGCAGGAAATTACAACCTCAAAGCTAATAAATATATCACAGCTGAAAATATCAAAGATGAGATAGCAGACAATTCCAGAGGGGGGTTGAGCTGTGGCACAGATGAGTGCATCACTGACTAGGACCTTTACCCTACATTTTCTTTTCTTTATTCATCAGAGAAATGTCATTGCCATATTATTGAGCATGGTTAAAGGCCACTTTCAAACACTGCACCAGACCATGAAGAAAAATCTTTCTTGGGCCAAGTCAAGCAATAGCAGAACTGGAATGCAGGAAGGAATCTCTTCTAAGTTCAAACATTTACTCTCCAGGGCTCAAAGGGCAATGTCACTGTCAACTTAACCGACTTTGAGTGTAGTCTTCAGGATGCGATTTCTGAGTGATAGTCCAATTCCAATATCCAAACAAACTAATAGAGCTATCAAACACCTGCTGGTTTCCTGAATGCCTGCAATTGTGATTTAGCAGAAATAAGGAGTTAGGAAAGAAAACAGAGAGAGAGTGAGCCTGACCTCCTGTTCATGCTGGCAGATGTAGATACCCTTGTGAGGAAAAAAAAAACAAAAACAAAAAAAAACCGCTTCTTCTAGGTGATCTGAAACTATTGCTGTTCATCTTGACTTTTTAATGTCGTGCTTTGTCATATTTGAAAACTGTGATGATATTTTGAACCTAAATTTGGTAAGTTGCCTGATCCAAATCCCCATGAGTGGTCCAAAGTAAAAAACAGATTAAGTTCCCAAATAAGCATGTTAAAAATAAAAATACCACTGAAGCATCATTATACTTGCAATATGAAATCTGGGCATTCACGGCTGCATCTGCATATCCATTGTCTTTTTTGTATGTAGTCCTTGAATTTGTCTTTCCAGTTGCATAGAACCTTCCTGACTTGAAATTTCAAGAATGCTGCAAGTCTTCCATGAATCTTCAGACCATCCCACTTGCAGTGAGAGTGGGTGGAGAACATGAGACCCAGGGAAATGAAACAGCCTTTTCTGTGTCACTGAAAAGACAAAGGATGAAAAAAATGTCCTAACTTTGTTTTAGTTCACCTTCAATAATACTGGGTTTTTTTTGTTTTTTTTTTGTTTTTTCCTTAAGATTTTATTTATTTATTTGACAGAGATCGCAAGTAGGCAGAGAGGCAGGCAGAGAGTGAGAGGAAGTGCTGAGCAGAGAGCCTGATGTGGGGCTCGATCCCAGAACCTGAGATCATGACCTGAGCCAAAGGCAAAGGCTTTAACCCACTGAGCCACCCAGGCGCCCCTCCTGTAGGCATTATTTTTTTTTTTAATTTATTTATTTATTTTTTTTAATAATTTTTTTATTTTTTATAAACATATATTTTTATCCCCAGGGGTACAGGTCTGTGATTCACCAGGTTTACACACTTCACAGCACTCACCAAATCACATACCCTCCCCAATGTCCATAATCCCAACCCCTTCTCCCAAACCCCCTCCCCCCGGCAACCCTCAGTTTGTTTTGTGAGATTAAGAGTCACTTATGGTTTGTCTCCCTCCCAATCCCATCTTGTTTCATTTATTCTTCTTCTACCCACTTAAGCCTCCATGTTGCATCACCACTTCCTCATATCAGGGAGATCATATGATAGTTGTCTTTCTCTGCTTGACTTATTTCGCTAAGCATGATACGCTCTAGTTCCATCCATGTTGTCGCAAATGGCAAGATTTCATTTCCTTTGATGGCTGCATAGTATTCCATTGTGTATATATACCACATCTTCTTGATCCATTCATCTGTTGATGGACATCTAGGTTCTTTCCATAGTTTGGCTATTGTGGACATTGCTGCTATAAACATTCGGGTGCACGTGCCCCTTTGGATCACTACATTTGTATCTTTAGGGTAAATACCCAATAGTGCAATTGCTGGGTCATAGGGCAGTTCTATTTTCAACATTTTGAGGAACCTCCAGGCTGTTTTCCAGAGTGGCTGCACCAGCTTGCATTCCCACCAACAGTGTAGGAGGGTTCCCCTTTCTCCGCATCCTCGCCAGCATCTGTCATTTCCTGACTTGTTGATTTTAGCCATTCTGACTGGTGTGAGGTGATATCTCATTGTGGTTTTGATTTGTATTTCCCTGATGCCGAGTGATATGGAGCACTTTTTCATGTGTCTGTTGGCCATCTGGATGTCTTCTTTGCAGAAATGTCTGTTCATGTCCTCTGCCCATTTCTTGATTGGATTATTTGTTCTTTGGGTGTTGAGTTTGCTAAGTTCTTTATAGATTCTGGACACTAGTCCTTTATCTGATATGTCGTTTGCAAATATCTTCTCCCATTCTGTCAGTTGTCTTTTGATTTTGTTAACTGTTTCCTTTGCTGTGCAAAAGCTTTTGATCTTGATGAAATCCCAGTAGTTCATTTTTTCCCTTGCTTCCCTTACCTTTTGCGTTGTTCCTAGGAAGATGTTGCTGCGGCAGAGGTCGAAGAGGTTGCTGCCCGTGTTCTCCTCAAGGATTTTGATGGATTCCTTTCGTACATTGAGGTCCTTCATCCATTTTGAGTCTATTTTTGTGTGTGGTGTAAGGAAATGATCCAATTTCATTTTTCTGCATGTGGCTGTCCAATTTTCCCAGCACCATTTATTGAAGAGACTGTCTTTTTTCCATTGGACATTCTTTCCTGCTTTGTCGAAGATTAGTTGACCATAGATTTGAGGGTCTATTTCTGGGCTCTCTATTCTGTTCCATTGATCTATGTGTCTGTTTTTGTGCCAGTACCATGCTGTCTTCATGATGACAGCTTTGTAATAGAGCTTGAAGTCCGGAATTGTGATGCCACCAACGTTGGCTTTCTTTTTTAATATCCCTTTGGCTATTCGAGGTCTTTTCTGGTTCCATATAAATTTTAGCATTATTTGTTCCATTTCTTTGAAAAAGATGGATGGTACTTTGATAGGAATTGCATTAAATGTGTAGATTGCTTTAGGTAGCATAGACATTTTCACAATATTTATTCTTCCAATCCAGGAGCATGGAACATTTTTCCATTTCTTTGTGTCTTCCTCAATTTCTTTCATGAGTACTTTATAGTTTTCTGAGTATAGATTCTGTGTCTCTTTGGTTAGGCTTATTCCTAGGTATCTTATGGTTTTGGATGCAATTGTAAATGGGATTGACTCCTTAATATCTCTTTCTTCTGTCTTGCTGTTGGTGTAGAGAAATGCAACTGATTTCTGTGCATTGATTTTATATCCTGACACTTTACTGAATTCCTGTATAAGTTCTAGCAGTTTTGGAGTGGAGTCTTTTGGGTTTTCCACATATAGTATCATATCATCTGCGAAGAGTGATAATTTGACTTCTTCTTTGCCGATTTGGATGCCTTTAATTTCCTTTTGTTGTCTGATTGCTGAGGCTAGGACCTCTAGTACGATGTTGAATAGCAGTGGTGATAATGGACATCCCTGCCGTGTTCCTGACCTTAGCGGAAAAGCTTTCAGTTTTTCTCCATTGAGAATGATATTTGCGGTGGGTTTTTCATAGATGGCTTTGATGATATTGAGGTATGTGCCCTCTATCCCTACACTTTGAAGAGTTTTGATCAGGAAGGGATGTTGTACTTTGTCAAATGCTTTTTCAGCATCTATTGAGAGAATCATATGGTTCTTGTTCTTTCTTTTATTGATGTGTTGTATCACATTGACTGATTTGCGGATGTTGAACCAACCTTGCAGCCCTGGAATAAATCCCACTTGGTCGTGGTGAATAATCTTTTTAATGTACTGTTGAATCCTATTGGCTAGTATTTTGTTGAGTATTTTCGCATCTGTGTTCATCAAGGATATCGGTCTATAGCTCTCTTTTTTGGTGGGATCCTTGTCTGGTTTTGGGATCAAGGTGATGCTGGCCTCATAAAATGAGTTTGGAAGTTTTCCTTCCATTTCTATTTTTTGGAACAGTTTCAGGAGAATAGGAATTAGTTCTTCTTTAAATGTTTGGTAGAATTCCCCCGGGAAGCCGTCTGGCCCTGAGCTTTTGTTTGTTTGGAGATTTTTAATGACTGTTTCAATCTCCTTACTGGTTATGGGTCTGTTCAGGCTTTCTATTTCTTCCTGGTTCAGTTGTGGTAGTTTATATGTTTCTAGGAATGCATCCATTTCTTCCAGATTGTCAAATTTATTGCCGTAGAGTTGCTCATAGTATGTTCTTATAATAGTTTGTATTTCTTTGGTGTTAGTTGTGATCTCTCCTCTTTCATTCATGATTTTATTTATTTGGGTCCTTTCTCTTTTCTTTTTGATAAGTCGGGCCAGGGGTTTATCAATTTTATTAATTCTTTCAAAGAACCAGCTCCTAGTTTCGTTGATTTGTTCTATTGTTTTTTTGATTTCTATTTCATTGATTTCTGCTCTGATCTTTATGATTTCTCTTCTCCTGCTGGGCTTAGGGTTTCTTTCTTGTTCTTTCTCCAGCTCCTTTAGGTGTAGGGTTAGGTTGTGTACCTGAGACCTTTCTTGTTTCTTGAGAAAGGCTTGTACCGCTATATATTTTCCTCTCAGGACTGCCTTTGTTGTGTCCCACAGATTTTGAACCGTTGTATTTTCATTATCATTTGTTTCCATGATTTTTTTCAATTCTTCTTTAATTTCCCGGTTGACCCATTCATTCTTTAGAAGGATACTGTTTAGTCTCCATGTATTTGGGTTCTTTCCAAACTTCCTTTTGTGGTTGAGTTCTAGCTTTAGAGCATTGTGGTCTGAAAATATGCAGGGAATGATCCCAATCTTTTGATACCGGTTGAGTCCTGATTTAGGACCGAGGATGTGATCTATTCTGGAGAATGTTCCATGTGCACTAGAGAAGAATGTGTATTCTGTTGCTTTGGGATGAAATGTTCTGAATATATCTGTGATGTCCATCTGGTCCAGTGTGTCGTTTAAGGCCTTTATTTCCTTGCTGATCTTTTGCTTGGATGACCTGTCCATTTCAGTGAGGGGAGTGTTAAAGTCCCCTACTATTATTGTATTATTGTTGATGTGTTTCTTTGATTTTGTTATTAATTGGTTTATATAGTTGGCTGCTCACACATTGGGGGCATAGATATTTAAAATTGTTAAATCTCTTTGTTGGACAGACCCTTTGAGTATGATATAGTGTCCTTCCTCATCTCTTATTATAGTCTTTGGCTTAAAATCTAATTGATCTGATATAAGGATTGCCACTCCTGCTTTCTTCTGATGTCCATTAGCATGGTAAATTCTTTTCCACCCCCTCACTTTAAATCTGGAGGTGTCTTTGGGCTTAAAATGTGTTTCTTGGAGGCAACATATAGATGGGTTTTGTTTTTTTATCCATTCTGATACCCTGTGTCTTTTGACAGGGGCATTTAGCCCATTCACATTCAGGGTAAATATTGAGAGATATGAATTTAGTGCCATTGTATTGCCTGTAAGGTGACTGTTACTGTATATGGTCTCTGTTCCTTTCTGATCTACCACTTGTAGGCTCTCTCTTTGCTTAGAGGACCCCTTTCAATATTTCCTGTAGTGCTGGTTTGGTATTTGCAAATTCTTTCAGTTGTTGTTTGTCCTGGAAGCTTTTAATCTCTCCTTCTATTTTCAATGATAGCCTAGCTGGATATAGTATTCTTGGTTGCATGTTTTTCTCGTTTAGTGCTCTGAAAATATCATGCCAGCTCTTTCTGGCCTGCCAGGTCTCTGTGGATAAGTCAGCTGCCAATCTAATATTTTTACCATTGTATGTTACAGACTTCTTTTCCCGGGCTGCTTTCAGGATTTTCTCTTTGTCATTGAGACTTGTAAATTTTACTATTAGGTGACGGGGTGTGGGCCTATTCTTATTGATTTTGAGGGGCGTTCTCTGAACCTCCTGAATTTTGATGCTCGTTCCCTTTGCCATATTGGGGAAATTCTCCCCAATAATTCTCTCCAGTATACCTTCTGCTCCCCTCTCACTTTCTTCTTCTTCTGGAATCCCAATTATTCTAATGTTGTTTCGTCTTATGGTGTCACTTATCTCTCGAATTCTCCCCTCGTGGTCCAGTAGCTGTTTGTCCCTCTTTTGCTCAGCTTCTTTATTCTCTGTCATTTGGTCTTCTATATCACTAATTCTTTCTTCTGCCTCATTTATCCTAGCAGTTAGAGCCTCCATTTTTGATTGCACCTCATTAATAGCTTTTTTGATTTCACCTTGGTTAGATTTTAGTTCTTTTATTTCTCCAGAAAGGGCTTTTATATCTCTCGAGAGGGTTTCTCTAATATCTTCCATGCCTTTTTCGAGCCCGGCTAGAACCTTGAGAATTGTCATTCTGAACTCTAGATCTGACATATTACCGATGTCTGTATTGATTAGGTCCCTAGCCTTCGGTACTGCCTCTTGTTCTTTTTTTTGTGTTGAATTTTTATGTCTTGTCATTTTGTCCAGATAAGAGTAAATGAAGGGGCAAGTAAAATACTAAAAGGGTGGCAACAACCCCAGGAAAATATGCTTTAACCAAATTAGAAGAGATCCAAAATCGTGAGTGGGGAGAAAGGGGATAAAAAGAGGTTCAAAAAGGAAGAAAGAAAAAAAAAACAAAAAGAAAAGAAAAAAAAAAAAGAAAAGAAAAGAAAAGAATTTTTAAAAAAAGAAAACACCTAAGAAAAATGTAAAAAAGAAAAAATATATATATTAGATAAACTAGTAAAAAATCGTTAAAAAAGAAAAAGGTAACAGTTAAAAAAAAATTTTACCCGAAGGCGAGAAAAAAAAAAATGAAAAAGAAAAAATGAAATTAACTGCAAGACTAAAAAAAATCACAGGAAAAAACCCATGAGTTCCGTGTTTGGCTTTCTCCTCCTCTGGAATTCTGCTGCTCTCCTTGGTATTGAAACCGCACTCCTTGGTAGGTGAACTTGGTCTTGGCTGGATTTCTTGTTGATATTCTGGGGGAGGGGCCTGGTGTAGTGATTCTCAAGTGTCTTTGCCCCAGGCGGAATTACACCGCCCTTACCCGGGGCCAGGGTGAGTAATCCGCTCGGGTTTGCTTTCAGGAGCTTTTGTTACCTGAGCGCTTTCCGTAGAGTTCCGGAGGACGGGAATACAAATGGCGGCCTCCTGGTCTCCGGCCCGGAGGAGCTGAGAGCCCAGGACCCCACTCCTCAGTGCGCCCTCAGAGAACAGCGCCCAGTTACTCCCGTCTGCTTGACCTCCGGCCGCGCTCCGAGCTCACCGAGCCTGCGACCGGTTCAAGGTAACACGGAGCTGCGAGCTTACGGTCAGCTCTGTCTCTGTAGCCGGCTTTCCCGTTCCAATACCCGCAAGCTCTGGGACACTCAGACACCCCCGATCCTTCTGTGACCCTGCGGGACCTGAGGCCACGCTGACCCCGCGTGGGCTTCGCCCCGGTTTAGCCTCTGGAGCGATGTCCCTCAGCGGAACAGACTTTTAAAAGTCCTGATTTTGTGCACGGTTGCTCCGCTGCTTGCCGGGAGCCGGCCCCTCCCCCCCCCCGGGTCTATCTTCCCGTCGCTTTGGATTCACTTCTCCGCCAGTCCTACCTTTCAGAAAGTGGTTGTTTTTCTGTTTCCAGAATTGCTGTTCTTCTTCTCTTCGATCTGCCGATGGATTTTCAGGTGTTTGCAATCTTTAGATAAGCTTTCTAGCTGATCTCCGGCTAGCTGAAGCAGTCTCAGCTTGCTACTTCTCTGCCATCTTGACTCCTCCCCCCTTCAATAATACTGTTTCTTGCAACATTTAACACCAAGAAAATTGGATAAAACCTTCTCACATTATCCCTAAGTTTCAGTGAAAGTAGAATAATGTAGTTTTTTAAGCTATTTTCAGGAAAGCATTTAAAAGGCATAATTATCTAACAAAGCAAAACTGATAATTATAAAATTCCACAGCACTTGGCAGCATGATAAGTTTAGTTTAAAGGAATGGGTGGGATTCGCTTTATTCCTTCGTGTCTACAAAACTTTGTGCCTCAGATATCCAGAGATCTCTGGTGCAGAACAAGGTTATCACCAAGGAAATGTCTTGCAGGAACAGCCACTGTATTTCAGTCTTTAGGAAAACAGAAGTTGAAAAGTGCGAATGGAAATTAGTGGTAATGAAAACAGTCAAGATATGATTTAAAGAATGTTTTCCCTGAAAAACAAAGGTGAATGACACACTATTAATGACAGAAGACTTGGTTCCCAGAAAGATGGCACCTCCCACACCTTGAACTTTAAGAAGGTATCACCTTGGTTCTTGGACAAAACCTCAGTTATAGTACATCTATCATGTACTAAGTTCTGTGTTGCTAGCTTTATATGAATTGTCCTATTTACTCCTCACAACAACTTATTTGTAGAAATTATTTCCACTTCAATACTGAATCAGATGAAGTGACTCACCAAAACCAGCTAATAAGCAACAAAAACAGGATTTGAACCCAGGTCTGTCTGACACCAAAGTCTTACTATATCACACTACATCACAAGCTGGGAAATGAGTATATTGGTTAGTTTTGTTGTGTAACAAATAACCCCAAAACTTAGGGACTTAAAATCACAATTGCTTATTCAGCTCATGATTTGTGAGTTAATGGTTTAGGCTGGGTTCTGATGGGCAGTTCCTCTTGCCTTGGCTGACCTCACTCATACACCTGCAGCCGGCTGATGAGTTGGCTGGAGGCTATCTGGTGGTCCAGGGTGGCCTTGGCTGGCATTGCTTATCTCTGCTCCTGTTGTCTCTAGTCATAAAGCAGGTTAGCTCAGGCCTGCACACACAGGAGCTTCTCAGTGTCCCAAAAAACAAGTGGAAGTGTGTGAGACCTTTTGAGACCTAGGCACATCACCTCATTCCATCACATTCTACTTTCCACAGCAAGTCACAATGCCAGCTCAGATTCAAGAGAGGAAACATAGACTTCACTTCTTGAGGAGCTGCAAAGCTGCAACGTGCACCACCTCTGTGATTTTGTTCCCAGAAACCCACAGCATTTTTCTGAACATGAGAAAGCCTCGGAGGAACCCAAATTGAAGAATAATCTTCAAAATACCTGACTGGTGTTCTTCAGAAGTGTCCAGGTCATGAAAGATAAGGAAAGACTGAGGAACCGTTACAGACTGGTAGAGCAAATCAAGGAGACATGAAAACTAACAGTCACGTGGGTTTGTAAATTGGATCCTGAAACAGATAAAGGATTTTGGTGGAAAACTGGTGAAATCCAAATAAATTTACAGTTTTATTAAAAAGTAAAGTGTAGGGTGCCTGGGTGGCTCAACAGATTAAGCCTCTATCTTTGACTCAGGTCATGATCTCAGGGTCCTGGGCTCGAGCCCCACACTGGGCTCTCGGCTCAGTTGGGAGCCTGCTTCCCTATCTCTCTGCCTGCCTCTCTGCCTATCTGTGATCTCTCTGTTAAATAAATAAATAAAATCTTTAAAAAAAAAAAAAAAGTAAAGTGTATTGTTTAGATTACTCTACTCATTCTTGACCTTGAAGGGAATGTTTTCCCTATTACCTCATTAAGTACGGTATTTGCTGTAGTCTTAATTGATGGCATTGAACAGGTTAAAGAAATTCCTGTCTTTTTTTCGTTTACTAAGAACTTTTCATAATAAAAGCATGCTGAATTTTTGTAATTTTTTTCTGTGTCTACTAGAACAATCATATGGTTTTTATTATTTCACATGCTAACTTACATAATCTCCTAGAATTAAGACAATCTTTTTTTAAGACAATTTTGTATTCTTAGAGTAACCCAACTAAATAATAATGTATTGATTTTTTTCATATATTGCAGAATTTGGTTTGATAATATTTTCTTTAGGATGTTTGCATTGATACTTATCAATGAGATTGATCTATAATTGACCTTACTTTATTCTTTCCTTGTAAGAGTTTGTTAGCAGTAATGCCAGACTGCT
This sequence comes from Mustela lutreola, assembly GCF_030435805.1. Lineage (NCBI taxonomy): Eukaryota > Metazoa > Chordata > Mammalia > Carnivora > Mustelidae > Mustela > Mustela lutreola. Next base: position 67,748,554 of record NC_081291.1, on the reverse strand, counting down.
TCTTAAAATGAAACATATTCCATTTTCTTATTTTGTCTACCACAGTAAACATAGAATTAGAGTTAGCTGTTACTTCTGTGTTTCATAAAATTTGCCTGCAAAGTCAGACAGGTCTAGTATTTTCTTTGTAGAAAGATTTTTTTTTTAAAAGATTTTATTTATTTATTTGACAGAGATCACAAGTAGCAGAGAGTCAGGCAGAGAGAGAGAGAGGAGGAAGCATGCTCCCTGCTGAGCAGAGAGCCCGATGCGGGACTCGATCCCAGAACCCTGAGATCATGACCTGAGCCGAAGGCAGCAGCTCAACCCACTGAGCCACCCAGGCGCCCCTGTAGAAAGATTTTGAATGCTTGATTCGAGTCATCATGAAGCTATAGGACTACATATATTCTCTGCTGCTTCAAGACTTGGTTTTCATAAGTTGTGTTTATCTAAAAATTCATCCATTAATCTAACTTTTAAAATTTATTTGTATAAATTAATTCATAACATGCTCTCAATTTTTTTTAAGACTTATATATTTTAGAGAGAGAGAGAGTGCACGAGTGGGGGGAGGGGCAGCAGGAAAGGGAGAGAGAATCTTAAGAAGACTCCACACTCAGCATGGAGCCTTAGACAGAGCTGGATCCCATGACCTTGGATTAAAACCAAGAGTCAGGCATTCAACTGACTGCACCAACCAGACATCCCACACTCTCAATTTCTGTGTAATCTCTGTGGCACTGTCATTATGTTATTCTTTTGATTATTATTTATTTGAGCCCTCCCTCTTTTGCATATTATATTCATTAAAAACATACTCTGAGCTTGATTAACATCAATCATATGCTTGTTTAATATTTCATTAATTTTTGCACTTACCTTTTTCTCTACTCCCTTATACTGTTGGGGTTTATCCTATCTTTCTTTTCCTGTCTTTGTTTTTTAATTTTTTTATTTTTTTCATTTATTTATTTGAGAGAGAGAGAGAGCAAGCATGGGGGCAAGGAGGGGTGGAGGAAGAGAGAGAAACAGGATCCCTCCACTGAGCAGGGAACCTGACATAGGGCTAAATCCCAGAACCCCAGGATCACGAACTGAGCCAAAGGCAGATGCTTAACTACTGAGCCACCCAGGCCTCTGTCTTTTCCTGTCTTTTAGAGTTAAATGCTTAGTTCATTAATTTAGATGCCTTATTCCCCTCTAAAATAAGCATTTGAAGGCTCCACATTTTCTTCTAAGTACTACTCACAAGTTTTGTTCCATTCTAAGTATTTTCTAATTTCCATCATGATTTCTTTTCAACCCCGGAGTTGTTTTAAAAAGGGGAGTCTTTAAGGATGCCTGGCTGGCTTGGTCAGTAAAGTGTGCAACTCTCAATCTCAAGGTCATGAGTTTGAGCCCCACATTGGGCAGAGAGCCTACTTAAATTAAAAAAAAAAAATAGGAATCTTTGTTTTTAATTTCCAAACATATAATTTTTCTAGTTATCATTTTTATTATCATTTTCTAACTTAATTGTATATGGACATAATCCCAATCTTTTAAAAATTGCTGAGGATAGCTTTACGAACTTAAATGTGGTCAACTTTTTACATATTCAACATGTCCTTAAAAAGAATGAGCACTCATTCACTCCTGAATACAACTCTCTATACGTGTCTTCTAGATTATTTTCGTTAACTGTATTTCCAAATTTTACATTATCTTTAGAGATTTTTTACTGGTTAACCTATTAACTATTGAGAATTGTATTTTGAATGTTGTGCCATAATAGTAGATAGGAAAGCAATTTTCAATCCTTCTTTTTTTTTAAAGCAGAAGACCTTTTTCTACTGAAATCTTAATACATAAGACCCACGATAGCAAAATTGTCTTGTTAAAGATTCATTTTATATAGTCAAATTTATAACTTATTTATGGTAAAAAATGATAAGTATGTCAATGAAGTAAAGCTAAATGAAGAGACTGTTTTGAGAACACAAAATTTTGAAATGAGAGCTTGTGGAAGAGAAGGTTTTCTGTAAGTCCCAGGATGCAGAAGGCAAGGTGTCCTAGTATATGGAAGGGATGCCTGTGGAGTATTAAAAATTTGTGAAAAAATGTTCAACTACAATTGCTCTCAAAGCAACATAATGCAGTGTGGGGAAAAAAACAATGTAACAGCAGACAGAACCTCTGCTTGACCATAGTACTCAATGCTGACAAATGTGGAGAGATGAATGCTCACAACCATTGCTTTGATAGTGGTACAGCCTTCGAAATATAATTAGCTTTGAGACTGTAAAAAAAAAAATACTTGCATTCTTTTCCACAGAAGTTTCCTTTCTAAGACTCTGTGCTGGAGAAATAATCTTAGATACAGAAAGATGAAAGAAACTAGTATTTACCTCATGCCTACTCTGTTAGACATTTTACTTGGGGTTTTGGATCCTGAAAAAAACATGAGTTTTAGATACTACTGATTCCATTTATACAATGTCTAAGTAACTTACCTAACATCACACAGACATTCTTGTCCAGCTTGATCTAACTCTGAAGACTATACTTCTGTATCTTTGAAATTTCTTGATGATCAAGCACTGGTACTCAGAAGGACCATCATTACTCAGACCTCTTGGTATCCCACCTTATCTTCCTTCCCTCTTACCTAGAGTCACAATGGCTATGACAAGCTGAGTGGGAATTTGAGGTTTCAAGAGACACAACAGAAGCCCTCAGCTGGAGGAGACTGATTAGATTCCAAATAAATGTCGTCAGATGAAATTTTGTTCTTTTCACATTTGGAAAATTGCTGGAGGAAAACATCTGGATTGAAAGGAAGTTCTGAGAGAAACCCAAGCATGCAAGTGTGGGAACTCATCATAAAATTCTCATTTCTCAATGAAAAGTCCATCTGCAAGAGCACAGAGACAGATGTCGGTGTGTCGTGGGAATTCACAAGAAATCCACTTAATGGGAAAAAAATGTACTTTGGAGGCATAAAAATAATGCTGCTGTTAATAGTCTTCAACAACTCCCTTGAGACCTAAAACACGGAACATCCAACATGACTCAGGGACATTCTAAGGAATAGCTAATAAGACTCCCAAAGCCCCTTTTTCCTGCTCAGCCTACTTAAGGGTACCAATTGGCTGCAGTGCTCTGAGTAGTCAGATCAGGAGAAGAAGACGCACCCCCAAAGAAAGGAACTCAGAGAAAGAATTCATAGATGGGATTGTCATGTCACACCCTCCATTCCAATATGGACTTTGTGGACAAGAGCATCATGAGCAATTACTGATGTCTGTCATGCTGATCTTGGGATGGAGGCTAAAGATCACTTAGGTGTGACTTGCCTTGTTGAAAGCCATGGATAAAGTTTGTTGTGCTGGCTAAGATCAAGCTTTATACCTTAGAAGGAAACAGTAATTTTTGGCTTTTCTAAAAGAATAAAAAATATGAAAGAAAATGATGGCCACTCGTGACGATAGACTGTTTGAGCTTTTACCAGAAGTGAGGCTGCCCTCCCCTCCCTACTTCACCACACTTCTCTTACTGTTTCTCAGGCCTTTCAGCCCTGCCAGCTTTGGAGGAGGGTTTTCTCAGCATAGGTGTACTTAAGATCACAGGTGATCCTTTAGATTCCCACAGGATTTGAATCCTTCCCAAAATCTGCATGAAGATAAGCCACAGAAAGAACAGGTTATAAAAAAAAAATTCTCCCGAAACTCTTCACCCACCAGCCAGGCCCACAGTCTGTAAAAAACATGAGTTTTTTACAGAATTCTGTAAAATTCTGAGAATTCTCTGAGGACAAACATAATATTTATCCAGGTCCTTGCATTGTTTCATTTCTGAGTCATCTGAAACTTTAAAATTTAGAAATCTTAGAGAATAGGAAAGAAACATCACATAAAAAATGAATAATAAAAAGGTCATATTCAATTACTGTATTGTTTCTTCTTTTCTTTTTTTTTTCTTTTTTTTTTTGTTTCTTCTTTTCTAATTAAAACTTTCTTCTTCAGTCTTGGGAAAATAATGAGAAAAAAAAAAGCTTTAAGAAAATATGTGTAATGAAAGCAACCTAAATATAGAATAGGAGGGGCTGGTGGGTCATCAAAAATTTCCTAGCTACAATTTTCTCAGCCTCAGCATCTAGGGCATCAAAAGTCCTGTCAACTTACCACCAAAGTGACCGTCAAATGACCCATCTCCATCTCAGCTACCACCACCCTTGTCCAACCTGTCATCACAACCTGCCTCAACTGTTGCCATAATCTCCTAATTCTTATCCCTGCTTAGATTCTTGTTCTTCACCCATGTAGTCCACACCAGAATTCAGAGAGGATTTCTTAGAATGCAAATATGGGGGCACCTGGGTGGCTCAGTGGGTTAAAGCCTCTGCTTTCAGCTCAGGTCATGATCCCAGGGTCCTGGGATCGAGCCCCATATTGGGCTCTCTGCTCAGCAGGGAGCCTGCTTCCCCCTCTCTCTCTGCCTGCCTCTCTGCCTACTTGTGATCTCTCTCTGTCAAATAAATAAATAAAATCTTTAAAAAAAAAAAAAAAGAATGCAAATATGATTGGGTCATGTTCCTGCATGAAAGTCTCCGGTGGCCAATGAACATTTGAAAAGTTGCTCCCCTGTTTACTCATTAGGAAAATGCAAATTAAAAACACGGTGAGATACCACTACAAAACAACCAGAAAAAGGGAGGAAAATACCAAGTATACAGAATATATAGAGAGACCAGAACTGTCATACCTGCTGATGAGAATGGAAAATGATCCCACTACTTTGGAAAACAATTTTGTTGTAGCTGCTAAAACTGAACATATACCCATGCCAGAACCCTGCAATTATACCGTTAAGTATATGTATACAACACAAATATGTATTTATTCATTATATTCGCACAAGTTCTGCACAGCACAAATTGTAACAGCCAAAAAACTAGAAACTTCCAAAAAGCTCATCATCATTAAGAATAGATTAACCATGGGGCACCTGGGTGGCTCAGTGGGTTAAGCCTCTGCCTGTGGCTCAGGTCATGATCTCAGCATTCTGGGATCAAGCCCCGCATTGGGCTCTCTGCTCAGCAGGGAGCCTGCTTCCTCCTCTCTCTCTCTCTTCCTGCCTCTCTGCCTACTTGTGATCTCTGTCAAGTAAATAAATAAAATCTTAAAAAAAAAAAAAGAATAGATTAACCAAGTGTAATACATTCATTAAATGACAATGACCAATTTACAACTGCAAAAGTAACAGGTGAATTTCATATATATTATTTTGAGGGAAAGAAGCCAACTACCAGAGAGCATATTATGTAATTCCATTTATATAAAGTACAAAAAACAGGCAAACAAATACAATATATGTTGTTAAAAGTCCAGATAGTGCTTACTCTTGGAAGGAGGAGTGAGGCCTGGAGGCAGGTGCAAGGGAAGTCCCTCTTGGTTTCTGGTAATGTTCTATTTTCTGATCTGGATGCTGATTATATGGATGTTCCACTTGTGAAAAATCCAGCAAGCTGTGTGCTTATGTGCAATTTTCCATATGTGTTTATGGTTAAATAAAAATTATGTAGATTACTCAATCACTTCCCATTAAGAAAAAATTCCAAATCCTCAGCATGGTCTACAAGACCACCAATTATCTAGTACCTACTCCGTATCTTCTCCCTTCTTGTGAACCACTCACCCCTGGCTTACTAACTCCAGTCACATGGACAGGGAATCAGCTCCTTGATTGTACCTCTTTTCTTCCAACCTCAAGGCTTTGTACCCACTCTTCTCTCGGCCTAGAATAGTGGTTGGCTTACTGTGGCAGACCCACAGGCTAATTCTGCCTGCTACTTGTTTTTGCTAAATAAAGTTTTATTGGAAAGCAGCTAACCATGCCCATTCGTTCACATATTGTCTATAGTTGCTTGGTAGTGCAACAGCAACAGAGATGATATGACCCACAAAGTTGAAAATATTTACTACCTGGTCTTTTATAGAAAAACTTGGCAATCCCTGGCCCCAAACATTCTTATATGCCTGCTCCACCTTCAGCTCTCTAATTCATGACCACCTTTCAGAATTCAACATTCTTTGTTCAAGGAAGCCTATGTCCTTATTTTACATATTCCTGAACATTTTTTTCTATGGCTCTCTCCTGTTTGGGGTCCTCATATGGCTTCTCATGCTCTCAGAGTAAAATGTGAAGTTCCTCACAGCCTATAACCTCACGTGATTTGACCCACATATATCTCTCTGGCCTTTTCCGCTACACTTGCTCATTTTGATCTGATCTGAAAGTTGGTCTCATCCCAAGATTCAGTCAACTTCTTCTATACCTCAGGGTCTTTGCCCTTTCCACACCCTCTACCTCAAATGTTCTTTCCCCTCTTCTCATCTAAACAACATTTGCTCCTTCCTCACGTGTCAGCTTAAATATCAGCCATAAGAGAGGCCACCCCCTTACTGGGTTTAGCAGACCCCAATGCTGGCAGCTCCTCATCCAGTTTGGGATGCTGAGATCCCACCCCTTTCATCTTTGAGCTTCTTCTTGACCTTGCCCACACTCACCCTTGGGCCCTACTTTCACTTTCCCCTCAGCAGAAGCTGCCCATTCCTCAGACACCACAGTTCCTCACACAGAGCCCACCTCTTGGCTCCTCAGAATGGACCTTTCCTGGACACCTCTCCCAGCAGATGACTTTCACAGAAGTAGCTCCCATGATATTTGCCCTCTGTCCTAACCCAGAACAAATTATGCCTTTCACTAGGAAGGCAACCAAGTTCCCTCAAGGAGGGTCTCTGGGTCTTCTTTGTGGTTCAGATGTAGACATGAGCCACCCAGGGCACCCACCAAGAGAGGACATGTTGCCTACATCATCATTTCCTTCAGGATCAGCTGCAGAAAACTGTCTCAGTTGAGGTCATGCCCTTCCTGGGGCAGTCCACATCAGTGACTGAATGAGGTAAGGACTTTAGGGCCCAAGCATTTCAGGACACCTCAAGATACTCACTCCAGGATACCCTGCCAAGATGGCCAAGACCTTGTCGGGCCAGCATTCTCTGTCTGCCCAATCTTTTTTGACCCCCTTCCTTTCCCAGATTTTGATTCCTATAAACATCTTGAACCCCACACTCTGTCTCAGCATCTCCTTCCAGAGAACCCAACCTACAACATATATTTATGTGGTATTATGGAGTGAACACAGAATTTGGATTCAGAGAAACCTAGGCCTGAATCCTACCACTGGTACACACTAACTGGGTAGTCTTGTGAGAGTAATTTAAACTTCCCTCCTCATCAGTTGGAGCTGATAATATCTTCATTGCAATTTTGCTTTTAGGATTAAATTGAAATTGTGTTGTGTGACAGAATATAACATAGAGGTTGGGAATGAGATGCCAGGGTTATAAATACCAGATACCAAATTGAATTGAAGGACAGAGCCCTCTGCTTTCAAAGGACTTTCAAAGTACCTTTCCCAAAATGGACTACAGAATGCTTAGAATTCCTCACACGCCAGTTTATAAATATTAAGATTGCAGAATACATCTTAAAAGAGAGTTGTTTTGAGACCCATGCTTCATTACTGGAGGTAAAGGTAAATGGTAGTTTTCAGTTTGCTTTGAGACAGAAAAGAGAGGTTCAGAAAACTGACTGCCCTAAAGTTATGGAGCTTCTGTGGCCCTTACCTGATTCCCATGAGGGACTCAAGAGGGCAAGAACTGGCTGGATGAAGTGGATGGAGGAGGGATTTCACTGTAGTGGAATTATCCTGTACTCCTTAAGCGGGTCTAGGTAGAGAACAGGAGAGTATTTCCCACAGTCTGGATTTGGGGAATGCACAAGAAAAAGCCAGTCTGTGAGTTGCCTTAGGAATTGCCTAGAAGGGCAACCTAGAAAGAAAAATAGAATTCAGCTCTGGAGAGGCTGAGGATACTGCCTGAGGGTCTAACCATGTGACCTGCATTATCTTAGCAGACATTGAGAAACCAAAAGTTAGCAATAAATAATTGGCCTGGGGCTTCTGGATGGCTCAGTCGATTGGGCATCCTATTCTTGATTTCTGCTCAGGTCATGATCTCGGGATCATGGGATCAAGCCCTGCATCTGGCTCCATGCTCAGCGTGGAGTTTGCTTATCCCTCTCCCTCTGCTCCTACCGCTGCCCCCCACTGCTCCCACTCTCTCAGTCTCTCTAAAATAAATAAATAAGGGCGCCTGGGTGGCTCAGTGGGTTAGGCCGCTGCCTTCGGCTCAGGTCATGATCTCAGGGTCCTGGGATCGAGGCCCGCATCGGGCTCTCTGCTCAGCAGGGAGCCTGCTTCCTCCTCTCTCTCTGCCTGCCTCTCTGCCTGCTTGTGATTTCTCTCTGTCAAATAAATAAATAAAATCTTAATAAATAAATAAATAAATAAATAAATAAAATCGTCAAAGGAAAAAAGAAGAAGATGACAACTTGACCTTGTTAGAACCATGGGTTTGCCCAAGGTTGGGGCTTCACCCAGAAAGCCCTGCCAGAAAAGGAATCAGTGTCTTGTGCCTGCCATGTCCAGAGCTGTAGAGACATCTTATGATAGCCCTAGTTCCTCTCTGTGCATTCTTCCCCTGTTCTACCCTGGAAGGACCAGAAACCAATATTACCAAGCAGGAGAGCAGTAGAAATATGAGCAGAAATGCTCATAAACCTATGAGCATAAATTAAAAACAAAACAAAACAAAAACAATCCTGATAATATCAGTTGCTGGTAAGAATGGGGAACAGCTAGAATTTTCATGCTGTGCTAGTGAGTGCAAAATGACTTGGAAAAGCATTTGACGATTCCTTATAAAGTTCCACATACACATCTTCTATGAGCTGGCCTCCCACCCTTAGGTATTTACCCAAGAGAAATGAAAACTACAAAGACCTGTACTTGAATGTTTACTACACTTTTACTTGTCATCATCCCTACCTGGAAACATGCCACATAAACCACCAACTGTTGGATGGAGAAATTAACTATGTTCCATCCATCTAATGGAATGGTGCCACATGGATGATTCTCACATTTGCTAAATGAAAGAAGTCAGACAACAAAAACTCCAAGTGTATGGTTTCATTTCCATAACATTCTGGAAAAGGCAAAACTGTAGGAACAGAAATAACATAAAGAGGAAATGGAGGACAGAATTGGCTCCAAAAGAGTATGAGAGGACTTTTCAGGATGGTGGAAACATTCCATGTCTTGACACAGTTAGTGGTGGTGGTGGGTTATACAATTGAAGATATTTGTCAAAATATGTAAAACTGTAAACCTGGAAGGGGGAATTTTAACGTATCTAAATGATAGTTCAATAAACTTTATGATTATGTAACTGGTGACACTGGACTTCAGACTTTCCTTGACCTGTAAAGGACCAACATAGGGAAGAACAAAGCCTGCTGCATAACTTTACATGGCAGTAAAAATGTGAGCTCTGTTGGTTTTGCATACCAGATACACTGGTCATGTGCCTCGTATAGTGCCTCATATTTAGTTGGCATTTAACAAATGCTAGCTCCCCGCCCCCCACCAAAAGCCTCTTTTGTCAACTACCTAGTAAATAGCAGCACTTATGGACATCAGAAAACAAAACAAAAAATTGAAAATGGTAGAGAACCTGAAGGAAATACAACATTTGAGACTGATAAGGCAAAGATATCCCTAGTGTGGTTTGTTTTCTCACACAAATCTGAAGTCTGACTCATTTAGAGATAATTAAGAGACTGGTGGGCAGCTTTAAAAAGTGAGGTAGTTCTTATCCAAATCATATAACGGACACACCAAATAGTATACAAACACAAAAATGTTCTCTGATCTAAAAACTTTTCAGTGAAGGAGAAGATTCTATGCATAAAAATATAACAGAATCAACAATTCCAATAAAAATCAGAGTTCATCATGGTTTTCAGGACAGCTAATACTTAAAAACCATTTATAGGAGAGAAAGAATAGGGAGATATTATTTAATGGGTATAGAGTTTCAGTTTTACAAGATGAAGAGTTCTGGAGATAGAGGGTGGTGATGGTTACAAATATATTTAGTACCACTGGCCTGTATACTTAAAAAGGTTATCGTGGTTGATTTTATGTTATGTGTAATTTTACCACACTTTTTAAAGTTGGGGGAAAAAATCAATAGCAATTCAATCACTTTGGTTGAATATCTACTAAAAATGAACATATGCAAACCCAATGATGTAACACCTCAGCTCCTAGGTGTATACTTTACAGAAATATGTACGTATGTTCACCAAAGGATATGTGCAAAACTGTCTGTAAGCAATGTTATTCACAACAGTTCATGAACTATAAACTATGCAGATGCCCATTAATAACAGAATAGACTAACTAGATGGTGATATATTCATATCCTGAAGTACCCGACAATCAATGAAAGTGTATGATTTACAGCCTCAAGCAGCGATACGTATGAATCTCACAATCACAAAACTGAAGTCAGATGTGCATTGTCTCATTCCATTTATATGAGGCATAAAAACAGGCAAAATTAATATAGGAAGTTAGAAGTCAAGGCAATAATGGTTATAAGAGGGAATTGTGACACTAAGGAGGCACTGACGGGATTGCTGGTCATGCTCAGATTCTCGATCTGGGTGCCGGTTACATGGACGCTCAGTCGATGAAATCCATGATATATCTTTCTCTGTATGATATATTTACAATAGATAAACCTTACACAAGCAAAACCAATTAGATAATCTTGTAGAAAATAAAATCATATTGAAGGGGATCAGAATATGCTATCCTAAAATATGCCACTTTGGCATAAGGATGATTTTCAGTTGAAAGCATTTGAGAAGGAACAAACACAAAGGAAGTACTCTACCTTCCCCCATCTGCCTAAAGGCAGGGCTTCAATTTTCCTTTGTCAAAATAACATAAATCTCTCTCTGTACAGGTGTCTCCTCCCATACTAGGAAGAGGAGGATAGCCTTAGATTCTTAATCACCAACTCTTACTAATAGAAAAATTGAGGACTTGAATCTGCAAACACATTTTACTAAATAATCCTTATCTTCCATTAGTTTCCTCCATATTTTTACATTTCCACATTTACCATTCCTAAAAGAGCAGAGTTAAAGAAAGAAAAGTAAGAGCAAACGCCACCACCTCACCCCTCCCCAGAGTCAGAGATGGCTCCCACACAGACCCAGACAATTGTTTCCAAATTAAAGCCTAGAAAGTTTACAGAAGAGTATGCCTACAGACTCAGTTCCTCCATCACTTGCATTGTTTTATCACCTGGATCACAAGAGGATTCTTCTCTCCGGGAAGAATTCAATACCGTTCTGTCCAAGAGTCATTCCCTTATGCTGTAGGTGTCTTTGGTGAACTCAGTAGTAAGGGAGTAACAGGCAGACTCAGCCTGACTAGCCAAGGGGCAGAGCAGGCCTGCAAAACAGGTGTCAAGAGATTAATACAGGGCCTGGGTAGTGCACAGGACCAGAGAATGAGGAAATGAGGTTACATCTCTATTATTAAGTGACAGGTAATAACAGTGGGTCAGGAGACTTCAGTCTGTAAAGATGGCTCCTGGAAGAGGTAGAGGTCGAAGCTGACAAAACTGCAAGATTCTTTCTAGGTATCTCTTCCTGACCTGGTTTAATGATTTTATTTCACTCTATTTAACCCTACATATCATATTCCCTGGCCATATTAACTGTCCTCAGCTATGACATACCATAGCATGGGTCCACCTCTCCCTCACTACCTGGGCTTTGCCCAGCACCCCTTGCTCACAAGATGAGTAGGGAGGAATGGAAGAGAGCCCCAACTCAGCTAGGCCAGGTTCTGTCAATGGTTTGGTCTCAGGATCTTTGTCTCTAATTTATCATCATCACTATCACCATCATCATCAACATCACCATCATCACCATCATCACCATCACCATCATTATCACCACCATCACCAGCATCATCATCATCACCACCATTACCAACCACCATCATCACCAGCATCATCACCATCATCACCATCACCAACATCACATTACCTAACCCTTAGTCTGTACCAGGCATTATTCTAAGAACTTTATCTATATTGTAGGGGCCAAGGACAGGCTGTTTCAAGATGAACCACTTTGGCAAAAAGATTATTTTGAGTTAAAAAGCAATCAAGACCCAACAAATTTGGGGAAAGTTCTTTACACCCAGAACTGTCTAGAAGAATTTAGATAGAAGAGTTGCTCCAGGAAGAGAGCTATTGCCTAGATAACTACATTATGATATGAACTAGGTTTGGTAGACAGGAAGGAACCTAGCAAGTCCTGTTTGATCAAAATCTTTCTTTGCCCCACTGTTTCTGAATGGCCCAGCAAACATTTATTTACCAAACATGTACTTTTTTTCATTCTTCTTTCTTTAAAGATCTGGACTTGTACTCCTTTCTCCTTTGTTCAGAATGACATGTATACCTTATTTTGCCTGATGTTCTTTGGAATTTCCACATCTGTGGATTCCCTGTACGTATACTATTAAATTTGATTTTCTCCTCCTGTTAATCTGTTTTATGGCAATTTGATTCTTAATCTAGCCAGAAGGACCTTGAAAGGGACAGAAACTCTTGCACCCTCACAATATTAACTCACATAATTCTCACAACAACACAAGGAAATAGGTACTAGTATCATTCTCATTTTATAAATGTGAAACCAGAAACACAGAGAAGCTAAGCAACTTTCCTAAACTCACACAGCTAGTTAATGGTAAAGCCTGAATGGGAACTCATGCAGTCTGACAAGAGTCCATGCTTTTAACAAATAGTTTCAATCATATTTGAAACACTGATTAATGTGTAACTCACTAAAAAGGATTCTGGGGGGAAAAAGGATTCTGAAATGATGTCTGGATTCAAGAGGAAAAGTGCCACAGTTGATTAGCAATGTCTGCAATGATAGTGTCTATACTGTTTTTGCCCTTATGTTAGAGAATGATGAAGACGTTGCCCTTAACCGAACTTTAGTTAGGCTCCTCTGAGCCCTCTTTTCTACTAGGTCTCAACATTGACCTTGATCCCGTCTTTGGCCTACCTATCTTGGTCTTAACAAGAATCCTTTCCAAGTCAATTTAGCAAGTTAGGGTAATATTTCAAAGGCAAGTGATGAAAGACTTATGCCAATGCGGCATACTTTGGGGTGGCTTATTCTGCTTCCCTCTGTGGACACAGTATGATGAGGTCTTAAAATATCTTGATAAGTAAACAGTAGCTTCATAAGTGAGTGTTTGCCCTGATGAACAAGATATGGTCCGGAGAAGGGAGCTCTTTGCAAACTGAACAAATCGGGTCATAGGAATTCCCTGAAGCAAATGAGGAAGCTATTTACTGGTTCAAAGCCTTAATTCCCAGACAAGAATTTTCTGGACTAGACAGGTGATCTAATTCTCTGTCCTGATTGTTAAGCTGTATGGATGAAAGTGGTCTCAGTTCTCAAAAGAAAAACACAGTAGGAACTGAGCTTTCAGCCAGGGCAGATGGTGATCCCAGCAACCAAATCTGGGTCTGGAGGATGAGGGAAGACCACATGGGGTCAGGAATTACACTTGAATTGGGAGGTGTTAAGTCTGAAGTGGCAAGAAGTCACCTAGACAGGGAGTCCAGTGGGCATCAGTGTTTGTTGCCGAGAGCTGAGCTGTTGTTTAGAAGGGGGTGCTGTGAGGTGTTGATAGTTGTAGACAAGCCATGGGAGCATTTCAGTGAAAAACTGGCAGACGGTGCTTTATCCATAGTCCTCGACAACTCTTCAGCTGTGGGTCTGGTAGATCCCAGATGGAGCCATCATTCAGCCTGTTCCATGTAAAGTTCTCTTTAGGAGGGGAATTCTAAAAATTTAATTTAGCCATGTAGATCTAAAGACATCTATGTTCTGGACTTGATCAAAGACAGATCTTCTGTCTTTTGCTACAAGTATGAAAGCCTAGAGGCATCCGGTGACCCCAGAATTATACTTGATCCTAATATGCCAAAACCAAAATGGGTTGGTTAACTGCCACACTCAAAATGATCTCTGCTCAGTAAACTGGCTGTATTAGACCTTTCAGTTCTGATTGCTTTCCTACATTTATCCTTTTCTGGCTAAAGGCTTTTGAAATCCATTCTGCTTATCCCCAACTCTCTCAGACCTGGCTTGAAATGTGAGTAGAGCTTACGTGTGTTAGCAAGACACTTCCAAGATGCCATGTCAGGGATGTAGAGTCAATCTAGCTGCAACATCTGTCAACCCATTAATCGCCAAAGTTGATTTGGCTGATCTGGCTGGCTAGGTGAATGTCTCCTTCCTTCCTCACCAGTCCACATGTGTTCCTCCCAAAGATGCACACTGGGTCAAAGAAGACAACCTTCCCCATAGAAAACTATTCTTTGCTCAAGGGTATAAAAGTAGTTGTGCTCCTCTGCTAGACCCTCGAAGATGTTAGGTCAGAATCCTTGCATATGGCCCAAATGGAGTTCCATCTATACCACTTTCTTCAATATGCTGATTCAGAGAGCTTCCAGACTCCTATCAGCAATAATTCAATGAAAACCTAGGTTGGGAAGCAGGAGTCTCTAGTAGAACAGTCAGTCTTTACTAAGATACACTGGGATAACAAACAAAATCCTGGTGGCTTATATCAGTGGTTTATTTATCATGCATCTGACATGTCTTCTGCTGCTTGGCTTTAACTTCTCTTTGTCCTTTTCATAATTGGATCAATGGCTGAAAAGACAAACTTTCTCATGGCCGAGATGAAAACAATGTCAAGACAGAAAAAATGGCTTCCAAAATTTCTATAGCAAGCAACATCCATTTGTTCCATTTATATTTCCTTGGCCAAAGGAAGTCATATTTGGTCAAGACTGTTGTCGTTGGTGCTAGAGAATCTTTTCCTCCTATACAGAGGAGACTGCAAGTCACATGGCAACCATTAAGGAAGGACAACAAATAGTTGGGATCAATAATACATTCTATGGTACATTTTCTTCTTGGTCACAAATATTCTGTTCCCTGCCTTACACAATCTGAATCCTGTCATCATTCATCCAAAATAAATATGCCATGGTGCCTGGCTGACTCCGTTAGAAAAGCATGTGACTCTTGGTCTCGAGGTTATGAGTTCAGGCCCCATGTTGGGTTTAGAGATTACTTAAATAAAACTTAAATATAAAGCATATGTGTTTATTATTAATATTATTATTATTTATTATTAATATTTTTAATATATATTATCTTAAAGACAAAAAAAAGCAAGCAAAAAAAAGCAAATGTGCCAGAAACCCATTTCAATCACAGCACCAGTCTCTAAGTCCCGGATCTCACTATTGCAGATTGTGAAAACTGCCCCCTCCTTGTATCTTCAGCCCTGCAAATGGATATTTCAGATCCACAGATGTTCCATTGAAGAACAAGTTCACCTCTTCACCCACTGAATCTGGGCTTTGCCGTGAGACTTACTTTGGTCAATGGGACATTAGTGAACACACACAGGCAAAGGCTTCAAGAGGACTTGACCACTGGGGCTTGCCCTATTACTGCACTCGGATTAAAGAACCTTGAGACCACCATGTGAATGAGCCTATGCGTGTTTACTAGATGTTGAGAGGTAAATAACCCAGTTATCCCTGCCTTAGCTAGCACCCCGCCAAGCACCAGACATGTGAGTGAAGCTATTTTGACCAATCAGTCCTTAACTAACTCACCAGCTAAATGCAGACACTCAGCTGAGCACAGCCCAAACTGTGGACCCAAACAACCATGACTTAAATGAAGGATTTTGGGGGTGCCTGGGTGGCTCAGTTGATTAAGCAAACAACTCTTGATCGCATCTCAGGTCTGGATCTCAGGGTCATGATTTCAGACCCCACATTGGGCCTTACATTGGGTGTGGAGCCCACAATAAATAAATAAATAAATAAATGGATTGTTTTCAGCCACAAAATTTGGGGGTAGTTTGTTATGCAGCAAAAGCTATTTCGGAATAGTCTCTACATCAGATTCTAGGTGATTCTTCTTAATGGAATCACCCCCTAAATACACATCTCATGTCTGTACCAGTCGACTTAGGTTAACTTATGCTATGGAAAACACTAGCAATTCCCTGAAGATCTCCATGGCCTACAACAGCAAAGCATTATTATTATTTGTTCATATTCCACGTGGACCACATCAGTACAGCCACACATGTCCCCTTCATTCTGGGATCCTGGCTGAAGGAACAGCCCTTCCTTATAGCATGCCGCTTTCATGGCAGAGAAAATGACAATGGTAGAACTCTGATGACTATAAAGCTTATGTTTACACGTGGCAAATAGCACAGTACATTGGCCAAAGCAAGTCAAAATGTCTAAGTCTGATGTCATTGGTGGAAATGTAATCCATTCACATGCAGGAGCACCCACCAGAGAGGGGCACCCAAATGATAAACCTGGTGAGGAACAGGAGCTAACAATCAAGAATGATACAATATACTACAACTGATAACTAGTTTTCTAGCTCTGGCTCAGTTCTTCCTTTTCTGACCTCACATCCTCTGCCATAAAGTGTGTGTGTGTGTGTGTGTGTGTGTGTGTGTGTGTGTATGAGGGGAGAGGAAGAGAGGTGGGATGAGTGAGCCTCTAAAGATCTTTTCCAGTTTTGATGCTGATTTTTACAGTCCCACCCCAATTTCTAGATTCCCCTCTTATCGGTCCAACTGGGTTTAGAGCCATAAATTTCTATCCCTCTTAGCCTAGTAAACTGGATTGTTAACATAAACCAATAATTTTCAGTTTTCCCCTGACCCTAAGATTGACAGCTTCCATGCACAACATACCCTGTGACCATTCCCAGTTTTATATAGAGAGGTTATATGAGAGTGGCAGGGCACACTTACCAGTGTCCCTCACCTTTATGAACACAGTCAAGAAATTCTGATTTGCTGTCTCTCACACACAGATGTCTCCCTGCTAACACAACCTGCTCTTGCTTCCATCCACTATTCCTGAGAATTATTGGTGACTCCCCTCGAAATCCTCACAGCTGTATGAGAGTCTGTATGTGGCTGGGGGATGGAGGTGGGGGAGACTTGCTCTTCTGGTCCCACTGATTCCAGAACCCCATGATATAATCAGGGTGAATTCTATCCTTCCACTCCTGGGCCAATCTGAATTGCGATCCCCAGATCAAACCACAGCATCACAACAGACACATACATGTTTCTCTATCAAATGGTTGGGACAATCTTAGAGCAGTGGAAACTTAAACGAGAAACAGAGTAGGGTGTTCAGAAAGGACATGAAAAAGATGTGGCCACCAGTTGATCCATGAGCTTGACCCAGGCACTCAGAGAGATTCCTTACTCCCTCCTCATCCTTGGAATGTGGGTTCCCTTTGCCTTTCCCACTCCCAGAGGCTACTCCAAGGACACAGCCTTGAGATAGTGATGTGGTGTTGAGAACACCTGCACAGTATCTGTGACTGAGCCCAGTTAGGGCCTTTTTATGAACTTCTAAGATTCTGGGCAGCAGGTACAGGGGTACATTTGCCTTGAGCTGCCCAAGACAATCCTTGTATATAAATTTCCTTCCTTATTAAACCTGCCACCTGCCAACCTGGAGTGGCCTGCCTCTTTCTTCTGGCTCTCCCTGCCCTCTGCTGGTTTCAGATTTCACCTGGAAAGTTCCCACAGGGTTGTAAAAGGGTTTTTGGCCTTTTCCAGAGGCATGGTCCCCATGGATGCTTCCTGTTTCTTCACTCATCCTTTTTCCTATTGGACCTCCACTTTTCCATATTGATTATTCTCAACAGGTGTCTCAGTTCAGTGACCCCAACACCACCTTATTTAAGTAACTTAACCCTTCCTACAAAAGAATGGGCTTCCTACAGCCTGCAAATTTCCACCATGCCTCAGACATTTTTAAGGCTGAACTGTGGACATGAGAGGCGAACCAAAAGAGGGTACAAAAGATGCAAAGTCAACCTAAACAAGCAAAGGCCTTCATTGTCACAGGTGGTAAGAACTGTGTAGGGGAAAAACCACATCTCCAGTCTCTGATGGGAGTGTAAGAGGTCTTCAGTCACAGACCCGGTAATCCAGGTAAGCACTAATCCAGGCAAGCACTACTAGAATGCAAATTTCCAGGACTAATAATATCACAAAAGTTGATGTGACAAGGGTTCCTTTATGGGCTGAGATCTCTTATGACAAACTTCCCTGAGATCTGGCACACAGAGAGAATGCTGTTTGTAACTGACCATCTCAGAATCCCTGTCTACATGACAGGTCACCAATGCACACCTGTAGGTGTGCCTTCCTAATGGCAGAGGCCACAGAGAATATCCTCATTGGTCACAAAGCTGATCTCTCAAGACATAGAACAAGACAAAAGGAAAAGCCCAATCCAGTTTTTACCTGGGAGACCCACCACAAAGTTTGTCTAAACAAATGTCTTCTGATGAGAACCAAGAACTAGTCTGGTAGACTGGCTTGAACAACAGGCCAATGGGTCCTATACCTGTGTCTTATGCTTTGGGTTTTGTTTTTTTTCCCCTTATAACAGATGACACAGCAGACAAAGAAAAGTAACAACCAATTCTGGGAGGAGAACGATCAGTAAAAACCAAGAGTACTCACACCAAATCTTCATCAGAGTCCCTATACCCAAGGATCTAGTTCCACAGATATTTTCTCCTTCTGATCTAAATTTAGAAAAAGAGAAAAACGACTCTTGCACTTTTGGTTCTATCAGACCCTATAAACAGAGATACAGGAGGCTGATGTAGCAAGAATTCTTACCTTCTGCTTGCTTTGTGTCAGAGGACCCAGGATCTCTTTGTCTGTGGCAGTCCTGGAAGTATACAGCATCTGGTCCTGCCACCTGTACCCAAACTGTCAGGGAAGGGAAATTTTCCTATCCTCCTCTGTTCTTTTCTCTGGTCTAGTAATTAAATTTACTGAGACAGATTAATGGGAGGAAAAAAACTAAACACATTCATACAGATGTCTCATATATGTGTGACCCAAAGAAGTGACCAAAGTAGGTAGCCTTTATACTTTTTAGACAATGACACAATAAATTTGTGAAGAATTGATAAGACAAAGAAGTTTGGGCTTGGGGTAGTAAATTAATAAAGAAGTAACTAGCTGTGTTTTATGCCTTCTTGGCCTTAAATTCCCCATTTCTGGCAATAAGGGTGACTCCTTAGCTCCACGTAAAGATTCATCTCCTGCTTTCAGGTAGACAAAATAGGGTCTGAGTGTTCTTCCTGCATCACCTCTTTCTGTTAAGTAACTTTAATTAAAAATAACCAATATTCCTCTTTGACTATTTTAGGGGGGGACTGACCTGGGCCCCATTATAACTTTTCCATAAGTTCAAAATTGCTAAAAAATTTAAAATGTTATAAATAAAGTCAGAGTGAGGAAGGCTAGGGAAAAAAATCTTAGCATGCTGACTTACAAAAGAGTAAAGGGGGAACCAGATCTGCTCTCATGGCCACCTCTGTGTTCAGTGGTTTGGCCAAAATAGATGTCCACTTAGATTACATTAATTCATTCATACAATAAATATACACTATGTCTCAATATATTCTATGTCAACATTATGCCCTGGGGATACAAGAGTGAGCAAAATAGGCACAGCCCCTCATCTACAGAAGCCAGTGAGCTAGCTGGGGTTACAGATAAGTAAAAAGGCAATAGCAACATACTTTATGGGCATATAAAACAAGTGCTCAAATCCAGACTTTGGAGATGATGCAGTCTTCCCAAAGGGAGTAAGAGCCAAGGAGAGACTAAGCAAAAAGTCAGAAAGGAAGGTGATCCGAAGCATTTGCAAGTATACATTAAAACATGTTTCATATGTTATCTGACCCTAGCGACAGTTAATGCTAAAATCTGAGCCCCTCCTGGAATCAACACTCTGATGTCGCAAGCATTCGAGCAAAGCAACGATGTTCCTTTGGAGATGTCTCTCCAGGTACTGTTCAACTCTCAACAAAAGATTCACTCTTTCCCCCATCGCATGGCTGTGGGCATGGGTGTTAAACTAAAAACCATCTTCTAAAAGTGGCAAAGCAAGGCATTCCTGGAGCTCTGGGGATTTATCTGCAATGCCTTATAATCAGTTGCTATGACAACAGCCAAACAAAGCAGTTACCTAATGTATGCCTCTCAGCTGGCTTTTGTTGACCTGCTTACTTGAGCTCATACTCCCCTAAATGTTGCTTCCATGGAGTCTGTGCTTCAGTGGACATTTAGGGGGTTCTGTGTTGAGATGATGTTACAGAGACTTAGTGTATGGAATGTGAAAAAACTCTAAAACAAATAGCCAGGGCTATTTGGAAAAGAGACAATATAAAGTGAAAAGCTTTTGTATTAAAATAACAAGTTAAATCTTGGTGAATCTGGGGGTTTAGCTGTGCACGAATCTGTATAGACTCAAGATTTGGAGATGTCCTAC
The DNA here is from genome assembly GCF_030435805.1 of Mustela lutreola. Lineage (NCBI taxonomy): Eukaryota > Metazoa > Chordata > Mammalia > Carnivora > Mustelidae > Mustela > Mustela lutreola. The sequence goes on along the minus strand of NC_081291.1, from coordinate 67,728,134 downwards.
CTGCTTTTGAAATTGCCATACTCTGTTAGAGCAAACCTAGAGCAACCTTGCAGCCAGGGTACAGGACCTTGGTCTCATTTTGCATGAAGGCACAGAGTCCTGACTCTTGGTTGGCAAAAGAAGATAAGACTGAATCACTTTTTCTACAGCAGCAATGCCATGTGAGTTTTCTTGTTAGGTACAGCATTGGGCTGGACCAACTGGGGTGAGTCTAGAAGCAATTTATACTGGTAGAACTGTATATTGGTGGAACTAGTTAAGCAGGATCTACCCCAAGCCCTCAGAGGACCAGAGCTTATAAAAGAACATTGAACACCTATAAGCTGGAGGAAGGATGTTCCTCCTTTCTCTCCCAAATGTAAGGAATCCTGTGGGCTGCCTGCCTACAAGGCTATCTTGAAGAAGAGCCTTACACACACTTCAAGTGTGATACAGCTACAATGCCAGGTACTGCCTAGATAAGATCATGAGAAATCATGCTAATATGTAGGGTCACACTCAGGTTAGCTGTGATAGACCTACAGCCCTAAATGCCTTTAGACTTGTCTGAAGGGTTCCATTCCAGTGGGCTTGGAAGGTGACCATGCCAATTATAGGCACTAAATTCTCTATGGGAACTTGTTCAGGAAAAATGTAGAGATGTGTGTGTTCTTGGGGTCTGTGCTCAATCTATTCCCATGGAAAGCAACCAGAAGAAGCAGGAGGAGACCAAATATAACTGGGGATTTTAGAAAAGTAAGCTCTCTGAGCAGTTGACACAGAATTATTTACTGTGAATGTCAACTGCCATGATGGTGACCCTTGTGCCTCATGGTCCTCACATCCCACCAATCCAGTTCCCCTGGCTGATCTGGGATGCACTCTTCAGCCCTCCCTCCTCTTCCTCCTCTCTTGTTTTATAGCCTTGACAACCCAGCCTCTCCCCACCCTTGGAAAAGGAGGAAGGGAAGCCTAGACAGGCCCCAGGACCCCACCCTATCTTTGCACCTTCGATCATTCATCCTTTCAAGAAATATGTATTAGGGCCTATGGTGCTGAAGAGATAAAAGTGAATAAAGCAGATAATTCCAACTCTAAAGGAAGATAACAGGATAAATTCTAATTGTGGTAAATTCTACAAGGTTAGTAAAGCAGAAAGCGATGACTGAAGGAAGGTGGGTCTCTCAGTGGCTTCTGGGCTAGTATGTTTGTGGGTGCTGAAAGCTTCAGTCCTCATCCTCCAAGGGAAGAAGAGAAGCACCTTGGGGGAGTGGGGGTGGTGTGGGGGTGGATCCCTCTGTCACTTCAGCAGACTGTTGGCATTTGAGCCCTTGTTGCCAGGCAACCGAGCCATGCCACAGGCAAACTTGGCCATGAGTTTGGAACCCAAGTAAGCAAAGTCAACTTCTGCTAAGCAAGAAAGCTCTCACCCAAAGCATCTTGGCATATGGATGCCCTTGTCCTATGAGTCCTTGAAAGAGAGAGATCAAGAAAAGCAATTATGAGGGGGCAGAATCAGAGGTCCCAACTCTTGGTTCATGGAAGAGTCAAGATTGAAACATCTTTTCAAAAAGAACAATGTCAACAGCAACAATGTGTAGCAGTATACTAAGTAAATATTGGCCAAAAAGATCATCCCCCATCTCTTTTGATTATACCTCTCCTCCTTTGAGCTGATTGACCTTGTGCTGCCCTCCCTGACCCCACCATACATCTGGCAAACTGATACTCAGTAAGAGAGACACCTAGAAGCAGGGGCTGTCCCTGGATGCCCAAATGGCTCTAAGGTGTGGACACCTGTATTGAGCAGGAGGGATGCCTCTTCTGCCCCCATTCTGACATCCCACCAACCATGAGCATTAGGTACATTTCTTTAGCCCCAGTGGAGAATGTGCAAATGTTCTACTGAGAGAATCTCTTCTTACTGAAGATCAATCCACCCTTTGTGATGAGAAATCTACTCTTAAATCTTATTGAGGATCTCATGTTTGTGACCAATTCTCTGTTGCTGTTTTCAAGATTCTTTCATTGGCTTTTGGCTTTTGACAGTTTGAATATGACATTTCTAAGTGTGATTTTTCGTTTTAAGTTGTGCTTTGCAACTCCAAAATTCCTATTCATTTCCTTTTTTATAAGTTCTGTCTCTTTATCAATGTTCTCTATGTCATGAAACCTTGTTCTCCTGCTTTTCTTTAGATCTTTGTCCATGGTTTCTTTTAGCTCTTTAAGCATATTTAAGACAGGTGGTTTAAATTCTTTGCCTGGTAATTCCAATATCAGAGTTACTTTGGGGATAATTTCTATTAATTTCTCTTTTCCTATGAATAAACCACATTTAAAAGTTTCTTTTCATGTCTTTTAATTTTTATGGAAAACCATACATTTTTAATATTATAACTGGCAACTCTGGAAATCTGATCCTCTCCCCTCCCCCATATTTTTTGTTACTGCTATTTACTATAGTTGTTCACTTAGTGAACTAATTTTATAGTCTGTAGTATTTGTCATGTGTGGCCTGAATTCTTCATTCCAGTAGTCCATTAGTGGTTACCTAATGAAAAGACAGATTTCCTTAAATTCCCTGAACCACAAAGTCTCTAGTCTTTGTTAAGAAGCTCTATGTATTGAGGTATATGTTTAACACAACGACACACTTTACAACCCTACCTTAACCTTCACTTCCTGCTTCTTCAAAGCCTTGAGGTCAGAAGAAGGTGAATCCTTAGGACCCTCTTGAGTGGTTCCTAATAGCATGTGCACACACCTAAGCATGCATGTGGACTTCCATCCTTCCAGAAATATGTCACAACTTTTCACAGTCCTTATAGATATTTCTTTATTCAGCCTTTCCTCCCAAGATTTTAGGCTAGTCCATTGTTGGCCCCAACTGTTACCTATCACCTCAAGCAGCACCAACTGAGATGTTAGTCTGTTACCTTGTAAAGGTTTTCAACGAATGCCCTTTGGGAAGTAAATTCAGCACTGGGCCAGGTCCAAGTTAGGCAAAACAAAAACAAGCTTTTGAGCCAGTCTTCCAGGAACCCAGCATACAATCAGAACAAATAATGAATTACAATTCTTCGTGAATGAGGCTGATTCTGTTCCCTCTGGTACTGAGAATAGGTACTATTGGAATGAGAAGTAAAGAATGGGACTGAGATAAGTTAAAACACCAAAAAGTTCATTATTCTTACCAAGAATCAGCTTTTTTCCTTGAATAACTGTTCTCTGAGAGGCTATAAGCCTTTGGTTAATTTCCAGTTTCAAAAATGTTGATTCTCACAGATTTTGCCCATTCTGTGTTGCTTTTATAAAAGGATGGAATGTAGAGTTCCTTCCTCCAGTATTTTGCTGACTTCCTTACCACATTTTTGACAAATATTTTTGCAACATGTAGAATTCCATCCTGTTTTTCCCCCAGTACATTAGAGATATGTTATCTAGCTTGCATTGTTTCCAACAAGAAATATGTCATAAGTCTTATCTTTGTTCCTTTGTTCACAACATGCCTTCCCCTCTGCCCCCCGATTATGTTTCAGAGTTTCTCTTTATCACTGATTTTAAGAAATTTCATGATAATGTGCCCTAGTGTAGTTTTCTGTGTGTGTGTGTATTGTTGTTGTTGTTGTTGTTGTTGTTGTTGTTGTTGCTGTAGTTGGTTTTTGGTTTGATTTGGTTTGATTTTGGGGTGTGAGAGTATGTATGTGTGCTTACTTGGGTTGCACTGAGCTTTTTGGATTTGTAGACTTATCATTTTCATCCGCTTGAACAATCTTTCAGGTGTTCTATATAGATAGATAGGTAGATAGATAGATAGAAAGATATGCATTTGACTACTTGAATTTGTGCCACTAGAGGACTCACTGGTGCTCTATTCTTTGTTTTTTGGTATTCTTTTTCCCCTCTATGCATTTTATTTCAGATGGTTTTGATAGTTACACCTTCAGGTTCACTAATCTTTTCTTCTACAGTGTCTAATCTGTTGTTAATCCTATCCAGTGCATTTTTCATCTCACACAATATAGTTTTCATCTCTAGAAGTTCAATTCAGATCTTTTAAAATATATCTTCTGTGTTTCTATTTAATATATTCAATCTTTCCTCTAGATTCCTGTTCATATGGAGAATAGCCAAAACCATCTTTTAACGTCCTCATCAACTACATCTGTCATCTGTATTATTTCTGGGTCAGGAATGATTGATTTTTCTTCCACATGGGCTGAATTTTCCTTCTTCTTTGTCATCTTGATAATTTTTTTATTATGAATTTATCCTGTTGGATATTTTGCATTCTTACAAATACTCTCAAACACTGTTTTGGGACACAGTTAAGTAACCTAAAAACAGTTTGATTCTTTCATGGTTTGCTTTTAAGCTTTGTTAGGTGGGACTGGATTCATCCAGTCAAGGATTAATTTATCTCATTCCTGAGGCAAGATGTTTCTTAGTACTTTTGGGTTGCCTTATGATTTATGAGGTATTCAAAAACTCCAGTTTTTTGGTTTTTTTTTTTTTAACTCCAGTTTTGGGAAACAGGTGTTATTCTAAGCCCTGAGTGAACTTCATGCACCATCCCCTCTAATCCTTTTGAATGGTTCTTTTTCTAGCCCCCAGTAGTCTCCTCACATATAGTACTAGACTGAGTACTTGATTGGCACCCTCTGCAGATCCCCAGAGTTTCCTCTCTGTGCAATTCACTTCTCTCTGGCACTGTGCCCTGAGACTTCTAGCCATTTTGATGTCACCAGACTCCCAGTTTCATCCCAGTTTGGGGAGACTACTTCTCTCTACCTAGCTTCCCTTTTCATGCATCATGACCTAGGAACATCCTCCAGGAAGTAAGCTGTGGCCATCATTGGGATCACTCCATTTGTTTCCCATCTCTCAAGGATCACTTTCTGGATGGCCAGAGTCTTAAGTACCATTGTGTCATTTATTTTTTGACTTTGATTTATTTCATCAGCATTTTATAATTTTCTGCATATTAACCAGGCACATGGTTTATTAAATTCATACCAAGGATTTTTTTCACTTTTGATACTGTAAGATAAACTGTATTATTTTTGTCAAGAAACATTTGTTTTTATCCATTTGTTGTTATTATTGTTAAAACAGAAAGATAAATCCAGCCCCTATTACTTCATCTTTTTTTTAATTGAAATATTGTTGATACACAATGTTATACTAGCTTCAGGTGTACAACATACTGATTTAACAATTGTATACATTACAAAATGCTCTCCACAATGAGTATAGTTACCATAGGTCACCATACAAAACTACTACAGTATGAATAGACACTTCACTGAAAAATGGATTTTAGAAGTCTGAAAAAAGTTCTCATAAACTCACTAATAATATGAGGAATGAATATTACTGGATATAACTGGATTACTAGATATAACTATTCCATTGACAAAAGGTCAAAAAGTTTAGTAACACATTGGTAAGGTTATAGGAAAGTATATTTCTCAGACATTATAAAATGAAGAATAAATTAACCATTAGCTTATGACAATTTGGCAAAATCTCAAATGCATGCACACTTTAACCCACCAATACCAATAGTTTCTAAGAATCTATCCTAAAGACATGCTCTCATATTGTATGCAGAGATGAATCAACAACTTTATCATTGCTTATCATGGTAATAGATCAGAAACAATCTAAACATTAATTAATATGAGACTTGTTAAGTTATATATGTGGTAATTGTTTTAAAAAAGTTTAAAAAGAGGGCTGCGTGGGTGGCTCAATCGGTTAAACATCTGACCTTTGATCTCAGCCCAGGTATTGATCTCAGGGTTGTGAGTTCGAGCCCACCTTAGGCTCCATGCTGGACATAGAGCCTACTTTAAAAAAAAAAAAAAAAAAAAAAAGGAGGGGGGAGAGAGAGACATGTTATTATGTACTAATATATATATAAAGGATGTTATTAAGTGAAAAGAGAAAGGGCAATAGTGTTTGAAAAAAAACTAAAAAGTTAGAAGGAAAGAAGACTTAATATTTATAGTATCAGCTTGTGCGGTTTTAATGTTTTACCTTGTGTGTATAATTGTTATGTTTAGAGGTAAAAACTCAGTCAAAATTAACTAATTTCAAAATATATTATCCAAAATAGCTGTTTTCAGTTTAATGTTAAGTAATAAAAGAGGTTTTTTTTTTTTTAAGATTTCATTTATTTATCTGAGAGAGAAACAGTGAGAGAGAGCATGAGCGAGGAGAAGGTCAGACGGAGAAGAAAACTCCCTGTGGAACTGGGATCCCCATGTGGAACTTGATTCCGGAACTCTGGGATCATGACCTGAGCCGAAGGCAGTCGTCCAACCAACTGAGCCACCCAGGCGTCCCAGTAATAAAAGAGTTTTATGAGAACCAATCTAACTATCCAGATGTAGCACTATTTAGGGAAAATTGTGGTAGATTTTCATTAATGACCCCAGTTCTTCACTCCTCCTTATATTCATGCCCTTTGCCTTTCTTAGATAATCTGTTCAGGGATCTCTCACTGTAGGCAGGACATAATTTCCCACTCCTGACATCCATGTGACTTGTCTTGGCCAATAAAATGACACTGAAGGAATGGGTGTAAGTTCCGAGCTTGGGCTTCAAGAGATTCTCTGTGTTTCAGTTTGTTCCTTGGGCTTCTGCTGCCTTTGTGAAAAGGACATGCCCAGCCTCACCCACTGGTCCCCGGAGGGGAATGAAAGACAGATGGAACATATCTGTTCCAGCTAAGACTGCCTAAAGTTCAGCATGGAACAGAGCCCCCAGATGACCCACAGACACATAAGCAAGCCTAGCTAAAATCAGCCAAGCTCAGCCTCATGACCTGTGAGCTCTAATAATAAATAATTGTTACTCTAAATGTTCTTTTTTTTTTAAGATTTTGTTTATTTATTTGGCAGAGATAGCAAGTAGGCAGAGAGGCAGGCAGGGAGGTGGGGAGCAGGCTCCCTGCTGAGCAGAAAGCCCCATGGGGGTCCTGATCCCAGGACCCTGGGATCATGACCTGAGCTGAAGGCAGAGACTTTAACCCACTGAGCCACCCAGGCACCTCTAAATGTCCTAATTATACTAAATTAAGGTGGTTTGTTACACAATGATTTCTAACCAATAGGGCTGGTGTCAAGTATTACCCTGGGTGATATATGGTGACACTAGAAGCAAATTGAGAGAGATACAGTTGAAAGACTTTTACAGTTTTGTTACTCACAATTTCCCTGGGAGAGGACTGCACTTCTCTGAGGGTCACTCAGAGAAGCACAAAAGTTGGTCAGGAGGCAGAAGGAGAAAGGGAAACTATAGGCAAGTGCCTTTGCCGTGGCTTACAGGGAAAGGAATAGGCAAGTGGGATGACCAGGTTTAGGACTGGCCAATTTGAATAATGTCTGGAGTATGGAGGCTGTCCTTGGTTGTTCGGTTCCTGGCCCTGGGTGATCAGGGCAGCTGTGTGGTAGCCCATGTGTGTGGTGATCCAGATGTAAAAACCTGATAGAGTAGGGGTGGACTTAGCTAATCAGGAAGGAAAACTCACCAGTCTCTAGCTAGGACCTCAAAACTGGATCAGGGAAGTACAATGCCCATCGTCATAGTCCCTGTGATCTTGAGGACTTTATCATGCAGTATATATGCTATGAAGCAGTCAGAAGCAGCAATCCCAAAAGAAAAAATATCAGAAAAAGGTTACATCAATTATTGTTAATTATTGGGACTGAAAGCCCATTCATTGGAGGTAGTCCAGTTACCATGGCTACAGAACAGACTACCCCAAAGCATGGTGACTTAAAACAACATTTATTTTGCTTACTGATCTGCAGTTTATGTAGGGTTCAGTGAGATAGCTTATCTACTCCATTAGACATCATGTAGGGCAGCTCAAAGTTTGCGAGCTGAAATCATCAGACATGTCTAGTGACTGGGTGTCTCGTGTCAGCTGAGACCTAAGCCTGGGCTGTTGGTTGGAACACCCACAAATGGCATTTCTGTGTGGCTGCTTAAGCTTCCTTACAGCATGGTGGCTGGACTCTGGGAAAGAGAGCCAGGAGGAAGCCATATCACTTCTTTTGACTTAGCCTAGGAAGTAACAGGTTCTTTCTATCATATTCTTTTCCTTAAGGTAGTAACAAAGTCCCACCAGTTCAAGGGGACAGGAAATCAACCATCTCTTTTTTTCTAAAGATTTTATCTATTCATTTGAGAGAGAGAGAGAGCACAAGCAGGAGGAACAGCAGAGGGAGGAGAAGCAGGCTCCCCACTGAGCAGGGAGCTCAACCTGGGACTCCATCCCAGGACTCTGGGATCATGACATGAGCTGAAGGCAGACACTTAACTGACTGAGCCACCCAGGCGCCCCAAAGTGAACCATCTCTTGGTGTGGAATGTCAAACTGCTGGTAGAGCACATGGGTTAGAAATACTTCTGTGCCCGTTTTTGGAAAGCATAATCTGCCATGGGGGTGGGTGGAGAGATAAAAGTCAAAGACAATAGAGGAGTCCTGGAGAGAGAAGGTGGGGGTGTCTCTTAGGTGAGAACTTGAGGAGGGGCATGAGGAAGCTGAGCTGTACGGAGTCCAAAAGAAGAAGCAAGCAGTCAGCTCCCTGACCATGGTGGAAGCAACCGTGGGGGACATGGTAGGGAAGCTAGCAGGTTTCATGACCTGCCTGACACTGTCCTCTTTCTTTAGAGACATCTGAGCTAATGATGCAGTGGGGGCAGGGGCAAGGGGTGGGGGCTGATGTTTTAACAGGAGTTGAGGGATTCAGAGGTACCTGATGCTTGATCGGGTCCTGGATGGGGTGCATGGCTCAGCCTGGCTCGCAAAAGAAGCCAATCTGATTGCTGCCAAGGACCTGGAAGGGACAGCCATAATGTCCTTCATGTTATTTTGCACTAGCAAGGTGTGGAGCCGCACTCAACAAGGGGGTGAGGAAAAAGCACCGGCAGGCAGCCTCCCCTCCTCACACCTGTGTTTCAACCCTGCCTAAATTTCAAGGTCACCAGGAAGACGAAGCCCACTGACAGCCATGAGATCCCTGCCAGTCACAGGTTGCTCTGTGCAGAGACCACAATTGTGCTGTTTGGATGGCTCATAACATTCTTGAGGGTAAATGACTGAAGCAGCAATTCCTTCACCAGGAATAGATTGATTCCCAGGCGTCAGCATGATCTTGTGAGATTAATGCCTGGGTGCACTTAGAGGAAAGGCAACAGAGTTTGATAGAGGAGATGGCCCAGTTTTTGATTTGCACCTGATGGAGCTCAGTACCACCCACTCACAGCAGGACGGCCTGCAGCCTGGGGTTCCCAAAGAAACCAGCTCCCATTGGACTGTAAGGGAAGTGCCTTTGTTTGAAGCTAAGACTGACACACAGCCCCAGATTCAGCCTGGAAGATATCCAGGAGCCTTGTTCTTCCCCCTGGGCTTGGGCCTCCCTGCACTTTCTACTGTCCCAGGCCCCTTCTGAGAGGCTAGGCTCAGGATGTTCTGGCTCTTCTGCAAGCTTGCCTGGCTGGCTGGGCTGTGTAGAACAAGGCAGCACAGTGGGACAGAGAACAAAGGAGGCAGCCCTTGAAAATTCTGACAGTCCCAGACACATACGCTCGAATGCACACTCTTGGCCCTGATTCTGTTTTAAGCTGTGAGCCAAAAATGTGTCTCATCCAGATGGGAAAATGTATCTAGAATAGCAGTTGTCTGCACCCACACACCCATACACACACACACACACACACACACACACACACACACACCATCAGCCCCACCAAATTTGGGGTCTATATATTAGGCAAGTAGCAGGTGCTCAGCTCCCAGGCCTTCACTTCTGTTCTCCCCATCCTTCTGCCCCTTAGGGGCAACTCTCAGTTCACTATGGAAGATGACAAAGCTGGTTCAAGGACACCAAAGACACTCTCCCTCTCTCTCTCTCTCTCTCTCTCTCTCTTTTTTTTTAAATAGTCTTCTAATTCTTTTACTTCCTCCAAAGCATATGTCCAACTTAATTCAACAAACATTTATGGAGCCCTTACCACAGGCCAGGCACATGTTTATCCCTTGAACAGGCATCTAGATTCTCAGGATCCAGAGTTGCACTATCCAATAGAACATTCTGTGGCAATGGCAATGTTTTAGACCTGTGCTGTCAGCTACAGAACCACCAGCCACATGTGGCTACAGAGCGCTTGAAATGTGGCTACTGTGACTGAGTAACAGAACTTTCAGTCATATTGAACTTGTCCGATTTTAGTTTAAATCACCGTATGTGATCAGTGACCTCTGGTGGACAGTCTAGAAGGAGGCAGGCATGTACACAAAAGCCCTATTGCACCTCTGCTAAAACGCCACAGTGGAAGTGCAGAGATCCCCTGGAAAAATAGGTGAATTTCCACATGGGCATTATGGAAGTCTTCCTGGAGGTGGCAGCCGGGGAGAAGAGGATTCAGGGAGGGAAAATAATTTCAACAGGTGAGTCTGGCTGGGAAATGGACTTGCGGGAGAAACCAGCATTAGGCAAAAATGCAGGTGCTGGAAGTGCGGTATACACTCAGAACATTTAGGAAAGACAGAAAGTTCCTTGGGGGCAAAGAAGGCTGGAAAAGCAGGGTGGTGAGAGCCTGATTGACAGGCTAGTGTTTCGGTGCCTCTGAGCAAGAGAACAATGTGGTCATCATGAGCTTTAGGAAGCAGATGGTATGGCTAAGACACAAAGGAGGTGGAAAGATGAGCAGCCCTGGGTGTGTGTGTGGCCGGGGGATGGGGTTCACAAACTCTCTCCAGCACCCGAGGGCAGGCATGGAGAGAGTGAGGAAAGAGATGGGCCACTCCAGATTGGCAGGTGGCAGTTTTCACAAAGAAGGGAACTTACTAAAAAAAATTAAAAAAAGAAGGGAACTTACTTACAGGCTTGTCTTAGGCGGCTGCAAAATGAGTTGATCCCACACCTGCCACCAGAATCTTAGAAGCTTATGTAGGGGCCTTAAAAGGGCTCAGTCATGTATAGTGTCCAGAGGATTTCAACCACACATTTCTCCCTCAAGGCTGTGTCCTTGAAAACAGCTCCCACCATGGGAAAGGGGGTTGAAACAGACTTTCCAAGAACAGGAGAAGGGTGAAGAGCCTCCAATTCCCCAGGTATGGCTGGCAGATCATCCTCTCTGTGACCTCCTCCAAGAGAGTGCCATGGTCCAAATGAGAGGATACAAAGACCTCAGTCAGGACAGAGGATGCAACTGGGGGCTGGGGAAGTGTGAACTTGTCCTTCAATGACACTCCTAGTGCCTCCTGGTCTGTCCTGCCTCCCTAACACTCATCTACACTTCAGTCCATTAAGTGAACTGTCAAGGGGCACTTGGGTGGCTCAATGGGTCTGCCTTCAGCTCAGGTCATGATCCCAGGGTCCTGGGATCGAACCCCACGTCAGACTCCCTGCTCAGCGGGGAGTTTGCTTCTCCCACTCCCTCTGCCTCTCTGCCCCCACCCCATGTTCTTTCTCACTCACTCTGCTTTCTCTCTAAAATAAATAATTTTTTTTTAATGGACTGTCAGAGCACGTAGATGTTTAATAAATGTTTGCAGAAAGATGGATAAGATTGAGCAAACTCTCAGGCTGGGTGATTGATTATAATTTAGTTTTGGGGATAAAGCCGGGTTAGAGATTCATTCCATCAGTCTCCAGATAGTTACTGTGTGCCCACTGATGGCTGCACACAGAGGCACAGGAGGTGCAGTAGTGAAACAGCCCAAGTCCTGCCCACAGGGAGGTCACAGTCAAGTTGAAGGATGCAACCAGCTTCTTCTGAGACTCATGACTAAGGGGGAAGATGGCCCTCAATGGAAATTGAGACATCAGGACAAAAGGTGGCCCAAGCGGGCAGAGAATTTTATTTGGGTCACTGGAGTTTAGTGTACCAGTGAGACATCAAGGTGGAAAAGGTCAACACGTCCTTGGAAGAGGTGTTGGGGCAGGAAGATGTGCAATGAAGCCATGAGCAAGCCAGGGAAACTGAGGCTGCAGGAATGATGGAGATATCCAAGCAGTAGGATCAGAAAAGACCAAAGGGAAATGGAAGATAGCGCTCAAAGGACTGCCTTTAGGCTACCCTTCAGCTGGCCAGTCCTCCACACCTCACTCTCAACATTAAGGTCAACTATCGTTTCTCAGCCTTTTGGCTAAGATCAAAAGTAGTAACATTATGGTCAACCAGATGTCCCCTCTGCTCAGCCCACACTTCCCCATCGTAGGCTCTGCTCTCTGCAGCTGGGCAACCGGGGCTCACGAATCCAACCAGGAGCATTCTGCCTCAGGTGTTGCTCAGAAAAGCTGATGCCTTTACCTGCTGCTACAGGCTGAGTTGTATCCCCTAAAGTTCATAGGTCAAGGTCCTAACTCCCCTTACCCGAGAAGGTAGAGATAGGACCTTTTTAAAACGGGTAATTAAGCTAAATGGGTTTATTAAGGTGGGTCCTCATCTGATATGACCAGTGTTCTTAAGAAAAGAGGAAATTTGGACACAGACTCACAAAGAGGGAAGACTGTATGAAGACACACAGAAAAAAGAGCCATTTCTGAGCCACGGAGAGAGTCTTTTGGAATAACCAACCCCCTGGCACCTGGATCTCAGAATTCCAGCCTCCAGATCTGTGAGAAAACACATTCTGTTGTTTTAAGCCCCCTAGTCTCTGGCACTTTGTTATGGCGACCCTGGCCCTAATCTGCTGCGGTGCGGGCTTTTCTCCTCCTGCCAGCTCCCTCCCCTGATGTAGAGCTTTCCCCCCCCGCTGCCTCCAGCTCTCTGCTCTCCCCGCCCCCACACACCTGCTCCCATCCCTGCAGGATGAGAAAGGAATTCATACGCCCTTCAGACTCAGGCTCCCACTTCATTATTTTAACTGTCTTCTGTGGAAAGGGTAGACAGAGCAGTGTTTTTCCCTTGGCAAAGACTCCTTCTCAGATACATTTGTAGATGGCAGTCCACTTGAACTACACAGCTGGGGCTTAATTGCACCTGGACAACCCACCCCCACTCTGGGCAGCCTGTGCATTTTTTTTTCTCCTTTAAATTGAATGCAAAGGAACAGATGGGATGAGAAATTCAACCACATGTACCTTCCTCCTTTATGCCCCAGTCCCTCTACACACACACACACACACAGGCACTCGCATGCAAGCATGCAGGTAGAGATGCTATTCTTTTCTCCCGGCCAGTGTCCCATCCTCCCAAAAGCTGTGAGCCTGGGGCCCAGGCCACATTCCTGCTCCTCAGCATAGAGAGCCTGACAGCCGAGCATCTCTGGAGTCTACTTGAGTTCTAACTGGATTTCTGCTGCTTTAAAATTTTTACTTGAGGACACAATTGGTTGGAATTTGAGGACGCAGTTGGTTAAGTGACCGCCTTCAGCTCAGGTCATGATCCTTGAGTCCCAGGATCGAGTGCCACATTGGGCTCCCTGCTCAAGGGGAGTCTGCTTCTCCCCCCGACTCCCCCTCCTCTCAGGCTCTCTCTCTCTTGCTCATTCTCTCTCTCACAAATAAATAAGTTAAATCTAAATAAATAAATAAATAAAATAACATTTTTATTTGAAAGCCCTTGATAGGAGGAAGATTAGTGTTCTTCGAGGAAAGCACCACAATTACAAACCCAGATCTCCCTGAAAACTCTGAGCCAATTTAGGTTCTTAAGAACTGAGTTTTAATGAGCCACAGGAAGTGACGATGAGGGTCAGCAATCCTGAGGACTCGGGTGTGGCATCAGGCACACAAAATCCAGCACGACCAACTGGATGTCGTGTGGCTCTTTTGAAGTCTCAGAGCCCTACCAAAAGGGCCCAAGTGTTCTTCCCTTCGCTCTGACCCAGAAGCTCTGAAAAAGCTTTTAAAAAGCTGAAAAAGTCTAATCCTTCATCCCCTGTGAAGTCAGGAGCATTCCATGTCAGGGACTCTTCCCCTTCCTTGGATGTGCCAGAGCCCTGTGTTGTCCCAGGGGTCCCACTCCAAGAATGTCAACATGGTGGAAAGAATCCTTGACTTGGGGCTCACCACCTTAACTCTCACCAAAACAATAGACTTTGTGAATGGACACCAAAACCAGGTGCTGCCACCTCCTGATTAAGTTGTCATGAGTGACCTTAAAGGGTCTCTACTATTCACAGCTGGCTGCAGATCCACTCAGCAGAATGGAGATCAGCTAGGATTAGAGGCACAGGACAAAGCCAGACCTCTGTGGAATCTCTAGGGTGTCTAGAAGAGCCTCTTTTCCTAATGGATTGTCATCACCATGGGACATATGACAATATTGCTTTCTAAACACCTGAGAGGGGGAAGCATGTTCATCTCTTTGAGCAACAAACATTTGTCCACTGCACCTCTCCATTTTGATTTCTAAAAATAACCTTACTGTTTTCTGTGACTACAAATATAATACAAACTAATTTTTTTTTTTAAAAATCTGGCCCTTACAGAGTACTCACTATCACCACCTCTACCTCCTCCAATTTGGAATTCAATTTTTATTTATTTTTACAAAGGTGGATTGAATAGTAGAGCCTCCTTTTCAGCTTGAGTCTTCAGTGAGCAATTGATTTTTGCTGTATTTCCACGTGAGCCCATTTAGCCCTTTTCAAAAACTGAAATATATTCATGGTATTTAGCCATGTTCCTGCTGAATACTGGCGTTGTCTCCAATTGCACTGTCCCAGATGCTCCTGATGTCAGGAGGAATGCTGGCAATAAACATATAATTGAATACGTTTCAGTCTTAAGAAGGAAGGAAATTCAGACATGTGCTATGACATGGGTGAAGCTTGAGGACTTGATTCAAAGTGAAGTAAGCCAATTGCAAAAAGACAAATATTACAGGAATCCACTTATATGCATCACCTAGAGTACTCAAAATTGTAGAGACAGGAAGTGGAATGGTGGCTGCCAGAGGCTGAGGAGACGGGATATAGGGAAGTATGGTTCAATGGGTAGAGAGTTTCAGTCAAATTTCTGGAGATTGGTCACACAACAACATGAATATAACTTAATATTACTGAGCTGTACACACAAAGGTTTAAGATTGGAAATTGTATGTTAGGTGTATCTTAACCACAATTAAAATATTAACAATAAATAGTTTCTTAAATCCCCCCACAAAAAATAGGAATGCCAAGTCCAAAGGTGATTCCAGTTGTCATTTTAAATAGATATTAGCAAAGTGCCTCTTGAAGGGCTGTTCTGGTCTTATTTCCACCGCAGCATGGGAGCCACCCATCTCCCACAATCTCTCCGACACAGGCATCGCCAATCTGTTCTCCATCATGATTTGGTAATGGCAGATGGGACAGAAAGAGGGCATACATTCACACTCCCCTTGAAGTGTAACAAAAGAATGTTCTTTTGTTTAGCCCATCTCAACACTTGAGGGGCCACAAAGTGAATTTGGGTTGCAGAGTTCTACAGGGTAGGTGTGGATCTCTTTGGATGCCTCCGGAAACTCCGGAGTTATTCTAGTTCTTCCCCAGCCCATCCCACTCCCTCACCTTAAAATCATGACTCCAAATATCACAGACTGGCCTACATATTTTCCTGAAACAGCTGTCCCACAGAATCACTAAAACTTGGGTTAAAAATAGCCTCAGTCTCTAAAAGAAGTTTGAGTCCCTGGAAACAAAGCCTGCTTAGAAATGTCCCCACCTCCGTAAAAGGCACACAAAAGCTGACCCGCCTGTGTCCTTTGAGCTAGTCTCTACTCGTGACCACCCCTTCCTGCCCTGGACACAAATCCCTGCCTAAAATCTTTTCCCATTCTTGGTACGTCTATGGAAGAAAAACAGGGAACAAGGGAGGATAGTGCAATTATAAACAAGCTACGAGCTCATGTCCTTATTTCCATATTATAAATGCCCAAATGGGCTCAGAGACTTTAAATAACATGTCTGAATTCTCACAACCAGTGTAAGAAGCCAAATTTCAATCTTATGTCTCACTTCGAAGATACTGCAGTAACAATACCCTGTTTCCCCAGTGCAACCAATCCCCCCTGAAAGGTCCTATCAGGTATTCAGGTCCCATCACCACTGAAGAGGATCAGATGATGTGTCCTAGGGAGAAAACAGAGAATTCTCAATAGGGCTAGAATTCTGTAGCACCAGGAGACGTTTCTAGACAACAACCCACCTAAAGAACGCCCGGTACCTTGTTGATGGCTTCTCCCTCCCCCTTAGCAAGTGGGGAGACACATTTTCCTAGGTGGTGAGTGGGAGTGAGGATCAGCTGTCTACTTTTGTTGGCAGACCTGGTTTCTCTGCTGTGGTAAGGACTGGAAGTTTATCAGGTTAAACAGGAAAGCTTCCCATGGGCTCTTAACCTCTGAGATGTTATGGAGGTTGCCAGATGCAGAGATGGCCTCTGGCTGCCCACTTGACCTTGCACTCTACGGTCCCAATCTCCAAAGCATATTTAGAATGACAAGATCAGATAAAGCCAGCCTCAGTTGCTCAGGAAAGATATTTGTGGCAGAAGGAAGAACAGCTACCTGCTGCCTTGGTTTACCCATCCTCTGAATCATAAACTTAAAGATGATCCCCAGGACACAGATGTCTAGCAATTAAATGGTATTGATCCAGGAGGGCTTTCAGGACATCCCAGACCCCAGATCAGCCTGGTGGAGAAGGCCAGGGATAATTCAGTGTGTGTGTGTGTGTGTGTGTGTGTGTGCGCGCGCACATGTGTGTGTGTGTGTGTGGGATAGAGAGAGACAGACAGAAATTGAGATGTTAAGCATTAAGATAGTTATTATGGCAGGAGAATCTGTGGATCCTGGATTCCTATCCTGCAAGGACCCTGCAAGGACAGATGCAGGAGGAGAAAAGCAGAGGCTGCCAGATGTCTTAAAGGCCAGACCTAGAGACAATGCCACTTCTGCTGTAATCTATTGGCCAAAGCAAGTCATAAGGGGAAGGGAAACAGACTCCAACTCTTGATGGGCAGAATGACACATGCATGCAAGGACAGGAAGAAATAGGCAATAGCTATCTTTGAAATCTACCTACCATACTCCTCAACTCTTATTAGCAGTGAATTTGTGACTGTTCTTTCCATATATTCCACCCCCTTTTCCAAGGAAGTAGCTAGGACTCCTCAGTTTAGGAGTGACACAGGGGCCAGGGGATGCTTTGACCATTAAGGACCTGTACTCACATTCATCACAATACAGTGGGGAGGTGGGAAAACTTCGGGGATGATGGTTGAGTAGTTCAGCTACAGATCCTGGACCAGATGTCCCAGAGCTCCTACCCTCACCAAGTTCAGCTCAGAGGAAGAAAAGTCACCCATCAACACAGACCCCCTGCTAGCTTGGACAGAGTGTGTCAGTAGTGGCCACTATGAACTGAAGGAGAAAGGGCTCTCATCCTTTCACCCATGCCCTCCCAAGATTTGAGACCTCAAGGAAGCAAAAGTTCCCCCAATAATGACTGGGTTGAATTCCCACCAAAAAGGGCTTGGAGTAGGATTTTAATTACTTTAAATAAAATGTGACGTTTCATGTATAACTGAAATTCATGTGCACTGCATTATTGCTAAATCATGAAATCCCAGGATTACCAAAGCCATACTAAAATCTGTTGGAAACACAGGAGACTCATATTCAATGTCATTTGCATTCAAATATCCAAGTGAAATACCTCTCATATACATATTGGGTAAAACCTGGAAGTTGCTTTGCTAGGATTCTAACATTGAGTATTTGCAGCCTTGGTCATTTTCTTATGCCTGGGAGTGATCTCCCCATCCAAGCCTGGAAAATCCTTTCTAAGAGCTCCAGAGAGAGGGCAGAGTATAAGACTTATCCATCTTTTGGCCTCATCCCTCTCACATCCCCACAAGCCATGTGTCCATCAGGCAAGCACTGGATCAACCCCTTGAGAAAAGCCCAGGAGACCTCAAGTCATGAAATCAGAGAAATGAACAGCTGACACACTCCAGCTAGCAGGAGACCTTAATGACAGCCAGGACCTTAAGCACTACTATGCCTTCCTCCTGTGCTGAGAGTGGGTGTGACATAAGATGTAAATTACATGAGTAATTACATGAGATCCATGAGCAGGTGCTCTTGCTATGATCAGTGCCGGTCAGAATGCTTAGCAAACCTGGAGCTCATTTTGAGCTACAAGTGACCACTCTGGGGAAACTGAGGCAGGCCAGCAAGGGAAAGGTAGACATGATATCTGTAGCCCTTGTTTTGGAGGTAGAGGATGAAATGGGATTCAGTATATGAATTTCAGCACTCAGGGTGAAGGACAGGTATACTCAGAAGAGAGTAAAGCCAGCAGCTTTGGGGGCCTTGCTGAGCTTCGCTACCCTCTGGGAATGACTTAGGGCAGCTGCTCTGTCCTGTTCTTAGGGGTCAGAGGCCAGGCTTCCCTGAGTGGCGGCAGGAGAAGACACATTGGTTTCTTGGCCAGACATTCCACTTTCCTATAGGAAGACCCCAGTGCCAGAAACCAAGTGAGAAGTTGAAGTGGGCGAGCTGTGTCAGTGCCCAGGGGCCAATCAGCACACTCTATGTCCTGATACTGGGCAGGGGTGATGGACTTCAGAAAGAACCACTGATGTTTGCTGTTGATCCCAGTGCCTGAGTCCTCCATGGAGAGATAGCTGGCTGGCCTCCAAAAACCCAGTCCAGGTCTCAGCCCTGCCTCAGACAGGCTCTGTGACCTGGGGTAAGGTACATCACCTGGACCTGTTTCCCCACCAACCATCTGAGGTGTCGGCATAGGGCTGTTGGCTTCCATATGAGGGCCATCCATTCCTTCTTCCAACCATTGGAAGACTGAACCCATGCCCCCAGAGAGAATCTGAGGAGAACAAGGGCTCTCAGCTAAGAAGAGTCAGGCCAAATCTTGTGTGTGTTGGTAGGAGCCACCCAGCCCTTCCCTCAGCAGTCCTCCAGGGTCCTAAATACCATTCTGAATGGCTAATGCTGCCTACAAAGAAGTGGAATTAATGTCTGACATAGATCAGAAAGCAGCTGATCATTCACAATGAGGTTTTGGGAGGTGGAAATTCCCTGAGAATTGACCCTCTTGATGCAGGAGAGAGACACTAGCTACATACATGCTTGTCCAGCAGCCAGGTACCTGGGTGTCGGCGGCGGGGTGGGTGGTAGAGAGGGTGGACCACAAGGCAGGCCGGTGGGGGTGATCATGACAGAGCTCCAGCCTGGGGGAACCCCTTGTGCAGGAGAGAGTTAACACAGCCGGCCTGACTGCTCTCTTATGAAAGGCCTGCTTACGAGGCTGCCCCTTGGCTGGTGTCTGGGAACTTGAATTTCTGGAGGGTTCCTGCCATCTCCAGAAGTAATAACCATGGCTCAAAGTACTCATACCGTCTGTACAAACAATGTAGTTTATGCCGAACACCTGCTTTCCTTCTGTGATGCTGTGACTCTGATATATTCTAGGCAGGAGAGGCCTACATGACCAGCCCCCATTAAAAACCTGAGCACTAAGTCTCTAATAATTTTTAATTGGCAACAATTCATGTGCATTGTCACA
The DNA here is from genome assembly GCF_030435805.1 of Mustela lutreola. Taxonomy (NCBI): domain Eukaryota; kingdom Metazoa; phylum Chordata; class Mammalia; order Carnivora; family Mustelidae; genus Mustela; species Mustela lutreola. The sequence continues at coordinate 67,708,618 of NC_081291.1, read as the reverse complement.
CTCATTGATGGGGGAACTAAGCGTGTCCTGTGTGAGTCCACTGGGAGAGGACCCTCAGATGCCTGTACCTGGTATCTGCCCCCAGACTCGGCCCACATGCCTTTTCCCTTTGTGGATGGTGCTTGGCATGCTTTCGCTATAAATCAGAGCCATGAATACAACCCCATACTGAGACCTGTGAGCCTTCCTCGTGAATTACCAAACCTGAAAGTAGTCTTGGGGGTCATACAGCCCCTGTTCTGGATTTCCAGGCAAGGCCAGGACACCAAAGCTCCTGCTACTGGGACGGCTTGCAGATTGAGGTTATTGGTAGGAATTAATGACCCTGTTGCTGAATCCCATTCCTCCCAAACTCCACACCCACATGCTAAGCTGCCCTACGAATTGGGGAGATGGATTCTTAGAAGTGGTTCTCTCCAAGGAGTTCTATCAGACAGTGTTGGAATAGAAGATTGCAGACTTATCTGGCCCAGTTTTGAGCTTCCCGGACCTTGAAGTATAGGATCAGAGGACACTTTGTTTCCTGAGACTTGGCTGTCCTCCTCACCCAATATCAGCAAACCCTGAGATCACAAAACCAAGACCTGAGGGTAAGCAAACCCATGGCAACAACCTACAGAACGACTGGGCTTGGGGCACAAAGGGTTCTTGGGCCATTTGACTCCCCCAAAGGGGAAACTGAGGCCTGTGGGGCTATATAAATGCAGCTGCCACCCCATACAATATGCATTGCTATCACGGCTGCTTTTCCATGTCTCCATCTCCCTCTCACAGCAGACTCTGAGCCCGCATATAGGCACTCAGTGATCTGACCCACCCCAGGTTACACTGTTCAATAAGCATGGGAGAGGATTCAGCTCTGGGCCTCCTGCCTCCCCGGGCTATGTTCGTGTTGGTGGCAGTCCCAAGAGGCAACCCTGAAGAAATTCCTTACAGTCCACACCCCAAATGTTCAGAAGGCACAGGCAAGCCCTCAAGAGACACCGAAACAAGCCATAAGTCCCCGTGGCCAGAGGGGACTGCATTTCAGAAGGCATGGCAAGCTTCCACCGGGATCGGCATCAACCAGCTGACCAGAGAGAACCAGTGCTGGGGCTTACCCTTCACTCTCTAAGTGGAAATTAGAAATAAGTAAATGGATGGCTCCAGGTAAGAGAAACAATTTAACTTTATAAAAATGTGATAATACAGTAAGAGTTGATTGGGTTTTTTTCCTTTTTTTTCCGGCAAGTGAAGTTTATAAAAAACACCTGGAATAAAAATTAGAAACATAACCTAATAAAAATTAGAAACAAGGAAACAGAGTCATTTAGAAAGACAATAAAGAGAAAACAATAAGCAGCAAAAGCAGCAGCAACATGGGGAGAAGGTTGGCTCCGCTGTGCGGACAGAGCAATGAAGGACCAACATAACCCAAGCTGTCCCAGCAGGCTGAGCTGGGGGGCAGGGGAGGGGGTGGCAGTAACCAGGAGCGGCATGAAGGCCTCCAGAATGGGACCACACTGACGGCTGCTGGCTCAGTGGGGGCTGGGGCTGAAGCAGTAGCCTCCTTCAGTCAAGAAAAGAGACACATGTAGGGCCACATACAAACACTTTTTGGAATGTCTGCACCATAGCCAAGGCAGAGTTAAGACCACCTTGGAGAGGCAGGCTGGGAACTACCCCCCCGCAACACTCCCCAGGCTTGCCTCCTAGGGCAGAAGTCCGAGGCTCCCGCCCACAGGATGCGGGAGGAGCTCTGGACTACATTCTGAGGTAGTCTAACCGTGACTTGCACAGGGAGCTGAAAATGATCACCAAAAAAATGAAGAGGAGGGCAGAAAAGGCGCACAGACACATAACAGAAGGGACCTTGCTCTTGCTACAAGTAGGTTCACAGATGACCAGAGGGTGTGGCGGGGGTCACAAGTGGCCAGCATTGGGCCCCCAGGGACCCTGGGCACACACGGCTCTTAAACTACTTGACGCTGCAGCTGTGTGAAAGGAGATGAGGGAATCCGAGGAGGGATCTCCCAGCTCAGAGCAGTGCCAACTTTGCAGTGAGGGGTGTCCCTTGCTGATGACTCACATCACAATGGTGATGCACCAGAGAACCTCTAGCATCCCAAGGTGATTTCCACTATGACTCCTCTCATCTGAACAAATTCTAGGGAGATCACTGCTAGACTTACAGGAGAGAGAGTGATCGGATCAAAGCCACCAGTGAGAGAAATAACGAGAACAAAAAATCAAAAGTGTGGCTAGACTCCCCTACTTTTTAAAACTAATTTACATTCCTTTTCTCATCTGCCCAAGCATTCAGAATTTTAAGTCAAGATGGAATGTTCTGAAGGCTTAAGAGGCAGCAACTGTGCAGACGTTAGTATTTTCTCTGCTTTCCACATTTCCGTGGACGCCTTCGAGGACGGAGCTCACCAAAGTCTTCCACTTCATTTTCATAATCATCTTCCTGAACAATACCTGTTTCAAAAGGAAAAAATATGTGTTGTGATGAGCACTGAGTGTTATACACAACTAATGAATCGTTGAACACTACATCAAAAACTAATGATGTTGGCTAACTGAACATAAAAAAAAAATGGAAACAAAGTACAGAATAGTGATTTCTTTTTTCACTCCACTATTAAATATAACATACTAGAAAACCCTGACATCTCTGTAATCGTTTTAAAATTAAAGTGGGAAAAAAGCCTGATTCAGAGCCCAAGTGAACACCCTTCTCTAGAATTAAGTTCTTACACAGGCAGGTTCCTCTGCCCTCACTTCAGAGACCCTTTAAATGGCAAAGAAATCTAACAAAACCTAAAAACAACCACAAACTTGAGTTGGTATACCAGTTATCTTCTTTATGAAACAATCATAAAGGGCGCCTAGGTGGTTCAGTAGGTTAGGCTTCTGCCTTCAGCTCAGGTTCCTGGGATCGAGCCCTGCATTGGGCTCTCTGCTCAGTGGAGAGCCTGCTTCCCCCTCTCCCTCTCTCTATCTCTCTGCCTGTCTCTGCCTACTTGTGATCTCTCTCTCTGTCAAATAAATAAAATCTTTTAAAAAAAAGAAACAATCATAAAAATCATAGTCCCAGTAGGCACTATATTCTAAAGATTTTTACTGCCATAGATATTTATGCCAGGTCCCTTCTAGTTTTTCCCAGCTCTGGGGTCAGGATTTTCCAGTAGTATAACGGATTAGGAGGACCCAGAGAAGAGAATTTTGGGACACATGAAATACACAGAGTAAGAAGAAATAAAACCCGGCCCGGAGCAGGCAACAATTGGGATGGGCAGGAGGTAAGACTTCCTAGTTGATAAAGAATTTGTCAAGGTAATTCTCACTGTCAGGAGAGAAACTTGACTTACTCCATATAAGCCCTTAACCCTCTATGGGAAGATCAATGCAAGTTTCTCTAAAAATTTTGTTTGCTTTGCTCACAAATATGTTTGTTTTATATCCCCAAGTCCCAAACAGTGCTGATACATACTAGATAGTCAATAAATATTCACTGTCCTACGTGAATGGTTGACACAGGCAGGCATATGTACCAAGAGAAGGCTTTTCAATACTCTGTCTATCCTTGGGAGTCACTGTACTGCATGTGAGTAGTGACTGAATGTCATCTATAAGAGCTCCCGAGTGGCAAGACGTTGTCGAAAAAGCAATTAAAGCGAGCCCTCACAGTCAGATGGAGAAACTCAGATTCTATGTTGCTAATAATCTGACTGACTGGGGGCAATGCTCCTGGACAGTGACTGGCCACTACTGACATCTTAGGCAAGCCTACGTCACACTGACCTGGGAGTCCACAGAATCAAGAATTACAACACCCAGAGCACCATCCTGGCTTAAAGGGCTGCTTACCTTCCTCCTTTAAGCGGAGTTCTGTCTTCATCAGCCACTCCCGTGCATCCCTGACTGAGGGGATCAGAACGTTGACCAGCCGAGCCATCACTTCCTCTGCTACAGACACCAAAGAACAAGGGCTCTAAGTGACGGGGCTACAGCAGAGACCAGACTACTCAGTACTAGAGCCAAGGCCCCCACCTCCCAGGAGCCTGTCTCTGTGTTTCCCCAGAGAGGTGCGATGGGGTGAGGACCCACAGCCACCTCCTGCCAGCACAAACATAAACTACAATTAAATGCAGCCTGACACCATCACCTGTGTGTCTATAGAGATTCCCAAGAGGAAACCTCTTAAGGAGGCTTTGTTCAACATGTCACTAAACCTTAAACTGGAGTGTCTGGATTACAGAATAAGTTTTAAACATCTAATTTCACTAATTTTATACATAACATGACTTCCACTCAGTGTTGCTAAGAAATAGCTAATAAGGAAGTTAGAGGAAATCTGATTCAAAGGTCACACAAGAATTCTTATTGTTAAAGATTCATACTGGGTATGGTTTAAGAACCCTCCTAAAAGGAAGACACCAGCTACACACCTCCGGATCTTAGTCAAGGGTTCAGCACAGAGTAGGTGTTCAAGAAACAGTCACTGATGAACAGATTGGAAGCATACAGAGTTTCCTCAAGACTGAACGTTCTCCCTATAACCTTGCCACAGAACTAGTTAGCCAGCCCTTTTTCTTGTCTGTAGTGCCAAGGAAACCATCCTGGCCCAAGATAATCCCAGTGTTTTAACTGGGGGCCAGGGAGTTCAAAGAATGGGGTTTTGCTGTAATTTGAGAACACATGTTCCTCACTTGTGTCTCTGCCAAGGCTAAGTTCTGTTATCCCCGGGACAGACCTCGCCACCACAAAGGACTTGACTCTGACCTGTGTTCTCAAAGTCTGGGCTCTACCAGCTCCTGGGCCCCCATTTCTAAAGACCCCCTTACCGCCAGCCCAGGCCTTGCGCCTGTAGAGGTCCTCCACTGTATCGGAAACCTTCTTGATGTTCTCTTGGACCTTCCTCTGCAGCATGTGGCTGTGCTCTTTGGAGCCCAAGTGACTGCGGATCCACATGCTCTGCTCAATGTCCTGCACCACCAGCTTGCCTTCAACAATGGCTGGGTCCACCTTCTCCTGGAAAAATTCGGAGTACTTCTGGTAGGCCACCTGCTGCCTCTGATGACCTTCTAGGTGGATGTGCTGCTCGTAAGACTCGCTATTCCTCTCCCGACCCTCCGGGTCTCCTGGCTCGGCCCCGGAAATGGCCACCACCTCTGAAGCCTCTCCCTCAAATGCTTTCCCGGGGCTGAAATAGTTGTCGGGACCTCGGGTGAACTTCACCCCACACAGGTCGCACTGGGTCCTGTCGACGTCAGCCTTCTTGAAGTTCCCGGCCCCGGGCTCCCTGGTTTCCTCCCGGAAGCACTCAGTCTGCGCACTCACCCTTCTCCTCCAGCTGATGCACAGGGACACCACCAAGCAGGCCCTCCTCAGCTTCCGCTGGATGGAAGCCTTCCGCTGCTTCTGGGAAAGGATGGCAGCAAGGAGGCGGTCCCGGTCTTCCAAGGCTAGCTCATCCGTCTCATCCTGACCAAACTCACACTCTGGCTCAGCAAAGTAGTCCACAGAGTCCATACAGAGCAGGCGGCTCAGTTTCACCTCCTCGTGATAGAGGCCGCGTACCACGGACCCCTTGGTGTGTACACTGTCCCACCGCCAGTGGCAGTCCATGAGGTACTCTTCGTCCCGTTCAGAGAGCAGGTCCTGCAGCGCCTCAGCCACAGACTTCACATTGACCGCCATTAGCACCCGCTTGACCACCTTCAGGAGCCTCTCGGGAACCTGGTCCGGGCGGTCCATGCTCATCAGCTGCAGCCTCGTCTGGATCTCCTGGAAGTGGCGGTACAGAAGAGGTTTGCAGTACGGCTGCAGAAGCTCCTCGGCATTCACCAGCATCACCAGGCACAGCACCAGAGTCCGCTCGGCCTCTCCAGACACTACATAGTCTATCTCACCAAAGGCATCGAGCAAGACATTGAAGTTCACATTCTCATAGCCACAGAGCACCTTGACGAGGTAGGAGAGGTGGAACCGGAAATCCTGAATGGCTCTTGTCACGTCCTTGGGTTTGTATTCCTGAATGATGGAGAACACGTCCCCGAGCTCCCTTTCCTTCTTGCTGAACAGAAACTCCCAGTAGTGCAAGAGCGCAATGTAGCTCTTGGGGAGGCACAGGATGGCATTCTTCCAGAGGCGCGCCAGGACCACCGCACAGTGGACAAACTGGAACTCCAACAGGGCCACCGTATTCCCGATGCTGGGGATGAGCGGTTCTTTGCACCTCTTGACCAGGACATTCATGAAGCGGAAAAAGAGCCTCTTGTAGTCTTCTGGGTTCCGGTATACATAGAACTGATCAATGCAGTTCTCCAGCAGCCGGATGAAGCAAAGGTGGGTCTTCTCAGTACTGTCATCATCCTTGTTGGGTGCCAACATGCCGAATTTTCCTTCTATTCCCTTCATCTTGCTGCCTCTCCCCCTGCCCCTTTCCTCTTTTTCAGCCTCTAGAGCTTTGAGTTCCCTGTTGTAGTTGTCCTCCTCCTGGTGGAGAAGCTTTTCAAACTCCTCTGGATAGTTGGAGGAGACAAGGAAAGCCTGCATGGCACTCAGCCACAAGTCTGTGGACTCCCGGCGGCTTCGTGCCCTTTCGTTTTGAAACAGGAAATGGATATACTCTTTCAGAGCAGATCTGCAGGATCGAAAGGATTTGTAATTTGGTTTGAGGATTTCTTTGCATGCCATGGGGTTTTCTGACAACACTCTCTGATGGAAATGCTTAGGGAAGAGGACATTCAGGAAGGATTTACAAAGGCCATACATATCTGTAGGCAAAATATAACTAATTTCTTCAAGTTCTTCTGCTAAGATTTTAGGGAAGACTTTTTTGGCTTCCAAAAACAACCCACTGATGGCCACCAAGTGCATTTTTGACTGAACCAAACACTTGGCCTCACAACGCCGCAGAGGCCTGTGGAAATCTTTACAGTTTTCATCCTCACATTTCAAGCCTACAATAAACCTCATGCAGACCCCTGGGTAGGTCTTCCCAAGCAGGCTCTGTGTGATCTGACACAGCCTGCCCAAAAGGTGTTTATTGAGGGCTAATTTCACTTGGTCAGTCATTATCAAGAAATAGTCTTTAGTTTTCTTTTCCCTCAAGTTCAAATCCAGGTCAAAAATTATTTTTAATATGGGTCCAGGGTCGTTCTGAGCTATCTGGCAATACTTGGCATCCACCTGAGAAATTCCAAAAAACTCAAAGCAAGACTTGACCATCTCCTTCTCGGCATTGTTGGTCACTCTTTTGAGGGCCCTGACAAGATTGAGGAGGACTTCTAGGCCTCCTGGAGCCAGGGCTAGGACCTTCTCAGCTTCAGCCTCACACTGGCTGGCAGCTTCGTAGAGTGCCTCTACCACTCCAGCTGAGTGATTGAGTGTGTCAAACTTGAAGAAGGCATCCTTGAGCTTTTGAAAGTCTCTCAGGATTACACCCTGGAGGAACTGGGCCTCAGCGATGCCAGACAATTGATTGGTTTGATAGCAGAGGTCAAGGGCTTCTCTCAGAATGGCCTTGGTGTGCTCTACATCTGAATCCCTGGCCACATTGAGGCGGGCAGCCCCCAGCAGACAGGAGGCCTGAAAGTCCTTGTCGGCAGTGAGCCTGGCAGCCTCCAACAGGCAGCCATGTTGTTTCATCAGCAAGGCAGCCTCTTCTCTCCGACCCTCCCTGTTCAGCAGGTCTGCAGCTTCTGCCAGCCGTCTGCGAGACTTCAGGAACACCAGCTGGTCTTCTGTGTCTAGCTTCGAGAGGACAGCCATCATCTCCTTGATCTTATTTGCACTCAGGTACTTTGCTGCCGCTTCCAGGTAAAACTGACTGGCAGAATAAGACAGCTTGGATATGGGAAGGGTCTTGGCCCTTAGCATTTCTTCATACCTACAATGACAGACAACACAAATGTCAACTCATTACCACCCAATAGAAAGTATTCTCCAAAATACAGCACAGAGTCAGTTAACTACAATTCCCACATATAGATATAAATTACAAAATAGGACCTAAACCAACCAGCATCTTTACAAAGCTTCATTTCACACAGATAGAATTAATTCTTTATTCTCCAAAGGAACCAAGCGTTAGTATACTTAATTAATGAAACATAATAAAGTTGCAACCTAAGCAAAGGGAAGCTAGGTCTCAAAGTCGATTTGAGGGGCAATAATTATGCATAATCAAAATTATCCCTAAAAAAAAAAACAACTTAAACATTCATAAAAACATGATAATCATTTTGGGTCTACAAATTCCATTGAGTCCGAGACAGGACTAATGAGAAAGAATGAAGATGGAGACTGCACACATTCCAGCAGGACATTAACCTTCCTCTTATTACCCAAACTGTGATTTTTCTCTTCTACAGGTATGCATGTGGTTGAGTTAGAGTGAGATTAATGAGGCTCTGAATGCTCCCCTTTAGTCTGCTGATCAAAGTCAATATATCCCACTCTGTAGTCCCACAGTTTTCAAGGCACTGGAACAATCCAATAAAACATGCTTGCTTTTGAACTCTCATTGGATAAAATCCATCTCATCACAACCAGGAAAGTGCCCAGGTGCCTAATGATGCCCCAGAGTTATGCTATAAACATCAGGTTTCCTAGTAGAACAGGTTTCCTATGAGGGGTGTAAATAAAGATGAAGAAAGGGAGTATACTTCACATGTGAGCACTGGCTGATGGAGTAAGGAGTAGTTTTAGCAAGTATAAAGAACTACCAAGGTATTTTCTTTTCAAATTTAAAGTGTCCTTAAAGCACTTTGAGTCAGGCCAGGTAGCAGTTGAATTCTACACCTAGTATGCATGGTGTTCAAAAGACACTCAAATAGATCTAGTGTGAGGCTTCAGTTAATACTCAGATTACACTCAGATCTCAACTTAACACATCATTAGAAACTCTCTGTTGTATACCTCAATAAAGCTGAAAAAAATAAAGAAAAAAGATGTTTCTGGGGAAAATCTGTGACTATTTAAGGTTCCTCTGGAAAACTGAGGACAGAAGGTTAAATAACTAATTAAAAGTTTCTTTAAAAAAAAAAAAAAAAAAGCTCTCAGTCGGTTTTGTCATGTCATATGAACTCACAAGGGAATTGGCCTGGTCAATTACTCCCACCACCACTGCAGAGCACCCTGATAACTGGATACCCAATAAATGTCACAGCTGGCATCCTATTATGGACTGATAGTTTGTGTCCCTTAAAATTCATACATTCAGGCCCCAACTCCCAGTGTGGTTGTATTTGGAGTTGGAATCTCTAAGGAAGTAGGTTACAGGGGCGGTGCCCTGATTCAACAGAAGTAGTATCCTTAGAAGAAGACTCCAGAGACGGTCACCTGGGTGGCTAAGTTGTTTGGGCATCTGACTCTTGGTTTACTCAGCAGGGGGGCCTGCTTGAGGATTCTCTCTCTCCCTCTGCCCCTCCCCTCAGCCATGCACACAAAAATAAATTAATTTTTTTTAAAAGAAGACGATACCAGAGAGTGAGTTCTCTTGTGTTCTCGTCTCTTCAAGAGCCAAGGAAAGGCTGCATGGGGACACAGGGAGAAGTCAGCAATCTGCAAGCCATTGAAAGAGCCCTTAGCAGTAGCCCTGCTGGTCAGAGCCTTGATCTGAGACTTTTAGCTTCCAAAAGTAGGAGAAAATAAATTTCTGTCGTTTAAGCACCCCAATGTATGGCATTTCATTACAGTAGCCTGAGCTGACTAATACACAGCCATTACATATATCCCATATATAACAGTACCACAGACCTGGATAGAAGAATATGCTCATTTACCAGCCATGGCCCTGAATGCCTACTTTCATTTCCAAAAAAAAAAAAAAACCTCAAGGTACTGAGTACCTTTATTGAGGTACTGGTTGTGCAAGTATATTAATTTGTGAGAATTATGTGTACCTTTTTGAATATATATTGTACTTTAATAAATATATATTATATATTATACTTTAATAAAAGCTGACTTAGAAAATAAAAATCTGAAGTTTGAACATCTAGGTCAAATATGTTCATTTTGCCATGTGTATAATTTGGTAGAAAGCCAAAAATAAATAAATAAATAAATAAAGTAGAACCAAACCACACCCTATTTTCCCAGGAGCTAAGAGAGGACTCAAACTCCTGCTCAACAGAAATGCAGGCTAGCAGACTCTGATTCTAGCCGTCCCATACACCAGGAAGACCTCCTAGGGGGCATCAATAGCATGCTATTTCTATATTCCTTGTCAGCCATGAACCCCACCATCTCCACTTCACCTTTGGAATATGAACTGGGCTAAAGGCTCAAGAAGGCCTCCAGTGGGTCAAGTATAAAACTTATGAGGGTATGTGTTCACACATATCATACACATAGGTATGAGTGCATGGCTGAGGATCTGCCAGTAGATTGTAGTAAAGCAAAATCCTGACGGCCCACTAGTGCTCTTACCTTTATCTATCCAGTCAGCAAAACTGTGAACTCAGCAGGTAAAGGTGGAGAGGACAGAACCATCATTAAGCACCATGTGTGTTACGTACACACCTGTAACACACCGTTCACCTTCTTCTACCCCCTCTCCTCATCACACAGTGTCGAAGCTTACGAAAAGAGTAGAGTATAGGAAATATACATATACTGAGACTGCATATACTAAATGCACTGCAATGGCTATCAATGAGGAGAGAACCAGAATGAAGACTGGCCATGAAGAGAAAGAGGATAAACAAACTAAAACCGATGATGGGTTTGCTGTGAAAAGATTATATTCCACTCTTTTTCCTCCCACACTTCCCATTCAACTCCTCGGTTAATCCATTAGGCTTAGCTCTTGCCTTCAAGGAGCTCCGGCTCCGACAGATGCTCTCCAAGGAGCATCCAGTACTGATGCCACCACTCAAGTGGAAGGACGACTTTGGCAAGCCACTTGAGAAGAGCAGGATAACACCATCCAGGGCAGGCCGACCCAGTGGGGCAGTGGAAGGGAGGGAGCAGGGTGGAGGAAGGGAGAGAATAAAACTACCTACTTTTCCACTGCGATAGCAGCTTCTTCAAAGAGCTCCTCTTGGCAGTACATTTTAAGTGCTAGATCGAATTCCTGAATCTGCTCAAAGCATCTGAAAGCATCTTTGTAGCACTGGCTTCGCTTATAGAAACAGGCAGCATCTCTTATCTAGGACAGAGTAAAACATACTCTTAGAGTATTCATAGCATAACTTTTTATCTTAAAAATAAGCCAACATCATGAATAATAATGTCTGCTATTTGTTAGGATCCAGCAAAAACACTAAGACATAGATAATATTAGGAAAACAAATCTGATATAGAGAGAAAAACAAAGTTAAATCCCAACCTCACACCACACACAAATTTAACCTTCAGATAGGTCAAAGATCTAAATATGAGAGCTATTAGAAGAAAATGTATGAGAATATCTTTGTGACCCTGAGGTAAAGAAAGTCTTCAACAAAACCCAAAACACTCAAACTTCAGGGGAAAAACTGATGGATTTGATTACATCACAACTGTTGAACAAAGGGCATGTGAAATAGAGTTAACAGAGAAAGGGCAAACATCAACACCTAGATCAGCATTGTCAAATAATCTTACCATGAAGATGGAAATGTTCTACATCTATGCTAGCCAATATGGTAGCCACTAGCCACATGTGAATAGTGAGCACATGAAATGTGGATAGCATAACTGAGGAACCAAATTTTTTATTTTGTTTCATTTTCATCAGTTTTAACCTTATTTTTCACCTCTGGCTAATGGCTACTATATTAGACTGGACAAGTCTAGAACATTAAATGAATTCCTACAACTACAAGAAAAAGACTCCTGGAAACCCAAAAGAAAACTAGGTAAAGGATATAAAGTGGCAGGGGGGAAACTTGAATGACTAACAAATTAATGAGGATGCTCCAACTACACTAATAAAGAAATGCAAATTGAAACCACAGTAAGATACACCCATGAAGTTTGGCAAAATTAGAAAAATCAGAACCCACTGAATGTGGTCAAGAAGGTGGGGCACCTGGAATCCCAATGCACAAACTGGCACAGCTGTTCTAGAAAGAAAAGTGGCTTACACCTTCACTTAGTGAAATTAAGTACATACATACTCTAGGGCCAGCAAGGCCCATTCAAGCTGTACCCAGGACCGGAAGGAGGTGCAGTGCTATATGTGGCAGCCAGAAGTTGGTGGCAACTTGGACGTTCACCACTGGGGAAATGTATAAGTCAAATGCAGGGATGCCCATTGAAGAAAACTCTCAGGGTTCTGAAACCTGATCAGACCTTAACACTAAAGTAGGGCATGAAAAACGTAAAAAACAAAACAAAGCAGAAAAATATGCCATCTAAACAAGCTTAAAATATGTATGTATAGAAAAATTACTATCTGCTCTTCAATTATGCATGCAAATGGGGGTTCCACATTAAATGCACTGGAATGGCTGCCAGTGAGGAGAGAATGGGAACAGACACCAGCCATGAAGAGGAAGAGGATAAACAGAAAAAAACCACCAGTGGGTTTGCTGTGGACACAAAATTATATCCCACTCTTCCTCCCACAATTCCACCAGCCCCTCGGACAATCCTTTATGCTTGGCTCTCCCAACGTTTGTCCAAATTCCCTTCCCATCACCTACACCACCCTCATGGCAACCCAAACCATATCATCCAGCCTCAGCCACTGCCTGTCTGCTTCTACTCTTGCTGCCTACCAACCTCTACCCAGAGCATCCAGACAATGAGCTCCATGTTCTCCAGCAGTCAGAACCTTCCACTGTCTCCTTGTCACATATGAACAAAATCCAGTCCCTACCACGGATGTCGAGGCCCTACCTGATTTGCTCCTGCCACCCTCTCTGGCTCATTTTACCACTTCTACCCACTCACTCTGCTCTAGCCCAACTAGCTGTTCCTTGTTGTTCTTCAAGCTCTCCCACATGCTCCCACCTTGGTGGGCTCTTGCCTGCAAGCATGCTTTGGCCTGCGATGCCCTGAAGCAATTCTCTCAGTCTCTGCTCAAAAGCCAGCTTCCTTAACTACAGAGAACAAACTGAGGATTGCTGGAAGGAGGTGGGTGGGGGATGGGCTTGATGGGAGATGGGTATTAAGGAAGGCACTTGTGATGATGGGCACTGGGTGTTATACGTAAATAGCGAACCAATGAACTCTTCTCCTAAAACCAATATTGAACTGCATGTCAACTAACTAGAATTTAAATTTTTAAAAAAAAGAACAAACAAAAAAAGGCAGCTCTCTGCCCTCCCCCTGCCTAAAACAGCAGCACCTGACACCTCTCTCCCCTCACCTAGTTACCTAGCCTCATCAGCCCTGGCGTCTCCTATGCTAGACTGTCAAGTCGGTCATCCCTCTCCCCCACGAGGAAGGAAAGGGAAGCTCTCTCAAGGCAGGGGCCCCTCTGCTGCCAACTGCTGGCCACTGAGCACCCACAGTGCCCGGCACCCAGTAAGGGCCCATCTCTTTGTTGAATATTTCATTTCATAATTCTAACTAGTGGTACCTGACGTCCAAAGAGAAAACAAAATCCAAGTGAAACAAGACAAAACACATACACCAGGCCCTTTAATAAATCTTAGCTGGCTTTTATTTTTCTAGACAATCTACACCAAGTGCCAAAATACAAAGAAGATTCAGGTATGAGGTTCTTTAGTGTCCAGAGACCTAACAGAGCAGGGAGCATCTAGGCCCATCTCAGCCACAAGAATACAATCCCAGAACCAGAGCACCTACCACCCCATCTCTCGTCCACTCCTGACAATGCTGATTACTCAGAAGGAAAACCCCAAGTGGGAATGCACGCCCTTGTAGGTGCCAAGAATGTGCCTAACCAGAGAGAGAGAGCAGCGGGATGGCTAAAGAAATTGCCCTGCTCTACACGCTCTGCTCCCAATGGGAGGAGTCCCCACCTGCCATCCTGAGCAAGGGCCTTAAGAGGTTTCCAGGGAAACCATGTTACTCTCAAGAAAGAGGCAAGAAGCAGGTGATGCAAAGGAATCCCTGGGGGAAAAAAAAAGGCTTGCACCTCCAGGGCCCCATCACAAAACATTTGTTTGTGGGGGTAGCACACATGTGGGAGCTGGGAATACGGAGGAGATTTGGTCTGAGGATGTTGATAAAGGCTGCCACCAAACTGATCAACTTGAACCATGCTGGTTAGTTTGGTGGGAGGACCACATGACACCAGCTCAGGTTGGACCCCCTTCCAGGGAGGAGCCTAGGCAAAGAAAGGAATGAGACCATCCCCGGGGTGGGGCTTGAAGCTGCTAGAACATATGGGGGAGAGGAAAGAGAAGACCTGCCACCAGAGGTTAAGCCCTGGAAGGAGAAGGAAACAAGGAAGGCTGTGTTTCCAGGAGCAGGATGGCCCCCACATTTTGAAGGCACTGAAGTCCCTAGGAAAAGAACATAGGCTGTACTTATGGCCTCTTGGTCCCCATGCCTCCTACTTTCTGAGGAAGAGCTTGCCAGGCTGGGGGAGGCAGGTGGGCAGTGTGAGTAAGGAGAAAATCTCTGACTCAGTCATGGCAGGCGCTGGTGGGTAAAAAGGGGAAGAAAAGGCTTAGGCTGCTTCCCTGTAGCTGTCACCACTTAGGGTCCAGGTGGTGGCACGGGAGACGGAAGGGTTGGCAGCTAGGGAAGGTGGTAAGGTTGGAGGCAACCCTAGTTTCTAGAATCTTAGGACCCAAACTCCCACCCACCCTGAAATCCCTATATCTCATCCCCATCTCCCACAGCCTAACAAGTCACATCTCCTAATAAACATGGGGCAGGGCAGGAAGTACCAGGAGGGCCTTATGGTCTTTAAACAGACTTGGGGCCACACTTCAAAGTCCTCAGCAGGTGACATCCCCACCCCACCCAGTATGCAGGGTGCTCTGAGGATCCAGGAGCTAATACATTTCACAGAGAGATGTGGAAACCTACCCCTTCCTGGAGGGACATAAAGTCCCTATAGCAGTGGGGGTGGGGGGATGCAGTAGCCCCAGCTGGGCTTTCTAGAGCACAGGTTTTCAAGCCACCGAGCTCTACACCTCCAGTCCCTCACAACTGATACACTGGAAATGAATCGTGTGGGGTACAGCATGGTGGCTATAGTTAACACTGTCTTGTCTGTTTGAAAGTTACTAAGAGAATAGATCTTAAAAGATCTCATCACAAGAAAAAAAAAACTTTGTAATTCTGTATAGTGATGGATGTTAAAGAAACTTAGTATAGTGATCATCTCACAAAACATCCATATATCAAATCATTGTGTTGTACCCCTCTCACCGATAGCATTTTACATGCCAATTATAGCTCAACGATAAAAAAGACAAAGGAATCGCTAAAAAAAATCATCACCACTTGCACGTTATGGCAATGCCAAAGTGCTGTAACAGTCTCTCACTGGTTACTTTCATCTTCAGTGTTAATCTCATTGCAGACAAATAAAAATTTGTGGCCCGCCACCAGCCTGCCAGCCATTCCATGAGTAGTTGTTTTAGACTGTGCTTTCTGCAATGATGGAAATATTCTGTAACAATGAGCACTTGAAGCGTGGCTAGTGAGACTGAGGAACTGTATTTGTAATTTTATTACATTTTAATTAACTTAAATTATAAATTAAATAGCGACACGTGGCTAGTGGCTACCAGATTGGTTGGCATAGATATAGAGCAACTGCTGAGAACACGGAAAAACTGCCATGTCAATGCCAGGCCATTCACGCAGGCAGACTCCAGACCGAACGTGGAGGACAGGAAGGCAGGAATATCCCAAAACCCACCTCCCCTCTGATTGGAAGAGCTGGCCTCCCTGTGATTAATATCAGGTGAAACATCCACACAGGTGTGGACATGCATGCGCACACACATCTTTGGAGCTATGTAAATGCTCCGGCAAGTGGAGAGAGAATGTCTGCCCTACAGTCCTCAGAGCCGACCTTTCTCTCTTGCGAGGCCTGGAGCTCTTCCCTGACACAAGCAGGGGCTGAGGGAGCCCAGTTCTCCCTGCGGCAGCACGGGCTGGGTCCATACCTTCCCCAGCCTCTCACACAGCTGGGCGGACAGCTGGAACTCCTTGGCGTAGCTCAGGCACTTAAGAGACAGCTTTGGCTCCTTGCATTCCAGATAGGTCTTGGCCAGTTCCAAGTACTCCACCTGCTTCTCCCTGAAGAAGGGAGAGAAAATAGAGTACCCACCGAATGGTGACCTAGCCCCAACAGATCCCACCACCTGATCTCACCAGAGCAGCCCTGAGATGACCCCCGGGGAGTCTTACTTGGGGCTGACTTTCTTGGATTTCATGTTCAGGGCGGTGTTGTGGGCCAGCGCCAGCTTCTCTTTCTCAAATGCACCTCCTTTTTGGTAACACTTGGCTGCGACCTAAAATGGGCAAAAAGTCTTGATTCCCAGCAAGGGAATGGACGTGACATACAGAACAAGGGTTAAAGCACATGTGCCATGTTTGCACTGACAAGGGAATGATTCTCACTCCAGCCACGCCTGAGGCCGAGGAGCAGGAATGTGCTGATGAGCTTAAAAAAAAAAAAAAAAAAGGCCCCACAGGCTAAAACCCAGTAATGTTACCAGCAAATACTTTTCCACACAAAGGTTCCTTTTGAACACGCCCAGAGAGGTGCCTGGGTGGCTCAGTTGGTTAAGCATCTGCCTTTGCCTCAGGTCCTAATCTCAGGGTCCTGGGATGGAGTCCGGCATTGGGCTCCCTATTCAGCAGGAATCCTGCTTCTCTTCCTCCCTCTGTCCCTCCATCCCCACTCATGTGCACATGCGTGTACTCTCTCTCTCAGATAAATAAAATCTTGAAAGTGCCCAGAATCCATGGAAAAGCAATACGGGATATATTTTTATAAGCTGCCATAATTAACACCCTTACTTAATCTTCCAGTAGCCATGTGTGAGAAGTTTCATCCTTCTCATTGTATACATGGAGCCATGGGCCTAAAGTCACCCAGTGGCTCTTCTGGGTCCCACACAGGTTTTCTCTAGTCAGTAACTACAATGGCTAAACAACTGTGTTGGTAGAACAGCCGCAGCACAGAAATGGGGGTAGAGATGGGGATGGAGATGAAGTCACCACACATTCCAGAAGATAACTGGTTAGATCCCTGGCTCATGCAGTCTATGTTGAGCAAGTAGAAGGTGGGCAGACGGGCATCACAGGAATGTTGACTGGACCCCCATTCCTGCCAGCAGAAAGTTGCTCTTCTAAAGCAGGAATGCTGAGACCATGTCTCAAAGCACAGGCTGGAGGACAGAAAGTCACACTTGGTCCAGCATGTAAAGATTAGGTCTCAGTGTGGGCAGGGGAAAGATTAAGTAGAGAATATGACATCTTGTTCCCTTGGGCTCTTTGCTTCAGCTTCCCCAGCCTCATGCACCTCCTTACATTCCCAAGATCTGTGCCACACTCTTTCCCACCACAGGACCTTAGCACATGCTAGTCCTTCTGATTGAAATGCTCTTCCACCCCCTTCTCTGCCCAGTTAACTTCATTCATCCTATAGGCCTCAGTTCTCGGCTCCTACTTAGAGCAGCCTTCCCTGGCCTCCCTGTCCAGAACAGGTGGTTCTAGAGGCAGCTAGTCTCTCCCATGTGATACCTACAACAACTAGAGCTGGACACCCTTCTGAGTGTCTGTCCGGCTCACCATCACACCCCTGTAACCCAAACATGATGTTTGGCCCACAGTTCAACAGTAATTTATTGAATGAATCTCAAGTGATTGCCATTTTTTATGGTGGTTTTGGAATGTTCACTGACAGGCATCCAAAAACTCAATAAATCCACTGAGTCCTGAAATCCTTTACTGGAGTCAAAATAAAATCAGGTGAAGAGAAGGCTTTTTATTACATTCTCATCTGTGCCAACTCCCATAGAAAGATTTTGGACTCAAACCTTCAAAAGGCTTTTTTAAAGAATTGGACACCCATGGGCAACATGTCTGGGTTAAGACCAACAGTGTTCTGAAGGGAATAAAGGGAAAGGCTATCTAGTTTTCCAATTTCATATCCGTACCTGCTACTATACTATCCCTCCCTTCCCTCCCCGAAAAAGATCTTGGTTTTATAACAGCAGCCAACTTATAACAAGGATGGGCAGTGAATAAAGTTTCAGAGCTCTGTCAGCCTCCAGCAGGTAAATACTACGGACTTACGGAAACAATTTGCCGACACACCCAAACACACAACAATGTGCATTCTGTTTTCTCACCCCGTGGGACTGGTTGCAAGGTGGCGACAGTCCTTCTGTCCTCCCTGTATCCACCCACGCCCCTTTACTGTGTAATTCTGCAGCTTCTCCCAACAAGACTGCTGCCTATGTCCCCTCCCTTCAGATCTGGGCTGTGATCTGCTCTGGCCAACAGAACGTAGCAGAGGCGACACAGGGCCAGCTCCAAGGCCAGGTGTCAGAGGGCCCCCTGTGCTCCTCTGCCTTTGAACGCTGCTGGGGCATCAGTTGAACAAGCCCAGGCTTGCCGCTGGAGGATGAATCACGTGAATCAGGAGCCCCATTCACCCCCATCATCCGAGCCAAGAGCTCACCATGCCCCGAAAGTAGACCGGCTTGCTGGCTGGTTACAGAGTTCCGACATGGCTCCCCCAGCTGAGACTACAAAAGCCATTCCGCTAAACTCAGCTGTTGGCTAACCACCTGCAGCACTCCCCTCTCCCTCCCTTGCGTGATGGCAGGACCTCCCTCCCATGAAGGGCTAAACCTGCAGGATGGGACTGCTCTCCCAGACTGCCTCGAAACAGGCATGGCACGTGACCTAGCACCAAGCAGTGAGATGTAAAGAGAAGTCCACAGCGGACTTCACGATCAAGAAAAGAGACCTACGAGAAGAAAAGCCCTGCCTGGGATGCTGCCCAGGGGAACAGCCAGCTTGGCACTGCGTCAGTCATTAGGTTATCAGACGAGCCTCACGTGACACAAGGAAGAACTGGAAGGAGACAGGGCCCATGATGAGTTTGTTGAGCTGGAAGTGTCTGCGCCTGGCAGGTGGAGACTTCGTCACCACCGTGTCCTGGGAAACACACATGCCATGGAACTGTGGGATGTGCAGGGATGCACATGGTTGGGAGAGGGATGGGGCTCGTCGTGCTGGTTTCACTATTTCCAGAGCACCGGCAGAGGGAACGCTGGCCGGAAGAAGGCTGTGCAAGCTCACTAGGGTGGCCTGTGGCTGAGACTGGTCAACTCAGTCTAGATTTAAGGCTTCATCCCTGCTCACCAGACTCAGCTTGGGAGTCAAGTCCATGTCGGATCAATTTGAAAAACAAATGACCAATCTGTGACTATTTTTAAAATGCAGTAGGATGGCAGCAAAAATGTTTAAACACAGAGCACAGGAGGGAAAAAAAATAAGCAGAAGGCTCTGTCAGTGGGCCAGAGGTCTTGACCCTTCATTTTTGTGGCAGTCCAGCTGACGCTCCGCCACAGTGAAGGGTTGTCATGCTTGCCCTGCAGAAGGAGCTGGGCAGGGAGCTCTCCTCATCGCAGGGTGGCCTGATGTTTCTGAAGAAGCAGCACAAGCACCACAGCCTTCACCCTTTCATGGTGACAAGCATAATGGTGGAAAACCAGCCTGTGAGGCCAGATGAGGTCACCAGTCACAAAGACCTCCCCCTCCCCTTACCTTCCAGCACTGGTGCTTAGCGTAATAGTCTCCTTGCGCGATCCACTCCTCAGGTGTGGAGGTCTTAACAAACATGCTGTCATCCAAGTCTAAAATGAAAAAAGAAGAGTGGGCTTGCTTCTCTGGGTGTTTATTCCCTTAAACTTGTTGTTATGGGCTGAAGTTTGCCCCCTTCCCCCACCAAAAAAATGCGTACATTGAAGCCCTAAACCTCAATGCCTCAGAATGTTCGGAGACAGGGGCTTTAAAATTGTGATGAAGTTATAACAAAGCCATTCAAGTGACTCCTAGTCCAATCTATGTCCTCACGAGATGAGGAGATTAACGCACTCTGAAAGGGACACCAGGGGCTCACACGGAAGAAACGCCATCTACAAGCCAAG
Source organism: Mustela lutreola (assembly GCF_030435805.1). Taxonomy (NCBI): domain Eukaryota; kingdom Metazoa; phylum Chordata; class Mammalia; order Carnivora; family Mustelidae; genus Mustela; species Mustela lutreola. The sequence goes on along the minus strand of NC_081291.1, from coordinate 67,688,591 downwards.
GAGAGGGGCCTCAGAAGAAACCAAATCTGCTGACACCTTGATCGTGGCCGTCTTGCCTCCAGTACTGTAAGACAATACGCTTTATTCCAGCAGCCCAGGCAAACAGATACCTGTGTTTTCTTTCCAGGATTCATTTTAAGATGGATTTTAGCTTGCCAAGCCAGGTCACTGTGGGCTTTGGAAGGAGGAGTCAGGGATAAGAAAGGGCATTGCTCAGTTTTCAACTTCTGTCTACCTTCCTCTCCTATGGTGACACATTAGAAGACAGAATATTCTAGTTCTTCCTAGAAAATCCAAAGCCATGTGGTTCTTAGCAAACTCCCACACAGGGGTTTTAGCAAGGAACAAGGTGACAGGGTTCTACAGTAGTTTCAAACGTGCAGACTTTGCCCTTAGGGTAAGCAATGTGACATGTCCCCATTAGTGGACACAGACTGTCACAACCACCAGCTGTCAGGCCCTTCTGCTGTCCCACTAGCCTGCTGGCGACTCCATCAGTCACCCCTCCTGCAGCTCCCCTGAGCATCAACAGCCGTGGTCAGCCCTCGCTGCAGTTTCTCAGCCTCGGCTGCAAGAAGGAGGTGGAAATCTGACTACCAGCATAAAATTCAGTCAAATCTGGGCTGAAGGGGTCCAGGATACCCTGGCCCATGGATATCAAGGTAGGCAACCAGGCAGACACGCCAGCTTCCTTTGGAGGGCGCAAAACCCTCCTTGTTGGCCCTCTGCCGTGCCCTGCAGCACTGTGTGCAAAGACGACTTTGCAGCATCTTGTCCTAACTCTGTGCGTGCTATTTGTGCTCTGGTGACATTCTGTCCTCACAGGGAGCTCCCCAGTATCTCCGCATAGGGCGGGTGAATGCTACCAGCACAATGATAAAGATACCCAAGTTATACAGTTGCAATGCTCATCCCCAGCTTCCCCTGCACAGCGGTAACAGATTTTCTCACAGACTTTATCATGTGCAACTTATAACCCAATTAAGAATGTCCTTTTTCTGGTGTTCTTAACACTACCAAGACAGAAAATAAATTGTGGCCTTGTTTCATTCGGAATCTTTAAATGCAAGAAAATGGTCTATTTTGATGATCTCTTATAACAGGTGCCAGAATCTACTTCAGGGATGAAAGGAGTAGGCACCACAGGGAAGATTAAGAATGACCACAGCAAACCAGCACCACACCCCCACCCTTCACTTTTTGTTGAAGAAGTGAAGGCCCAGGGTGAGGAAGTAGGCCTGGACAAGGTCACATGGCTACATAGGTGGAAACTTCTAATGAGAAGCTAGGGTTTCTTCATTCCAAGACTTCAAATTTCCCCATTACACCTAACAGCCAGGGCCGAGGAAGAGAACAGCTAACCCTGGACCCAGGCTGAGCCATTGGCTGCAACCAGAAATAGTCTCCAAAAACTGGCCAGAAAATGCTCAGGAAAACAGCAGACCTCTGCACAGTGGCTGAGCCCTGCACTTTTCCCCATCCACAGAGAAATTAAGTGCGGCCTGGAGCAGCCAACTTAACAGCCAAGTCACAAAGACAACAATTTTCTCCTTTATGAAGGGCTGATGACTTCTCTGCGAGTTATCCTATCAGGAGATCTTTACTCCATTTTTTATTTAGCCAGTCTCTGGAAGTGATCAACACAACACACAATACTGGTTTGGCTTTTTAAACATTGCAAACAGCACAGAAGGGCAAAAGGGGAAAAGTAAAAGTGTCCCCATATCCTCAACAACCCGCACTCACCTGTCCTAGGACCAGAGCAGCCACCGTGAACAGTTCCTCACTAATGGGCACTTAGGTCGTTTTAATTGCTTATAATTACAAGTAGGGCTGTGAGGAACACTCAATGTGCATGTATCTTTGAGATTTTACACAAAAACATCTCTAGGATAGGTTCCTGGAAACAGGAGTTGCTGGGTCACTTTTAACCCAGCACAATTTTCTTTGATAGATATTGCCAGTCAACTGTCCAAAGACTGTAGCAATTTGTGTTCCCCCAACAAAGCCTATTTTCTCTCAACCTCGCCCAGGACCCTCACTTTTATTTTTTTTTAAGGAGGCTCCACACACAACATGGGGCTTGAACTTATGACCCTAAGATCAAGAGTCAAGACACACTACTGACTAAGCCACCCAGGCCCCTACCATGACCCTCATTTTTAAAAGGCCAATAAAAGATCTTCCCTGAAGGAGTTAACCTCCCCCAGTCCCATTACAGCCACACTTTCCCACACACCTTAGCAGTAAATACAAACTTTCATATCTCCAAAGAATGTGGGAAGGAAAAAAAGCACTTTCCAAAACCTATATCCTTTATACCTCACCATAAGAAGTGGAGAGTAACATGTCTTGTTTTATTTTGTTTTGTTTTGTCTGGGGGGGTGGTTATTATTTAAATGAGAGTAACATGCTTTGTATCCAAAATCCAGAATAGCTTAATGAAATCTTACCTTTATTTTCATCTGTCTTTACAACTTGGACAAAATTTCTTCCCATGAAATATTTGAAAGCGGGAGCCCGCTTCTCTGGGTTTTCATCAAAGATCCAGAGGTTAACCCGGGCCCGTGTAATAGCAGTGTACAGCTGCTTCAGCTCTCCATTGAGGAGCTATATTGAGGACAAAGACGGAGAGCATTTGTCTACAGCTTCAATGTGATACACTTCAATGGGCTTACTCATTTTGGTGAAATACAGAAACCAAATTTAAGTATAGCAGAAGCATGAGCAGGACAGGAGGCTCACTGTGGCCACAGCAAAGATAAGTGAAGCTCCAGCAAGGGAGTACAACATTAGCACAGGACTGCCCTTATCTGCTGTAATTTTATATTTTGAAATAATCATAGGTTCATGGGAAGGTCCCATGTGCATTTTACTCAATTTATCCCAATGGCTACATCTTACACGATTTCTGTAACTTATTTTTACAAATTAAGCCAGTCATATACTTCTATGATCACTATCATTAGTACAAAATTACTCATGACCTATGCCATGATTGAGGGCTACAGATATCAGGGGGTTATGACTTGAACGTGGGGAGGCCCTACTTGATTAAATAATGCACATTTCAAAACAACAGTGGATTTGTGGCTACCTAGAGGTTTGCATAGCTAGGCAGTGATTTAACTTTTATTTCTGTAGAGCCTTCTAGGCATTTACTGAAATAACCTGATAACTGCTATTCTGTTTGTTTTTGCACTTTGTAAAAGACATAAAACCAGGCAGTTGTTTCTCCCCAAAGTTTTACATTTTACTCGTTCGGTTTTCACTCTCTCAAGGTTCCATCAAGCTCCATCAGTCAAGAACTCTAAAGAACTGTTCAGCTTTGGCCTTCTTCTCAGTGAGGCAGCTGCAATGTGAAGGGAAAGGAAGCTGGGTCCCTTCACAGCGTAGTAGAGAAAAATCTGTCACCCCAAAATGTGGACTGCCATCTCTTTGGCATATAGATTATCTTAGGCTGATTATTTTTAAGAAACAAAAGGTTCACAAAGAACCTCTGACCTTCCCCTTGACTGCCTAAGAGAATTTAGACAGAGAACCTGCTCCAGAAAGGGAGCAATCACCCTAGATAACTGTAGTATGCATGAACTAATGGTGCTAAACAGGAAGCACCAAAGCAAAATCTGTTTGTGTGAATTCCTCTCTGGGTCCCATTGTTTCTGGATGGCCCAGCAAACATTTGCTTACCAAACATTCATCTTTTTCATATTCTTGTGAATTGCTTTCTTTCCCTTTGAAGCCCTAGATCCCTGGCCCCTTCTCCTTGGGTCAGGATGGCATAAATACCTCATTTTGTCTGTTTTTGGAATCTCATATTTATGTTGATTCCCTGTACATACATAATTAAACTTTATTTTCCTTTTTTAACTTTTTAAAAATATTATGTATTTATTTGAGAGACACACACCATAAGTGAGAGAGCAGAAGCAGTGGGTACAGCAGAGGGAGAGAGAAGCAGACTCCCTGCTGAGCAGGGAACCGGATGCAGGGCTCGATCCCAAGACATGACCTGAACCAAAGGCAGATGTTTCACCAAATGAGCCATCCAGGTGCCCCTAAATTCTATTTCCTTCTGTGAATCTGTTTCATATCAATTTAATTTTCAGACCAGCTAAAGGAATCTTAAAAGATAGAGAAAAACTTTTTCCTCCCCAACAACAGTCAAGCCTGGTATACAAGTCTCCATGAACTACTATCCTGGACTTCACAGCTGAGTTCCCTGTCAGCAACTTCAAAATTTCTGAAGAGAGTTGAGTTCCAGAGGTCAAAAGTAGGTACAACCCGTCCTCTTTCACTTTCAGACAGTGCCCCACCCATCAAGCCCCACTCTCTGCTGAGAAAACAGAGACTGAGATCCCTGCCATGCCTACTACCATCCTCCACTCCCTGGTGCTGATGCACAAGAAAGCCAGGCAAGTACCGGGCTCTATTTTTAACCTCATTTTTCTCATCCAAACCTTGTTTTCGGACCACCCTCCCACCCCAACAACCCTGTCAAATAAGCGCATGGACAAATGGCAGAAAATCACCTTGTACATTTCTGGATTCACCATGAGAGACCGACCCTGGGAGGAGCTGGGTTTCTCCAAGGGCACTTCAATCAGTGGTCGGTTTTCCTGTCTGGAGTCAGATGATGAAGGCGTAAATGAAGAAATGATCTTCCACTCCTTGTAAGCCTGAACAACAATGACAAATTAAAAACCAATAGAATATGCCCTTCAGCTGTACATACATCCTCATGGTGAGTTAAGCCCCTTTTCCTGGCTTAGGGGTCCCCAGCCCAGCTGTAAGAAGGTGGCCATCCTATAGCCTCTGAGGGGACCTCAGGTGGCACAGGGAGGGAAAGGGGAAGCTACCACGGAAACTCTCCCAGACATTTGGCCAAGATGGCTGAGAAGCCAGGCACACGCACCAGCTTCCAAGAGGAATGCTATAACACCCAGAAAGTTTCTTGCTTAAAGAATTTCAGCAAGCAGTATGGAGGGAGGAATCCAGTGTCATTCACCCCTTTTCACAATGTGTGAGAGATGCCACTTAGTGTCAGCTGTTAAGACATATACGACAAAATTTTCTAACTAAATTATTTACTCAAGGATGGAACAAAATTCAGGAGCTGAATTACTCCTATGCACACTGTACTTCAGGAGCTGAAGTACAGTGTGCATAGGAGACTGAGAACAGACAGGACACATTTTTATCTCTGTTCTTTCACTCCTTAGCTATGTGAACCCAAACAAATTGTTTATTTATTTCCTCCACATCTCCTTTTCTTGCTCTCTAAAATGGGGATGACAGAACTATCCAAGTTTGTTTGGAAATAAAAGGAGATAATCAATGTCAAGTGTCTAATATAAACCTTGACAAATAGTTGGTATTTTAGCCATGTGTCCCTTTATCTAAACTCAACCACAAAACTACAATAACTATGTAGACCAGAAGTTGGCAAGTTTTTTTTTCCAAAAACATCAGAGGATAAAAATTTCAGGTTTTGTGGGCCATGTGGTCTCTCTCACAACTACTCAACTCTGTTATTATCATGCAAAAGAAGCCATTGTCAATTATGTAGATGAATGGGCATGTGTGTTCCAGTAAAATGTTATTTTTCAACACCAAAACTGAATTTAATGTAATTTCCGTGTGTCATGTAACATTATTTTCCCTCAATTTTTTTAACCATTTAAAAATGTAAAAACCACTGTTAGCCCACGGGCCATACAAAAGTAGGCAGAGGGCTAGATTTGGCTCTTGACCATGGTTGGCAGACCCTGGGAAAGCTAAAATGCTCAGAAAACATGCAGTGTTTAGAAGGCAGAATTCCTATGAAATTTCAGATTTCATACTTAACTGTATCCTGTGAGAGTAGCTAGTTAACCCCCCTCAGCCTTTACTTTTCCATGTATAAAATGGTGCTCCTTGCCACCCATGTATCTTCTCAAGAATAATGAAAACATGGAGTGAATACAGTTCATGACCTCCTTTAAGTCACCCCATAACTTAAACTAATAAGTATCAGGTTAAATGCTTTAAGCACTAATTTATTTAATATTAATGAAATTATTATTACATTAAAATTATTTTGATATTAAAAATATAAACACTGTCTATTAAATAAGGATGGTTATGCTACTAACCAATTATGGAATTAATCACCATATTCTGAAAAGAGATGTGAATCATGTAATCATTGAAGTAGTTGGGAGTTTAAAAAAAAAAAAGCTTTCAGGACACATTTATGACTGCCCTCTTTGTAAAGCCGTTCACACCCTGAATTTCTGGCCAAGGAAGGCAGGCAAAAGACACAAGCATTTTGACATTTGCAAGGCTCTCCTGGCAGACAGCATGAGGCACAGACCAATCAACCTTGGGAGGGCTAGTAAAGCACACACAATGTATTTTAAAACTGCTGAATCAGAAGGAAAAACCACTCGTACGGCCCAGGACTAACCTGTTTCCAGAAATAAAACACACTGTACTTTGAAGACAGAGCCTCTGAGGAGTAAGTTTGTGTATTTGTAGCAAGAATACAGGCCTACGGCACCTGACAATGAACACATGTAAGTCTTCCAGCTTCTTCTATTGGGACTGATCATTGTGAATTTCACCTTGGGGGGGGAGGGGGGCCTGTTCTCTAAGTGATTAACCCATAAAAGCTGTGGTTTTCCAAGTCCCTCCTATCCATTTCACACAGGAGTATGAAGGAAAGGACTCCCCTGGGAGTCCTTACACTGGGGCTGAGTATAAATGGCAAGCACCCTTCTAAGTCCCCACAGGTGTGTTTGGGGGTGACTGGAAGAAAGACTGCTGCTCCCCCAAATGAAGCCAAATCCTAGAAGAGAAGGATCTGGTGTAACCATTCCTTGGTCCCTTCCCCATCTCAGAAGATGGCCCTGGCAACTACGTAGTTGAACAGGGAGCAACAAATCCTCTAAAGAGAAGAATCACACACCAAGGCAACAAGAACACTCCCACACGCATGTGCAGAGAGTGTCTGCCAGAAACACAAACCGAGGGTGGAAGAAGAGGCCAGGGGTGGGGAGAAGAGATCTCCACTGTCCCCCGTGTCAAATACAATTATTATGCAGCAGCCTACAGCCAGTCACCCCAAAGGAAACCCAACATGAGGAGCTAGACCTCAGGTGACTGAAGACTTAGGTGATCCTGTCTTTCCTCTGCTTTGATTAAAGCACTTCCTCTCATTTAGAAATGAGATGTTTTTTGGTCTTGACTCTGTTGATGATAAATGCAGGGTGTACTCTGTGTCGGGGGCAATGCATAATGACATTCCTCAGGAATCGAGAAGCACCACACAAGGAGTCTTTTTGGAAGTCTTATTGTGCACATGGGATGACGTGGATGTTACTGAAAGATTCCACTTGTGATTATTTTATGCTTATGCAACAAACTGAGCCATTGGTTGGGAGCACAGGGTCAAGATATCTGGGTCTTTGCTATTTCCATCATCAGGGTGAGACAAATAACTGGATTTTTCTTTCACAAACAGAATTGACCACAAGTTACAGATCCGTAAGTCCAGAGTTCCTTGGGCTTCTTACTGGCACAAGCATACAACTGGCAGTTAATAAAGGACAGGAACAACAAAGTCTTACCCCTTCCTCTTTCAGCACAGCCTCGGTCCAACCATGACCAATGGATGTATTATGAGAAAAAAGAGTTAGTTCTCAGAGAATAAAAATGGTTCCAGGATTAATGAAAGTGCATCTGATTTCATTAGCAAAGTCAATAGGAAAGGAATGCACTTAAGGTATGGCAATGATATACTCATCGTGGAAGGTTCTGGAAGCCAATTTGCATGCGGGGCTTTAAAAGGAAATGAGTACAGAAGGAAGATCGCGAAACTGAGAAATCAGAGCATCTGAGTTGGTCTCCAGGCTCTGGCACCTACACTATTACTATGTGCAAATTACTTAATTTCCATAACCCTCAGCTTTATCTGTAGAATGAGGGTAATGGAAAAACGTACAACTTCAGAGGGTTAGTAGAGGATGAAAGGAAACAAAGCATTGGAAGAGGACTTTATAAACCATGAAGTACCCATGAAGTACCCATAGGAATATTAGTTAGAGGTATCATCAGGGCAATTCTATTTTTTAAAAGACCAGGAAAAAAAAAAAAAAATCAGGACTCCATTTAAAATAGTCAGTTCTGGGCAGGTCTTAAGGGGTCAAAGCTAACGGTGCTTCTCACCTAAGTATGAACCACAGCCCCTTCAAGCATGCACCATGTGCAGTGGGAAGTCTGCAACAGGAACCAGGACACAGTCAGCTAAGTGCCCAGAGGAGAACCCCCAGCACAGTCAGCAGCCAGCCTGAGCCCCCACCAAAAGACAGTGGTGAAAAAGAAACCAGTGGCTCGAGTTGGTGACTCTATCCATAACTACTGAGCTCGGGAAGAAAGACCATCCCAAGGACTCAGGAGCCATGTCAAAGCAGTGGGCTGGCACGGAGGTCCTGGGGGTCGATCCAGGGATGCTTTCACTGCCATGGTCAGCATGGGCCGCAAGCAGTGGTGAAGCCATGCCAGAAGGGAGCTCCCGAGGGGCAGCTGTCCTCATCCCCCACATTACCTGATCCAGTGGCCAGGAACCAAGCCTCATTTGTCTTCCCGGAGTTTTCTCTTTCTATGAACTGAACTTGCCCAGTTCTGTCCTCATAGGGTGGACACTGCTAACCTTGCCTTCATTTGCAAAGCTCTCCTTAGAGCTCACTCCAACTGGAGCATCCTTGGGAGTCAAGGATAACAGAGCTAGTGAACACTGGCAGCTGGCACTCGGGTACCAGGCATTCAGAAGAAAGAGAGAGCAGGGCAGGGCACGGGAGAACCAGCACCATGACACACTGGGAAACCACCCACCGCCACTGACAAAACCCATATCCAAGCACACAAAGCCCCCGCCGAATGGGTGATGCTCCAGAACGGAAACAGGTACCTGTGACAAACTCACTTCTACTCAGCTCCACGTTCTCCTTCCCAGAGCGGAAGTGTAGCTCATACATATATGCATGCACAGCGTGGAAAAGAATTCAGCATAACATACCTCAGAGTCAGTGAAAAAGTTGTAAAGGAGGACATCGTCAAATTCTAAACCTTTTGCTTCATACACGGTTAGCACAAGGGCTAACCCCAGCTCTTCTGGAATTTTCTCTTTTGCCATTTCATTAGCTACAAGGATTACCTGGGGGGAAAGAAAGAAGAAGAAAGTAGGAAAGAGAAAACATCATGTTCTACAACAAGGGATCTGGAAAAGCTCAGCCAACTTCTGTGGGAGGCAAGTAACATCTTTTTTTTTTTTTTTTAAGATGTTATTTATTTATTTGACAGACAGAGATCACAAGTAGGCAGAGAGCCTTGGGAGGCTCCCCGCCAAGCAGAGGGTCCTACACGGGGCTGGATCCAGGACGCTGGGATCATGACCTGAGCCGAAGGCAGAGGCTTTAACCCACTGAGCCACCCAGGGGCCCCAGGTAACAGCTTTAAAAAGAAGTGGCTGGCCTGGATTTGGTCCACCAGCTGAAATATTAAAAATTGCTCCTTTACCTGGAGCTGAAATTTACCCATTCTGGCAGAGGACCTACTGAACTCTACACTGCAGAATAATACAGCCTCCCAACCCTTTTGTCAACCACAAACTGCCTTTTATTTCACAACACACAATCCCAAGAAACTCACCTGGTGGGCTCCGAATTCAATAGGCTGCGTTTTCCTTTTGTTCCCTCGTAGCAAAATTGCCAAGTCGCTCACACTGCAAGACTCCAGGACTGTTGGTTTGGGACCATCAAAAAGGCCAGAATCCCTGGGGAGGCGATCAAAAGATTCCGGGAAATAGAACTGAAGTAAATCCACCACCCCAGATGCCAGATTGAGGATTCCTGAGATAAAACAGAAAATACACGTCAGATATGGAGCAACACGATGACCACATGGCTGGGGGGGGTTTCTGGGTGCTTTTGTGCTTTTTTTGTGGGTTGTTTTTTTTTTTAATTGGGGCTTTTTTTTTTTTTTCTTGAGAAACAATATTGGTCCTGATAGTATGGATAATTGCAAGTCAGTTTCTAGTTCCCATTAGATTATCACTTTGGCTCTGGTACAGGGCATGAAGGCAGAGATATGTTGCTAAGGTTTTGTTGGATCTCGTTCCCGACCTACACTCATTTTAGTATATGTGCTGCCGAAGCGAGCACCCGACCTACACTCATTTTAAAAAAAAATTACTTCATAAAGAAAAATCAAGGCAGAAATATAATTTAAATAATTAGAGCTGTTAAAATGCTAATACAAGGGGCTGGCATAGATGGTAAGAAAACAAAAATTATTAGGATCCTCTCGTTGGAGCTTGGAGCCGGAGAGACATTGCCATGGTAACAGCAGTGCTGAATGTTAGGCAGGGGCCGAAGGCAAGGCCTCCATCACCCTCCCACTGGGTTTATACCCAGCTAAGAGGTCTAGCCTAAGAAAAATGGTGGAGCTGGAGAAAGGATTTTGTGAAGAATTTTCTCCCTGGGTCCTGTTGCTTATCTAAGCTCTGAGTAACGTGGCCAGTCACACAGACTGAACACTACCACCTTGAGAGAAGCACCTTCATAAAAATATCCCATTTAATCATCAGGACTGCTCAGCAATATAGATCAGACAATCCCCACCTTTACAAGCAGACACTCCAACATCTAAAAAGTTAGTAAAAACCTCCAAGTGATAGGATTTGAAGTTGAACTGAGCACAGAGCATCCTGGGTCTCTCTCCATGGTTCACTCTGTGCCGTGTGCCCTTTGCCTGATGGCAGGTAGAACACCATGTTCTTGGTAGAACCCCATAAGATGGGCCTATGTGTCCCCACTGCTATAACCAAACAATAAGGAGAAATTTTACTTCCCGGTAGTAGTATTATTAGATGTATATAGTTGGGAGCACAAATGGAAATTGCTTAACTGAAGCAAATCAGCTGCTACTGAGGTTCCCTCCTCTTTTAGCAAAGGCCAGAGGTATACATTAGTGGGAAAATCAGAAAAGGGCACAGAAGTATTGCCTACAGTGATGAATGGGAATCCACAGAAATGCCCTTCCAGAGAAACTAGATGAATAATTTTTAAATGAGCCTACCCAAAGAATAAAAGATGGTTCCACCATAAAAAGGATTAAAACTCTGATGCCTCCTACAACGTGGAGGAGCCCTAAAAATATTATGTTAATCACTTAGCCAGACACAAAAGGCCACATATTATATGATTCCTATTACATGAAATGTCCAGAATAGGCACATCCACAGAGACAGAAAGTAGGGGGTGAGTAGGAATGAGGAGTGACTGCTAATGGTATAGGGTTTCTTTTTGGAGTGATGAAAATTCTGGAATTGGGTAATGGTAACGGTTGCACAGCCTTGTGAACATATTAAAACCATTAAACTGCATATTTTAAGCGGGTAGTTGTTATGTATGTGAATCTTAATTTTTAAAAAAGAGAAAAAAGGGGAAATATTCCCTAAACATAGTACATATTCACTACATAATCAATAAATACATGTGTGTGATAAATGCATTTAATGTATATAAAGAAAAAAGATCAAAAGGAAATGAAAAAAAAAAATGTTAGCCACAAATGGCCTTACATGTAGCTTGTACATTGTTATTAACACTTTAGGTGTTTTAAGAAATCTCTAAAATCTAGTACATATGATTTGGGCTTTTTCTGGTTCCATACACAGAAGTATATATGCATAGTCTTCCCTCCATTAAAAGATGGGGTTTATGTAGTCATTGTCCTAATGGGTTACTTAGCAAAAACATCAAAAATCCCTAAATCCCAGGAACATCTCTTATTTCTGCCATGCTCTTTCTTGCCAATCAGAAAGGCCGCTGGCCCCAGACCAGTGGCACTGAACCAAGGGGTCAGTCGGAATGAGGGGCTCATTCCAATCCTCATGCCAAATCCTTCTACTAGATCCAACAACAGAAAAGGGGGTGCCACTGGAGCCACGTCCTGAGGACAGAAAGAGTGAGCTATGTGCCTCAGTTACCCGGCCCACACACAGTGCCAGGCAGGGGAGCTCAATAAATGTCTTAACAGATGAGCGAGGGCCAGGGCTCTATTTCCTATTAAGAGAATCATTACTTTGTGCCAACTCTTGATACACAATCCAAGTCCCATGTATAAGACCACAGAAGAACAACAAGTTGAACTGTTCAGATGCAGCAAGATCCTGTGATTTTTTTTTTTTTTTTCCAAATGCATCATTGGTGAGGAATTCCAGAGACCTGGAAAGCTGGGCTGAGTTGTATGAAACAGCTACACTCTGGGGGGCCACCTGCCTTCTAATCATTTTCTGACTCCTGAGATAAACAAATCAGAGTTTTAATCTCATTTTACAATGTGTGTGGGGAGAGGGTGATATGCATGTGTTTTCTCTTTCCACCAAACCAAAGCCTACCTGAGCCGTATCTAGAAAAAGAGCACCTATCAAAAACCTACAATAAACATCAGACTTAAATGGCGAAATGGTAAATATATTCCCATTAACTGCAAAAATAACACACAGATGCCTGTTAAAGCTTGTGCTTAAGGTCCCGGCAAATTAAATAGAACAGGTAACAATGAAAGATAAATATAGAAAAGAAGATAAAGACTGACCCTATCTGCAGAAAAATGCCATAACCCAAAAATTAGAATGTTCAATATGATTGTTAGATTGACCAGATCAACATATAAAACCCAACATATAAAACCCAAAACTGGTATAGAGCATTCCTCTATACCAGTAATAACTGATAAAAAATGTAAAAAAAAAAAGAAAGAAAGAAAGAAAGGGGGGCAGCCATGATAGTTACAGAAAGTATAAGATCCCCAGTACAAATATAACAGCTGTGTAAAATGTCTGGGGAAAATTACAAAATAGTACCGAAAGCAACTAAAAGAAGACCTGAATAGGGAAATACACTAATGTCATGGTTCAGAAATCCCAAAGGTGTGAAGATGTGAATTCTTCCCAAAGAGCAATAAATTCAATGAAATTCCAATCAAAATTACAAAGAGTCAGAGAATCTGATAACTATGGCAAGTGTGACATCATGCTAACAGTGCAAGAAGAGACAAATGAGACAAATCAAAGTAAAAAGTAAGCCCACAAACAGAGTCCAAGATAATGTTAGAAAAGCCACCTTACAAATCAGATGCACCAAGGATGCACCAAGGATGCACCAAGGATGCACCAAGCAGTGAATGGCATCAGCACAACTGATTCTCCATATGGAAAAAAGTAAAATTAGATCAGAGAAGGGTTAGTTCAATAAAGACAATGTCACACCACACATACACTTTAAATAGATTAGTTACTTAAATTTACCCAAATTTAAATACCTGCCTATATATAAAAAGCAAAAGTGAAAACCATTAGAAAATTATTAAGGAGACTTTCTTAATAACTCTAGATCAGAAAAATTTCTTAAGACACCAGAGGAAATCGTAAAAGTAAACATTCGTAAGTTAAAATTTAAAGTATCTTCCTACTAAAGAACACCATTATTTATATGCCATTTTACTGTAACAAAGAAAAACAAGCCCTGCAATTTTTATAATGAACAAAGGATTAGAAGGCAAAAATTCATAGGGAATTCTTTAAAAATCAGTAAGAAAAACAACTCATTAAAAAGGTAAGCAAAGGAGAACAGGTGATTCACGGAATACAGAAACACATGAAAAGACGCCACACCTCAAGAAAATGGAAATTCAAACTATACCAGATGTCATTTCACACCCATCCCAAGAGCAAAATAAGAGGATATAACATAGATCCAAAGAGATTTGCTCAGGAAGGTTCGCTCCAGCATTATATGTCACAGTGAAAAACTGCCAGGAGCCTACCATTTATTACTGGAAAATAACAAACTGGTACAGCCATAAAATGGAATGCTAACGCTAGTTAGAAATGCAGGGTCTCGAGTACCAAATCATAATGTGCAGAATTCCCAACATGTAACATGAAGCAAAAATACAAAGTGGCAGAAAGATATGTCTGGCATGATCCCACTAAATAAAGTTTCTAAGCATGTAAAATGGTACTCGGTATTGTTCATGGACATATACAGGACACAGGAGGTGAATGGGTGAGCATTATAAACCTAAAGGAAGAATTCTGGCATGGATGTTGTGTTTTCCAAACACTGCATACCTCGGCGTCCTCTGTAAAATGGGAAGGCTGCCTACCTGGCAGGGTCACTGTGAAGATGAAGTAGGGGTGGTCTACATGGGCTGCCTGGCATCACGCCTGGCACAGAGAAGGGGCACAACTGAGGTTCATGTTAAAAGCCTCTGCACATGTGCCGCCATGCCCTAGCCCTTTTTTTTGGCTTCTCCTTGGGAGAAAAGCTGCTTTGGGAATTAATCTAATCAACATGTCGCTTTATGTGCCACAAGACCGTGCTTCCAAAGTGCTTTACCAAAAGTTCCCAAGCAGTTTAAATGTTCCCCTGTAATGGTTTCATGTCATGGCAAGCTCTCTAAGATGTAATTTCCACTCAACCACAGCTTGAATTATCAACCTCTGAATGAGGAACAGCAGAAACCATAAGACTTCTTGTTCGTGGGTGCATTTCCCACAAACTCCAAGATACTCTCCTTACTTCAGCTACAAAATCCTAACAAAAAAGTGCTAGATGGTGCCCAAGCACCTTTCTTGCAGAGAAGCACAAAGCCCGAACATACCCGAATGGGACCTGTAATTCTGGTACAGCTGGTGGATCTTCTTGGGCTTCCGGACGGCACACTGCTTGTCCACAGTGTTTCGGCTGGCGTAGTGGAACAGAGAGCGCAGGTCGCTAAAGCGGAAGGCCACACCCTTCATGATGCTCTGGGCTGTGTCTCCCGTGAGGAACATGGCATTGGGGTCATTGATACATTTCATTAGCAGTGTCAGCTCGGCTTGGGTGAAGTCCTGAATCTCATCACCGTAGAGTTCATGGATGGACCACGGGAGCACCTTGAGCTTCGAAAGCCTCCGGGACAGGTTATACAGAACATCTTCTTCATCGAAATAACCTTTCTGAGACCTGATCTGCTGGTACAGACAGAAGAGACTGTAGATCTCGCTCCGGTCTTCCTTGAAATTGGGGGACCGCTTCCTCCCTAATTTCTTATACGCTTCTTCTGTGAGCCACCCCTGGGGGCAGCTGAGGGCCTCAAAAGACCCCTTCAGAAAAGATTTTATTTCTTTCCAAATCAGCGCGGGGTTGTAGGAGGTTTTCCCTTTGATCATTTTCGGCCATATTTCATTGGCAAATACCTCAAATGTCACATAGACCCGGGGGTCACTCTCACACATACGTGTTTCTGGAGCTTTATCCTCCTCGCCATTGTCCCCGTCAGCCTCGGTTTCCTCCTCATCTTCCTGCCAGTTGGGGATGGTCAACTCTTCCTGTGTGGACCACCCCACGATGGCTCTTTTCAAGCTGCCATCTTCATTTCTCAGAAAAAATGGTTTGGGCAGAGAAGCGTCAAGCAGGAGAAGCAGCTGCTTGGAAGTGACAAAGAGAGGAAAGTTCTCGTCCCTTAAGTCCTGAAGCTTGTGGACATTGGGTTCCAGTGGTTTGTAATGACTGGTGGCCTTGGTAGACTTGGAAAGCTCGATGAAATTCCTCTGCACCTCCTGACACAGGACATGGTTCTTGGTCACGAAGATCTGATGTAAATGCTCCAGCTGGTGGGGTTGCTCCGCAGCACACACTTCAGCTGCCTGCCCAGGCTCCCCCGGCTCTCCACTGGGTCCCCCTGCACAGGCTTCACTATCCTGATCCTCATCTATGCTGTCCACTGTTTCCACTTCCATGGAACCTTCCTCTTCCTCCTCCTCCACTTCCTCCTCCTTGTCCACTTCTTCCGTACGGGGACCTTCCTTTCCGGATTCCACTTCCAGCCTTCTCTTCAGCCATATCTGCTTGGCCAGCAGCGGGCTTCCTGCCTGCTCGGCCTTCTCCCAGTAACTGTGGAATTTCTTCCACAGCCTGTACAAGCAGCAAGTGGTCTTCCCAGTGCCACTCCGCCCAATGAGGATGATGGGCTCCAGCGGCCTGGGGTTGAGGTCGATCACAGCATACTCCAGCTCACCCACTCTGAAGGGGTACTCCACCGTCGCTGTCGTGTCGTTGAGGATGTTGGAGGCCATGCTATTACTAAAGCTGTGGAACTTCATGATGTTGTACTCCGTCTCCACGGCGCTGGCCGGAGGGAAATACTCTGGGTTCACATGCTCCAGGTTCTTCTCGGCCTCCGTGTCCTCCACGTAGAAGCGAGGTATGCGCTTTTGGATCTTCACATTGGCTGACAGCTGGCCTTGGTGGATGCCCTTCAGCTTCTTCCGCAGGACACAGGAAAGGCCCCGGTTGTAGGCACTACAGATGGCCCTGATGGAGTCCGACAGCTTGCAGTGGTCCAAGACGATGTCCCAGATCCGGATAATTTCTGTGTAGACCCGACCCGACTTCTCCGGGCTGTGCAGGTTCCGCTCTGCGGCAGCGATGATCTTTTCCGGGTTCTCACTGCACCGAGGGGAGAAGTCAATGGCCAGCTCCCACAGCATTCGGGCCCCCTTGTCCAGCTTGGCCTCAAAGAGCTGGATGCTTCCCTTCAGGTGCTTCAGCCGCTTCTGCAGCCCCTGTGTCCACTCACCATTCCCCAGCTGCTGGATAGCTAGGATGATTTTTTTCTTCATGACCTTTGTCATGACCTTACTAGACAGCTTTTTCAGCATTTCTGAGGTGCACTCAATCTCCCACGTCATGTTCTCAAAGTCCTGGAGGCAGGCCTCGATATCCTGCATGTTCCAGCTGTCCGGATCATCTCTGCCCTCACTCCCTCTGTGGCCAGCAGAAACGAGCTGTGAGGCCCCGAGGCCTGCCTGTGCATGTGCCCCCCCTGCCTCAAGGACACTGTGCTGGTTCCCACTTGAGTCAGAGCCTTGAGCCCCCAGGGCTCGCTGGAGCTCATCTTTCTTTACTTCCGTTCCAACACCTGTCTGAAGAGGCTCAGAGTCCTGAGGACAGTCCTCGGGGAGGGATGTATCCAATTCAACCTGCTGAATTAAATCCGTGATGTCCTGTACCAGGCGGTCTCTCAGAGAGCAGGGCCTGACAGCTTCAGGCTCCTCCCGCATCACCTGCACATCTGGGAGAGCCTCCCAGCTGTCGGGGACCATGGCTCCTTCAGGCAGGGCCCTGGCAGGGATGCTGCACGGCAGTGACTTGGATGAACCCTGTGACTTGAGCTGAGACGTATGGCCAGGGGCAGTGGGCCTTGGGAGCTTCCCTGGGTGGGCAGCAGGGTCCTGCCGGTTCCTCCGTTTGTTCTCCATCAGAGCTTTGTTCCAGGCCAAGAGCAGAGCGTCGTTCTTCTTGATCCGGTGCCTTGCGTCTTTGCCTTCTTTGTTTTTCAAGTTGAAGTTGATGTCGAACTTCACCAGCAGGTCTATCAGCTTCTTCATGCGCTTCAGCATGCCCTTCTGGAAGATGATGTGCATCAGTGTGTTCCCATTGCTGTCCTGGCTGTTGGGGTTGAGGTAGCAAAATTCAGTGGGGTTGGACCAGAAGAGATCCAACAGGTGGCTGAGGAAATTAAAACCGATGTCAGCTGGAAGACACAAACAAAACGCTGTGAGTCCTAAGCTACTCTTTCCAGGGAACAGAGACCTCTGGGTTTGGAGAGATGCCTTCCAGGGAACAGAGACCTCTGGGTTTGGAGAGATGCCAGCCAGGGGCATCTCAGAACACCACACCTCCCCAAGTACTCGATAACCCTGTGGTTGAAAATCAGGGACAATTTGCTCCCAAGGGGTATGTGGCCACATCTGGGGGACAGCCAACTTCGAAAATTAAGACTCCTCCTCAGTCAACCCACCCTGACCATTCACCGTGATGGCTGCTCCTTCTCACTCAGCTACTGGTTGGAGGCCAGGGGATAATGGGTGGGCCTGACCAAGAAACACCCCTTTTTCAGATCGTTGGTTTTCCCAATAAGAAAGATGAAAAAGCGTAGCATTGGTTCTACTATCCAGCTCCCTCTTCAAGGAACAGACTGCTTAAAAAATAAAGGCTTACCTTTAATGTCCAAAAAGATGTGGAGTGCTGCATGCAAAGGAGTATCACCTTCTGTGAGGGAGATTCTGCGGGGGTCTGCACCCTTGGTCAAGAGAAGAAACGCCAGCTCGAAGTCTTCATGTTTCAGACACGTGACAAGTGGCCTCTCCTGACTGTCGTGGAGACCCTCGGGCAAGGCTGAGAAGACAGAGGAAAAGGGCACAACCCCGTGAGGGATGTACCCTGTGACAACGGATTGCCTGGCTCACCTGAGGAGGAGAGGATGGCTTCTGCCATGTGCTCTGAGAGAAGAGCTGATGCTGACCCGACTTCTGAGGTGAAGGCTTCCTAGGGCCCTCAGAGTGAAAGCCCAACTGCTTCCGGTGTCCCGTTCATGGGCCGGGCCTCTCCACTCTCCTGCTCCCCTCTGTGTCCCCAGGTCCCATATTCAGCACTGCCCGGGAGTGGGGACAGGGCCCGGGAACAATAGAAACCCCAGTGCCTGGCCAACACCCTACTAGACACATAGTCGGTGATCAGGATATAAACATGGCTTCCTATACCCTTTGCTCTAAATGCTTCTTCCTGAGGATGCCCACCTACCCTCAAATGGCATCATCCCTGACACCTCTCCACCCCCAACATCAGCTTCCCTTTAGCTCAGTCCATGCCTCCCCTCTATGCTGCAGTCTCCCAGACCTGCACCCCTGCAATCCACACACCCTGCACAGCAGCCACACATTCACTCTGTCCCTGGTCCCTGGCACCCGACTGTAGGCAGGCACTTCTTAAGTGCCGGCTGACTCAGCAATAAAACAGGAAGACCATGATAGCCACAGTTTCCAGCCAAAGGTAGTAACATTTCCCTCGAGGAATGGTTTGAAGAAATATACTACAGGAGGCATTCCATCTACCTCTTGGAACCTGTGGGAACAGTCAATACCCAAAGGCTTTGTATGGCCCTTTGAGAGCTAAGGACCAAGAAAGGACATTCCCTCTTAAACAGCCGAGCAAGCAGAAAACCACACAGTCACAGTGCTCTTCCAAGAACCTGCATGCGTGAGCTCATTTAACATTCAAAACAGCCCTGAGAGAGACGGACTGTTATTCCCATTTCATAAACAAGGAGATGCCTGAGACCACACAACTAGTAGCAGCATGAGTAGGGGGGTGGGAAATGGGGGCAGGAGGTAGTTGGGGTTTCCAAATCAGTTATAAAATAAAACCCAGTCCAGGGCACCTGGGTGGCTCAGTCGGTTAAGCATCTGCCTTCAGCTCAGGTCATGATCTTGCGATCCTGGGATGGAGTCCCGCATGGGGCTCTCCCACCGGAGTATGCTTCTCCCTCTCCCTCTGTCCTTCCCTCCCCTCATGATCTCTCTCTGTCTCTCTCAAACAAGTAAATAAAATCTTTATAAACTAAATTTTTAAAAAAATAAATAGTACCCAATCGGGCAAGGCGCTGGCTCTTTCCAGACATACCTCCAGCCAAGTGTGATTGCGCTGATCTCAGCGGCAAATGTTTCCGCCCACCAATTATTTAGCTGTTTCTTTACAAAGAAGCAGCTGAAATCCTAATCCGCTGATTAGAAGACAATACTGGAGAGTTAATAGGGACATGGGAAGCATAATGAGTGCAGGGAAAAGTCTAGCCGGCAGTTGCAGTTGGGAGGAAAGGACCCCGTGTGCCGCACCCAGGGCCAAAGGCCACTCCCCCACACACACCTGAGGTTTCTCACACACGGCAGAAGAAAAGACAACAACGGTGACTAGAGTTCCCAAGAACGCAGAACTACAAGGCCAGCACCCACTGACAGGGCACTAACCTGGTCGCTATGCAAAATGAGAAGCTATGGAAGAAGACAATGGGCCAGAATTTAAAGCAGTCTCCAAAGTCTAGTGAAAGACCCAGGACCAGTGGCACTCAAGGGACAAGTCTCACTGCATTCTCACCTCCACTGTCAATGAGGCAGCCCAGGAGCTGCATCCTCCGAGGGTCCCAGGTGCTGAGGCGGGGGATGACAGTGCAGAGGTCAAGGTCCGAGAAGTTGCAGCCTTTGATGAGGCAGTCTCCCAGCGGTGGCTCCCCACTTACTTTGCGGGTCAGTAACAGAAGCACTTCTGGCCATTTCTGTTTCTCCAGTAAAAACTTGATGAAGGTGTTGGCGCAATCACGGTTAATGTCACAGACCAGGTCAGGAGGAATTTCTTTCAAAAATAAGAATACACCACACCCCCCAAAAGGTTCATATAATTCCTGTCCCCAGATACCACCCAACACCTTTAGGCATAATTAACAAGAATTGTCGGTCAGTATGTTAAACCTCTGGGGAAAATACAACCAAGTAATTACTTTGGACAGCTACTCAACCACTCGTAAATGTCAGATAAGCTCTGGCCATGTGACCTTCTGGGAAGGTCAGAAACACTTTAGGGAGAGTAGAGATTGGCCTGGGAAAAGAGCAGAATTGACTGTGTCTTGGAAGAATATGTGAGTTAGAGCATTCTACTTAGATCAGAAGGACAAGAACCTGGCTTTAGTTTTGCGTAATACTAATGGAGAGTGTGCACTGAAATACAGGGAGACACTATAGAATAATTAAAAAGTTGAGAGTCATCAGGTAGTGGTGAGAGGATGGTCTAATCCTAATTCTTAAGTTCATATCAATAATATGCTAAGTCTTTCCATCTGATATCTAATGTATACAGACAGGATCATCGTTATACCAGTTCATGATGCTGGTATATCCTATAGATGAAAAACTTCTAAAAGAGGTCCTCAGTAAGTAAATTGCCAGATTTGGCAACCAAAAATAGATGTCAGGTAAATTTGAATTTCACATAAACAACAAATAAAATTTTAGTATAGCTCATGCAATATTTGGGACATACTTAAACTATATTCACTGTTTATTCGAAGTTATAACGCAACCAGCATTCTATAATTTGTCTGGCAACCCTACCAGTAAGAAAGTGGGAAGGAAGAGAAGGGAAGAAATCAAGAGTTAACCTACCTAAGAGCAATTTTATTTGCATTTGCTGGTTTTTGCTTTCCACCATGTTCTAGGATTTCTAACAGGAATATTCATTTTGATGTTTAATATTTAATGTGAAAACCAGAAAAACAATTTTGTGTGAAGGGCCCTGGATTAAGTGCTCCACACCCAACATCTCAGCAGATAAGTACCCTATCTAATGTAAGAGTGAAGGAACTAAAGCTTAAGAAGTTAAATAATTGGCCCACAGTCCCAGATCTGCTAAGTGGCAGAATTAAAATAAAAATATAAAACTCCAAGCCTTAAACACTAAGATCTGCTGCATCCCCTGAAGAGCATTTTTGTTCTGCTGGCCACTCCTTCCAGCACTCTCTGGAAAATCAAGAAATCTCAGCTCTTTGAATGGTCCCAGTGAGTACATTACAGCCCATACTAATGGCCAATTTAAAAATACCAAAATACCGGGACACCTTGGTGGCTCAGTTGGTTAAGCAGCTGCCTTCAGCTCAGGTCATGATCCCAGCATCCTGGGATCGAGTCCCACATCGGGCTCCTTGCTCGGCAGGGAGCCTGCTTCTCTCTCTGCCTCTGCCTGCCATTCTGTCTGCCTGTGCTCGCTTGCTCTCTCTCTCTCTCTCTCTGACAAATAAATAAATAAAATCTTTTAAAAAAAATACCAAAATTTACCAGATTTCACCTACTTAGGGTTTCTAGAATTTTCCCTAAGTATTATCTAAAATGTGTCATCTTAAGTTCTTTTCCAGAACTTTCCTCATTTCCCCATAGTGGAAAAAATAATTAACATCCAGTTCCACAAGAACTTCATATACCAACATTAACCAAGATCTGTGGAAGAGAGAACTATCCAGGGTATTTAAAAAAGGACTGTATGTGCAAAAGTAATTCTAGCAGAATACGTGAAAAACCAGAAAAACAGAGACAGACACTAGGAGTGGGATTTAGGTATTCCCGTTCAGGGTGGATGATCCAGACTTCTGAATAACGTTTGGTGCTGTTGAATGTTTTACACATAGCTCATCACTTTTACTTGTTTAATTAACTGTTTTTTTTCAAGATATTAGCAAAGGGTTCTAATGGGCATAAATCATCTTCGGCACACCTGAATGTTGGGAGGAAAGTTACCTTGCAGAGAAGAAAGAAGGCGCAAGAACCTCTGAACTACTTCTTGCTTCAGAAAGTTTTTATGCAGTAGCCGGTTTCCTGAGTTCATGTACTTCACCAGCTGCTCAGAGGCCTTCCGGAAAATGTCGGTCTCACTAACAGGTCCGTCACCATTGTTCAGTCCTGCAAAGCAAGCAGGTGATGCTTCTGAAGACAAAGACCACAGCTGTGGGAGATTGCAAAAATCACCTCGGTTCTCCAGCCTCTCTGTGGATACCCTTGCTTTGCCTGGTGACTTTGGGTCTCCTTCCATCGAGAAGTGGGACCTATTTTCTTCCTCCCCCTGGCCCGGCCTCCAGACTTGGTATGACGGATAGAAGAGAGTCATGAGATTTCTGTCCTTGTTCTGAGGTAGAACCTCAAGAGGCCTGGCTTAGTTCTACTCACTCTCTTGAGACCTTGGCCTATGCCATGTGCACTGGTCCAGTCTCAACTTCAGGGGGACAAGAAACAGCATAGAACAAACAGGAATCGGTCTGCTTGTCCAAACTGAGGGTGCATAGATGTGAAAGAGCGTGGCCAAGATCAGCAAGACCACAGCCGCTGGGAGGAATTCAGTTAAAGCTATGAAAACAGCCCAGCCTAAATAGCTGGCCTTCAAATAGGGAGCAAAAGAAATGCTTGTTGTTTAAAGTGACTAAATTTTGGGAGCAGTCTGTCATACAGCAATAGATAACTGACAGAAGCATTGAAGGAAGTGACAGCAAGAGGAGAGCTTAGCACCACAGTGACATCCAACCACATGTCAGCCACTTATATGTCCCAGGGGCTAGCAGGAAAACCCAAGAGGAAAGAGCCACCTCTCTGGCTGAAGAAGACAGTATCCCCTTGGTTCAGTTAATTTGAGAAAGTAGTTATGATTAGGAGGAAAAAAAAAAAAACCCTGAGAGAATGTTGAAATGGGCAGATATTTTCTTTGGTATCAGGTGATGCACTCAAAAAGCACTGTTGCTCAAAACAAAATCTTACTGAGCACAATAGGGGAGCAAAAATTTAAAAATAGATAAATAAATAAAATAAAAGAGATGGACTACTTGAAAATGAGGAAAAAATGAAAAGCATCCTGTCTTCATCGGGGTTTCCAGCAGTGATTGTGTGGAAGTGGTTCCCGGAGGAGGTGACAGGTAGGAAGCAGACTGGGGGGGAAGGGAGGAAGCCAGGTGGCCTCGCCTGATCCCACAGGGGACCTCTGGAGAGAGTGCCCTCCCAGTTGTCCCCACCCAAGGACTTTCAAACCCTCAATCTATCACTGGCTACAGCCTACCCTTGGAGGATGTGAGTTCTCAGGCGCTTCTAGCTTAGAAGATCCCCAACAAAACTAGCCCTATATGCTGTTCCCTGTGACAGGAAGCCTTAGGTGCTGGCTTCCCAAAGTGAAGGCACCCCCATGTTGGGCACACACAACAATGGTGAAAGGGATCTAGGGGATTTAAGCAGAGCTCCAACATCATCTGGTG
The DNA here is from genome assembly GCF_030435805.1 of Mustela lutreola. Classification (NCBI taxonomy): domain Eukaryota; kingdom Metazoa; phylum Chordata; class Mammalia; order Carnivora; family Mustelidae; genus Mustela; species Mustela lutreola. Next base: position 67,664,882 of record NC_081291.1, on the reverse strand, counting down.
TGCCTTCTCATACACACCTGCCTCACCTTTCAACAATTCAAGTCAGAACACCAGACACACACACACACACACACACACACTGACGTCAGGGACAAATGCCCATTGCCCTCTACTCAAGAGACCTTGAGGTGTCAGAGAGAAGCAAGACCCACTTGAGCACCATCCTCCAGAGAAAAAGAAAGGGAAACCACTTAGCAAAAGAAGACCTACGTCACCTCAGCTAGAAGCCCAGAAAATGTCTATGCCCTCTGACTCGGCCCTCCCACCTCCTTCCTAAAATACCTACGAACACACAGAAATGGTGAAAACTCATAGTACAGAGTAATACGACCCTTGGAAAAGGAGCAACTTCCTTCACTAGCATGTGTTACTTGTCCCTTACCCTCATGCCATTAAAATCTTTTCTAGAACATCATTCTTCAACTAGGAAAATTATAAGTCACTTGACACTGAACAGAAACAGACTAAGCTGACCAATGCAGATCATTATATGCAGTTGTATAATAAACGCATGGTTGTGTGGTTCAGAATAGTTAAGCAATGGGTCAGAGAAAGTTCCACATGTCAGGAAAGAAACCAGAGAGTGATAAAACAATGTAAAGACATATAAAAGGAAAGGTGCTGGCGATGGTACCCCTTGGTAGACGTGGGCGACTTATTTATTACTCTGAGTTTGTCTGGTTTTCTTCTAAGTTTCCTATAAACTTAGTAAGAGACAAAAAAAAAAAAAAAAAATGCAGAGGGGCACCTGCATGGCTCAGTTGGTTAGGCGGCTGCCTTCAGCTCAGGTCATGATCCCAGGGTCCTGGGATCAAGCCCTGCATCGAGTTCTTTGCACAGTGAGGGGCCTGCTTCTCCCCTGCCTCCCATTCCCCCTGCTGTGCTTGCACGCTCTCTCTCTCTCTCTCTGTCTGTCAAATAAATAAATAAATAAAAGGAACATCAGAACATAAAGTCGCTTATGTATTATAATCACAGATTGCTTTTTAAAAGATGATTATGTAAGTGCTAAACACCACCGACAAAAAAGACTACATAAAATATGCCAAAGTATAATTACAATAAATTTTTGTTTTTACATAAAACTAAGCTTTTACAAATTTTCTACAATGATATTCCTTTCCTATATTTTGTAATTTTTTTAAAAGAAAACGTTGCTTTTATAATAAGGAAAAAGTATCATGAGTGTCCTTTAGGTGGATTCTGGACGCCTGTATTTGCTGGAAACAAGGCACTGTTTTGGTGCTGAGGGACAGTAAAATGACAAATCAGGGCCTCTGAGTCCCAGGCTCTGTGGGGAAAATCGACACAGCAGAAGGTTCCAGTGTCCTCCGAGTACTGTGTCTGAGGTGCCTGCATGAGTACAAAGCAGAAAGCAGCCAGGTCCCACTGGAGCTTGAGAGACAAGGCCTCAGAGGCCTGGAATGGTCCTCACTCTGAGTGAGCACAGATTACAAACCCTGAGAAGGAAGGCTCCAAACCAGTTCTTGAGCCTGAAAAGAGAGAACAGCAGCCAGAGAGGGGGTCATGCTGCCACCTAGTGGTGGCCATGAGAAGCAGGTAAAAGCAGCTAAGAGTTTTCACTTTCCACCCAACTGCAGTCCAGAAGCAGATGATCCTCCTTATGACAAATCCTCAGAAGGTCAGTAGTAGGGACACCTCGGTGGCTCAGCCGGTTAAGCATCCAACTCTTGATTTCAGCTCAGGTCATGATATCAGGGTTGGGGGATCAAGCTCTGCACCGGGCTCTGCACTCAGCACAGAATCTGCTTGAGAATCTCTCTCCCTCTCTCTCCACCCCTCCCCCCATGCGCTCTCTGAAATAATAAATAAATAAATCTTTGGGGAAAAAAAATGGTCAGTAGTAGCCTAATGCTCTATCACAGATCTTATGTCATTCTCATTTCACCTTATCAGGGAGGCATGTTCTCATCCCATAACATCACAAGAAGGGTGAGTACAGTACAATCAAGTGTTTTGAGAACGAGAGATGATATTCATGTAACTTTTATTACTGTAGATTGTTATACTTGTTCTATTTTATTCTATTATTTATACTGTTGTTAATCTCCCACTGGGCATAATTTATAAATCAAACCTTATGGGATGTATGCATAAGAAAAAACAGTACATACAGGGTTTGGTACCATCTGCAGTACCAAACATCCATAAGGAGGCTTGGAAGTATCCCCCGCAGATAAGGGGGGACTGCTGTATATAGTCCTGGCTGCTTAGGGGTAAAGCCTTGCTCCTTCAAGTGGGCTCGGCCTTCCCCAGGTACTCTGCAAGAGCTGCAGAATCTCAGATCTTGCCCTAAACTTGCTAACTCAAAACCTCCATTTTAACAGGCTCCCAAACGGTTCCTGTTAACAATGGGAAGCTCTGGTTTAGAGAACAGTGGAAATCTTCAGCAAGACCCTTCATTTCTCACCTCGGTGCAAAAGCCACCTTCTCCAAAGTCATCGCCACCATAATCATCAAAATGTTGCACGGCAACACTCAGGATGAGCCAGGGGTGAGAGCATCCTTTATCCTAGTCTTTAAGTTAGAATGCTATTTGTCTGGGTACAAAAAGCTAACAGCCTTATTTTTATGGTGCTTTACCTGGGGCCACAGATGTAAAAAACAAAATCATTCAGTCCGTGGACTCAGGTCAGGAACAAGGGTACCAACTCCCCAGTAGTAACTCTTCCCAAAGACAGTGTGCTTCCATCAAGCCCATTAATGCATGAGGATGGGGAGGGATTAAAGTTCGTAAAATCTTTATTTTTATGACTGGAGATCTATCTTTATGCCCATGACTCCTGGTCCTCCCTTTGCCTGTCTTCTCAATTGCTACACTGGTTAAAAAGACCAGGCTAGGGGCTCCTGGGTGGCTCAGTCAGTTAAGTGTGTGCCTTCAGCTCAGGTCATGATCCCAGGGTCCTGGGATCGAGCCCCCCATCGAGCTCCCTGCTCAGCAGGAAACCTGCTTCTTCCTCTCCCACCCCCGCCCCTGCTTGTGTTCCCTCTCTTGCTGTCTCTTTCTCTGTCAAATAAATAAAATCTTTAAAAAAGAAAGAAAGAAAGAAAGAAAGAAAGAAAGAAAGAAAGAAAGAAAGAAAGAAAAAGGGACCACGCTAGGGCTAAAGTCTAAAACTACGCTATCCGGGGTGCCTGGGTGGCTCAGTGGGTTAAGCCTCTGCCTGCGGCTCAGGTCATGATCCCAGGTGGGATCAAGCCCCGAATCGGGCTCTCTGCTCAGGGAGGAGCCTGCTTCCTCCTCTCTCTCTCTCTGCCTGCCTCTCTGCCTACTGTGATCTCTCTCTATCTGTAAAATAAATAAAAATCTTAAAAAAAAAAAAATACGCTATCCATTACAGTGGCCACTAACTTAATTATGTAAAATTAAAATGAATTAAATTAGAATTTCAATTCTTCTGTTGCATGAGTCCTACCCTTTTCAAGTGCTCAAAAATAGGTGACCAGAGGCTATCCTATGAGACAGAGTAGTTATAGAATATTTACATCAGTACTGAAAATTATATTGCATGGTCCTCATTTACAAAGATTCCCCAGCTCATCTCACGTTTTAAAGTTTGTACCACTGGCAAAAATCTTAGAAACAAAATGTACATATACAACTCTATGTCCGTATGGATACACAAAGTAACCATGATATTAAGCATAGATGTCATATTCCAATACTGAGGTCTACAAGGGTTCCATGAATAGGAGTCTTTGGAAGTGCACCAGAAGATGCCAACTCGCTAGCCCTGCCTGATAACTGGTTGTCCTCCACTTGTCCAATTTTTGTCAGTTTCTTTTGCTTTTTTTGACTCCGTGTTTCCCTACAGTCTTTCAATATTCTTCTAGCATGGCAAGGAAAAATTCACGGTCGATGGTCCAGAAAACTTTAAAGTGATCAAATTTCCAATAAGCTTACCAATGAGTATCAGGGGCTATGGGTTTCACTGCATCCACTACCATCACAAACTACCCAGTGAGCCAAAAGACAGGCTTGGAACGAGGCACATTCCTCTGAATGTGCCTTCTTCCCAAGCGAGCATAACTGAATTCTAGTAAGGAGAAAGGGAACCAGATACTTTTCTACTGAGTCTCTTCTGGTTTCACCACAAAGATAGCTAGTGAAGGTAGAGAGAGAGGAAAGGAGAGTGGGACCCTGTCTCAGAAACCGAGCTGTTTTTAGGATTAGCAGATATCCAAAGACTCTATTATGCTCCCCCCCAAAAAATAAAAATAAGATAAGGAAAAACTTTAAAAACTAAACAGAAATGCATGACTTATGTTAAAGTCTATTAACATTAGATACAGCATACACAAAACACATATATAGTATTCTAAGAATTAAGGTTAGAACTAATTGCAAACAAAAAAATTAAATGTAAGAGAAAAACCTGCAAACAAGTCAGCCATTTCCCACCATTAACTAGTGGTCCTTTTTTGTTGTTACACTAAAACCTGGAAATTCACTGGCAGAGAAATCTGTTCAGTTAGTTTCAATTTCTCAAACAGTAGAACCCAATGTGAAGCTGAGATTACAGGCATAAACTCTCAGAAAGCATTTCACAGTGATTTATTAATTATACTACCTCACAGAAGAAATCACAAGCCTTTGACACAGCGGTCTTTTAAAAACTAAATATGATATGTCACGGCTTTTTTTTTTTTTAAAATCCATGAAAAACAGAGGACTCTACAAATATACTTTGTTCCCCTCATTTCAGTGATCTCATGGAAACAACAGACGATACTTTAAATAAGTAAATGAAAATGAACACATAGATGGGGCAATGAGGGGGTCAGGGACGCTAAATAAAAAGCAGCGTCTCCCCCATAATAAAACTTTCCTGAGCATGGCAACTGCGATGATCCCCACCTGTCCAACTGCCTCCCATTCCAACACACACACCCAATGGGCTGCCTTCACCTTGCCACCAATTTACCCACTTCAGGGGCAGGGGAGTGTTTCTGGGGAAATGCATCCACGTAACTTCAATAAACACACTAACCGTCTATTAAGTATTAATCAGTCCAGTCCTTCATACAAGCACATAAACCACCCGAAGATCAGAAAATAATTAAAGAAAAGCAATAGTACAAAAGAGAAACAAGAAGATGAAACTACTCACCCCCAAAGAAAAAAATAATTCAGGGAAGAGAGGAGAACATTCTTTAAGGAAAAAAGAAATACTCAATATTCTTAAATGTCATTCAAGAAGAGGTGGCAAATATAAAACAAGCAAAAGCTGCCATAGATTAAGAAAAAAATCAGAAAACAAAAGATCTTAGAAATTAAAACTGAGTTTCCAAATTTAAAAATGCAATGGGCAAGCTGAGTTGTAAAAGGAAAAGCTGTGGACCAATTAAAGATCTGAAAAGAAAAAGAACCTAGAAAACAGTAGGGAAAAGTAGAGAGACGTTATAAATTCAGGAAGGTCACCCATTTAACACTTGCAGCGGAAGAGAACAAAATGATAGGAGATAAATTTCCCTGAGCTAAGAAAGTTAGATTGAGAGGGGCCAAGAAGAGCCAAGCGATAAGAATGTGTAAGGATCCACACCGAGAAACTTCCCAGGGACATTGCAAAACTCGAAGGACAGAGAAAACCTTAGAAGGGAAAATAAATGAGACTGACATCAGACTTCTAACCAGTAGCAAATGGAGGTTAGAATACAAAGACACAGTGCCCTCATGGTTGTGAGGAACGAGGTTTTACAGCATATTTCATAAGTCTAAGATCCCGTGCATTTTCTGACACATCAGGAACAGCTGCACCAAAGTAACCTATCACCAATGGTGAAACACATTCCAGTTTTAAACATGTGAAAATATGGGGAGGGACTGCAATTTAAAATCAGTGAAATACAATGCCTAAATTCAAAAATATAATGCCTCTATTCAAGGACAATGTAAAGACATCTTTGAAAACTCCGTAAGTCCATGCTTCTTCCAGTAAAAACTTTCTTGAGTAGGTATGCTAACAGATCAAGAGAGAAGTCTGAACAGACAACACCAGCTGCACAGTCCTACATGAGTGCAAGAACGAAAGGAAGCATTTACACACACACACACACACACACACTGGGGCTGAAGTCTAAATAAAACATCTAAATAAGGTCCAAACAGTATATATGCGTACACACGGTCCGTTAAACTGGAATGCTTAAATGGTATCACATTGAAATAGCAAAGTTATTGGGACGTCTGCTGGTTCTTTCCTATGGGTTCTGCTATGCTACCAGTTGTAGAACACAATTTACATAATCATTTACATAATCATACTACCACCACGTAAATACCATTTACTGGTTTTTCCTTTCTACAATTCATCTATGGATGAGGCCCAGAAAACTTAGAGCTAAGAAACAGAATGTAAATCACACAAATGACATTACTGGGCACAATCCAACAACTGGCGTGAACTTGTTGCATTTCACCCTATACAGCAGCCAGTCAATAGATGCCATCCCAAACTGATAAACCATATCTATTCCAGACATATGAATGTATTTTAAATTATTGGTTGTAATTGCTTCTTGAGGAGTAAGCTCAATTTTTGTTGAGCCCCTCTTCCATATGATTTTTTTCCTTTTTTCACCAACCACGTGCATGCATGGAAAAAAAATCACCGAAACTGCCCAAAGGCAGACCTAGCTAATTTATCAGGATGTCATAGACACTCTCTAAATAAGAGTTTTCTTTGTATTTCAAAAAAAAAAAAAAAAAGAAAACAAGTTTTCCAAAGACTGGGGATTTCACTTCCATCCTCATAGACTAAGAAAGTATAAACTGATTTGTATCTAATGCTACAGGACCATTTTACCACCCACCCCCACAAAAAAGTTGTTTCACTAGAAACTGTACCTGATAGGTCCTTAGAACATGCGGTCAGCTTTGCCAAGTGACTGTTGATTTTCTCAATGGCCTTGAAGTTCTTATTCCTCTTGAGGACATCCATGGCAGAGCGGGACTGTCTATCCAGCAGGGTAGGGTCTGCCCCAAAGCGCAAGAGCATCTGCACATCCTCTGTTTGTCCTAGAGTGGGCCAGAAGGAGAAAAGGGGGCTGTCATGGTTCCTTCCATAAGGAGACGTCCCCATGAGTGCTCTTCCTCCCAGTTCCCTGCCCAAGCAGCCTGGGGCAAGGGAATCAGTGTCCCACTGCTCGTAGAATCTAAACTGCTGGCTTTAGGCAACCCACCCAACTCCCGGAAGCAAGGAGTCCTGTGTGGAGTGGGTAGGACAATAGCTTTGAAGAGGTTCAGAAGTGCGCTCCTCTCTACCTTTCTCCCCTCTCCCTGGCAACAAGCAAGGAGAGGGGGAATCTGGTTACTAGGCAACAGTTACAGCTGTAAGGATAACAGCAAGCTGTGACTTCAGATTTCTTTATTCCCTAGAGAGGAAACAGAATATTCTTCCAGAAGGAAAAAAAAAAAAAAAAAAAAGCCTGTCTGGGGCTCGGAGAAGAAAGTGGCAATTGCTTTCGCATCAGGGTCTTTTTGTTGTCACTGTTTGTACCCTCCCAGGCCCAACCCTCTGGCTGCCAGCTCCATTTGCTGCTTTGATGGATCTATTTGCCAAGCATCAAGGTGCCTCCATGATCACAGATGCAATAGCCTTTCAAATGGAACAGGTGTATTCCTGGGGGTAGAAAGATTGATGTGGGCACAGAGAGTTCAACAAATCAATGCCTGATCCCCAACTTCCTACCCATGCTTTCCTAAAATCCACCGCCCAGACGGGGCATCTCTACTCCAGGTATCATTCTGTTCATGATGCTCTCCTTTCCTGTCTCCCTAGTCACAAGTTCCCTTCTCCCCTTTTAAAAAAATGAAACAAAATCAGAAAGCCAAAGTTTTTACCCACAGAGTATCTGACTAAGGCAGGCAGAATTCTAAGGCAATCCCCAAGATTCCCAACCTCTGGTGCACACACACCTTCTCCCCAGTTACTCAATCAAATATGAATCTTAATGTGATGAGACTTTGCTAATGTAATCAAGGTCCCTAAGCAGTTGACCTTAGGATAGGGAGAGTCCTCTGACCTTATCACATGAACCATAAAGGTCAGAGGTCTAGAGGTCAGGAAGAGGGCAAAGATTTAAAATATGAGAGGGAATTGATGACTAAGAAATTCTCCCCTGCTGGCTTTGAAGAGAGAGGGAGCCACATGACAAGGAATGTGTGTGGCCTGGAGAAGCCGAGAGCAGTCTCCCGCTGACAGCCAGCAAGGAAACCAGGGCCTCATTCCTACAACAGGAAGGAACGAGATTCTGCCACGACCATGTGAGCTTGAAAAAAGGTCCACCACTCCATATGAGAACATAGCCTCTGTCAGGACCTTTGATTTCAGCCACAGAAGATACTGAGCACAAAACTCTGTCACATCATTTCAGACTACTGACCTAGAGAACTGTGACCTGGTAAATGGGTGTGGTTTTGAGCCACTAATTTTATAGTGATTTGCTAAGGATCACAGAGAACTAATTAATAATTAATGTATTGCCCTAAAAAGGTGGTGGAAATTCCTGACTTCCAGAGTATCCACTGAAGGGAAAATTAGGTGCCTGCCAAGCCCCCCTCCCTTTTTTTTTAAAGATCACAAGTAGGCAAAGAGGCAGGCAGAGAGAGAGAGAGGAGGAGGAGGCAGGCTCCCCGCTGAGCAGAGAACCCGATGTGAGGCTCGATCCCAGGACCCTGGGATCATTACCTGAGCAGAAGGCAGAGGCTTTAACCACTGAGCCACCCAGGCGTGCCAAGCCCCTTTTAAAAGGCACTACAGGGGCACCTGGGTGACTCTGTCAGTTAAGCATCCAACTCTTGATTTCCAGCTCTGGTCATGATCTCAGGGTCCTGCGATCAAGGCTCCCTGCTCAGTAAGGAGTCTGCTTCTCCCTCTCCTGCCCCTCCCCTTGCTCTAGTGCTCTTCTCTCTCTCTCTCTCTCTCTCTCTCTCAAATAGACATGAACAGACACTTCTCCAATGAAGACATACAAATGGCTATCAGACACATGAAAAAATGTTCATCATCACTAGCTATCAGGGAGATTCTAATTAAAACCACATTGAGATACCACCTTAGACCGGTTAGAATGGCCAAAATTAGCAAGACAGGAAACAACATGTGTTGGAGAGGATGTGGAGAAAGGGGAACCCTCTTCCACTGTTGGTGGGAATGCAAATCGGTGCAGCCACTTTGGAAAAAAATAAATAAAACTCTAAAAAATAGAACAACAAAATAAAAGGTACTACAATCTACCCTCCTTTCACTGCCCTCCAAAATTATTATTTTCATCTTTAATAATTAATTACAGAAGATTTTAATATATTTCTGTTGCTTTGATATCTGTAGTAATAATTTTTTAAAGATTTTATTTATTTATTTGACAGACAGAGATCACAGGTAGGCAGAGAGGCAGGCAGAGAGAGAGAGGAGGAAGCAGTCTCCCTGCAGACCAGAGAGCCCAATGAGGGACTCGATCCCAGGACCCTGAGATCACGACCCAAGCCGAAGGCAGAGGCTCAACCCACTGAGCCACCCAGGCGCCCCTGTAGTAATAATTTTGTAATAATTAAATCTAGAAAAGTTTAAACCCTAAAGTCCTAAATCACAGAATTTTTTTTTATTTAAAGCTATACAAACACTTCTGTTCCAGAAGAAGTTTACTAGATGACTAATAAGACTTTCAAGCATAAACTGTATGAGAGTAAACTTCTTTCTGAGAAGTAAACTAGAAATAGGATCCCCAAAACAGCAAGGTACAATTTTATATTTTTGACTATTAAAGAGCTCGTCCATAGTTTTTTAAATAGACGTTAGAGATTATCAAGTTGCTGTAGTATGTTCTATTATATTCCACTAAAGGATATAATAGTTTTATTTTAAAATATCTGTGTACACAATTCTGAAAATTACTTTTTCTTACATATTTTTGACTCATAGATAAAAAGAAATTCTACATGTCAGTGTTAAAACATGTAAAGAGGTAGACAGGTTTTCAAAATTCTTGAAGATAAGGAAGCAACACTGAAAAACATACTAGACTTTTTTTTTTTAATTTACTAGCATCCATTATGCCTTTTCCTGATAACAACACCTCAGTATTCCTTTAAGAAAGCGTCTTTCCCCCACTTGCCAGCATACCTGATTTGATGGGCAGAAACAGATTCAGTCACCATGACATCCTCCACCACTGCCCCAGCCAGAGCTTGGGGGAAGCGGGAAGGAATAAACATCTGACCAGAACCTGACCAATCAGATCATTCCATTCTCTCGCTCTGCCTCAACCCCAAATCCAGGGGTGAGCATCTGATCAGGATCTAGCCAATTAGATCATTCCATCCTTCTGGCGTTAGTGATTGGTTCACGGAGGGCATGTGACCAAAATCAAGTCACAGAGACTCATTCGTAGGACTTTAACTGAAATACTGAGTAGAGATATTCTCTTTGGCCGTGACCTGACAAACAGGCATATAAGATAAACCTAATATCAGATGGCTTCCACTGCAAAAGAGCCTGCCTACGAATGAACCTAATGCAGAAGAAAGCAGAGCTGGAAGACGGCAGATTCTTGAAGACGTCACGAGAGCACCTGGAGCAAACTCTGGACCATTGAGTCACATGAGCCAATAAATGCCCTATCTTGCTTAAACCAGTTTGAGTGTCTGTCGCTTGTACCAAGTTAGATGCAACCACCGACCTGGCCTCACGTTGGTTACAGAAAGTGATCATTTCTAGGCTTTGGGTCTTGTTGCTGGGCTCTGGTAATTCCCTAAGACTGAACCCCCGGGCCTCCCAAACCACACAGATCCGGAAGCAGGAAGACCATCGTAACAACCTCCGCCCACCACCAAAACTCCGACAGAATGGATGATTTCAGAGGCTCTATGATGCTGCAATTATTTTAAATGATGGATTTGGAATTCAGGCCACATTAAAGTATCTGGAGAGTTCCTGACTCTCTATATATCAGAAAAGTATTCAAGATGGAGATAATCTCATACACTGTTGGGGCAACCTTTATGGGGTTCAAGTTAACAATAGTTCCAAAAGTCAAATACGTCCCGATATGCTAACAACATCCTAAAACTGTACATAAATTTTTACTTATACATTATAGAATATTTGTGGGGGGGGGGATCATAAGATACGGGTAATATTGGTTTCTCAGGTTAAAGGACAGAGACTCTCAATGTATAGTTTTTGTGTGTGTGAATTTGTGATTTGTGATTTTGTGAATGTAATCTGTTTAAATTTTAAATAAAATGAGATTATCCAAACAAATAAAATGTGTAATTTTTTGAACAAGCAATCTCTCAACTAGGAAATAATCCTATAGATACATTCCCATCAGTTCACAAAGATGTATATAGGAAAATATTCTCTGAGCATTGTTTTTGGTAGCAAAATAACTGAAACCATTTAATCATCCATCAGTGCAGTATAGTCAAGTCAGAGAATACTGTGAGCTGTTTAAAAAAATGAAATAGTTATGCAGGTAGTATTAGGGAAAGATGGCCAAGATTATCACTCAAGGGAAAAGCAAGTTGCTGAATAGAATGTAGAGTATGTGCACATTCATATTTAAAAGAGGAATAGTAAAATTGGCAAGACTCACCAAAAAATGCTTGGTAGACTTTGTGAAAGAGAATTTACTTTTTATCACATATCTTTTTAAAGTGTTTGAATGCTTTCTTTTTTTTACTAAGATCATGGCTTTCAAATTCTTTTTTTTTTTTTTTTTTTTGCCTTTAAACTTTTTTTGGTAGAATAAATTCATAAATGCATAAAATCCATTCTTTTAAAGTGTACAATTTAGTGGGTTTCAGTATATTTATGAAGTTGTGTAATCATCACCACTATCCAATTCCAGAACATTTTATCACTCCCTAAAGAAACCTTATATGCACTGGCAGTCACTCCACATTTCCTCCTGCCCCACCTCCAGGGCAACCAGTGATCTGATTTTCTAAATGAGATCATGCAATATGTGACCTTTGTGACCAGTTTCTTTCCCTCAGCCTAACACTTCAAGGTGCATCCATGTTGTAGCGTGTGTCAGTATTTTGTTCTTTTTTATGGCTGAATGATATTGTATTATCTGGATGACCCGTGTTTTGTCTGTCCATTCAGCAGCTGGAGATTTGGGTTGTCTGCACGGTTTTAGTTGTTATGAGTAATACTGCGATGAGCACTCGTGTACAAGTTTTTGACTGAGTATGTTTTCATTTCTGTGAGGCAGGTACCTAGGAATAACATTGCTGAATCGTATGGTAACTATTTGAATTCCTGCCAGACTTTTTTCCAAAACAGATGCACCATTATTTCACTCCCACCAGCAATGGGTCCCAAATTTTCCACATCCTTGTCAATACTTGCTGCTGTCCATTTTTTTTTTTTTTAATTTCAGCCATTTTGGTGTGGAGTGTATTTCTGATTTTTAAACTAGTTTTTGAAAAGTGATTTAAAGAAGTTTATACGAAGGGGCGCCTGAGTGGCTCAGTCAGTTAAGGATCTGCCTTAGGCTCAGGTCATGATCCTAGGATCCTTGGATCTAACCCTGCAGCAGGGAGCCTGCTTCTCTCTCTCCCACTCTCCCTGCTTATGCTCCCTCCCTCTCTCTCAAATGAATAAATAAAATCTTAAAAAAAAAAAAAAAGCCTATACAAACAATGAGGCCAGTAGAATAGAACAGAAAATGCCTATATAGGCACCAGAAAAAAAAAAAAATACAACTCTTTAATTTGGATGTTCGGAAGGTTTTTTTAAACTCTGACTCCAAATACAGGAGCAATAAATCAATAGATTGACAAATTTGACTACGTAAAAAGAAAATATTTGCATGACAAAAAAACCCAACGTCAGAAGACAAGTGAATAAACGGGGGTGGGGGAGAGATTCATGACTTATACCACAGACAAAGAGCTAATGAACAAAGAATTCTTAAAAATTGAAGACAAAGGATCAAAAACTCTATAGAAAAATGAGGAACAGACATGAACAAATAACTTGGCAAAAATAGATATGAAAATGGTTCTCAAATATATTTTTAAAAGGCCAAACTCACACATAAAGTAATTAGAGAAATGCAATTAAAACAACCTTGAGATACCAATTCACATCTCTCAGACCAGAAGAAACTTGGAAATATAACAAAATTCTGTTGGTGAGACTGTGGGCAAAGAGGCACTCTTCTATATTACAGGTGGTTGTACAAATTGGTACCATCCTTCTGGATGAAGATTTGACAACATCTAACAGAACTACATATTCATGCATATGAACTAATATTGAGTAATTTCCAAAGGATACTGTTAATGAAAAAGATTCTGTGTCAAGCAGAATCTATAGAATGGGACCCTCCACCTTAAAAAGGAGGTGTAAGAAAACACACATGTGTCTGCTCATTACTACAAAAGGAATCCAGGAAGAAAAGCCTAAAAAAAAAGAAAAGGGGCGCCTGGCTGGTTCAGTGGGTTAAAGCCTTTGCCTTCGGCTCAGGTCATGATCTCAGGGTCCCGGGATTGAGCCCCTCATTGGGCTATCTGCTCAGCAGGGAGCCTGCTTCTCTTCCTCTCTCTCTGCCTGCCTCTCTGCGTACTTGTGATCTCTGTCAAATAAATAAATAAAATCTTTAAAAAAAAAAAAAAGGAAAAGAAAAGAAAGAAGGAAACTGATCACCTACAGAGGATTAATGAGAAAGGGGCAGAAAAAAGGGGGAAATGGGAAATGGGAACTCAGGGGGTCAAGAAGGAGGAAGAAGTGACACTTCTCTGAGTATATCTTTCTGCAAAGTTCAGAACCCTAGAACCATAGTAATGTTTCACATATGTGCCTTTCACATACCAAAACACAAACAAAACCAAACAGGATGTGAGGAGAATTCTAAAATGGAATGCAAAGCCTGAAAAAAATATACCTGAGTGTACTACAAATGAGCAAAATAATCATATTCAATAGGGTGGGGAGGAAAAGAACTTAGTGTCTTAAACTCAAACTGATGGGCCATCTACAAAAAAACTGACTGATACTCTTCAAAAGGGTCAAAGGTATGGAAAACTGAGGAAGTGTCAAAGACTGGAGCAGACTTGGGAGCTCTGACAAGTAAATGCTGTGTGGATCTCCTAACTGACAAAGAACATTAGTAAAAACAAGGGCGAAATTCACAAGATGTCTGTGTGTTCGTTGGTAGCATTTTGTCAATGTTAATTTCTGGATTTTTTAAGGGGAGTTGGGTGAGGATTTACAGAAACTCTTTGAACTATTTTTGCATCTTTTCTGTATGTCTAAAATTAGTTCAAATCAAAGATTTAAAAAAAAAAAAAAAAAGGTGAGCTTCCCTGATGAAAGAGAAGCAGAGGACGTGGGTAGTGAGAGAGGTGGAATTCAAAGGAGGGGAATCAGCCTATAAGGGTCTATAAGAAGGCTCGTTTGGCAGCAGCTGGAGTGGAGGAGAGCAGCCCATGTTACACCTGCACGAAGAAAGGGCTGTCTCTTGACTTCTGAGGTTCATGCTCTCATGTTTCAGAAAGTCGGGAAGGTTTCCGCATTTGTAAGAAACACTATTAAGGTGTGTTGTCCAGTATGGCAGCCACGAGGCACAGAGGTGCTACTGAGCACTTGAGATGTGGCTTGTCCACATGGAGATATGCTAGCAGAGTATAACATATGCTGGATTTCAAAGACATAGCATAAAACCAAAACACAGAATGTAAAAGGTCTCTGCACTTTTTATGTTAATTACACAGGGCAATGATAATATATGGGCTAGATGGGTTAAATAAAATATACTGCTAAAATTAATTTCACCTATTTTGCTTTACTTTTTCATAGGACTACCAGAAAATTTTAAATGTTCTATGTTGCTCTCATGATGCTTGTACTGGAAAGCTCTCGTTTAAGTCCCAGGAAATGGATGCTTGCCAAGTTATTGATGCATAGGTTTAGAATCCAAGGCTTTGCATGCATCTACTATACACAAATACTGCTCAGACCACCTGAATTTCAGGAGACTTGAAATTGTGTTTCTTTGAAGAGTTTTATCTGGAAATTGTTTTCTTGGACATTTTTGGGCTGGGGATGTATAAGGAGAGCACAGTGATTGGAGGCACAGATTTTAACCATAAATTACCAGGCCAATGACAGCTTTATCAATAGCTAAATGATAGCTACTATCATTTAGTACTGAGGTGTGCTGGAACCGGCTCACACCAGTCGATGAGGACCAACTGTTAAACATCCAGAAATGTTATAAGATGGTTGGTAAACACTGCCATTATTAACAACTAACTTACTCAAACTTACAAGAAACAAATCACGTTAAAAACAAAACTCATTATTTCTTAATTATTTTACTATGCTTTGCTATTGTCTATGATGAAGTTTCTATACATCTACTTTAACAAGGATCTGTGTGGTAAAAATACAATATAATGCTATGCTACTGCACCTGTCCCAACCCCATGTTCAATGACATCACATTAGTAGCTTGAAATCAACCATGGTGGGAGTATTTACACCAAGGAAACTGGGAAACCTCACACTTTGGGGCTTTTTGAAGACCCAGTTGTCAAACATTTGCCAGGATACCACAGTCTCTCAGAGGGTACTAAAATTCAAGGGATATCAGAAAGACAGACAGTAACAAGTGTTGACAAGGATTTAGGAAAATTAGAACTTTGTGCTTTGCCAGTGGGAGTATAAAATGGTGCAACCACTTTGGAAAACAGTCTGGCTGTTCCTCAAGAGTTTAAATATTAAATTACCATGAGATCCAGCAATACCTAAGTATCTACCTGAGAAAAATGAAAATATATTCATATATGCAAAAGTTCACAGCAGTGTTATTCTTAGTAGCTGAACACAAGTCCACCCACTGATGAATGGATAAATCAAATGTGGTTTATCTCTACACTGGGATATTATTTGGTAGTAATAAGGAAGGAAATACTGACACACGGTACAACGAGTTTGAAACTTGAAAGCATGCTCAGTGAAAGAAGCTAGTCACAAGACTGTATGATTCCATTTATATGCAATGTCCAGAAAAGGCAAGTCCATGGACACGGAAGACAGATTAGTGGTTGCTTGGGGCTGGGGGCCAGGGGGCGGGAATGGGGAGTGACTGCTAGTGGAGACAAGGTTTCTTTTGAAGATGATGAAAATGTTTTAAAAATTCATTGTGGTTGCATAACTCTACAAATGTACTAAAAACATCCAATTGGATGCTTTAAACAGTTGAATTATATGGCAGAGAGACACTCTTTATTATACTCATTATGAAATATAATGAATTATATTTCAATAAAGCTCAAAACAGTATCTGTAGCTCACCCTTTCTCTGTTCGCCCAAATGTGGGTTCTGGGACCCAGTCCAGTGGGGAATGACATTAGAGAAACACACCTCACTGCACTCCTCTGGGACATGCTGAGGACACAAAACTCTAAGTTCCCAGGACCAGCAGGCCAGGGGTCCCCAACCAGACGCCTCTGGGCTCTGTCTAGTCCACAAGTGTGTTTAATTTTGGCAGATATTTTATAATCATGAGTTGTCTTATTTTTTTAAAAATCCATCTTTCCAACGTCTTCTGCCATCAGAAGATGGTGGCCAGGCCTAGTTCCCATGATGGGCAGGAGGCTGTGGCCATACTGAGCCAAATTCCCCAGCCCTCCTTTTTATCTCCCTTCCCCCGGGGCTGGGAGTCCGCTACCATTCATCATCACCACAGCTACCCTAACATTTTTATAGAACAAAACGTGCTATCTCCACGGGTTTCCAGAAAGGCAAGAAGCATCAGAGAGCCCGGTGGGTGGGAGGACCCGCAGCCTTCCTGTTTCATAGGCTAGCAAGGTATGTCTGCGTCAGAAGAACCAGCTTGTCCTCGTGGCCTCCCTGGCCCTGATAAGTACGCAAGATGAAATCCTTGCGTTAGATTCTACCATGGCCAAGAAACAGATCTCCGTCTGTGGTCATTTTCAGTGTCTCTCTGGTAACCAGCACAGATCTGGCCTAAACTAAAGCACTTAGTAGCTGCACAATGAGGAAGGGAACAAGTGCAGCCAGAAGCCCCTGTCCTTGAGACATCCAATCCCATGGAAGTCACTGAAGCGGAAAGAGCATGTGGAACCCCGCCATCCTTCCTTCTCTTGTCCCCCATCCTTCCTGCAAACAGCCTGCCCTCCCTGTGATGCTTCGTTCGAGGTAAGGTTTAGCCGTGAGCCTGTCCCAGGATGGATGAGTAATACGTGTGCTCGATTGCGTGGGCTCTCTAATGCCTGAGGTCATCCAGCCCACAGCACACCCTCCAGCCTGGGGCTGCTCCTTACGTTTGATGAGGTATCCAGGGTAGGGGGCTGCGGCGACGACGTGGAGGACTGTGCAGCCATCCTCGTCCTTCTGGTTGATGCGGCCTTTCCACTCAGGCTTGTGGTCCATTAGCCACCTGAAAAGATGGTTTTCCTCTGCACGGAATTAAAATCAGTGATTGATGTTATTTTCTACAGACAGAAAATCAGTAAAGCACATTGATGTGTAGTACCCTGAGGGAACAAAACGGGGAATCCCACACACATTTGGCACCACAAATAGGTTCTGGAGACGCATAGTTTGTAAATTAAAAGGATGAGTTATAGAAAGTTATTAATAATAAACTTCAGTCAGGTTCCCTAGGAGCAGAGCCAGAGGCAGGTATTCTTGTACATGTGAGTTGTTGACAGGGAGCTCAGGAAAAAGACAGTAAGGGAAGCAGGACAGGGCAGAGGAAGGAGGCAAGCAGAGATGTGGTCTCAGCTGAGTCAGCCTCAGCCTGATCCCACAGGGAGCTCTGGAGTATGAATGACCCACAGTGTTGACCCACCGCCAGGCAGGGCCTTTTGTACTGCATGGTAGTCAGTCAAGAGCTACAAACACCTCTAGGGAAGGGGGTGAGGTTGAGGGAGAACCTCTGTAGGAAGTGGTTCTTACTAGCAAAAAGCAGTGCTCTGGGGAAGGAGGTAGCTATGAAGCAGCAGGTGGGGAGGGGTTACTGGTGGTAAAGAGGCTCCAGGCCAGGCACCAACGGCACCCATGTCAGGAATCAGGTCAATCTCTGAAAAGATTACCCTGCTCATTACTCTTGATAGGACATATATTTAAAAACTATTTTCCCAGGCTCCTTCCTTGTAGGTCCTGGGCTCAAGGAAAGCGTCACGCTTCTGCCAACTCTGTGGATGCCATTTGTCACTATGTCAGAGTTTTCCTCTGAGAAAAAAGTCACGGATAAAGTTAAACACCTGATCCCACTGATTGCTGCCTGTACCCCCGGAGCTAAGGTAAAGAGCAGACACAGTAGGGAATCATGACTTTCACAACGAGAGACACACTGCTCTGGGTTCGTGATTCCTACTTGAAAACTGAGAGCATTGGCTCAGATTCCTTTTAATCAGACTTTAGTTTTAAATCTTTGATCCACCAATCCCTGTGTGAGAATAAAATGTCTTATTGACTCCCCAGTAGGAAATGGATAACAGCAGGATAAATGTGGTTAAAGCGACGCCTCGGCCCAGGGCTTGAAGCCCCTGGCCACGCCTCTCACTCCTTCATTACTGAGAAGGCAATTAGCCCAATGGTTAAGAGGAAGACAGTCTAGGGGCGCCTAGGTGGCTCAGTGGGTTAAGCCTCTGCCTTCAACTCAGGCCATGATCTCAGGGTTCCAGGATTGAGCCCTGCATTAGGGTGTCTGCTCAGCAGGGAGCCTGTTTCCCCCTTCTCTCTCTGCCTGCCTCTCTGCCTACTTGTGATCTCTCTCTGTCAAATAAATAAATAAAATCTTTAAAAAAAAGAGGAAGACTGTCTAGAAAATTCTCCTGGCCCCTTCTGGCTCTAAAACAGTATGGGTACATGTCCAACACTTGTGCCATACATGCTTGGAAAAGAAAAACAAGCTTTTTTACCTAACATGCATATGTGTTAATGAAAAAATTTTAATATTTTAAAATTTAAATCTTATTGCCAGTTGGTGAACCTTTAAAAAAGAAAAAAGAATTTTATGAACATCAGCGTCCTTTAGAAGAACCACAAGCAGTATGTCTTGGCAAGAACCAGGGGTTCCCTTGGTATCAGCACCCAGCACCAGCACCAGCACTATGCCAGTTAGCCTTCTGGTTAGAGAGAAAATGAACTTGAACAAGCGCCTGTGCCTTCATTAGCAGGAAGAAACTCCACAGCCTCAGGGAGCTCTCCCAGCCAAAGCTGCCTGTCCCAAGTCCCCTGCTTGGGTCTCAGGGCTTGTCTGCTGCCAGCATCTGTCTAGGAACACAGAATCCTTTTAACTTGGGCCCTGTAGCTTACCAGGTCCCAGAAAAAATAAAAACAATGCTGTTGAAGGACATCTTGGCTCTTTCCACAGTTTGGTTATTGTGGCCATTGATGCTATGAACATTGGGGTACATATGGCCTTCTTTTCACCACATCTGTATCTCTGGGGTAAATACCCAATAGTGCAATAAACCCTTCAACGAATGAAGGGATAAAGAAGATGTGGTCCATATATACAATGGAATCTTATGCCTCCATCAGGAAGGATGAATACCCAACTTTTGTATCAACATGGATGGGACTGAAAGAAATTATGCTGAGTGAAATAAGTCAACCAGAGAAAGTCAATAATCATACGGTTTCACTTACTTGTGGAGTATAAGGAATGGAGATGGAGAGAAGAAGGGAGTTGGGGGAAATCGGAGGGGGAGACGAACCATTAGAGACTATGGACTCTGAGAAACAAACTGAGAGTTTCAGAGCAGAGGGGGCCAAGGGGATGGGTGAGCCTGGTGGTGGGTATTATGGAGGGCACAGATTGTATGGAGCACTGGGTGTGGTGCATAAACAATGAATCTTGGAACACTGCATCAAAAACTAATGGTGCATTTTATGGTGACTAACATAACTACAATAAAAATTTTAAAAACATAATGCTGTTTCCCTGCTGTCTTCATGCATTTGAATAATCAGACTATTTGCGTATTCAAATCAAATGACTATTCCACCTTCCGGTGGCTGAATTCTGGTGTCTCATGAGCTCAGCAGAGCACAGGAGCTCAGGGCTGTGAGGGCGGCATGGGCAGTGCATTACTGGGAGAATACTCACTTGCTTGGATACAGAGTCTCATGAGGGCATGAAGAGGGTACGGTCCTATCGTCTCAATACTTGCACCAATGCAGATAAGCCACTGTACTAACTTGGGCACCTGTTCCATCTTCTCATAAAGTCCCATGAAGACATATTTCTAGAGGAGAAAAACACACAGGAAGAATCCTGGAAGTCACTCTGTCAATACGAGACGTCAAACTTCTGCATTCATAAAGTTCAGGGTCAGTAAAACCTGGGTTGTTGAGACCCAAGCCTGAGATGATTATAAATAATAAATTTGCGGTGAGACAGCTGAGGTCCCCTTAGACAGGGTGAGGTCCCAAATACAAGCCTGGGTGGCCGGACTTGAAGCCGTACAATTTAAGAAGCCACCTTACCTCAAAGAGACTCTTCAGTGATAACTCTGGGACCTGGATATTTCTTGGTAGCCGGTCTTTTCTTGCTGACAAAAGTAGGAATGACTGATGAGAAGGGAGAAAAAAGAAAAAGCTGGAATAATCATGTTCTCCACATAGGTTATTAAAGCAGAAGTTATCTTTGGGGTTAAAATAAACAATCCAAAAAAACAAAACAAAATCCCCTCCAGCCCCACCTCTCTTTTTAAGCTGTCTACCAAGCTTTATAGCCTGATCTATACTCGAAGTCCCTCTGCCCAGCCAATGCCCTGTTCCCACTGAGAACTCAGCTCTCTCCACATTTCCTCACAGCCTGCTGAGGATGGCACGTTGTGCAGCATTGCTCAGAGTACAGTGGGTTTAAAAAAAAAAAAAAAAAAAAAGATGACTCCCTGCAAAGTTCTTAAAGCTTACTTAGCAAGCAGAAGAATCCAATCCTTTACACGTAGCTCATTCCAGCTGATTCTTCAGCACTTTGGTGTCTCATAAGCACCAAGGGTTTGGGGTCCGTTAGACTCTTTTTTAAATTTTTTTATTTTTGGGCGCCTGGGTGGCTCAGTGGGTTAAGCCGCTGCCTTCGGCTCAGGTCATGATCTCAGGGTCCTGGGATCGAGTCCCGCATCGGGCTCTTTGCTCAGCAGGGAGCCTGCTTCCTCCTCTCTCTCTGCCTGCCTCTCTGCCTACTTGTGATCTCTCTCTGTCAAATAAATAAATAAAATCTTTAAAAAAAAAAAAAAAAAAAAAAAATAAATAAATAAATTTTTTTATTTTTTATAAACATGTATTTTTATCCCCAGGGGTACAGGTCTGTGAATCAGCACTCACCAAAGCACATACCCTCCCCAATGTCCATGAGACATTGGTCATGAGAGCCAACTGCAATTCAAAATTCCCAATGCTATGACCTATAGCTCTATTAGTGACTTTATTATTTTTTTTAAATAGACTCTTTTTTTTTTAAGATTTTATTTATTTATTCGACAGAGAGAAATCACAAGCAGATGGAGAGGCAGGCAGAGAGAGAGAGATAGAGGGAAGCAGGCTCCCCGCTGAGCAGAGAGCCCGATGCAGGACTCGATCCCAGGACCCTGAGATCATGACCTGGCCGAAGGCAGTGGCTTAACCCACAGAGCCACCCAGGCGCCCTATTAGTGACTTTAAATTGGTCATGGAGGGTGCCTGGGTGGCTCAGTGGGTTAAGCCACTGCCTTCGGCTCAGGTCATGATCTCGGGGTCCTGGGATCGAGTCCTGCATCAGGCTCTCTGCTCAGCAGGGGGCCTGCTTCCCTTCCTCTCTCTCTGCCTGCCTCTCTGCCTAATTGTGATCTCTCTGTCAAATAAATAAATAAATTCTTTAAAAAAAAAATTGGTCAGTATTGACACTACAGAAATTGACAAACTTTTTTTTTTTTCCCTCAGAAAGCCAGTTGTTAAACCACAGATGCTATCTAACATCACTGAAGAAACTGACTCCCACAAAGGCTAAGTGATTTTTCCAAGTCACACAGAGAGCCTGTCCTACTGAGATCATCCAGGTGTGCCAACAGGTCTCAGGGCTCCAGACTCTGGTATGGCCACAATGGGAGACCCAGGCTCAACCTCAGCCTCTGCCATGTATGCTCCTGCTAGTAGACGTGGGACTACAAGAACTGAGCCTTTGGCCACATCTGGATTCCAGGTTTTCAGCCTGATGATCACTCTTTACTGCTCACCCTGAGTAGACCGCAGTATCAAAAGGACGTGCTCTAGGGGCTCCTGGGTGCCTCAGTCATTAAGAGTCTGCCTTCGGCTCGGGTCGTGATCCCAGGGTCTTGGGTTCAAGGGCCCCATCAGGCTCCCTGCTCAGCGGAAAGCCTGCTTCTCCCTCTCCCGCTCCCCCTGCTTGTGTTCCCTCTCTCTCTCTCTCTCTCTCTCTCTGTCAAATAAATAAATAAAATGTTTTTTAAAAAATTACATGCTCAAGGTTCTGACAATCCTGATTGCTGACCTGTTTTGTTGTTGTTGTTGTGTTGCTGTTGTTGTTGTTGTTATAAGATGTCTCTATTTCCAGTATGTAAAAAAATGATCGGGGCCCCACAGCTGGAATACTGGGCCAAGTGGACCTGCCACTGGGCTGTATTCTTGGGTCTCTCCTTGCCTGCCTGCTTTCTCTAGACCTTTTAATATAGGAGTGAGCTTCAGGGAACTCATTGTTGGACTTTAGGGGATTTCCCATGAACCTCCTGAAACTCTACCCATAACTGTGTGCACATGCTAAGAGAACCCCATGATTTCATTAGATTTGCAATGGAATCCATGAGCTTTTTAAAAGTTGAAGACTTCTATATTCTAAAGTCCTTTACCCTGTCTGGCTCTAGAGGCCTTTTGGGTTGCTCTTGCTTTTGGTGACTTTTCAGGACTGCCCAGCTTCAGAAAGCGCAGCAGGCCTTTCCTGACTGAACTGCCTCGCTTGGCCAGCCCTTTCCATGTGCACTGAGAGCCCAGCACCACGACAACTACTATTCAGTGGGCATGGAGCACACACCAGCTATTGTAACGCTCTGTTAGCTCAGTGCCTGGCTCATGGTAAGCCCTTGATAAACATTAGCTAATATTATTATTAGGTGTTCTTGGTCCATTAGTTCTCATCCTCACCAAAACCCTGTGGGAGTAAGTTTATATCTTGCAAGTTACAGATGAAGAAATGAGGCTCAGAAGGGAAGTAATTAGTCCAAAATAGAAAGTGGAAGATTATGATTTGAGGAGGCATCTGTGTGATACTGAAGCCCAGGCTTTCAGTCTACTCTGCTCCTCCACACCCTGGATTCCCAGCCCTGGTTTGGTTCCTGTGGCCTCACTGTTATCTGTGGGCAGCAGTCCCTTAAAGGTACACAGAAGCAAGGCACCTGGGTGGTTCAGTCGGTTAAGCGCCTCTCTTCGACTCAGGTCATGATCCCAGGGTCCTGGGACTGAACCCCACATGGGGCTCTCCGCTCAGCCGGGAGCTTGCTTCTCCCTCTCCTTCTGCTCCTCCTCACCCCCACCCCACCCCACCCCCTACTCAGACACGCTCCTGCGCGCTCGCTCTCTCTCTCTCTCTCGTGCTCTCATGCATGAACATGCTTTCTCTCAAATAAATAAATAAAATCTTTAAAAAAAAATTTTTTTAATTAAAAAAAAAAAGCCACACAGAAGTGCTCAGACCAACACAGGCAGGTCTTCTGGGCCAACACTAGCAAATGCGGTATAAAAAGATGATGCAGGGGCGCCTGGGTGGCTCAGTGGGTTAGGCCGCTGCCTTCGGCTCAGGTCATGATCTCAGGGTCCTGGGATCGAGTCCCGCATGCTGAGCAGAGAGCCTGCTTCCTCCTCTCTCTCTCTCTGCCTGCCTCTCTGCCTACTTGTGATTTCTCTCTGTCAAATAAATAAATAAAATCTTTTAAAAAAAAAAAAAAAACAGAAACTGGCTAATTAATATCCCTCAGTGATTTTCCATCTTTAACAATGGTGCAGTTAAAAGTTATTTTGGCATCAAAATAAATGGATAATAAATTACAATCCCCTCCCCAATGCAGGCAGAAAGAATCCATTTAACTAAGAATATACTTTTCCCACAAGAGAGCCCTCTTCTTTTACTTACATGCCATAATCCTTTCTTTGCCAACTTTTCTATTACAGATTGCCACACTTGTGTTGAGAATCCAGTAGTAAAAATATGATCAAAACAGGGCAAGAAACTTTGCAAAACAATGGGATCACCTGAAAGAAAATTCCATAGTTTAGGAATTTTAACCCTTGCAGAGTCTAGAACATTTGGGAAAAGGTCCTCCAATTAAGACCACAGAGAGACAAACAGAAAATTAAAAATATCAGAAAGAGAGGCATTTCCAAAGTTAAAGTCCTCTATAATGGAACAAAGTGGCAATCTCTTTAGGTTCATCTATAAACTCAATGCCCCAAGAGTCAGGCGATGTGATGTGAGCTAACTAACAGTCACTTAGCTCTTCCATCTACCAAGCCCAGTGATATATGTTAATATTTAATCCCTCAAACAACCAACAAGGCATTGGCCTATGATCTCTGATTGTAGAGGAGGAAATAGAAACTCCAAAGAAGTTAAAAAAATTTAAAAATAAAACACCTCATGTCCTTTAAGAAAGATGTGATGAATATTATTTTCACCCAACTGATGAGAAATGATGACAAATAAGGTCAGGCTTCATGGCATATCACGCAGCTAGTTAGTGACAAAAAGACAGGGACTCAGATCTATCAACTCTCTTAGTCAATACACATTCTTCTAACCTAGTGGCCCATTGCATCTCATGATCCCCCAAACCACTTCTCTCAAACTCATGAATGAGATCATCCAAGGAGCAAGGGCAGGTGCCAGAAAAACAGCACCTCCTCTAGGATCATCATCAAAAATAAGTAAATATCAAAATAAATAGATATTGCACAAAAGGATACAGAATTTCCATAAATATATTTTTCAAACTTTAGAAATTGGGCATACATTTACTTTCCAAATAGTAATACTTTGGTATAAAAGTATGGAATGCATTACCCTTAGAAGTCCTATGAAGTACCCCCTCTCAAGATGGCGGCAAAGCGGAAACTATCCAGATTTCTTAGGGGAGCAGTCACCCAGAAATAAGCAGTGACTTTACGAAGATGCAGAGAAAACATGAGGGATGGTAGGGAACAGGCCTATCCATCACACTCAGAGGAAAGGGAAGCAGGCTTGGTCACTGCCAGCAAAAGGCTGACTGGAAAGCTGGGATCCATCAGCATTTGTCTGGGGATCTTCTACTTCTCTGACCAAGGGACTCAGCTGTGCCCCCCTCTAACCCCTTCCCACTGCCTGCCTGATATGGCTCTCACCGCTCCCCACCCCATCTCCCAAATTTGCCCAAATTTGTAGAATGCTGGCCACAGACCACAATAGCTGCTTTCCCACAATCACAGTGGGAACAGTTGAATCTGTAACAGCTGAATCAATTTCCCCACCTCTGAAAGCCGAGGCCATTTTTCCCACAATTCTAACATGTGCTGTTTTTCACATTCTAACATCTCTAGAATCGGGACATGTGTGACAATTGATTTTGTCACTCAGTGGGCATTGGTACAATTTTAAACACAATCGAACACCATATTTGAAAACAATGGCCTATATTGGCAGGACTTTAGACCATGAAAGATAAGCAGGAGAGAGCTCCTTTGTCACTGGCAAGGAGTATATTACACGGTGTTCTATGGTTTTCTGTTTTTGCCTAACCCAACCCGCTGACAAAGCCAGCTCACCCACCAGGTCATTAGAGTAATAACTCAAGGCAGCAGCGTGAAAGGCCCCCATGCAGCTCTCCTACACTGAGTGCCCAGGTCCTCCATGGCCGTGAGCATGGCAGGTGAGACCCTGAGCACCACATCCACTTCCACAGGACCCTCTGTTAGCAGTTGGTTGGACAGTGAGGTATTCCAGGCCAGCGTCCCTAACAAGACAACACGAAGTCAGGACAGCACTGACATCCTGTTCGGCAGCTTAGACAGGACACAGTGACATTCTGCTTTGCA
Source organism: Mustela lutreola (assembly GCF_030435805.1). NCBI lineage: Eukaryota > Metazoa > Chordata > Mammalia > Carnivora > Mustelidae > Mustela > Mustela lutreola. Next base: position 67,638,806 of record NC_081291.1, on the reverse strand, counting down.
GCCTTTGCAGAAATGACTTCTGCAAAACGTTCTAAAAGAAGACAATTATGCGCAATGCACTTGTCACTATCATGGGTAAGGAGCAGTTAAAACGTAAGCCCCTAGATGTCAGCAAAAAAAATGACCATCTGTGCTTGATATTAACTTAATAGGTAGATACATGACCAAAGTCCTGATTGGCACAACTCAGCACACTCTGATTGTTTAAGATTTGTGGGACTATCTTTTTGTGGGGAAAAAAAAAAAAGAGCTCATAAAAACTCCTAAACTTAGAAACTCCAGAGGCAACCCATCGGGCCCCTCCCCCCAAGGAGCTTTGTACAATCGCTCAGTGAACTCTGCTCTGCTGCCCACCACTCTCCCTCTTCATTCTTCCAAGCGTTGTGACCAAGAACCGCAGCACTAAAGGCAGAGAATTCCTGAAAATAACTCCATCAGCTCTTCCACAGTATTTTTATAGCGAAGAGGAATATTTCTTGGTGTATTGGAGAAACACATGCAAATGTCACAGAAAAGAGCACAAATCACATGAAATCAGTAGCGTAGAGAGGGAAAGATCTGTAAGTAGCAATATGGAAAACTGAGGTCTGAGCAGCAGCGCTTTAAGTGGTTTCTGCAAAAGGATTTTATTGCTTTTACAAGGACATGAGCCACCAAAGCTTCCAAAATGCTTTCTAATGTGAAAATCAGTTCCATTCAAATGACATAAATCAGCTACAAAGAAACACCCTAGAATGATCTCCCCAGGAACCATTGGAATAAAATAACAAAGACTTTAAAAAAAAAAAAAAAAAGGAAAGAAAGAACAAAGTCTCCCCCCAGTTCCGACTTACTGCCCATGGTGGTGAAGACTCCGACAAGGAAGTCAGCGACCTGAATCTGGTCCGGAGCGCCTTGCAGAAGTCGCAGACCCTCGAAAAACATGCGAGCTGCTTCGTAAGGCTGGAGCAGACGCAGCAAGGCGTAACCAGCTCGGTAGTATCCCTGGGACAGAAGAAAAGTAAAATCATAACTTGCCCATCTCTTCCAACCAGCTGCTAAACGGAAAGGCAAGACTGATGACCTGGGGAAATGAACTGTAGAGGTTTCACTTCTATGTAAACACAGATTTCTAACAAGCACTAGACACAGCATTCCCACCTTCTGTTGCGTGCCACATTTTTCCTGTCATTTTTTAACCGCCGAGAAAATAATGACTTTCAAATCCATGACTTATACAGCATTGAATACATGACACGGAGCGAAGGAAGCAGGCCTGGTTCCAATTACATGTGTGGCTTATTTATTCATGCCTCAAATCGCAGCCCGGGCAAGAAGAGAATGAAAAAAATCCTATGATGACAGTGTTCCAGAAAAGAAATGAGATGGTCATGTAAACACAGAAGTTGTTCCCTGCTCCTTTCAATCAAAGTAAACACAATTTCCACTGGGTATGTAGCCAGGGGCGGGGGGGGGGGGGGGGGGGGGCGGGGAACAAGGAAAATGCTAATGACAAGCATTGAGATGTGTTGAGCTCCACATTGTAGGCAATGTACACACCAAAGGCAAACATTTTTTTCTTTCTGGAGAGGAAAATTACAATGAGTAACAGGAAAATGGTTTAGTTTTGCCTCATACAACTGAGTACCTCGAGTAGGAACAAAGTGATACTGCCTTTCCCCTCTTAGATTCTCTAAAGGAATCCACACCAGGACCTACCAAGACCAATTCTAAGATAATGAAAGGTGTTCACCAACCGGCTTCATAAAAAAAAAGCAAACACTTAAAAACCTCACGTGACACCAAATCTCTGATTATTTATCGATTTGCTTTCGCCTTCATTTGAAAGTCTAATACTTAAGATAACAACCAGAGAAAAGAGGTGGGAGTAGGTGGGGCTTTTTTCCCCCAACTGGTAAGCTGGATACAGAATTCCCCACTTCCTTTCCCTCCTCAGATTTAAGTTTCTTTCATCTTTTATTTTGGTGGGGGGATGAAGGGGATCAGAATATGCCATCCCAAAATATGACCCTTCGGCATAAGGGTTATCTTGAGCCCAGGGCATTTGAGATTCAACAGATGTAGAAAGAAGCCTTCCTGGAGCTTCCCTTATCTGACTAAAAGCGGAAGGTCTGAGAAACAAGGATTGCCATAAATCCCCTCTCCCAGGGAATTTTTATGGCTATGAAGAAGATGGAAATTGGCACTGAGAGGGACCAGCACAGCTAAGTGCTGCTAAAATAGCCCTGATCTCCCTCCCATCAGGTTCTCCCATGTATTGTGTTCCCACAGTCCACAGCCCCAGAAGTCTAAGCCCCTTTCCTTTGTCCGACCCAACTCCACAATTTTTTTTTCTCTTTAGTAAAAGAGCTCTAAGAGCACAGCTCTGTCAGTTTTAAGCCCCGACTCTTGATTTCGGCTCAGCTCATTAACTCAGGGTCATGGGATCGAGCCTCTAGTAGGGCTCCGCGGTCAGTGCCAAGTCTGCTTGTCCCTCTCTCTCTGCTCCTCCCCTCCCCCCATCCCTCTCTGTCTCTCTTTACCCCTAAAATAAATAAATAAAATCTTTTTTTTAAATGCATATAAGCTCTCAGGCCTACCTGCTTCTTTTGGGGTCTTTCTAAGACCCCTGTGTCATGTAAAAATTAACAGGAAATAAAATTTTTATGTTTTTCTCTTGTTAATTTTTCTTTTGTCAGTCATATTTGCAGGGTCCCAGCCACCGAACCAAAAGAAGATAGACAGAAAGCACTCTTCCTCCCCTACAGAGGACATCTTGGGGAAGACAGGAGGCAGGAAAGAATGGGAAAAGAAGGAGACACCCAGGAGTAAGAATGGGGGGGGTGTCCTGGTCACTGTGCTGCTGGGGACTGCTGCAGGTCTGGCCCCTCAAGGAAGTCTGTCCACCGCTTGAGGGTATGTGCCCATGCCCCAAATCTTCTCCCCAACCAGTTGGGGGATAGGGAAAATCCTAAAACGCCTCTGGGGAGATTTCCTCAGGAATGCTTTCCCATTTTCAAAGTTACTCAATAATTCCTAAAGTATCCACTCTCCAATAGAAGACACTTAAGGTAAAATAGACAAATCCCTCCCTAGAGGATGTAGAATCCAGAATCTGTAGGTCAAAGCCCCTCACCACTTCCCACTGTTCTGCTTCTAGCAACCACACACAAAATGCAGACCCCTGAGAAAATAATGCAAACTCCTATTTACCGAGTGCCAACAACTTGAACCAAGGTCTCCTAATCCTTGAAGCAACTCTAGGATTCAGGTAGCATCTCCCTCAACAGTTGGGAAAAGGAAGCCTTAAAGAGGGAAAAGGAGCTCCTCCCAGCTGCAGAAACCAGTCCCCAGCAGAGCGCTAGGGAGAAAGGGCTGTGCTCTTCCCACCTTGGGGCCTCACTATAAATGGTCTGTATCACTAATGTGATATTTAGTTGTATGGGCCTCCAGCAGCTTCTGAATGACAACTCTTTTATGGTCTCTAATTCTGCTTTCCGTCCTCTCCCCAACTGGAAAGTGAGTTACTCAAGAACTATGATGGTGTCATCCTGTCCTTTTGTTTGCCTCGAGGTGCGAAGAACGTGGAAGTGCCTTGCAGAGTGGGCAGGGACAGCATTCCTGCCAAACCTCCTAGGTCCCTCCAACGGGACTGATTTCCACGTAAGAAGTTCTTCCTGAAGAATCCAGAAAGCTGTGTCCCCCCAGCAACAAAGCATTGCTAAAGCGAAACTTGCAAACATCGAAGACCACTTCAGCCTCCCAGCCATGATGTAACTACATCAGAACACCACAAGCTCCCTTGACAAGGGCATTTCCACACGTGGCCACCAGCATTGCTAGTCTTCTCCAGATGGGCTTCCCATGCCCTATGGGCATCTGTCTACAGTGCAAAGAGTTGAATGCAAAGCTCTTCTCACGTTTCCATTTTATTATTTTATTGTTTTTTAAAGATCTTTTTTATTTGTTTGACAGAGACACAGCAAGAGAGGGAACACAGGCAGGAGGGGTGGGAAAGGGAGAAGCAGGCTTCCTGCTGAGCAGGGACCCTGACGCAGGGCTCCATCCGAGGACTTTGGGACCAGAACCTGAGCCAAAGGCAGACACTTAACAACAGAGCCACCCAGGTGCCCCTCACGTTCACATTTGAAAAAGAAGGGAGGAGAGAAGATGGGTGAGAGGAAGATAGGCAGGGCTCCTAGCTGTCACCATACCTTCACGTAGGTTGGATCCCACTGGAGACATTCCTTGGCTGCCACAAAGGCCTCATTCCATTTCCCAAGGCTATAAAATGCATTGGATTTGTTGCAAAGCAGCACAGCCAGCTCCCTGGGGGGAACCCTGTCAGAAAGAACAGACCAGTGGTCAGTAAAGCTACCTTTCCGCAAAGACAGAAAATCACCCTTGAAGGCCACAATGCTGGGCCTGGCTGCCACCATCACCAGTTAATGTCCCAATTTGCACTTATTATGCCTGCTCCCCCAACCCCCTCGAAATCCCAGGGCACTTGCAAAGTGTAAGTCTATCCTTCCTCCCTCCCACATGCTCTGCTCCTTTTCAGGACAAAGGTTCTCTCAGCACCTCGGTTCTACCTCTGCCTGATCTCCACAGATTTTTTTCATTGTTTTAGAGAGTGCTTTGGTGAAGATACCGTGAAAATAGGGACCATCGTAAGAATGGAGAGGATGGGAGTTCCCACAGAGCCTCAGCAGAGTCCGGACATTGACTGGGGCAGTGTGGGGTGAGCTCCTCCACATGCATGTCCACGCTGGATGGATGCAGAGCTTCTCACGGGAAAGGCCTTTCAGAACATGTGACTGCACCGTTCTGCATGGACCTACCATGACAGGTGCAGGATGATCACCATTGTAGTGAAGGGCCAGAGTGCAAAAGGGGATCTTACACCCTGGGGCTAATCTGAACTGTCCAATATGGTAGCCACTGACCATGTGAAGCTATTCATGTTTAATTTAATTTAATTTAATTTAAATGAAATTTAGAATTCAGTCCTTTAGTTGTATTAGCCACATTCCAAGTACTTGATAGTCACATTCTATATTACAGAACATCTTCATCATCAGGGAAGGTCCTATCGGATGGGGCTAGCCCAAGTATTTGAAGGTCATAAACCAAGTTCCCAAAGTGTTCCATAAAATATGTTTTATCTTCCTACTCTACAATAACTGGTTCAAATTTAGAACTGTAGGAAGTGTGTCAGGGCAGAGTGAGCCAGGACCCCTGCCCATTCCTTCTACCTCAGCATTCATCCCGTGCCACAGGAGGCATGATTCCAAGTCATGTCTGCACCCCTGAACTTGGCACCCCTGCCCACTCCTTCTACCTCAGCATTCATCCCGTGCCACAGGAAGCATGATTCCAAATCGTGTCTGCACCCCTGAACTTGGGTCAGCCCTCAGAAGAATGGGCTGCGGGTAGGAGGTCTGTGAAGACCCTGGGAGTAGAGTCCATGGGCAGGAACTCCAGGGTCCTGGTACACATGGAGTGGACCAAAGGGGAGGAAAAGACTCTGGGTGGGTAAAGCCTGTGGTCCCACAGACTCCTGCCTGGGTGGTGGGCGCAGATGGAGGGGATCCACAGGAAAGCCCTCTAAAGCATGTCATGGCAGGTCCCTCTTGCCTGGGTCTAGGCATAATATGATCACGTTGGTGCCAAACCACATCAAAATGTGAAGACAAATGCAAAGTGTACCATGCTGTGTTAAAGCCCAAGTGTCACTGAATTCAAGCCACGTATGTGGAAAAAAAAAAAACTAGGCTTATACTTCTTTTTTATTGACTATTTTAATTGCAAAAGCACTACAAATCACTACAGAAAAGTTAGGTGATGCGGATAAGCATAAATAAAAAGCAAACTAAAAATCAGCTCTACCACTGCCTCATCTTCAGTGTTTTGCATTTTCCGCTTCTGTCAATAGCCATCTTTCCCTCTAGGTGAAGGAACGAGGGCCCATAAACACAAAAAGGAGCAGTGGGGCAGCCAGGGGTGACTGGCAAGGAAACTATCCCTGCAGGTGTCCAGCCCAGAGACCCTGAGGCCCGGACTGCTGTCCCCAGCTGCAGTGAGCACCGTCTGCCACTAGGGACTCCCAGTGCCCTGTTCTCCAGATTTGCCCTCAGCTTAATGGGAGCTGCCCTCTCCCCAGGAAGTTATGCCCCTGCTGTGGACTCAATTGTGCCCCTCCATCCATATGTTGAATCCCTGCCCGCCAGTGTGATGGTATTTAGAAATGGGGCCTTTGGGGAGGTAATTAGGTTTAGCTGAGGTCATGAAGAGGGGCCCTTGTAATAATATTAGTCCCTTATATGAAGAGACCCCAGAGAACCTCCTCTCTCCCTCTTTTTCTCTCTCTCTCTCTCCACCCTGTGAGGACACAGTGAGAAGGTAGCCATCTGCAAGCCAGGTAGAGAGCTCTCACCAGACACTCAATTGGCCAGCATCTTGATTTCAGACTTACCAGCCTCCAGAACTTCAAGAAATAACTTCCTGTTGTTGACTCTGCCCAGTCAATGGCATTTTGTTATGGCAGCCTAAGATGACTAATACAACTCCACTCCTTAGGACAACTCCTAAGGGCCAGAGAGCCTACAACAGATGGCGGACTTACATGAGAATCAAAAGGTCAGCTCCCTTGCCCCCAAAGTGGGACCAGCTGTTTAGCACAGTTCATGCTCCAGAATGCTGCAGGGCATCAGGCTGAAGCTGCCCCCAGGTGACACACCATCCCTACCTGGAGCCTTCCCCTGCACCATCCTGCTTCCCTCAGTCCCCTCCTCCTGAGAGCACTTGCACCTAAATCCCTATGTCATCTGTCAGGTGCAGAAAGGCAGACAGCAGCTGTGTCAGGAAGGTCATGAAAGACAATATACAAGGGTCCAGACAGAAGTCCCATTAGTGGCCCCACAGTGTGGGGTCAGTCCCAGCCATAACCACTGCGCAGCATATCCTCTTTAAGAAAGGCAGATGCTATTGGCGCCTGGGTGGCTCAATCGGTTAAGCATCTGCCTTTGGCTCAGGTCATGATCCTGGGGTCCCAGAATCGAGCCCCATGTGGGGTTCTCTGCTCAGACAGGAATCTGTTTCTCCCTCCACCCCTCCCCACTTGTGCTCTTTTGCTCACTCTCTCAAATAAATAAATTCTTAAAAAAAAAAAAAAGAAAGAAAGAAAGAAAGAAAGTCAGATGCCTTGCACTCTAGGCCCAGCCTTGACACAGTTCTGATCTGAGCCAGGAGAGGCAGAATTACAGGCCCAAACCAATGACACTCAACTCACATCAGCTAGAGTGTAGACATCAAGGTGATAGAAGGTAAGAAGTAGAAGGAGTGATTCCATGATTTCATTCAGTGGCATTTCCTAGCACAAGTTCAGGCTGCATGCCCCCCCACAAATGACAACCTCTATTGCAGCTGTTCCCAAAGCATGGTGTGGGAACCTCTGGGGTTTCCTAAGACCATTTCAGGTGGTCCACAGGGTCAAACAAAGACTTTCACCATAGTACAGGCTGAATCATGGTTCCTAAATATTATTATCTTTTATTGGCAAAAACAAAAACAAAAACCCTTTGCAGATGTGATCAATTTCTAGATCTTGGGGGGGACTATCCTGGGTTAGGATTCAATCACAAGGGTCCCTGTAGGAGCGAGACAGGGGGAGACATGATACAGAACAGACGACCATGATACAACACAAAAGCCCACTGGAAGGATGCACTTTGAACATGAAGGAAGGTGCCACAAGCCAAGGCGTACGGACAGCCACCAAAGCAGAAAGAGGCAAGGACATGGATTTTCCTCTGCACAAGACAAGCCCCGCCAACACCTCACTTTCAGCTTTGCGAGACTCATTTCAGATTTTCAACCTCCAAAACTGTAAGATAATAGATACATACTATGTTAAGCCACTACATTGTAGTAATTGGGTACAGTGGTAACAATGAACAAGGACATTATGTGCCTTTTTCACACATTCTCTCACATGTATTCCAGGAATCTTCCAGGGGCTACACCATGTGTGATAACCCAAAGAACTGAACGTGAAGCAGATAGGAGACGTCAGATGTCTTCTATTGAGAAAGAGTTCAGCAAAAAGGAAAAATGCGCCACTCTTCTCACGAAGCTTCTGGTTTTGGAAAATCTACTTATTTTTCATCAAAATACGTGACTGAGTTTGACATCAAATGAGTTTCTTACTGAAATTTTAAGTAGGTGATTGAATAAATATTTTAAACTTATCTCAGTTTTAAGTTCAAATCCAGGCTACACGGATAGCTTCAGCTTACATAAATAAAAGTTCTTAGGGGTCCTTCATAATTGTTAAGCATGTCATGGTACTAAAATGTTTGGGTACAGGTCGACTTGAAGCTGAAGGGCAGGGGAAGAGATGAGCCTGAGCTCCCTGGAGGTATGCAAGGGGGGTGGGGGGCAGAGAACCAGGAAAACAAAATAAATGACAGAAGGGGAGGTTGGGACCTTGAATCATCCCAGGAACGCTGATTCCCATCACCAGACAAAAGGCGAAGTTGTGCAACTGCCCCCTGTGTTTCACTTTCTATTTCCCCATTACTTAGTATTCTCCGTGCAGTTTCTGAGCTCCCAGTACGGAGCAGATACATAGGAAGTGGGAGGGGGGAGGGGGGAGAAGAAAACAGAAACTAGGCGGTGTGATAAGAAACGGGAAGAAAACCTAAGTGACGGAGGGAGTTTCCATTTACTGAAAAAACACAAACAAAACCCAGAACCAAAGGTGGGGGTGAATCGCAGCACTTACCCCCACTGGTATAACTGTAGGAGGATCTGGATGGCTTCATCGTACTTTCTGATGGCCAGGGAGAAGTTCCCGTTCTTCAGGACCTGGTTGCCAGACTCTTTCAGCAACTGGGCGTAAGTTGTGGGGTCCATCCTGCGAGGAGACGGAGGTAAGGCGCGTTGCCTGGCCCGGTGGGGCCGTCTCCCTTCACATCTGCATTGCTCTGAGTCGGCAGAGGCCGTCCTTGTGCTCTGGCCCCACCCACCTGCCGGGAGCACATCCTGACAACGCCCCTCACCACCAGGGGACTAGACAGGGCTTCTGATGAGACCATTTCTTCCTCAGTTCTTTTCTGACCTGGGAGGCAGCGGCCAGAGCCGTCCTGTGGACTCTGTGTTAATGATCAGCCAGGCCCTGGGGGAGAGGAGGCTGCCAAGCACCAGACAAGTCACGCCTGGCCAGCAGCGTGCTCCCCAGAAGTGGCAGCTATCCCCCAAGCGGGCACTATTGCTCCTTTCTCATTTACCCATACAGCCAGGAGGAGACTTCGTCCCCGTGGTTCAGATGAGGAAACTGAGGCTCGCGGAGGGTCAGTCACTCTGCCCAAGCATCTATCTGCTAATGGCATTCCCCGGTTCTGACCTCACGTCCAAGTGACACCTGCACCACATCACCCACCAGTACCATAACTTAGTGGGTGGTCCTTCCATTCTCTTGGGAAGGGGGAAAGAGAGGGGAAGGACAGTTCTAAAGACCTCCATATACGAGGGGCTAGGACACAAGGCTAGGACACAATCGCTGTCTCTCCTGTTCTTCCTTCCTAAAACACTATAAAATAAGCCTCAGAGTATTTGTCCCTCAGATTGCTTCTTGCAGGTCATGACTTTTTGTCTTACTCTTTCTGTAGCCCCACAGACTAGCATATAACAGGCATTTAAATATTTGTGGCGTAACAGGGGGGCCTGGGTGGCTCAGTGGATTAAGCCTCTGCCATTGGCTCAGGTCCATGGTCCTGGGATCAAGCCCCACATCAGGCTCTCTGCTCAGCAGGGAGCCTGCTTCTCCCTCTCTATCTGCCTGCCTCTCTGCCTACTTCTGCTACTTGTGATTTCTCTCTGTGTCAAATAAATAAATAAATAAATAAAATCTTTTAAAAAAAAATTTGTGGCGGTAACAGATGTGAAGGCAGGACCCAGAAGGTTGCCTGTTCCTGATTCTCTCTGGGATGGCCTGGGGAGTTGGAGACAAGTGCCCAGGGCCCTACCTGCCCCTGGAGCCCAGGAGTGTTTGCTGGACAAAGGTAGTAGAAAGGAGGGTATCTAGGGAAGCCTTGAGAAGCAGCGCCAAGCAGAGAAAATCTGGGACTCAGAAGAGATGCCCGTTGGGATCTCTTCCTCCCAGGGTAGGCAGTGGGGAAGGGGAGTCTGAAATATGAATGAGGACAATTCAGGGATTTGCATAGGCCATATACCTGAGAGTGAGGGATCAAACAATCTATAGGGAGGGTATTATTGACTTTAGGTAATGACTCTTTTTATTTTTATCACTTTAAATCTCGGTGAGGGGTTTTGGGACAGGGAAAGCAGATCCAACCTGATGTAAGAGGTGGCCTATTTTAAACCCGTACGAGCTTATCAAGGATGGGGTTTTGGAACGGCATTGCATCCCTCAGCCAGAACTGAATCTGAATGAGGCTCATGGTTCCTAAACAAGTCAGAGTACAAAATTCCACCTATACCTGCCATTAAATAATCTCTCAATTGCATGACTCAAATTTACACAAGATGACTAAGTGTTCAAGAGTTAAAAATATGTTTCTCTTCTGAGTGTTGTCAGCTGTCTGTCCAGTTTTTTACACTGGCCATGACCAAACAACTAGGAAAAAGAAATCACCAGTAAGAACTAACAAAGATTAGTATGCCTCTTTGGGGCTCCCTGCTCAGCGGGGAGCCTGCTTCTCCCTCTCCCTCTTCCACTCCCCCTTCTTGTGCTCTCTTACTCTTTCCCTCCCTCTCTCTCTCAAATAAATTTATAAATAAAATCTTTTAAAAAAATAATATGCCTCGGGGCGCCCGGGTGGCTCAGTTGGTTAAGCGGCTGCATTCGGCTCGGGTCATGATTCCAGGGTCCTGGAATCGAGCCCCACATTGGGCTCCCTGCTCAGCGGAGAGCCTGCTTCTCTCTCTCTCCCTCTCTCCCCCTCTCCCTTCCGCTCTGCTTACTTGTGCTCTCTCTCTAGCTCTCTGTCAAATAAACAAATAAAATATTAAAATAATAATAATAATAATAATATGCCTCTTTTAATTTTTTTATGATGTAAGCTCTATGCTCAAGGTAGAGCTGAAACTCATGAGCCCAAGGTCAAGATTCGCATACTCTACCATCTGAAGCAGCCTAACACCCCAATATGCCTCTTTTAGAAATACCTTTCCACTGCAAGAAAAGGCTGAATTTGTCCTAAATGTGTAAGGCCCTAAACACAAAATCCACACAGAAATACAAGTAATTTCTAAGTATGTGGAGAGTGGATAAGCAGGGTCTGCCTCGCTAGTGAGCAAAGAAATGAAGAATTACAACAGCAACATATCACTGGAAAATACTTCCAAAAACGACCCCTAATTTGGGGGTCTGTTATATGCTGCTTACAGGGGAAATATACCACATTGTGGATAGACTTAGACTCCTGGATGTTTGCCACAGTGAAAAAGTGGAAATAACCCTAAATATCCTATAACTCATAATGGATTTGAATCAGTTATAGAACAGCCATATGGTAGAACACCACAGAGCTATTTCAAAAATCATGTTGTAAAAGAATATTTAATGATTGTCTAAGTTAGTAAATGAAAAGTACATAATTAGGTGTATAATCCCAAATTGAAATTTTTTAAGGATTTTATTTATTTAGTTGAGAGAGCGTGAGAGAGAGAGAGCCCTAGCAGGGGCAGAGGGAGAAGGAAAAGCAGATTCCGCACTGAGCAGGGAGCCCGATGCAGGGCTTGATCCCAGGACCCCCAGATCATGACCTGAGCCAAAGGCAGACACTTAACCAACTGAACCACCCAAGCACCCCCCCAAATTGAATTTTAAACACATATAATATATTGAAAATATGCCAAAATGTTAACTAACAGCCACACCATTGGGATTAGGCAGGTTTTTAATTTTCTTTCTTATGCTTTTCTGAATTTTCAGCTGCTCGACAATGGACAACATTAATAATCAGAACATAAATGTTATTAAAGTGAGGGCTTAATTGAAGATCTCAGTTGAAGAACTCAAATGAAGAACTCTTTAAGGGCTTAATTGAAGAACTCAAACCCAAAACATTTCTACTGTATTTACAAATACAATAAAAACTATCCAAGTCAGAATTTGGGGCTTTTTCATACTCCTCTAGACACCAAGAGTGAGTTCTTAATGTTAGGTGAGCAGACATCAAAGGCATTCCTTCACTTGTTTCTGCTTTTTCTTGGTAAAATCACGTCACAGGAAATAGGGGGATTGCCAACCACCCAGAAGGCTTTTTGTTTCTTAATAGGAATTATTGGCAGTCACATTCTCATTATAGGGAAGAATGCTTTACATCTCTTCCTTAGAACACAGAGGACTCAGTTGTCGAAACTTTTCTTTCTTTAATAACTGGTCCGTCTATTTATAAGATGAAATTGTTGAATACAAGTGGTAATGACAATGTGCTTGACAGCCAATAGGTACTGAGCGCCTACTATGCACTTTATGTCAATCATCCCACTCTATCCTTACAAGAAAGCCCATGAAGTAGTCATGATTGTCCCCAGTAACCTAGAAGGCAGTGGAGCTAAAATTCAAACCCAGGTGGTGTGACTTTAAACTATACCCTGGGAGCACTTGGGTGGCTCCCTCTGTTATGCCTCTGCCTTCGGCTCAGGTCATGATCCCAGGGTCCTGGGATGGAGCCCCGTATTTGGCTCTCTGGCTCCCTGCTCAGTGGGAAGCCTGCTTCTCCCTCTCCCAATTCCCCCTGCTTGTGTTGCCTCTCTAGCATTCTCTGTCAAATAAATAAAATCTTTTAAAAAAACAAACAAACAAACTATACTCTGAAAGGCCAAGACAGAGGCTCACAGGTCAGCACCCAGTCAGTCCCCAAGGCACGTGATGATTTGGCTGGTACCCAGCACTCACTTCCAGTTTTGTTGGCGGTATGAAAACTAAGAGTAGACATGGTTTCACAACTGTATTGCTGGCTTTCAGTCACTTTTGCTGTGTCCCTATCAGAATTCAGGGTCTTGTTGGGGGGAGGCCTCATGCCCAAGGAAGTCAGAAACAAGAAAAACACAAATGTACTCATTAGATTTCGAAACAAGAGACACAAACTGAGCAGACTCAGATTGTTCAGTTTCAGATTGTTGTAGTTTTTATTGCTTGTGTATAAACACATGAAATTCTGTAACCGACTTACAGGAAAAGAGCGAAACCTGCAAACAGGGATGGGGTTGAGGCCACTAAAATGGACAAGGGTGGCTTCACCTTCATACATGATCTGAGTGGTACTCGAAATCTTCATAGAAAATTCACTTTCCTTGTTTTGAGGGTTTTTTTCTCCTTTTTTATTAAAATCCTTTCAAAAGACCCCAAAAGCTGTCAATGATCTAAGATGAACTCCGGAATCCTGAGGATAGAGATAGTTCCAAACTGAGACCAGGGAGAACAGTTCTGAGAACTGACTCCTTCTTACTCCCCACAGGGGAGAAGGCAGCCACAGATAGTATGGGATAAAAATCCAAAGTCAGGAGGCACCTGGTGGCTCAATTAAGCACCTGACTCTTGGTTTCAGCTCAGGTCTTGATCTCAGGGTTGTGAGTTCAAGCCCCATGTCAGGTTCTGTGCTGAGCTGAGAGCCTACTTAAAGAAAAAAGAAAAGAAGAGAAGAGAAAAGAAAAGGAAGGAGAAATCCAAAGTCAGAACTCATTCTGGGGACTCCAAATTGTTTTCTTTCCCTTTCTTTCTTTTTTCCTGAGGGAATAGGTATAAACGTGTTAGACGCTCAGAGGTTTTCTTAAGAAACTCACATTTTTTCAAAAGACCTGTGGAAAAGTATGAAGTGTTGGGCCCAAGCTTTTCCTACCTGGGTGTTTTAAATAGAACAAGAAAGATCAGACCATTGTGTTGTCTCCCCTCCCCCAATCTCAGCTGTCTCACCAGCCTGCCCTAACCCACCAAAGCCCAGCTCAGTGACCTGCCATAAACCCTGGGTTGTCCCAAACTAGCCAGTCCCCTTAATCCACCAACTTTAATTATTCCACCTCAATTTATAGCCTCATTTACCCCCAACTACATGTACACCAAAGTCAAGATGGTGATTTGAAAACCAGTTGACTAGTCCAGCTCCAAACTGCCCTTGTAAAATTTATATCCTAAAAGCCATATTCGCAACAAAAAAACTAAACACCATAAGTAACTATCTTCCTAATATGTAGGGTCTCGTGATTGCTTTTAAATCTATGCCCCTTTTGATGAAATTTTCACTTACTCACCCAACATATTTCTGCCTCTCAAGAGGATCTAGAACTTTCAAAATACTCCAACTTTAATAGTGACAGAGAATTTACCCCGTGCTAGGCACTGTCCTGGGCATCGGGGGTTTAATGGTGAAAGGACCACCACTATCCCACCCTCAAGAAGTGTATTGTCTGTGAGGGAGATGGACATTAAATAAATAGCACAAATATTATAGCTGATGGAATTTTCCTCTGGAGCAGAAAAAGTAGAGGGTATAAGAAAGCACATAAAAGGAGCATATAACTTTAGAACATGGGGGCAAACAGGTCTCTCTTGAAAGTGACATTTAAGCCAGGATCCAAAAAATGAGTAGTTGGCATGGTGAAGAGTAGGGCAAGGGGAACGGTATATGCAAAGTCCCTGAGCTTCACAGTTCAAGAAGTGCCACGGGGTAGGGGACAGAAGTAAGGCTCGGGAGGCGGCAATGGCTGCCAAGAGATGGACAACCTGGGACCATGAAGGCCATCCGAGGGCTCTAGAATTCATCTTAAATGCAACTGAGAAAGCGGCACTGTCCATTACAACTTTCTATGATGATGGGAATCTTCTTCTCTGTACTATCCAATACAGTAGCCATTAGCCACATGCGGCTATTACACCTTTGAAATGTGGCTGGTCCAACTGAAGAACTGAATTGTTTATTTAATTTTCACCAACTTTAATGAATACAGCCACAGGTGACCCATGGCTGCCATGCTGCACAGTATAGAGGTAGAGGGTTGTGAGCGGGGGATTAATAAAAACTGCCTTATGCTGGCTGCAGGCAAGATGGAGAGAAACGGGCCACTGTAAGACACAGTCAGGAGGCAGACACACTCCACGGGAGGAAATCACTGGGAACATCAACACCAAAGTTTTAGTCAAACCTGACCTTGCATTACAGAAATAGAAGCTCCAGTTTCAAACATAAATACATGTAATGTTGAATTATCTTCTACACACACACAGTTTAGCCCCTGAGGAGAGCCATTCCGAGGACACCGAATCAGATGGTACCTGCTCTATGAAGCACACAACTTGGGGAAATGCACAAAAGCTTAAAGATGGGTCATCTGTGACAATCAGGGTTGTATCACGTAGAAATATATTCTGTAGGGGGAAAAAAAGAAGTACCTAGAGAAAATTTTCTCTACCACTTTAAAATGTTTTTATTAGGACATCTGAGTGGCTCAGTCGGTTAAGCGTCTGCTTCAGCTCCAGTTAGAATCCCAGAGTCCTGGGATCGAGCCTCGAGTCAGGTTCCCTGCTCAGTGGAGAGACTGCTTCTCCATCTCCTTCTGCCACTCCCCCTGTTTGTGCTCTTTCGCTCCCTTTAATAAATAAATAATTTTTTTAAATAAATAAAATGTTTTTATAAAACTTACTAATTTTTAAAGGATGGTACTAATGTGAGAGCAGGAAGCCCAGCGGAACAAAACAGAATACCCAGAAATAAATATATACTATGAAAGAATTCCACGTGTGATAAAGATGACTTTTTAATGGATAGGAAAAGAATGAATTGGTTTGGTACAACGGGCTGTATATCTGGAATGTGGTAGGCCAAACAGGAAACATACACACCCCTCGCAAAAATGTCTGTGCCCCAAAGCCCAGAACCTGTGAACGCAAAAGTGGCTCTGTAGATGTAATTAAGATTACGGGCCTTTGGATAAGGATATCATTCTGGATTCCCTGGGAGAACACAGCCTGATCATATGAACACTGAAAAGCAGACAACCTTCTCTGGCTGGAGTCAAGAAGATGCTGGAAGAAGGCAAGAGAGACGCAGCAGAAAATGTGAAACTCGAGAACCTCCAGACTCATCACTAACTGCCTTGACGATGGAGAGGAGGCAATTTCAAGAGGAAGGCAGGTGGACCTGGAACCTGAGAGGCGCCCCTGGGTGACAGTCAATGAGGGCCCAGGGCCCTCAACGCTACTGCTGCAAGGAGCCGGGTGCTGCCAGCAAGGTGAATGAGCCTAGAAGGCATGTCTTCGTACATCCACCCAGTAAGAGCCCGGCCGGCCAACACCTTGACTTCAGCCTTGTGGAACTTGCCAGTTAATCCAGACTTCTGACCTCCCAACTGTGACCCAATTCATTTATGTGGCCACTAAGACTGTGGTCATTTGTTATGGCAGCAACAGAAAACCAATACAGATTGTGTAATAAATGGCACAGCAACATACAGAACCTTAAAAATAGTATGATGAGCAAAAGGAGCCAGACTCCAAAGAATGTCTACTGTGTGGTTCCGCTTGGATGAAGTTCTAGAACTGGCAAATCTCAGAAAGCAGAACAGTGGTTGCCTAGGGAGGAAAGGCTATTGACTGGAAAGGGGAATGATTGCACTTTTGGGGAGAATGAGAATGTTCTGTATTAAAGCTCACTGAACAGTACACTTAAAATCGGTGCCTTTCATTACTTGCAAATATCTCACTTTTTAAAAAAAACATTGAGAGAAGGAAACCATAAAGGCAGTGAGAGAAAATGTAGGTACAAATTTTAGATCATCTGCAACAGCTCTAGGAGGAAATTTGAGAATACTGAACCAAGTGACACATACATACAGCCTCTGACCCAGCAATTCCATTTCTGGAAACCAATCTTACAGACAGATTGCACACATCAGAAATGGAAAATGTACAAGATTATTCACTTGCCAAATTGTAATTATAAAAACTAGGACCAACATTAATGCCCATTAGCAGGAGATTGGTTTCATAAATTGTACATAGCCCCCACAACAAAGTCTTACAAAAGTGAGAAAGAAAAAAAAAAAGAACAAAGAATGAAGATACTTTCTACGTACTGATCTGGGATAATCTCCAAAATATATTTGAAAAAAAAACAAAAACAAATGCAGAATAGCATGTATATCACCTTACCTTTTGTACAAGTTTAAAAAAATAGAGGGAAGAGTTGAATAAGAATTTATATTCGCATTTTCCTACATATGCATAAAGAAGTTCCAGAAGGAAAAAAAGTTCTGGAAGGATCCACCAGAAAAAAAATTATTTATCTTTATTGGGGGATGGGGCAGAGGGCTGAGTAGGGAGACCTACTCTCTCCTTTCCATGGAAACCTTTTATATTTTTGGATTCTTGAATTCGATAAATTAAAAAAAGTTTTAATGCAATGAAAAACACTGTATGTACTCTTCACACTCAAGAAGGCCATTCTAATGATAGCAAAAGCAGAAACCATAGACAAGAATTCATTAAAAATTAAAAGCTCTCAGGCTGGGTGGCTCAGGGGGTTAAAGCCTCTGCTTTCTGCTCAGGTCATGATCCCAAGATCCTAGAATCGAGCCCCGCATCCGGCTCTCTGCTCCGCAGGGAGCCTGTTTCCCTCTCTCTCTCTCTCTCTCTCTCTGTGCTTCTCTGCCTACTTGTGATCTCTGTCTATCAAATAAATAAATAAAATCTTTAAAAACAAATTAAAAGCTCTTGTACATCAAAAAGCCCCCAAAACACCCTGAGTCAGTGAGAAGATGGGCAGAGAGTCACACATAGAGCCGATGGCCAGGTAAAGTGGGGTCGTCTGTCTAGGGGAAAAAATGCACATACTTCCCCACTAGCTAGTTAGCTAAATGGGTGTGTATTCTACAAACATGTTTCTTTCACGTACCTGAGGATATTAACTGCCTTTTCCTTTGTGAAAGCAGAACTGAGATACAGATCCAAAAGTCTGATAAGTGGAGACCTTTATACAAAGAAAGGTATGGCTGACTGCAGACCACTATACAGTTGTTAAAACCATGAAGCTGATCCAAGTAAGAGGAAGCCATGTCAAGATGTGCAACAAATGTGGATAAAGCAACCTGGAGACCAATTTGTAGAGGTACTTGGGGAGCTTAAAGGGTGTGTATGTGTGTGGGTGGGTGGGTGTGGGAGTGTGGGAGTGTGTGTATTTGTGTACACTCTTGACCTACTGAAAGCATTTCTGGAAGGCCTTAAGAAGCAAACGTGAGCGGTGATCTCTGGGGAGCAGGTCTGGGAATGGGGAGAACATTCCCCAACAATGACAGAATGAACTTCTGTTGAGGTAAGTCACCCAGGATGTGGTCATTTGTTCTTGTAGCCCTAGGAAATGAAGGTGACACCTCTCTGAATATGCTCAGGGAACCATATGCATAGAAAGGACTTAATAAATTGAGGCCTTTATTATCAGAAAGACCTCACTTTGTTAAGAACTAAAATTTCTGGAGCAAGGAAGCCAAGGCTCAAAGGTTCAGGGGCCTGACCACGGTCCCACTGTAGTGAGCACCAGAGCTGAAACCCAAGCTGACTTCCCAGCCTCCACCTTGGCCCCACAGTCCACAGCACTGTTCATGGGCAGGAAAGCAGAAACCAAAAGCCAGGTCTTGCCCCTGGTCTGCAAAGGTTCTGGTTAATGGTACTGGCCGTGTTGACCTCTGTAGGTTATTTGAGTGTAATCCCTGCAACATTTACAGAACCTTTGCTTTGTTTACCCAGCAAAGAGAAAATATTTGGTAAAAAACACAGGCCTAGTATTGGCCTGTTTTGACAGGGGTTCCCTGAAATTAACAGTCAGTTAAACCGCTACAGCTGAGAAAATCTGAGCTTCCAGGCCTTCCTTGGATGAGAAGTGGGAAAGGGTCAGCACTGTAGCATCTGAAAATAACCCCAAGCTTCCCCTACTGTGATGGTTCCTTTGAAAAGGAGGGCCCGCCTCCTGCTTACAGGCCCTCATAAACCCTTATCAGCAGGGCAGTCATCAGGGTGAGCACGCTCTGGGACGGCTGCTCAGCTCTCCACAGAGGCCTGAGGGGAGGTGTGAGGTGCACAGAGGTAGGCCCCAGGGCCCCCCCACATGCTCTCTGTGCCACACCTGCGGGCCAGAGTTTCCTGACCGAATACTTCCCTGGGATTTTTGATTCAGAACTTTGGGAAGAGCCTCCTCTGGTAGTGGCAGCTCACGTGAGAGGCTCCAGAGGGGTACAGCCTTACCCCCCACCCTCAGAAGAAGCCACTCTGGACTGAGAGCATATAATACCTATACCCAGAGAGAGCAGAAGAGGGACTCCCTCCACATTCCCCTGCCTCTGAGGCCCAGCTACTTCTCTATCCCTTCCCTAGTTACTAAAGACATCAGCAACCTTCTAGAACTTTCCTCCTTTTACCTAAACAATTTGAGTTTTTATTTGCATCACTGGAAAGGAGGAAATGAGAGTGGCTTGCCCATTTCATCCTTCTCTGCAGGTTCACATTAGACAAAGGTCTATATCAGGGGTGTCCTGTGCCCACCCCACCCCAGACATCTCCACTCAGAGTATTCCTTCCTGCAGGGCCTGACAAGTCCTCAGAATCCTCCCCCCAGCATTCACTCTAGGTGGCTCACATCCATGCCCTAAATGAATCCTATGTGCCATTCCCAGTTGCACACCGAAGATCTGGGCCAAAAATCAACTTGTCCATCCAAACAAAAACCCCGGAAGTGCAGTAACTAGGAAACAACAGGCTGAAGACCAGGCAACTGGTCCCCACCTCTCCTTCAGCTTCATCATCCCTAAGAAGCACCCAGGCAACAGAACAGCCGTCTCCAAGTCTGATTTGCACACACCCTCTAGAGACAGCTTCCCCATTGGTCTGGGTTACTACAGTGTTCACCTTGTGATCTTCCCCCAGCCTCCCCCAGCTCCAGTTCAGCCTCCTCACCAGCACTGGAACTCCCCCAAATCCATCCAGGAACTCCCATCCCACCTCCTCTCGGGCATCTTTCCCATGAAAGTTCCCAAAGGTTTCAGACCCTGTGTGCAGCTTTTATACGGTTTAACACTGTGAGTTATGATCTACTGCTCTCGACATACATCTCCCACACAGCCTTTATGCTTCACACCCAGTGCTAGGTTTTTCTGCTTTCCCCTGCAGACCAGACTCTTCAGGCAGAAACTAAGTCTTACCGAGTCTTATTATGCCTGCAATCAAGGGCTCAACATTGTTAAATGAATAAATGACTTTCTGGGTGTTTCTTTACTCATCAGATTAAGCTGGAGGAATGGGAAAGGAAGAAAGGTTCTGGAGTTTAATTTGAACTAGACAATTTCACTCCTGGTTTCAGATTTCTGACCATTTCCTAGAAAGCCAAGAATGTCAGCTGTTCCCTTGGAGAAGGACACACATTAAATAAAAAGCCAACCACCTAAAGGACAAACAAGAGACAACCAGATAAGTCCAACCAAAATCTGCAAAGTTGTTGGCTTCTTGGGGAAAACAAATTTATAAGCATCTGCTGCAAATTCAACAGACAAAACACAGGGTCGTATATTCCCATGTGAAATTATATTCCTGGAAATTCAGAAATACTGAAAGCAAAGAAATCCTATAGATTGGTGGCTCCTAGGCTTTTACACTGACAAACAAAACATTTATGCACACAGAAAAGAAACTGAAGGGTACCAAGGGGCCTGGGTGGCTCAGTCAGTTAAGTCTCCAACTCTTGATTTTGGCTCAGGTCATGATCTTGGGGTCCCGAGATAGGGACCAGCACCAGGCTCTGTGCTCAGTTTGAGATTCAATCTCTCTTTTCCTCTGCCCTTTCTCCCAGCTCACACATACACACAATCTCTCTCTCTATATATATATATATAAAAAAAAAAAAAAAGAAAGAAAGAAAGAGAGAGAGAAGGAAAGTGAAGAGAACTTAAATAGACTTGCCAACTCTTTATTTTACCAAATAAAAACATTGCTTGCAAGAGAGAGAACACAAGCCAGGGGAGTGGGAGAGGGAGAAGCAGCTTCCTGCTGAACAGAAGGGAGCCCTATGTGGGACTCCATCCCAGGACCCTGGGATCAGAACTTGAGCCCAAGGCAGAAGCTTAACAACTGAGCCACCCAGGGACCGCAAGAACATTTTTTTTTTAAGCGTACCATCAAGAGACTCCTGGCCGGCTCAGTCACTAGAGCATGTGACTCTTGATCTCAGAGTCATGATTTCAAGTCCCAGATTGGGCAGAGTTTATTTTAAATTTTCTTAAAATTTTTGTTATTTATTCATTTGAGAGAAATACAGAGGCCGAGACAGAGAGAGCACAAGCAGGAGAAGAGGCAGAGGGAGAGGAAGAAGCAGACTTCCCGCTGAGCTGGGAGCCTGACATGGGGCCAGATCCCAGGACCTGGAGATCAGGACCTGGCGATCATGACCTGAGCCAAAGGCTGATGCCCAACTACCTGAGCCACCCAGGTGCCCCAATTTAAAAAAACTTTTAAAAGGTTTACCATCTACTGCCCCCATAATTTCACAAAAGAAGGGATTTTTTAATTGCCCCCCCCAAAAAAGGAGAAAGAATGTAAACTCAAACTAAAGAATGCCATTCTTGCAAAAGGATGAGCCAAGAGCCTTCCAGTACATTGTAGCTTTGGATGGTGTGCAGATAGAATGAGCTTGGAGAGCAGACATTCCAAATTCCTAAAATCACGTCAGGTTCCTAGAAGGTACTCAAGAAATATTGCTAAGGGCAAAGATGGATCAATTACAACTCCTAGTTCTGAAGTGGGGTCCCAATCACTTGACCTCCCTCCCAGCTGGGAGCCCGTGATGGGCCCGTGATGGACATGACTTCTCCTCAGTGTGTGCACAGACTAGCACCCTTCCATTTTGCTATTTGCATGAGAGTAATCTGAGGCAACCGTGTAATAACAGCTGAAACTTACTGAGAACTTATGATGTGCTAGGCCCTGTGCTAAGCCCTTCTTGGGCATTTTCTCATGGGACATCCCTAACAATGCTAGTGAGGGAGGTATGATTTTTACCCCAATAGTATAGGTCAGGAAACCGCTTTCATCAAGGAGAAGGGACTTCTCCAAGCAAGGTACAAATACAAGTCTGATACCAAAATCTGTGTTCACAACTCTTCAGAGAAGATGGATGTAGAAAGGGTGAGAGTGATTGGAGGAAAGGAAAACAGAAAGGATGGCCTTCAAAATTAAAATCAAGTCCAGGGACACCTGGCTGGCTCAGTCAGTACAGCAGGTGACTCCTGATCTCAGTTGCAAGTTCAAGCCCCACATTGTGTATACAGATTACTTAAAAATAAAATCTAAAAAAATAAATAGATAAAGTCTCTACAAAAGCAAATCTGAAGGAAACTGAAAAGTGAGCATTCCACATTCTGCCTCAAGACAGGTGAGGAAGGTAAGCATCAGCCAGCACAGGTCACTCATAAATCCTGACTCAGGGTCCTAAATCCAGGCTCCCCAACAACTGCCACATTTCCCCTCAGTTAGCTTTCTCACTCTCTCTTCGAGCCCCTGGGAGCTAGAGATGGTTGTGAAGTCAAGGGCAGCCCCCAATGAGGACACAGGGCCCTCCTATGACAGCCCTTGGAAAATGGTGCTTTCTCATTCAAAGGAGAACTTGGAGTTTGGTTACAAGAAGCCCTGTCATCTTCTCCTTCAGATCCACCCCCAAGCCTCTCTTTAATCATTTAAATACTAGTTTATGGCCCCCATTCTACCTCCCACCCTCAAAACCACAGTTGTCTGCTTCCCCCTCAGTCTGGAAGACAAGACAAAGCCAGCAGACATTAGAACACCATCCACTGCAGCCTGGGGAAGGGCCCAGAGGTGCCCGGGAGCTCCCCATAAACAAAACAGTCTCCCCTAGGCAGGGACCCTGAAAGGCACACCTGGTGAAGGGAGGTCCCTTAGCAGTGCTAGGAGGACCTGAGTTCTAGTCTCACCTCTAACACCCTTTGACAGATTCCTAAAACACGGGGAACTTGAACTTGGCCTTGAAAAAAGTATGAACTTTGGCCAACTTGAACAATTATTCATCCACAGTCTCAGCCTTCTAAATAAAACAGAGTTATACACACACACACACACACACACACACACACACACACACACTTCATCTTAGCTTTCCAGTATTCTCCAACCCAATATGCCTACCATGTTGTACCCACATAACCCTAAATTCTTCTGGCTCCCTCCCTCTCATATGCATCTGCAGTGCTGAAGCTAATGCCAGAAAGAGAATATAAAGATATGAGTGTGTCCTCCTCGTATGAGAAATGCCAAAAATGTGAGATCGAGTCAAACTTTACCTATTTGAGGCCCAGTACCACATAAGCGTAGGAAAACAGGGACAGCACCACCTCTATGACTGGACTCTCTGTTTCCTCCATTGGTCAACACTCATGAGCTGCCTAATGCATGCTGTAACGCCGCAGAATGCCTGGGATGCATGGATGAGTGCAACGGACCAAAACACGGCTGCCCAGAGGCGCCTGGGTGGCTCAGTTGGTTGAGCGACTGCCTTTGGCTCAGGTCATGATCCCGGACTTCCAGGATCGAGTCCCGCATCGGGCTCCCGGCTCTTTGGGGAGTCTGCTTCCCCCTCTGACCTTCTCCTCTCTCATGCTCTCTCTCACTCATTCTCTCATGAATAAATAAATTTAAAAAAAAAAGCTTTAAAAAAAAAAAAAAAAAAAACACGGCTGCCCAGAAGCTTACATTCCAGTGCAGAGATGTCTGTAAAATGGGGATTGCTCATAGTCCTTCCACAACAATCACCAAAGAGAATATCTAAAACATACCCTATGTAAATCCTGGTTCCAATTCAATTGTTATTATTATTTATTATTATTATTACTATTATTATATCAATCTTTAGAGTCTAAGCCCTTTTGCTTACTGTTCTTCATGATAAGAAGCTGTTTCTTTTACCTGGACTGTCTCTCTCTCCCTCCTGGCACCCCTCGGTCTGCCCATTGGAAGTTCTCTTCGTCTGCCCAGACATGGTTCAACACTAACCTGCCCTATTTCCTCCTGGGAAGGATTCAGGAGCTGGCAACTGTCATAGAGTGTCTGTCTACATCTCTACGGATGCCTCCTCATGGGTCTGCCTGGCATGAACTCTGTTCTAGTGTCACAAAAAGCACCTCCAGCTTATATCTTTACATCCTCCAGAGGCCAAGGGAGGGCCCTCGTTCTATGAGGAGAACTGACTTGGACAGTGAAGAGCAAAAAGAGGAGAGAATAGGTAAGACCCTGAGGGGAGAAGAAAGGGCCTATCAGAGAGAAAGTCTGAGGGCCAGACTATAAGGACTCTTGGTCCCTGGCCAATAAGTTTAGACTTGAGTGAGCCCTCAAAATTACCAATTTTTGAGCCTCCAGGGAGAGTGGACCCCAAAGGACAGAGGATGAGCTGGCCCAAAGGTGAGGAGCCCTGGAGGCCACAGCTTAATATAAAGCTCATTCCCGTTCAAGGCTGTGAGCCAAGTGTTCCTGTCACAGGGAGTGAAACTGCCCAGTATGACACTAATTCTCTGTATTTTCTGTGTTCATGCTGGCCTGGCTTCCCCCAAAATATCATCGGCATTTTCCAGGGTTAGCAATCTTGTTCCTTTTCTGAATGCTATCCATTGATAAGAGGACAGAGTGCTTCAAAATAAAAACATCTCACATCTCAGTCTAAGTGGTGTTAGAACTTTAACACAGACAAAGCCAAATTTAGACGTGGCCTGCTTCTGAAAGACAGAGAGTCCCATCAGCTTGCCAGGCTCACAAAAGCTCAGGTAAACACGTCATGGTGGGTGAAGGTAGGCACTAATAGTGACCAGACAAAAGATGGAGTAAGTTCAGATAAACTGGGTCCAAGGTACCACAGGTAAGGCTCATTCAGCTTTCCAGATATTCAACAAGAACAAGGAAACAAGGCACTGCTTACATATGAATGTTGAGACCAAGAAAAATCTCTGGTCAGGCAGAATGGACAACCACACTGACCAAAAGAACACTGCTCTTGGTTTGGGCACCTGTGACATTTTGGGGTCCCAAGATGTCTGTTTACTTGGTTCAATCCTTTTAAGTTTAAACCTGAACGTTCCCCCCACCACTGCCACTGTCCCCATCATCAATCTCTGCTTTAACTTGAAGTGTCATCTTGGCTAAGGAAACTGTCCGTTTCCCCAATTTCCTCTTTCTTGTAAAGATTTGTTATAACAAGGATTTGATGGCCATAAAAACTTAAGGCTGCCCCCCAAGGAAATGTGTTACCAAAGCCATCAGCCCAGCTGTCACTGACTGGAAAACCAGAGGCAAGCCAGTGTCAGCTCCACTTCTCCAACTGGAAAGGCAAATGAGAGCTTAGTCCTCAAGGTCAAATGAAACAATGCCATACTCTCGACAATGGCCGGAGGCCCACACCCCAACCTCCACTCCAGTTCTTAAAAACATCCAGAGGGTCACTTTACCTTCCTCAAAAACAGGGCTTTCAGGCTCCACTTTAGCTACTAAAAAAATCTGCAGTACTGTATGATCTCTCTTATATGTGGAATCTTAAAAAAAAAAAAAAAAAACCTCACAGATACAGAGATAGATCCGTGATTGCCAGAGGTGGATAAGGAGATGGAAGAAATGGTTTCTATTTATCAAATAGAAAATTCAAAAAAGAACATAACTGATCTGACTTTGCATACATCACTCTGGAGAAAAGACTTTCATTTATTTTTGTTTTCCATCATCCAATTAACTCTTAACATGCATATGTACAAAATGCTGTTACCCATTCTATGAACAGAAAAGGATTCACAGGTGTCTAAGACATGGTCTCCACCTTCAATACAATTTTAAATCTTATTTGGCAATTCATGAGGCTATACAGGTAGCATATGATAAATGCCAAAATATAAGGAAAGCCCTTAAAATAGTGACTAGGATATGGCAGATGTTCACCAAATGTTTTGACAAAAAAAGTATATGTGTAAAATGATTTTTAGAGCATTTGTCTTTGGTAGCTAGAGAGGATAAAAGGAAGGTGGTACTATAGTCCAGAAAACTCCTCTGTGACATTTTCCTAGTGACAGCTAAGTCTATGAGATGAAAGATGGGGCCATACCTTAAGTGAACCTAAAGTTTAAAAATAAATAAATAAATAAAGTCAGCAGCTATAGACCTGAAGAGAGGGGGAGGGGCAGTGATCCCAAGAAATGGGAAATAAAGGAGGGGGAAACTTGGGGCCCCTGGGTGGCTCAGTCAGTTAAGCTTCAGACTCTTGACCTCAGAGTCGTGAGATCGAGCCCTGTGATAGGCTCAAACTTGGCAGGGAATCAACTTGAGATTCTCTCTCCCTTGGCCCCTTCCCACTGTGCTCTCTCTCCCAAATAAATAAACAAATCTTTTACAAATAAGTAAAAAAATAAATGAGGGGGGAACCTTATAATTGTCACAATTTACTGCCAGTAAATCATTTCTTGAGCCTAACATATGCAGGGGGAATCTAAGCAAAAAGAAGTGGGGGGCCATCATTCCAAGAAACAAAACTAAAATAATAAGGCAGTATGTGTCATAGAAATGGGTCTTTGGGGATGCCTAGGTGGCTCAGTCAGTTAAGCGTTCTGCCTTGGGCTCAGGTCATGATCTCAGGGTCTGGGATCAAGTCCCACATAGGGCTCTTTGCTCAGCAAGGAGCCTTTTTCTCCCTCTGCCTGGCTCTGCCCCTGCTTGTGCTCTCTCTCTCTCTGTGTCTCTCTTTCTGACAAATAAATAAATAAAATCTTTAAAAAAAAAAAAAAGAAAGAAAGAAAGAAAGAAAGAGAAGAAAAAGAAATGGGTCTTTGGCAGCAACCCAGGAAAACAGAACTCATCAGCAAAAAGAAGTTTGAGAATTTAGCAAAGGCAAAGTCTTTGTTTGGTCCCTGAGAGCCATGGGCTGGGAAAGCAAGACAGCGGGTGTCTAATCCCAGAGCTACCTTATTTAGCTGTAATTACTTATGGGTGATGGGCTTCAGTTTCTCCATCTATAATTATGTTCACGGCCCTGCTCCTAACACTGTGGTTGTGGAACTCTGAGCAGAGACTGTAAGAAACCTCTTTTGAATTCATGAATCCAGAGTTTGTGGCAGCTGGCATTGCTCTCCTTCCTTTTTCCTCCAGCACCCTAAAAAAGGCCTAAGGCCAAGGAGCCATTATGTCCCTATCACTCCAAAACTTCTACAAGGCCCCATTGGCATCCATACCAGGTGGCCAGCTCTGTGTGGACAGACAGATGGACCTAGATTAACTAGAAGCATCCCTTGGTCTGCCTTTGTAGATGCTACTGTGGGGAATCACACAGTCGTTTCCATGGTACTCTCATTACCCAACCATGAATTTCCTTTACCTGGTAGGAATCTCAGCCTCCTTCATCTCTTTTACACCAACTCCCCCCTTCCAAAGTTGCATCCTCAGTGAAATGCTGATGCTTTCCTCAGCTTCTCTTGGGGTGTCCCAAAGAAAGCTTGCAGTTGCCACCTAAAACTGATTAGTCGATCACAACATCCAGTTTATGGATTATGACTACTTTTTTTAAACAACAGAAAATAGAGTAGAATAGAAAATATCATTGTGCTTCATTCTGTAGAGAGAATAAATACTGTAAAGCCCTTGTTGCAATTGTATACTTATGAGAGTAGGTTTGGGTCTCTCTTGTGGGTCTGGTTTAAAAAAGAAGAAGAAGAAGAAGAAAAAGAAGAAGAAGAAGAAAGAAAATATAAATCAAGGAAACCCACATCCTGAGGCAGTGGAATTCTATTCTGGGGGTGAATACCACACACCCCTATCCTACCTCCAGCCCTTGCCGAGGACCAAGAACAGCAAAGGTTACTTAGAACTCAAAAGCCAATCCTATAAGTCTACAAAACAGACCAGCGTGGAAAACAGTTAAAACAAACTTCTGACTCTCCTACAAGGTAGGACTTTCATTACGGCACAAAACAGGATGCTCAACCAAAGACCAAGCCATCCCGGGAAAAGCTTTGCCTCATAAAGGTGCTTGGCACGGGGGAGGCTCAGCACCAGGCAGCGGAAGGGGGGAGGGGGGCGGAGGGAGGAGGAGGGGAGAAACCTGGTCACTGGGAATCCTTCGTTCCCAGCTCTTTCTCCCCGCCTAAGGACTGCGTAAGCCAACAGCAACTGGGCCGAGGACTGGAGACCTCTGGAGCCCCCTTCTCTCCCATCTTATCAAAATTTTTCTCTTTATTTTTCACACTGCATATCTCCCTAGAAATTGTTCCTGGGAAGCACGAAAGCTCGCAGGCTCCCAGAAACGCCCCCAGCTGGGAGCGGAGCTGGCCCGCGCTGTTCAGCCGGGCTGGGGACTCCCAGGGGGCGCGCGGAGAGGTGGGCGGAGTGCGCCGCATGCCTACTCGCTCGGAGGCCACGACTGCAAACGCTTGCAAGCAGAACCCTCCACTTCTCTGCTGCGGGGCCCCGTTGCTACCCCGCCCCTACACTCCTTTAGCAGAGTGTCGAGGACTGGACAGCCCCTTTCTGGCAAGCCCAGCTCGCGGCCACGCGGGCTGGGGACGAGGCCTGCCCAGGGCTGAAATCGCGAACCTCCTCCTGCCCGGCAGCGGCCAGCGCTGTCCAAGTTCCCGCAAATCCCGCCCCGAGCCCGGACCTGTCAGCCCGAGTGCGTGCCCCGGGGGCGCGTCCTCTGGCCCGCTCATCGCCACCTGCTAGCGGCCCTGGGGTCCCGCGCGGGAGGTGGGAGGTGGGCCCGGGAGCCGCAGCTTCGGTGCAGGGGTGGGGACCGGGCAGGCCGCGCGCCGCCGCAGTCCTGTCGCAGCGCGTGCCCTCGTCCCCCGGGGCCAGGAAGCCGCCCCCCGCGCGCGCCCCCGCGCTACAGGCCCAGATCGGACCTTGGATGACCGCGGGGCCCACGAGGCCCACGGGGACGATCGCTTGGCCTCCGCCTCGGGGGTCGTCAGCCCCCTCGCGCCGCCTCTTCCCGCCGGGAAGAGGCGCGGGGCCCGGCAGGCCGGAGGCGCCCCCCGCGTTTCCCGCGCCGCTACGCACCTAGCTGCCCGCGGGTCCCACATGGCCGAGGCCGCCGCCGCCGCCTCAGGGGCTGCTTCCCCCGGGCAGGGCGCGGCGGGAGGCGCGGAAGCCCGAAAGCTGCGGCCCTGGGCGCTGGAGGCGGGAGATGCGGCCGAGCGGGGCCCCTGCTGGCGGTGGTGCGGCTCCCCGGCAGTGCCGAGCGGGCGGGGGCGCGGGGACCCCGGAGCCCCGGCTGTGTGCAGCCGCAGCCCTATTCCAAGTTTCCACGTAGTTGCGAGAGCCCGAAAACTGTCACGTGCACGTCGCCGCTGGGTGGGAGGGTGTGTTTGTCACCGTGTTCAAAAGAGGCGTTTCGATGTCTCCCATCATGCGTGAGAGTGCTCCAATGGGGTGGCTCCGGCCGCCTTTGAAAAACGAGTGCTTCGTCGAGCCGACTGTCACGACGGACCGAGGGCACACACACGACCCTGCGACACTTTTGGGTCCCTGAGATTTCATAGGCTGGGCCCACCGCGATGGTGGGGAGAACTGAGGTCAGCTGAGGGCCCCGGGCTCACCTCTTCTCTTCCCTCCTGTCCCTCCAACAAAGAAACTAGATCACCTGCGGTGGTCAACCAGTACTGTGCCCCACTCCGTGGTCTCCTCGGGCTGTCACTTCCTGGCTGTCTAGCACTTACTGTGTGCTCCGGCCTCCGTTCTGGGGACACTGGGCATTCAGGTGGAAGAGGCCAGCGAGGCCCCGACGTCTTGACACTCACAGTTGCGTTCAAGGTGCTCGCAGAGGAGTGAGCCTCTCCCCACGGGTGGAATTCCAGGGTAGCTCCTGGAAGGGCAGTGATGACTGAAAAAGTTGGGAACGGTTAGGAGGACCTCAGGCTGCCATTTCACCTCTGCAGGCTGTGCATCCTCTCATCTACCACTTGGGTTTGGCCCCCAGCTTGTCTGGTACCAGGATCACTTTCCCATACACTGGGGATTTGACCCAATTGGAGAGCAAAGCCCACAGGTCCTCTCATGGGACAAGGCTTTGGCCTAAACTGCCGCCTGGCAACTCTCTCACCCATTGAGAGCCACCACATGGGGCAGTTCCGTGCTGGGGAGGAGAACACCACAGAGCTTTCCGAGAGGGACAGTACAGCTTCCGATGAGGCAGGGAGGAATTGGCGACACATGGACACACAGAATGCCTACAACCCATGTCCTTCTCTGCGCTGCTTACCCTGAGTCAAAAACTAGCCTGTCAGTCTAGCTAGTGGTCTTTCTGCTTCTAGAGTCTCAGTTTTTCCCATTTCTTTTGTCCATTAATCGTCCCCAAATGTCATATTGCATCATTTCCAGCTCAAAATCCTTCAGTGGCACCCCCATTGCCTACTACGGATCAGGCTGGGGAACTGGGCATTTGAGACTCTTCACAATTTTGCCCTACTCTCCCCCTCTTAGCTTCCTTACACACAGACTACTTCAGTGGTTCCCAAACCTGGCTGCACATAGGAATCATATAGGCATCACACAGGGTCTTTTAAAAAGCCTGATGTCTGATTCCTACTCCAAGATAGTCTGATATAATTGATATGGGGTGTGACATGGGCGCTCAGATCTTTGAAAGCTCCTCAGATGATGATAAGATAAAGTAAAGTTCGGGAAATACTTCTAGTTTCCAAATACTTGAAGCCACTTCCCATTTCCCAGACATCATTGGTCCATTCACTTTGAAACTTGACCCACCCTTTCTCTAATTTTTTTCTCAGTATCTCCCAGTTCTATATTTAGGAAAGGCCCATGCTACCTCTTCTGGCATGGCTCTTCTTTTTATTCAACTTCAAGGAGTTTCTGCTTCCAGAAGATTTCCAGGTCGTTCCATGAAGGAGAGCAAGTCAAGAAGTTGGTGAGGGTGCAGTATGTTAAGAATTTGCCTCTAAACTTTCCACTCTTTGACCAGTGTTCTCAAGCACCTTAGAATCTTTTTGTCCTACTTCTCCCTCTGTATCTTTCATCATGGTTCTCAAAACAATCACATCATCTCAAAACAGTCCTCAAAACAATCACCTTTCTTTTTAAAATCATTTCTTCTCTTTCTGATTTTTCAATATTTTTATCAAAATTATACATTCTCACAATTAAAAGAGCAGTCCCCCCCACACCTGATTTATTCTCCAGAGGCAACCAATTTTACTCCTGCTAGCTAATGATTCTATTGGCTCTGTTCCCACCCTCTAAATA
Organism: Mustela lutreola; assembly: GCF_030435805.1. Taxonomy (NCBI): domain Eukaryota; kingdom Metazoa; phylum Chordata; class Mammalia; order Carnivora; family Mustelidae; genus Mustela; species Mustela lutreola. Next base: position 67,607,533 of record NC_081291.1, on the reverse strand, counting down.
ACACTGCTACTTCTTGTTGAGTAGTTCTGCCCTTGCCCCCAGTCTTACGGATCATCAGGTAATTCTTTTTTAGATTGTGCTTGTCTGAAAAAAAATTCATCCTTGATGTAGTTTAGCTGGGTATAAAATTCTAGGTTGGAAATTATTTTTCCTTCAGGATTTTGAAGTTATTACTCTAGTACCACTGTTCAAAATCTGAACATATCCAATTACCCACCTTACATGACCACTTTTAAATTTCTAGCAATCTGAAAAATCTTTTTCTCCCCAGTGCTCTGAAATTACACAATGTTATACTTTGATGTGGGTCTATTCATCTATTCCACTATATACTGGGTGAGATCTTTCATTCTTGACACTCAAGCTATGTAGTTCTGAGAAACGATCTTGAATAATTTTGTTGATTGTTTCTTCTGCTCTATTTTCCCCATTCTCTTTTTTGGAAATCCTGTTATTCAAAAATTGAACTTCCAGGATTGGCTCCTGTGTGTTTCCCTGATGTTCAGATCACTTAGTTGGTTTTCTTTTTCTTTTTTGCTAAAAGATTTCCTCAACTTTGTCTTCTGATTCTTCTTAATGAGTTTTTTTTTTTAATTTCTGATAGCATACTTTGTTATACTGATATAACATTGTATGTTAACTAACATGGAATTAAAATAAAAACATATATTCCTTGTCTTACAGTTTTGACATTGGAGCCATGTGAATATTTAACATAATTGAAAAGTTACATCTAATTTTTTAAGTAGGCTCCACACCCCATGTGGAACCCAAAGGGGGCTTGAACTCATTACCCGGAGATCAAGACCTGAACTGAGATCAAGAGTTGGATGCTTAACTAACTAAGCCACTCAAGTGCCCCAACTTAAATCTGATTTTTTAAAAAAAGTAGTTCTGGGGCGCCTGGGTAGTTCAGTTGGTTAAGTGACTGCCTTCAGCTCAGGTCAGGAGGATCCTGGAGTCCCAGGATCAAGTCCCACATCGGGCTCCCAGCTCCACAGGGAGTCTGCTTCTCCCTCTGACCTTCTCCCCTCTCATGCTCTCTCTCTCTCTCAAATAAATAAATAAAATCTTTTTTTTTTTAAGTAGTTCTTAAAATTGAAAACACACTGGAACAACTGAACTTTACTGTATATCAAGTGGGCAGTACAACCACATAAAAATTATTTCAAGTTCCAATATTGATATGTTTTTATAACATTTATCTAAAAATGTTACTGGGTAATATTTTTATTACTCAGGCTGTGTATAAATTAGAATAAGCAAATAATTAATTATGAAATGTTCTCCAGAACCAAGACTTCCAGTGTAAGAGCAAAGAAATACAAATATAAAATCAAAAAAGCTAAGGAAAATTTCTGTGATCTGAGAACTGAACTGGAAATATCACTATGACCTTGTGATTTATTGCCTCACTCTGTTCATTCTATCCATCCTTGATGTGATGCAATATTGCTGGATTGAATAATAGTGTGCCCTCCAGCACTCACAAGGTGATCTCTAAATATCCTTCTTCTCCATAAGGAACAAGGACTCATTAAAAAAAAATCACTAATTCCATGTTGGGGGTAGAGAAGTACAAGTTGAGACAGGGAAATTGTGTTATTCCAGAAAGCAAAGAAGCTACCAGAGGGTAATGGGGTTATGTCAAACAATCCAGAAACTGACTTCTAGATGGTTCCATTGTTCACACATGGGAAATTTAAACATTTTTTAAATCATTTTTAAAAATCTATCCTTCTTTCTGCATTTATTAGCAAGGAGTTTTTCAGTGAAAAAGAACTTTACAGAATGTCCAATGGAAAAAAGACAGTCTCTTCAACAAATGGTGTTGGGAAAATTGGACAGCCACATGCAGAAAAATGAAGGTGGACCATTTCCTTACACCACACATGAAAATAGGCTCAAAATGGATGAAAGACCTCAATGTGAGAAAGGAATCCATCAAAATCCTTTAGGAGAACACAGGCAGCAACCTCTTTGACCTCAGCCAGAGCAACTTCTTTCTGGGAACATCACCGAAGGCAAGGGCAAAAATGAGCTATTGGGACTTCATCAAGATCAAAAGCTTCTGCATGGCAAAGGAAACAGTCATCAAAACCAAAAGACAACTGACAGAATGGGAGAAGATATTTGCAAATGACATATCAGATAAAGGCCTAGTATCCAAAATCTATAAAGAACTTACCAAACCCAGGGTGCCTGGGTGGCTCAGTGGGTTAAAGCCTCTGCCTTCGGCTCAGGTCATGATCTGAGGGTCCTGGGATCGAACCCCACATCAGGCTCTCTGCTCAGTGGTGAGCCTGCTTCCCCCCTCTCACTCTGCCTGCCTATCTACCTACTTGTGATCTTTGTCTGTCAAATAAATAAATAAAATCTTAAAAAAAAAAACTTACTAAACTCAACACCCAAAGAACAAATAATCCAGTCAAGAAATGGGCAGAGGACATGAACAGACATTTCTGCAAAGACGACATCCAAATGGCCAATAGACACATGAAAAAGTGCTCCACATCACTCAGCATCAGGGAAATACAAATCAAAACCACAATAAGATACCACCTCACGTCAGTCAGAATGGCTGAAATTAACAAGTCAGGGAGTAACAGATGCTGGCGAAGATGCGAAGAAAGGGGAACCCTCCTACACTGTTGGTTGCACCACTCTGGAAAACTGCATGGAGGTTCCTCAAAAAGTTGAAAATAGAGCTACTCTATGACCCAGGAATCACACTACTGGATATTTACCCTAAAGATACAAATGTGGTGATCCAAAGGGGCACGTGCACCTGAATGTTTATAGCAGCAATGTCCACAATAGCCAAACTATGGAAAGAACATCAACAGATGAATGGATAAAGAAAATGTGATATATATATATATATATATATATATATATATATATTATGCAGCCATCAAAAGAAACGAAATCTTGTCATTTGTGACAACGTGGGTGGAACTAGAGGGTATTATGCTTAGCGAAATAAGTCAATCAGAGAAAGACAATTATCATATGATCTCCCTGATATGAGGAAGTTGAGGGGCAACATGAAGGGGTTGGGGGGTAGGAAAAGAATAAATGAAACAAGATGGAATTGGGAGAGAGACAAACCATAAGAGACTCTTAATCTCACAAAACAAACCGAGGGTTGCCAAGGAGAGGGGGCTAGTGAGAGGGTGCTTTGGTTATGTACATTGGGTAAGGTATGTGCTATGGTGAGTGCTGTGAAGTGTGTAAACCTGGCGATTCACAGAGCTGTACCCCTGAGGCTAATAATACATTATATGTTAATTAAAAATTTTTTTAAAAAAGAACTTTCCATCTATAACCATTTGCTTGCCTTGTAAAACCTTTATATAGAAAAAGCAGAGTAAATGCTTATTCTCCCCCTTCATTGACCAGCTTTCAGAATAAAGAGTTGGTACACTAGTAACTAACACATTTTTTTTTTCATGAACTCTCATGAATTTCTAAAACGATTTCATGTACTTTAATCATTACAATCATCTTTCTTCTTAAGGCTCTAAGTTCCCATATTTGAACCCATCTACCAGTGATCACCAGTGGTAGTAAAACCACTGGAGAAACGATGAATCTGGCTATTTCTTCTTAACCCCACTTGTCAGTCCTAACACCACTAAAACTAGGACAGCAAGACATTGCCTCCTGCTCTGTTGCAAAAGGAAGAACACAGCAACTCAGAGAAGAATTTTTGCCTCCCAAAATTGAATCTGAGCCTAAGATGGTCTATAAATTAGAAGTGTTAAACCAAGGATCTGTGGGTAAAGTTTGGGTCTGTGAATCTGAAGAAGAACTAAATTATCATCTTGATTTTCTTTAAACTTTAACTGAAACTGAGCATTGTCTTCAATTATGAATATAGGCAAATGCAAACAAAAAATAAAAGTACAATAAAACCAGTACGTAAGGCTTTGTTGACAGTAAAGTCAAAGATTCTTTCCTATCCTATTACCATTGTTGTGTACACCTCAAAATATTGTTTTGTTTATACCTACTTCATAATTTATGCTAATTAGTATACCTGCTGCAAGGTCTTGCTATTTAATGTATTAATCAAGAAGATATTATATCACAAATTAGTTTTGTTCATATTTTGAGAATTATAGTGCAATGTAAATGGTTTTCTTTGTAATCTTATGCACTTTATTTTATATATTTAAAAATATTATCCTGAGAGGGATGCCTGGGTGGCTCAGTTGGTTAAGGATCTGCCTTCGGCTTGGGCCATGACCCTGACTTGGGCTCTCTTCTCAGTGGGGAGTCTGCTTCTCACTCTTCCTCTCCCTCTGCCCATCTCCCCCAGTTCGTGTTTTCTCTCTCTCCCTCTCTCCCCCTCCCTCTTTCTGTCTCTTCTGTCTCAAATAAATAAAATAATCTTTGAAACAATATATTATCCTAAGAGGGGATCGATGGACATTGTCAAATTTCCAAAGGGGTCGTGACCAATAAAAAATAAAGAATCCCTGCTCTGGATCTCTCAACCAGTTAATGGGATGCACAGAGGATAGAGAAACATGTTACAAGGACACATTGAGGATGCAATCAACCAAATCCACCATGTGGAAAATTCTACAGGGAAAATGACTTCTCTTTAACCAAAAATGATGGTATAACAACACAGAGAGAGAATGAGGAAACAGTAATTATAAGAGAGTGTAAGGGACTTAGGGACATATCAACCAAATGCAACATGTTAGCCTGGTTTAAGTCCTGATTCTAACAATCCAATTGAAAAATAATTTTTTGAATCAATCTGGGAAATATGACACAGACTGTGTGTTATGATAACATTAAGGAATTATTTATTGTTAATTTTTCTGAGTATGATAATGATATTGTGGTTGTTTTTTAAATGCCTTTCTCTATTAGATATACACACTAAGTATCTCTCTCTTTTTTTTTCATTCTCTCTTTTTTAATTAGTAAACTAATATGCTGTCTGGTATTTGGTTTAAAATATTCAAGTAAAACAGTGTTGCCTGGGTGGCTCAGTTGTTAAGCAACTGCTTAATGACTCAGCTCAGGTCATGATCCCAGGGTCCTGGGATTGAGTCCCACATGGAGCTCCCTGCTCAGTGGGAAGCCGGCTTCTTCTTCTCCCACTCCCCCTGTTTGTGTTCCCTCTCTCGCTGTGTCTCTCTGTCAAATAAATAAATTAAATCTTTTAAAAATATATTCAAGTAAAACAACAACAACAACAAAAAGAAACTGGAGGTATAGATGAAACAAGATTGGCAAAATACTGATAATTATTGAAGCTGGGTCATGGGTTTTGTGAGAATTTGTTATGCTATTCTCTCTACTGTTGTGAAGTTGGAAGTTTTTCCATATAGAAGAGTTTAAAAAGAGAGAGAGATGGATTAAAAGCTGATTGGAAATTCAGATCATGGGAGTGTGATTATTAGGTTGCAAGCAGTCAGCGGCGGCCTCTGGGATAAAGAATCTCTGACATCAGGGTCTTTGGGTTTTCCCTCTGGGCCTGGTCATATTATGCAAGCTGGTTTTTAGAAGGTGAAGGTCTGGCTGTCGTGTTATGGGACCTAAGGGATGTATGGGAGTTAGGATCCTCAGTATCCAGTATACACGCGTTGACTGCTTGCGATGTTGTGGTATATTTATCTTCAAATTTGCCTGATGTCCCCCAGACCTGAGACCTGCCTTTCTGCCTCCTCAGGGAGCAAAGCTCCTGTGGTCAGGTGAGGAAGGGGTAATGGGCAGCTATGCTGAGTTGGGGTGGGATCTCAGGATCCTGTACTTCTTAAATAGACATTCAGCCAAACTTCCTTATCCCGTTCATTGGTCCTACTTCCAAAAATACCTGGTGCCAGTAGTTTCTGAGACTTTTGGTGATTCCACTGTGTAAAATGAGCTGCGCCTTGGTTTCCCCTCTGCCAGCTCACCATCATTTCTCTTGTGTCTGCTGTCATTTCCCATTTTTTCTGGTAGATTTCCAGCACCAAGTTTCTACTACTGTTGTATTCTCTCCTCTTCTCTCTCTCCATATGCCCTTTAAAAATCTCTTTACTGTAGTTTTAGTAGGGCTTCAGGAGGCAATAAGACCATATATTTGTGCTTTGTCCACTATTGTCCTCTAATATTCTTTCTTTTTTTTTTTTAAAGATTTTATTTATTTATTTGACAGAGAGATCACAAGTAGGCAGAAAGGCAGGCAGAGAGAGAGGAAGAAGCAGGCTCCCCGCTGAGCAGAGAGCTCGATGTGAGGCTCGATCCCAGGACCCTGAGATTATGACCTGAGCCAAAGGCAGAGGCTTAACCCACTGAGCCACCCAGGTGCCCCCTCTAATATTCTTTCTAAATGGTTGAAAGTTCTGTCTTTTGAAGAATGGGCTGCATAGCACTGTTTCTCCCATCCCACACCCCTGCTCTCAAGCACGGCTGTGCTTTTGCTCCGTGACACTGTATATCCCTTCTTTATGGTCTTAGATTGCAAAGCCAGATCAAAGGGTGAGTCATCTGCACAACTGTTCGTTTCACCTCTAAGGAGCCCCAAAACATTGGAGTCCCAAAGATGGGAAAGGTTATATCTACCCAAACTCTGCAGAGAGTTTTATATGGAATTTTAATGAGTATTTGGAAACACCATTTGGTTTGGGGTTTGGGGGCAGGAAGTGTGGAGAATGACCCCAAGGACAAGTTCATGAACAGTAGATGGTCACTGAACTGTTTTTCCAAGGACGGCAGATCCTGGTATGTGTAGGACTCAGCTTGCACTGAGCCGAGTATGTGACGGGTCAAGTCAGAGATAAATTCTCCAGCCCACAGAGGGAGGCTGACATTCCAGCAGGGTCTTCCTCCTCTGCCTTTGTACTTGCACTCTCCAGTCTGCCCTCTGTGGATAGGTTGAACATGGATTTAAGCTTCATGAACTTGAATGTTCAAATGTCTCCCTTGGTTTGGGAAGTTCTCATTGCCAAATAGATTCAGCCCAAAGAGATCTTCTCCAGACCACTTACAATGAAATGGTTCAAAGTCAGAGAGATAATTTTTAAAGAAGCAAGAGGAAAAAAATTCCTCTTACACTAGGGAACTCCCATAAGGCTATCACTGACAGATTTCTGAGCAGAAACCTGGCAGACCAGGAGAGAGCGGACAATATACTGAATGAAGGTGCTGAAAGAAAAGACTGCAAACCAAGAATACTTTTATCTGGCAAAGCTGTGCTTAGCAACAGAGGAGCGATAAAGACTTTCCCAGGAAAACAAAAACTGAGGGAGTTCACCACCAGTAGACTTGCCTTTTAACAAAGGCTGATAAGAGCTTTTCAAGGATGCTAAATACTAATATGAAAAGAGGGGCACCCAGGTGGCTCAGTTAAGTGTCTGCCATCAGCTCAGGTCATGATCCCGTGGTCCTAGGATCAAGCCCTGCATCAGGTTCCCTGCTCAGTGGGGAGTCTGCTTCTCCCCCTTCCTGCTCATGCTCTATCTCTGACTCTCTCAAATAAATAAATAAAATATTTAAAAATAGTAATATGAAAACATATAAAAATATAAAATAAAGTGGGGCATCTGGGTGGCTCAGTGGGTTGAGTCTCTGCCTTCAGCTCAGGTCGTGATCTCGGGATCCTGGGATCAAGTCCCTCATCGGGCTCTCTGCTCAGCAGGGAGCCTGCTTCCTCCTCTCTCTCACTCTGCTTGCCTCTCTGCCTACTTGTGATCTCTGTTTGTCAAATAAATAAATAAAATATTTAAATACACACACACACACACACACACACACACACACACATATATAATAAAGTAAGTATGTAATCAAATCCAGAATACCCTAATGATGTAATATGGTGGTGTCGTAATCATTTAATTCAAGTATAAAGACAAAGGAACAAAGCTATTTAAAATAAATATAGCTTGGGATGCCTGGGTGGCTCAGCCGATCAAGCGCTGTCTTCAGCTCAGGTCATGATCTCAGGGTTCTGGGATTGAGTCCCACATCAGTCTCCTTGCTCAGCGGGGAGCCTGCTTCTCCCTCCCTCTGCCACTACTCCTGTTTGTGCTCACTCCCTCTCTTCTTGTGCTCACTCTGATTTAAAAATAAATAATACATAAATAAATTAATAATAAATAATATTATATATTAATAAATAGATAAATAAAATAGATATAGCTACAATAATTTGTGAAAGGATACATGATATAAAGAGATGTAAATTGTGACATGAAAAACATCAAATGAGATGAGGGGAGTAAAAGGGTTTTGTTTTTGTATGCAATCCAGGTTTAATTATCAGCTCAGACTATCCTGTGTAAGTCTCATGGTAACCACAAAGCAAAAACCCACAGTAGATATACAAAAGATAAAGAGAAGGGAATCAAGATATACCACTATGAAAAATAATGAATTCCCCCCCCAAAAAAAACTGTAAGAGAGGAAGATAAGAAAAAGGAAATTCACAGCCAGAAAACATCAAATAAGATGGCAAGTTCTTACCTATCAATAATTATTTTAAATATTAATTGATTAAATTCTCCAAGCAAAATACATAGAGTGGCTGAATGGATTAAAAAACAAGATCCTGCCTCTGAGACACTGCCTAGAGGAGATTCACTTCAGCTTTAAAGACATGCATAGCCTCAAAGTGAAGAGATGGAAAAAGATATTCCTTACAAATGGAAACCGAAAGAGAGTAGAGATAGCTGTACTTGTATCAGACAAAATAGACTTTAAGCAACTAAATAACAAAAAGCAAATCACCTGATTTAAAAACGGGCACTCCCTAAATAAATAAATCACTAAGGGCACCCCCATGCTCACTGCATTATTCTAGTAGCCAAGATAATAGAAACCTACTGTGAGTCTAATGATGGATGAATGGGTAAGAAAATGCAATATATACCAAGAGACACAGACAATGGACCATTACTCAGGCAGGCATGAGAAAGAAGGAAATTTTGCCATTTGCGACAACATGGGTGAACCAGACGACATTATGCTAAATGAAATAAGCCACACAGAAAAAGATAAAAACTGTATGATCTCACCTATGTGGAACCAAAAAAAGAAAGAAAGAAAGTAAAAGAAAATAGAAAAGAAAAGCTGAACTCATAGAAGGAGAAAATGGAAAGGTGATTACCAGTCTGAGGGTTAGGGAGATGGGGAGATGCTGGTTAAAGAGCACAAGCCTTCAGTTATAAGATGAATATGTTCTGGAGACACACTGGACATGTTACCTATGTTACCATAGGTAACAATACTGTATGGCACACTTGAGATTTGCTAAGAAAATAGATCTTAAACATTCTCACACCACACACACACACACACACACACACGGTAACCATGTAAGGAGATGGATGTATTAATTGTGGTAATCAATTCACAAAGAATACGTACATCATCAAATTATCAACTTGTACCCTTAAATGTATATAATTTTATTTGTCAAGTGTACCTCAATAAACCTGGAGAAATGAAAAGAATATTAACTTGAAAGAGCAGGAAAATGACCTGGCAAGTGTGTCCGTGGGTCTCTCTCCCCCCAGTCTACGGCTTGCCCTTACTCTAATGCCTTGAAGGTCAGACTCTTTTCCCATAGGGCTTTCTGTTTCTCACAGGTGGGCTGGTTGTTAAAAGAATGACAAACTCTTCTCCCTTGAAAGTATCCAAGAACCCATTCAATGGCCTTAAAGAACTGAAAACTTCAATCTGGGAACTTGGGCCAACCAGAATCATCAATGTCAAAAAACATCGATGTGAACAAATGACTATTGAATCGTTAGTGGCCCCAATGACCATTATATCAAGGGAAGGTATGGACCCAAGCCTATGTGCCCAGAGAGCTAACCATCTAAGAAGGAAAAATATTTAGATAAATGATCAGGGACATAGAGTGTATAAGCAAATATCAGCTGAATTTTTTTTTTAAAGGGAAAACTCACCTTATGCCAAATTTTCATTCAACATTTAGGTAGTACTATTTTTTAAAGTATGATAATGCAAGTTGTTCTCAAAAGAGTCCTCTAAGAGGGGGATTAATGATCTTCATTTTACAGGAAGAAAAACTAAAGAAAAGAAAGGTCAAGCAGTTTGTTGTACGACTAGTTGGTCAGGGGCTAAGACTAGAAAACACAGATGAGCTTGGACTGGGCTTGGCTGTGCTTCTTAGATGCTGAGCTTGGTCAGCCCTGGATTCTGGTGCTGAAGCAAGACGTCATTGAGATCACTGGGGTCATTACCCATTCACTGCCCATTGTATATGACCAGAGGCAGGCCAGGACTACACAAGAAAAACCACTCAGAAGTAAATTCTGTTTTCCATCTCAATGTCAGCAGAGCTAATTCCCACTCTCTGTAACATTCTGAGAATATCAATCAAGTGTGTCACGTATGACACTAATCTATCCTGGTAACATAGGAGGAGGGCAGTGTGGACTATGGACCATCCAATCTCAAGACAAACAGATATATACACCTGCACTCAGATGCCCACACCCACATAGAGAATTGCACGATCTCACACGCACCAAGAATAAACCAGTGAACATGCTCATTTGAAACACAAACATATGATGCTTTGGTTTCCCACTTATTTTTTAAGAAGGGGAGGGGTAGAGCAAGGAGAGAGGGGCAGAGGGAGAAGGAGAGAGAGAATCTTAAGCAGGCTCCACACCCAGCACAGAGCCCAACCTGGTGCTCGATCTCACCACCCTGAGACATGACCTGAGATGAAAGCAACCAACCGACCGAGCCACCCAGGCGCCCTTTGGTTTCTGCACTTTGATCCAGCACAACTATTCATGTCTGAACCAGTTCCATCCAACCCCCTGCCCACAGCAGGAGCTGCCCTTCTCACCCTCTAAACGAGCCCTGACAAAAGCGGGTATACCAATTACCTATGAGTATCCTTCATACTCACACTGCTGACTACTGACTCTCCAGGCATCAATGAGCTAATCCTGGAGCCTCCCGTTCTCTTGGAACTGTTGTTCTCAACCAGGGGTGATTTTCCTCTCAGGGGACACTTGGCAATATCTGGAGACAGTTCTGATTACCGTAACTTAGTGTAAGTGGGGTAAGGGGGCTGCTGGCACTGACTTGGCAGAGGCCAGAAATGCTGCTGAACATCCTACAAGGCACAGGTCAGTCCCCCACAGCAAAAAATTACTCAGCCCCAAATGCCATTAGTGCCAAGACTGGGAAAGCTCGCCCTGGAGGAAGCAGGGGGCAATTGTCCTGTCCCTAACAGCTTGCTAGTAAACCAACTTGGGCCATTTCTTCTGTGATAACCAGCTATGGTTTGTCTCACAAGACCCAAACCCCAGCCACAGCTACTCAGACCAGGATGGGCAGGTGTTTACCGTCTAACGCAGACTAGCTGGTTTTCACTGAGGCAAGGTGATGAGATAGCTGTTCTAAAAGAGGCTACAGTGATTTTCTGGACCTGAATTTTCCAGACTCAGCAGTTTAAAGTGGAGGTCAGGGATGCCAAGGTGGCTCAGTAGGTTAAGCGTCTGCCTTCGGCTCAGGTCATGATCATAGGGTCCTGGGATAGAGTCCAGCATTGAGCTCCTTGCTCTCAGCAAGTAGTCTGCTTCTCCCTCTGCCTGCTGCTCCCCCTGCTTGTGCTGTCTCTCTCTCCCCCTGACAAATAAATAAACAAAATATTTTAAAAATAAATAAATAAATTGGAGGTCAGAGTCAGAGTGCCTGGTAGCAGAAGGAAAAGATGAAAAATATTGAGGGAGAAGAGCCATCTGGGTCATAAAGGCCAGAGTCCGTCAAAGGCATCAGGCAGAGAAAGAGATGGGCAGAGAGAAAGGGGCTGGATGTCAATGCAGCAGGAGTAGTGGGAACAGATGCACAGACCAGGGTATTTACTAGATGTTCAGTAAAATCTAGCTAGAGTAAGCGAGAACAAAACTAGCCCAAAGAAACATCCACCTCGTGCCCCAGCTTCAGGAGGCCTGGCTAAAAATTGGTTTCTGCAAACCTGTCTTCCCTTCCTGGTCACCGCCTGTGACATGATGAGAGGTCCTGCTGTGGGTTGAATTATAACACACCCCCCATCCCGACAAATGTTCAAGAGTTCACCCCAGTAGCTCAGAACATGACCTTAGTTGGAAATGGGGCTGTTGCAGATGGAATTGGGTGAAAGGAAGTCACAAGGGAATTAACCTTGATCCAATAGGACTGAGGTCCTTATGAGAAGATGGCCATATGAAGGCACAGAGATGGGGAGAACGCTGTGTGGGGTGGAAGCAGAGATCAGAACGATGGGTGTCAAGCCAAGGACAGGCCAGCTGTCACCAGAAGCTAGAGAGAGACATGGGACAGATTCTCCCTCAGAACCCTCAGAAGAAAGCAATCCTGTTGACACATTGATTTGGTCGGACCTCTAGTCCACAGAACTATACGAGAATAAGTCTCTGTTGTTCTAACTCACCCATCTGGTGGCCCTTTGTTAAGCAGATGCAGCCTATGAATACAGGCTTCATTACCTGAGGTGCCCAGAGTACTTCTCTGACCCTAACACTTCACCCTGGCCAAGGGCTTTAGATGACTCCAGGATTCAGGCTCTCCTCCGACCCTCTTGGGTATGAGGAGTCCACTGGCCCAAAACGACGTGCGCTTCCTTTGAGACCATGATACGGGCCATAATTCCTGACCCAAATTGCTCCAAGCCTGCTTACAGGGTCTGCCCAGGCCTGGTTCTTGAGTCTGTCCTTCCAAGAGTGTACAAAACTTCCAGTGTCCACCCAAGGGGATGGTCAAGGAGTGGCTGTTGGGCAGGAGCATGGAGAGCTGCTGACAGAACTGAGCTTGTGGGCTGGGGTATCCACCCACGTGTGCATTTCATCCCATGGGTCAGAGATGAAAACAGGAGGAGGAAGAGAGCAGGCTCAGGGCTGTGCATCTCTGTTTGTACCATTGCCCTGCTCCCCAAAGTAGCTGGGGTGGACTTACTGCTCTCACATTCCCAGGCCAGGAATACCATCCAAGGAATGGGCACTTTCTTCACCACTCTCTGTTTCTTACATAGGTCCAGGAATGAACTGCCACCTTCTTCCACCTCCTTTGCTCTGACTCATCTCTCTGCAGAGGGTGCGACCTCTGGGTAACACTCTATATGCAAATATTGGTGGCTGATTCACTCCCGCCCCCATCCCTCACTCCTTTGCCTCACCACCTCAAGGAAGGGGATCTGCACCAGGCTTCCTAAGAACCTTGGCCCACACCTGTAGCAGGGCAGAATGTCAAAGCAGAGGTCCTAAATTTGGCTGCCTACAGAGACCAGGCAAGAATCAAAAGTGAGTGTACCTGGCCAGGTATAAGTACCAAGGGGGGAGGTAAGGTCTGCCACAAACCAGGACAGCCAGCCTCCTTCTACTGAAGTGGCTTCAGCTAGTGGTTGCCATAGAGAAGGTGGGTCTGATGTGAAAAATCTCTTGGATTTGTTTTGTTTTGTTTTGTTTTCTGGTGGATACCAGAAATCATGATTTTACTGTATGAAGAAGTTCCCACCAAATAAAACCCAACCACAGACAAGCCAGATAGGACAACCCAGTTTATTGCCACTAATACAACTCAACACCACACCACAACTAGTTATCAGGCTGAGGCTAGCTGGGAGTTCCCCCACGTGTGGTTTGCCCTGCCCTCCCTGAACTCCGGGTGGTTTGAGGAACTAATGATGCTTTCACATGTTGTTATTTTGGCAGCCCGATCCAGCCGTGGTATCCACCCTCTTCCATCTGGTTAAACCCCCAGAGTCCCTAGATGATTCATCTCTGTCATCACCTCCCATGTGAATGCCTGGACTGACCCATTCCCCCAGCCCAGCCTCTCCATTTGCAGCACTTCCTGCCCCTGCTCCATACTCCTGTCTCAGTTTCAGCCCATACCACTTGGCTTTGTAACTGTTTACTTGTCATCTACCGCTAGACCATAAGCGCCTCCAAGTCTACAGTTTTATCTTGTTTATTCTGTGTTCCCAGCACCCTGGCACTTAGCTGACTTGCCTAAAGAGTGAATGAATAAACAATACGTATCAGTAAGGACAGCGATGTTGTGAAGCTGCTGGGTACACAGTTGACCCTTGAACGGCACCATCTGAACTGTGTTGGTCCACTTTTATGTAGATCATTTTTTATAAATACAGTACAGCACTCTAAATATATTTTCTCTTCCTTATGATTTTCTTTTCTGAAAAAAATATTTTATTTATTTATTTGAGAGAGTGAGAGAGCCAAGCAGGGGGATTGGCAGCAGGTGTGGGAGAGGGGAAGGAGAAGCAGACTCCTTGCTGAGCAAGGGGCACAAGGTGTTGGGGGGGTTGGCTGGGAATGGGGTGCCATCCCAAAGTCCTGGGATCACAACCTGAGCCAAAGGCAAACGTTTAACTGACTGAGCCACCCAGGTCCCCTTCTCATGATTTTCTTAACAGTATTTTCTTTTCTCTGCCTTACTTTACCCCAGGAACAGAGGATGTAATCCATATACAAATAAGCGTTAATGGACTGTTGATGTTACCGGTAAGGCCAACAGTAAGCTATTAGTAGTTAAGTTTGGGGGAGCCAAAATTTAAAGGCAGATTTTCAACAGGGAAAAGTGGGTACCCCTAACCCCTGCATTGTTCAAGGGTCGACAGGAGTTCCAAAGTGGTATTTGCGACAATCAGTTCATCACCATCATGAGAGCTTAGGAAAGAGGCAAAATGATGCTCAGCAGAAACTGATTTTCACTGGAGAGGAGGAAGAGAAGGAGCGGGGGCGGGGGGGGCGGGGGGAGACCCACAATCCCTGTAATGAAACTAAAGGCTAGAAGGGCAGAAAATCCTGGTGGGCTCTCAAGGTGAGAATGTAGGGGCAGTAAGGTGACAGATGAAATAAAGCAGCTGTGACGGAGGGGTCTTAAAGGGGAGCTGTAGGGTGCGGAGCAAATGAGGCGGTGGGCTATAAGAATTAGAAAGTGCTTGCAGGGGGCGCCTGTATGGCTCAGTGGGTTAAAGCCTCTGCCTTGGGCTCGGGTCAGAATCCCAGTGTCCTGGGATCGAGCCCCACATTGGGCTGTCTGCTCCGCAGAAAGCCGGCTTCCTCCTCTCTCTCTCTGCCTGCCTCTCTACCTACTTGTGATCTCTGTCTGTCAAATAAATAAATAAAATCTTTTAAAGAAAGAAAGAAAGAAAGAAAGTGCTTGCAGCACCCCTCTGACAGCCACCGTGAGAAGTGCCACACTCAGAAAGGGTTTCCTTTCCTTGGGTGCGAGGCTCCTGGCTTCCTAACTGGAGGGACTAGACAAGCCGGCAGCCCTCCTGTCATTTCGTATGCCGCCCCCGCGCGGCAGGAGCGTGCAATTACAACAACCCGGCGGCGGCTTCACCTCCAGGCGGGCGGAACCCTGCTCAAGCCCGACAGGTTTATAGATCCAGTAACTTCAATAACATTTAAATATCAAACAGATTTCTCTTTACATCCGCTGAGGCCAAGCAAAAGGAAGGCCGCACATACTCATTTTACAATCCATCATGCCCCTTCCTGATGTTTATTCCTTGTCTTGTGTTTGCCTCCCACCCAGTCTGTCCCAAAGGATTTAGGGACAGAGGTTTACCCACCTTTGCTTCCCCACAGAACCTGCAGGTGTTTTAAGGGGGAAAAAAAACTCTCCTTAGTGCATCTATATGCAGATGATATAACGTGTTTGTTTAAAGCTCCAAAAACAAGTGAAATAAGCCAGACACAAAGGGACAAATATTAAATGATTCCACTTAGAGAGGCCCCTGGAATACTCAAATTTGTAAGGACAGAAAGTACAGTACTGGCTGAAAGGAGCTGAGGGGAAAGGGGGAAGGGTAGTTGTTTAATGGGTCTAGAATCTCTGTTTGAAATGATGAAAGAGTTTGTATATTTTATTAATTATTAATACATTATATATTTTGAAATGGCCAAAATAGAAAATTCTGTATTATGTGTAATTTGCCACAATAAAGAAATGAAAGAAATCTCCTCTAGCTCTATCAACATCAAGCGAAACAGAATTTAGATCAAAAAAGCATTAGAGAGGGGCACCTGCTCAGTGGGTTAAAGCCTCTGCCTTCAGCTCAGGTCACAATCTCAGGGTCCTGGGATTGAGCCCCGCATCGGGTTCTCTGCTCAGCAGGGAGCCTGCTTGCCCCTCTCTCTCTGCCTGCCTCTGTCTACTTGTGATCTCTCTCTCTGTCAAATAAATAAATAAAATCTTTACAAAAAAAAAAGCATTAGAGAAGGCCACTTCACTATGACAAAACGTTCAAGTCATCAGGACAAATTAGCAATATTAAATGTGTATATTAACATTATTAATATTGATATTAATAATATTAATATTGTATATCATGTTAATGTTAATATTATATATTAAATGTGTAAATAACGGCCCTCATATGTGTAAAGCAAGAGGCATCATGTTAATTAATATTAACATGATATATAATTTAACCCACTGAGCCACCCAGGTGCCCCAAACATTGTGTTTTAAAAGCAACTGTTACTTCTATAAAAATCAGAATTGTGGCTGTATCTAAGAGGGAAGGGCAGCACTATAACTGGAAGTGAACATGTGAGTTGGGGATGGAGATGCTAGCGTAGACCTTTAGGATTTTGACAAAATGTCATTGTATGGCCTGGATGGGTATTTACTTTATAGCAATTCATTAAGATATATATTTGTGTTTATGCACCTTTCTGTATATGGATTCTATTTCACAATTTTTAAATTGTTTAATGAATTAGTGAAGCACCCCTTCAAAGTACTGTGGGAAAATAATTTCACACCTAGAAATCTATACCTAGCTCCATTAGCTATCAGTATTGAGAACTAAGGGGGTGCCTGGGTGGCTCAGTGGGTTAAGCCTCTGCCTCCAACTCAAGTCATGATCTCAGGGTCCTGGGATCGAGCCCTGCATCAGGCTCTCTGCCCAGCAGGGAGCCTGCTTCCTACTCTCTCTCTGCCTGTCTCTCTGCCTACTTGTGCTCTCTGTCAAATAAATAAGTAAAATCTTAAAAAAAAAAAAAAATATTGAGACCAAGGGGCACCTGGGTGGTGCAGTCAGTTCAGCTTCTGACTCTTGGCTTCAGTTCAGGTCATGATCTCAGTGGGGTCAGATCGAGTTCCACATCAGGCTCCACACTCAATGGGGAGTCTGCTTAAGACGCTCTCTCTCTCTGCCCTCTCACCCCACTTGTGCTCTCTCTCAAATAAATAAATAAATCTTTAAAAGAAAGATTGAGAACTAAAACCATTTTTATACCTGCAAACATTCAGAGATAAAATAGTTTGTTTACTATTTAGCCTTTGCAAAGGAGATAATCAAAGATGTTTGTCAAGAAATCAAATGTAAGATGTATGTAGAAAACAAGAAATGACAGAACTAACCTTGCTAATTTAATGAAAATAAATCTTGGGATGATAGCTTGCAGCAGATTTTGAAAGAAGTCTATCTAAATTAAAATAGGTCAGTCAGTCATCTCCAAAGAGATGTCCTTAAGAAGAATTCTAGAATAGGCCCTGCACAATTTAGAATGAAAAATAAACTATCAGTGGCTGTGATGAAAAAGTCTTTTCCTTCTCCCAGAGAGAGGGAAGGGCAACAAAAAAGTCCAAGAAGATGGGAAAGTTATGATCCATATTTGAAGCAAACTAAAATGTGGTATGAATTTGAGCAACTGGGACTCCATTTGATGATTTTCTAGGAACATTGTCCTTTGAGGAGCCCAGGGTTGTGACATTATGAGGATAAGAGAAAATGTAACTAATCATATGTCATAGCAATCGATTATTTACTAATTTAAAGCTTGTATCATCACCTAGGGGCCAGGCGTGGGGAATAGTTCTGATTCCTGAACAGAATATAAAATGTCTCAACCTTGACCGTGTAAATACCAAAGTGGGGTTCCCTAATTCTAACCCCAGTCTGGATGGCCAGAGGCACTAGGAGGTAGAGGTGGAAGGAGGGATGGAAGCCCGGATGGGGCAGAGCCAAAAGAAGCTGGTGGAAATTGACAGAAGAAAAACAAATAGTTTTAGAATAGCATATGAATTTGCAAGAGTAACCACTGGAACGAAAACCAATAATACAAGGGGAAAAGTGAGGCAAGAGGAAAGAAAGGAGAAAGGGGGTGATACGGATTCTCCACGCCCTTCTTTATCAAAACAGGCAATAAGGAGACAATGTCAACAGCGGAACAGTTGAGTTCATAATATACAGAGATTCATATGAAACCAAAAGATCCAATATAAGAAAAGCCTACAAGTGGTAATTACTAGAGCATCGCAGTGAAGGGGGAGAGAAGCGGCTGGGGGCACCAAAGCTTCTTTTCATGCCTTTTGGCATTTTCTGGTTTGTTCTTAACCATCGCTAGGGCTGAGTATGCAGAGCAAAAGGGAGTATTTGATGAGGAGGTGTTCTCCCTCTCCGCACGCTTGCCACGGACGTGTTCATGCCTGCTGCCCAGCACCGCTCATTAAAGAGGCCCTGTTGCCAGGGAAACCAGCTTTTTACTGATACCAGAGATAATGCGGAAGGTTGGTATTCACCAACCAACCTTCCTCCTGAGCCACGCCGCCTTCCTGGACTGTCTCTTGCCTCTGTGTGATGCTATCCAGCTGTCGGAAGCTCACACCTGCTCTCTCTCACTTCCCTCTTTGTGGCCACCCACATTGGCTAGGGGGCTGCACCAGTCAGCATGAACTTGACCAGCTGCCTTTGTTTTGTTACAAGCAAACCTGCTCATTTGGAATGACTAACGGTTGTTTTTTAAATGACATACATTTTACATTATTTTTAAAATGATATACATACAGAGAATAGTGTAAAACCACATTACTTTTTTTTTTCCAGCCGGCTTCACTGACCCCAGGGGCAGAGGGAGAGGGCAGAATGAGAACATTTTTCTGATACTAATTATGCTGAGGTATAAAGAACAGACAGTAATGCATTGATCTTAAGTATATTGTTTTATGAGGGTTTTTAAAAAGATTTCATTTATTTAGTTGAGAGGGAGACAGTGATAAGATGTGTGAGAGGGGAGAAGGTCAGTCAACACACTCCCCATGGAGCTGGGAGCCCACGTGGGACTCGATCCTGGGACTCCGGGATCATGACCTGAGCTCCCAACAGTTGCTTAACCAACTGAGGCACCCAGGTGCCCCTTGAGTTTTGATAAATGCATACACTTGTAGAACCACCACCCCAGTCAAGATATAGGATACTTCCATCAACCTGCTAAGTTCCTTTTTGGACCGTTTTAGTCAATAACACACACACACACACACACACACACACACACATACACACGCCTCACTTCTACCTCTTACCCTCTCTGCATCCCACTCACCCCCTCAAGGCTCTGATTTCTATCACCATAGTATCACCATCATTTGGATTCATTCTTAACCTTCATATAAGCAATTATGTTTCCTTTAGCATCTGGTATCTTTTGCTCAGAATAGTGTTTTGACATTCATCCATGTTGTTATGCGGATAGGTATTTGTTTCAGGTCAGTATTTCATTGTATGAATAGAACCCAATTTGCTTATCTCTTTCTTATTGATGGACATTTGGTTTATTGCCGGATTTTCATTATTATGACTCAAGACTACTATAAATATTCCTTAGCAATTCACATAGTTTTCCTCTCTTGAGTAAATACCTAGGAGTAAAATTGCTGAGTCACGGGATAGGCTTATGTTTATAAAGTAGTACAACTTGATTCTTTTTTAAAATTGTGGTAGAATCGGGGCACCTGGGTAACTCAGTGGGTTGAGCCTCTGCCTTAGGCTTGGGTCATGGTCTGGGGATCCTGGGACCAAGCCCCGCCTCAGGCTTTATGCTCAGTGGGGAACCCGCTTCCCTCTGTCTCTGCCTGCCTCTCTGCCTACTTGTGATCTCTCTCCTCTCTCTGTCAAATAAATAAATAAAATCTTAAAAAAAAAAAAAAGAATTTAAAGATAAGGCAAAAGTTACTATCTTAACTGTTTTTTAAGGATACAATTCAGCGGTATTAAGTACGTTCACCTTTTTTTGCGGTCACCACCACTGTCCAACTCCAGAGCTCCTTTCATGTAGCAAAACTGGAACCCTGGACCCATTAAATATCCCCTCAGCCTCTGGCCACCACTTTTCCACTTCCCATCTCCATGATTTTGACACACAAAGTGTCAAAATTTGACACTCTAGTAGAATCGAACATTATCTGCCCTCCTGTGATCAGCTTATTTCACTTAGCATGATGTTCTCAGGGTTCACTGATGCTGGAGCATATGTCCGAATTTCCTTCCGTTTTAAAACTGAATAACATTCCGCTATATGTATATTGCACATTTTGCTTATGCATTCATCCATCATTTCCCCCTTTGGGCTACTGAACTTGAACATACAAATATCTCTCCAAGTCCCAGTTTCTGCTTCTCTGGATTATACACTCAGAAGCAGAATTGCTGGATTCTATCATATTTCTCTTTCTAATTTGCTGAAGGACCGCCATACTATCTTATGTAGGGATTGGACCATTTTACATTCTCACCAAAAGCGTGTAAAGATTCCAGTTTCTCCACATCCTTGCCGACACTTATCTTCTGTTTCTTTTTAGAGTATCCCTCCTAGTAGGTATAAATTGTAATTTATTTTTAAAAATCTTTTTTATTGTGGAATTTTCCAAACATACACAAAGGATGAGAGACCTCGAGGGGCCCACACATAAGTTTTAAGACTTAATGTCATTTGATGGCAGCCACAAAGGGCATACATTCTTGAAAGCTGGTGAGAGAGTAGAGGCAAGTGAAGATCTCTTTGGAACCACCAACTCAGGACAGTGTTTTGCAGGTTGTTGGCCAATAAAGACTAGACTAGTGTTTAGTCTCTCTGTCTGTGTTCAAGAGATGGGTTAAGGGCACCTGGGAGGCTCAGTCGGTTAAGGGACTGCCTTTGGCGCAGGTCATGATCCCAGGGTCCTGGGATTAAGTCCCGTGTCAGGCTCCCTGCTCAGCGGGGATTCTGCTTCTCCTTCTCCCTTCCCCTGCTGGTACTCAATGTCTTTCTTTCTCCCCCTCTTTCTCTCAAATAAATAGTTGAAATCTTAAAAAAGAGAGAGAGATGGGATAATAGTCAAGCATATTTCGTAAAGGAGCTGTAGAAAGAGGCTACAATCAAGGGGCCATAATGAAACCCTCACCATCATCCTTCATATTCCAACTAACAAATGGTTTCCTTTTTACAGGAGACGGAGGCTCTGATTTGCCTCAGTGACCCATGTCAGCCACCAGGGAGAGACTAAACAAGATGCTGTAGGTACCTGGCAATCCGAAAGTACTAGTCAGTTCATGCCTAGTTGCCTGGAAACTGGAGGAACCCAAGTCAAGCACAA
The DNA here is from genome assembly GCF_030435805.1 of Mustela lutreola. Classification (NCBI taxonomy): domain Eukaryota; kingdom Metazoa; phylum Chordata; class Mammalia; order Carnivora; family Mustelidae; genus Mustela; species Mustela lutreola. The sequence continues at coordinate 67,586,152 of NC_081291.1, read as the reverse complement.
AAGTTGAAACTCCATCAAGCCATTGGTTGGCCCTTGATTGACTGACACATCCATGCTTGAAGAAAGAGCCAGTATCCTTTTGAATAGGAAACTCCTGAAATGAGTCCCTTGAGCATTTGCAAGAAGAAGTTAGCTGTCCCTGAGCTGGGATTTGCCTTTTCCCTGCCAGAAAAGTATGGGATCGGGAATGGCAGTTACCCATCATATTAACTGTATTTTCTCATTTTCCATTTTCCTGATGTTCTGGTGTCTCTGTCGTCCCTGACCCAGGAGAGTGCCCCTCTCAGGGCTAGCTAATTCCTAGACTTAGCAAACGACTTCCCTTTGAGCATGTCTGTCCCATGTAAACCAACTAATCCAGAGCCTATACTCTGGACCACCATTTGTTGCTTACACCCCAAGAGGCCATATTCTTCTATCCTAATCATCCCATGGCCAGGGATGTCTCATAACCAGCTGAAACTATTCAAACTAGCCAATCCTAAATGCGCTTACCCTGCCCTGCTTTGTCTTTCCCATGGAAATCACAATAAGGGTTCCTGTGTATGCTTTCCCTTCGTTCTTTATGAATCCTGACCTACCCTGGTGCTTCCCCTGCATGATGTGGAATGCCCCCTCTTCTTGGGAACTGTTGAGTAATAAATTATCTTTTCAGTGGCTTTCATCTCCTGATCTGTTGGTCTCATCATATCTGAACAATAACAAAACTTGCATTTTAAAACATCCCTTCTGGGGCGCCTGGGTGGCTCAGTGGGTTAAGCCGCTACCTTCGGCTCAGGTCATGATCTCAGGGTCCTGGGATCGAGTCCCGCATCGGGCTTTCTGCTCAGCAGGGAGCCTGCTTCCTCCTCTCTCTCTGCCTGCCTCTCTGCCTACTTGTGATCTCTCTCTGTCAAATAAATAAATAAAATCTTTAAAATAAATAAATAAAACATCCCTTCTTCACCCCTAACTTCTCACCCAGAAGGCCAACAAACTAGGCAGATACTTTATTTCAAGTTAGCTCCTCCATAGAAAAAAAAAGTCAGTGAAAAGACCCACACCTAGATATATCACAGAACCTATTGTGAAGTATAGATTTTTAAATGCAGGGTTTAAAAACTAAACTTATAGGGGCACCTGGGTGGCTCAGTGGGTTAAGCCACTGCCTTCGGCTCAGGTCATGATCTCAGGGTCCTGGGATCGAGTCCCGCATCGGGCTCTCTGCTCAGCAGGGAGCCTGCTTCCCTCTCTCTCTCTCTCTCTCTCTCTGCCTGCCTCTCTGCCTACTTGCGATCTCTGTCAAATAAAAAAAAAAAAAATTAAAAACTAAACTTATAGAAAAAGTTACTTGAAGATTTATCCCAAATGAGAGAATAAACAAAGTAAAGATTTTTTCATTTTTAGTATTTCAACAATATTTTGTAGTTTCCCAAATGTTAAGTTTTGCACTACTTTTGTTGTATTTATCCCTAAATATTTTATTCTTTTTTTTTAAAGATTTTTATTTATTTATTTGACAGAGAGAGATCACAAGTAGGCAGAGAGGCAGACAACAGAGAGAGAGAGAGGAGGAAGCAGGCTCCCTGCTGAGCAGAGAGCCCAATGCGGGACTCGATCCCAGGACCCTGAGATCATGACTTGAGCTGAAGGCAGAGGCTTTAACCCACTGAGCCACCCAGGCGTCCTATTTTATTCTTTTTGATGCTATTGTAGATGGAATTGTTTTCTTAATTTCATTTTGGTCTTCTCTAAACTACTGTATAGAAATACAATTAATTTTTGTATAGTGATCACTTGTATCTTGTATCTGTTTATTCGTTGGAATTGTATTTACTGTATTTTCTATATATGAGATTGTGTTATCATAGATTTTTCTATATATGAGATTTTCTATATATGAGATTGTGTTATCCTAGAATTATAGTGTTTTACTTCTTCCTTTCCAGTAACATGACCTGTATTTATTTTTTCTTGCCTAATTGCCCTGGCAGAAACCACCACTATGTTTAATAGAAGTGGTGAGAGTGAGCAACTTTATCTTGTTCCTGATGTTAGGGGGAAGGCATCCAATCTTTCACCACTAAGTGTGATGTTAGCAGCGGATTCTTTCATAGACATCCTTTATCGTGTTGATGAAGTTTGCTGAGTGTTTTTATCATGAAAGCTGTTGGATTTTGTCAAAAGCTTTTTCTGCATTGTGAGGTCTTTATTTTTTATCTTATTAATATGATATATTACGTTAATCGATTTTCAGATGGTAAACAAACCATGTATTCCTGGGACAAATCTCACTGTTCATAATGGATAATTCTTTTCATTTGTTGATGGATTCAGTATAGTTGAGGATTTTTGCATCTATATTCATAATAAATATTTGTAGATTTCTTGTGATGTCTCTAGTTTTGACATCAGGGCAATACTGACCTCACAGAATGAGTTGGAAAGTATTTCCTTTTCGTCTATTTTCTGGAAGAGTTTGTGAAGAATTGGTATTAATTCTTCTTTAAATGTTTGGTAGAATTCAGTAGTGAAGCTATTTGGGCCTGGGCTTTTCTTTTGGGTAATTTTTTGGTTACTAATTCAATCTCCTTGGTTATTATTGGCCTACTCAGATTGTCTATTTCTTCTCAAGTTCTCAATTACCAAATTTTGGTAATTTCTGTCTTTCTAGGAATTTGTCCATTTCATCTAATTTATCTAGGTTATTGACATACAGTTGTAATAGTGTTTCTTTATAATGCCTTTTATTTCTGTAAGTAATGTCCCCTTTTTTCATTTCTTATTTTAGTAATTTGAGTCTTCTCTTATTTACTTCTAGTTAGAAGTTTGTCATTAAAAAAAAAAAAATCAAACTTCCCAGAGGAAAAAAATATGTAAGGAAAAAAAGACACATGAAGTAAATATCTGTAACTCATATCACAAAGGACTAATATCCCTAATATATAAGGATCTCCTAAAAACTGTAAAAGGCCAACAGACCAATAGAAAAATAGGCAGAAGATTTGAACAGATGGTTCACAGAAAAAAAAATACCAAAAAATACAAATAATCTTTAAATATATATATATTTCTTTATTGTTTTTTTTTAAAAGATTTTATGTCTTTACTTATTTGAGAGAGAGAGAGAGAGAAAGTGAGAGAGAGCATGAAGAGGGGAGAAGGTCAAAGAGAGAAGCGGACTCCCCATGGAGCTGGGAGGACTCCAGGATCATGACCTGAGCCGAAGGCAGTCACCCAGTCACCCAACCGAGCTACCCTATGTATGTGTATGTGTGTGTGTGTGTATGTATATACATACATGTATGCATACATACATGTGTATACATACATACATATATACATGTATATATATACACATACATACACACACATTTTTTTAAAGATTTTATTTATTTATTTGACAGACAGAGATCACAAGTAGGCAGGGAGGCAGGCAGAGAGAGAGGAGGAAGCAGGCTCCCTGCCAGGCAGAGAGCCTGATGCGGGGCTCGATCCCAGAACCCTGAGATCATGACCTGAGTTGAAGGCAGAGGCTTAACCCACTGAGCCACCCAGGTGCATATATATATATATATATATATATATATATTTTTTTTTTTTTTTTTAAGTTCATTCATTCATAAGTGAAGCTACACAGAAATAGCACCGGGTTGGAAAATATCCACAAGTTTTACAAATTTTGATTTTGGTAAGACTGGGAGGAAACATATATACATGCATTGTTGGTGAGGGCCCAAAAGGAGGCAACCACAAAGGAGAAAAATATGGTAATATCTAGGAAAATAATTAATGTATTTATGCTTTAACCTATAAGTTCTAGTTCTAGAAATCTATTTCAAAATTTCACTGACAAAACTATGAAATGACTTATGCATAAAGTAAGTCATAAGCACATTATTTGTAAAAACTGGAAGGCCGGAAACAATCTACAGGGGTAGATGAATAAATTAGACACATTCACAAAAAGGAATACTGTGTAGCTTTAAAAAGAATGAGCAAGATCTCTTTGTATCACTTTGACGTCATCTCCAAGATAATGTCTGTATTGTTCATTTTAAAAGTGCCAAAGAAAGTTTATAGAATGTGCTTCATGTGTCTGGTCCCTTTGGGGCTGCCATTCTTTGTACTGGGGGTCAAGATTAAGTCTGTGCCCTCACAGAGCCTAAGTGAGGAATGGGCTCTACTGGGGAAAACCCTTAAGACCAGACTCAGCAGAACAAAGATGTACATGATTACGCAGTCTCTCCATAATCCCATGGACAGGTGCTCCAGGCCAGGGTATTTGCTAGACCCAGTGTGTCTTTAATTCCATCAGAGGATCTCCTCCCTACTGTGAGACAAGTGGTAAAGTGACCTTATCAGAGCAGGAGCGAACAGGCTGTTGATGCCAGGCTGTCTGGGATTGGAGGTGCCAGTTACTCACATGGTTGTCAGGGAAAGCACTTATCCTGTACTTGCGGACCTTGAAACCTGTGGCATTTTGCAAATCCTTTATGCAGGAGGGACTCTACTGATACCATGAGAAGCTGAGCTTAGGTGCTATGTGGTGCTGCGTTAATTATATCTCAACTAAAAAAAACTTTACCTTCTAGACGGTATTATGCTGAGAAAAGACAATTATCAGAGCAAGACAATTTTCATATGATCGCTCCCATATGAGGAATTTGAGAGGCAGGGGTTTTGGGGGAAAAGGAAGTTAAAAAATGAAACAAGATGGGATCGGGAAGGAGACAAACCATAAGAGACTCTTGATCTCACAAAACAAACTGAGGGTTGCTGGAGGGTAGGGGATAGGGAGGGGGTGGCTGGGTGATGGACATTGGGAAGGGTATGTGCTATGTGACTGCTGTGAAATGTATAAGCCTGATGATTCACAAACCTGTACTCCTGGGGCAAATAATACATTATATGTTAATAAAAATAAAAAATAAAATAAAATGAAATAAATTTACCTTATCCAAAAAGAGGTCTGGCCTTTGCCTTTCTTAGCTCTGTGTACTGGAAAGACCTAGAAGCAATGACAGCTAATGAACGAGCAATACCAGCATCCTAATGGTGATCTCCAACTACCAACCACTCTCTACTTCAAGGAACGGGGACTCCCACAAGCAAGTATGGATAGGAATATAGGAGTAAGCCTGGAACATCTGATGCAGAAAAGCATGGATGGTACCAAAGACTAATGGGATTGTGGCAAAGGATATAGGAACCAATACAAAGAAGCTGCCATGGTCAAAGATGAGGCAACATGAGCATGAAGAACAGTAGTGACGGCAAACCGATTGAAACAATTAAAAAATAAGTCTTCAAGTTTATAAATAAAAGCTTTAATTGAAATGTTAAAAGTCCACAAGTTAAAAAAAAAAAAAAAAAAAACCAAACAAACAAAAATGGAGACACAACTCCTAACCCTGAAAATTAGTAATTAAAGGGAAAGAATTGTGCATTTATTCTCCCTTCAGCAACAGTTTGGTAGAGGCCTACTTGTGCCAGGCACTGGCCTCAGTACTGAAGTTTTATCAGCTAAACAAAATAAACTGTGACCCTTGTGGATCTTGTCTGTGACTCCTTGGCATGCAACTATATTTCAAGGTAACTAAATAGTCCTGTTATTAAGGAAAAGTTCTACTTTCCAGAACTCAGCTCATAAGTGTAGAAGTGATAGAGTTAGAAAGACAACTATACTGTAAGTCCTAATGAATGAATGGGGTCCAGGAGACAGTGACTAGTGGACCAAAGCCATTAGCTAACAGACTGGAAGGGAGCCTGACAGAGACAGGATGGAGCCCCAGCCCCAGCCCCACTGACCAGTCCTAGCATTACTAGAAATGGGCAGACCATGGGTTGTGATCGTGTTGTGAGGCAGCAGAAACCTCACACCACCCTATTTCCGCCATTCTAGCCACAGCATTCCAATCTGAATCAAATCAAGCCTTTGGGGCACCAGGGTGGCTCAGTCAGTTAAGCACCTGCCTTCAGCTCAGGTCATGGTCCCAGAGTCCTGTGATGAAGCCCCATGTCAGGCTCCCTTCATATCAGGGAGCCTACTTCTCCCTCTCCCTTTCCCCGCTGATCCCCCTGCTTGTGCATGTGCGCTTTTTGTTAGTAAATAAATAAATAAATAAAATCTTCAAAAAAATTTAGAAAATCAAGCCTTTAGCATGAACTTCAAGACTAAATAAAATATGGGAGATAGAAGAACACATTACAAGAAAGAAGACAGATCAATGCATCCTGTGGGACAGTCTGTACAGCAGCAGACCTGGCTTCTTCAACAAGACAAGGGCATGAGGAAATGCGGAGCAGACAGAGGGACTCCTCTGGATTAAATGAAATTTAAGAGACACAACAACCAAATACAGTGTGTGGACTTTGCTTGAATCCTGAGTTGAGGAAACTGTCTGTAAAAAGTCCATTTTGAGAAAAATTGGGGAAAACTGAATATGGACTAGGCATTAGTTTTTGTCAAAGAATTAATTTGCTATGATGATAGTATTATAATTATATATGACAATGTTCTTTGTTTTCAGAGATGAAATAAGAGCCTCAGTGCTAACTGAGATATTTAGGTGGTGTGGTACAGCAACCATATCAGTCATGATCCTGGAGTCCCGGGATCGAGTCCCGCATTGGGCTCCCTGCTCAGCAAGGGTCTGTTTCTCTCTCTGACTTCCCACTTTCATGCTCACTCTCTCTCATTCTCTCTCTCTCTCAAATAAATAAATAAAATCTCTAAAAAAAAAGAATTCAAGTCGATAAAAGGCATAATAGAGGCCTTAGAAATTGACTTTATATTGATAACAGGTTTGATGTACAATGAAGACGGTTAACTATTAAACAAAGTATAAAAATATTCAACTCAGGGATATGGAAAAAATAATCAAAGGGAGAAAAAGAATAAGAAAATAGGAAGAATGAATTAAAGAAAGTAAAAGCAAGAATCAATGAATTAGAAAATAGAATCATTTTATGGGATACTTAATAGAATAACACTGATAAAACACAAATTCATTGAAATTCATTGAAAAGGATAAGAAAATAAAAATCTGTAATGAGGCTAATTAAGAAAAAGAGAAAGCCCAAAATTTAGGAATGAGACATGGAATATAACAGAAGTACAGAGGAGATAAAGTAAAAATGTTATGAACAATGCAATAGATTTGAAACCCTTAATTTAATGGAAAATTTCCTAAGAAAATCCAAAAAAAAAAACCTGGAAATTAATACAGTATGCAAGAGACATAAGAGGAAATTGAAAAATTGTAAAACAAAAACCCTACCTAAATGGCTACTTACCCAAAGAATACAAAAACCCTCCCTAAGTGGCCACTTACCCTAAGTGGCTACTTACCCAAAGGGGCACATGCACCCACCCCAACATTCATAGCAGCAATGCCCACAACAGCCATACTATGGAAAGAGCCCAGATGTCTATCGATAGATGAATGGATAAAGATGTGGGGTGTGTGTGTGTGTGTGTGTGTGTGTGTGTGTGTAAAGGAGTATTACTCAGCCATCAAGAAAACCAAAATCTTGTCATTTGAAATGACATGGATGGAATACTAGGCCCAATAAATCATCCAGAAAAAGAAAAATACTACATGATTTCACTCATAGGTGGAACTTAAGAAACAAAACAGATGAACACAGGGTAAGAGAAGGGAAAGTAAAATAAGATGAAAATAGAGAGGGTGGCAAACCATAAGAGACACTGACTCTAGGAAATAAACTGAGGGTTGCTGGAGGGGAGGTGGGTGGGGGGATGGGGTAACTGGGTGATGGGCATTAAGGAGGGCACGTGATGTCATATGCATCTGATGAATCACTAAATTCTACCCCTGAAACTAATAATACACTATATGTTAATTGAATTTAAAGCATTTTTAAAAATTACCTAAGGGGCACCAGTACCATTCTTTTCAATTTTTTTCAAACCCTCTAGAAACAAGTATTGTACACTACTTAAACTGTTTCAGAATACTCATCAATATATAAAAATTTTAATAATTTTCATTGTATTTCCAACGTAACAATATCTTAAAGAATTCTAGATTCCCAAAGGATTTCTGTGTAAGTGCCAAGATGATACCCTGTCTCAGCCATTGCTAACCAGAGCCAAAGGCCAAGACTGTGGGGTCCCGCACCTGGCAAACAGACAGTTCCTTGAAAGGAATGGAGGCAAAGAGCCAATCTGGCAATGGCAGAATGGGAGAATGGGAAAAGCACAGGAACAGGAAATAGACTCCACCATGGACCTGCTGTGTAATTCAGAATAACCTTAGCCACCTCTCTGGGACCCAATTTCTCAACCTGTAAAGGAGCTGAAGGAAATGATCTTTCTATGGACTCTTGAATATTCAGTTCTATAAATTCTCATTCAGAAGAGTCAATGTGCTGATGACAGGAGGTAATAAACTATTGGAATGACTTTAAATATCAGTGGCTGCTAACCACGGAGAGATACAATGGGCAACTTTTGGTGCATCTTGCCAGCCCAAATCCCCTTGTAGAGGCTCCCTCTTCAATCCACCTCAAGTGCAGGACTGGGCCTAGAGCCGCATCTTATAGACCCCTTTAGAGAAAAACATCTCTACAATCACAACAAACATATTCCCCCATTATAAAAATTTATACACACACACACACACACACACACACACACACACAGTGGAAGCTGGTGTTGTTTAAAGATAACAAAGCAGGTGTGCAAGGAGGGCATAGACAAGACCCACGGAGGTAGGAAATTTATTTGGTTTAGGAATCTGAGTCTCTGGTGCCCAGATCAGTGCCTGGCACTAGTAGGCTTTCATTTAGTGAGTGTCAAATGACCCCGAATCTGATTCCCCTACTCGGTTTCCATGAGATACTCGTGTATTTCTCTAATCATTCTTTTGTTTCCCAGTAAGCTAATACAAGTTGTTTTCTTATAACCAGAAAGCCCCACCAAATTTATTAAGGGCCCCTCCCCTTCACAGCCACCACTCACTTCACTATGGGTGCACACACCTGGCCTCAGGGAAGACATCACCAGCCTGCACTGTCACAAGTCCTGCCCAAGAATATGGAACTGACATATTAGGAGACTGGGTCAGGGGTCAGTGGCACTGGAGTGGGGTAGTGATAGCCAGCCAGGGAGATGCACAAAGGCTGGCTGGCAAAATTGTTAAGACAGCTCAGGCAGTTAAGAGTCTGCCTTCAGCTCAGGTCAGGATCCCAGCATCCTGGGATAGAACCCTGTGTCAGGCTTCCTGCTCAGCAGGGAGCCTGCTTCTCCCTCTCTGCTCCCCCTGCTTGTGCTCCACTCTCTCTCTCTCTCTGCAATGAATAAAAACTTCTAAAAAGTTCAGAGAGAGAAGTTAACGATAGTGGCTCTGAGAGAACCTCATATTCTTTAAAGTCCTTTCTCCCCTCCCCTGCTTAATTACAGTAAATTTCTCCTCCCACTAGTCAAAACCAAACCGCAACCTTTATGGGATGATGAAATGCTCATTATCTTGATTGTGGTGACTTTCATGCATGTGTCTTTAAACTGTGCAGTTTATTGTACTTTAATTACATAAAGTAAAAAACGTGGAAAGAGCTCAAGTCAAATCTTTCCGTTATTTTACAATAATCAGTAATATATCAATAACGGCACAATGTTTAAGGAGACCCTTTGTCACAAGGGTGCTATTTTGGAACGTGCTGAATATCAGCACATTTTTAAAAATATTTTTATTTATTTATTTGACAGACTGAGATCACAAGTAGGCAGAGAGGCAGGCAGAGAGAGAGAGGAGGAAGCAGGCTCCCCACTGAGCGGAGAGCCTAATGCCGGACTCGATCCCAGGACCCTGGGATCATGACCTGAGCTGAAGGCAGAGGCTTTAACCCCCTGAGCCACCTACGCACCCCATATCAGCACTTTATTTATTCCAGGGCCTTCTCACCGCACCCCCAACCAGCTCCCTCTTATCCCTCAAGGAAGTGAACATGTAACAGCAAATAGTAAGTTGTAGGGGGAGTCAGGTTGGTGAACTCTAATTCATAATCAACGGAACTAAAATGCAAGACTTTACACATTATTTTAATTTTTCAGGGAGTCTTTACATTTTAATCTTATTCTCTAAATCCCTTCCAGAGGTTCCAATTTACTTTACACTCTTAAGATTCTTTTTACACTAATCATAGGGCAAATTTGCCTCTTATTCCCTACAGTAATCAATTTAACACAAACCAGTGTTATGGTTTGTTAAAATTACCTATGTAGATAACAACCACTTTAAGGACAAGGTCAAATTATTTATGTTGATACCCCAACTCACCAGCGGGGTCCAGTACAGTGACTAGGGATAGGGAAAGGGACTGAAGGATACGACGGAAGACAAGGTAGGAAGAAAAAGGGTTATGTGGGGGTGTAGCTCGATCACGCAGGGTTTTGTAGATCACGCCGGATTTTATTCTAATTATAACACTAAGCCATTGGAGGATTTTGAGCAGAGGACTGGCATGGTCTGATTTATATTTTTACACTAGGGATCAGTCTGATTGCTGAGTACAGTGAAGGATGGAAGCTGGGTGTATGCCAGAGTTCACTGAGAGAAACGGGTGTACATGTTCACTGACAGATACAGAAATGTTTATAGCAATTTTATTCATAATAACCACAAACTGGAAACAACCAAAATCTCCATCAATGGTAGAATGGATTTATCAGTCGCAGTAGTCGTACAATGGAATACTGCGCAGACATAAAAAATGCTTCTACATGCAACATGGTTGAGTCACACAGTATTGAACAATAGACACAAGAGCACAAAGAATCATCACATTTACATGAAGCTTTAAAAAGACAAAAGTAAGCTCTGGTGTAAGGATCCGAAGAGTGTATCTGTGTGCAGTAAGGACATGAGGGTATCTGCTGGGTGCTAGAAATGCGATCTTGATCTGGGTGATGGATTCCAGGGTGTTTATAAAAATCCACTGAGGCATACATTTAATATTTACACACTTTACTGAATAGGTTACCTCAATAAAAAATATTTTTAAAGAAATCAGGCAAATGGAGAGATATAACCATGTGTTGATCTAGTGTCGTCTTCCAAGTATTCCTGGTTTTCTTCCGAGGCACATGGAAGGATTACAGTCTTCCTGGTACTTTGGTGTGACCATGAGATTTGTTTCGGGCAGTGAAAGTGCTTTACAGGCCTGTAACTGATTTGCTGCATTTTTTTTTTCATTTCCCCAAATGAGCACCCACACCGTACATGGTATCTCATTAACTTGAGTCCCAAAATGGTAACAACTTTAAGCAGGGATCGGTGAGCATTTTCTGTGGGGTCACACAGCAAATTATTTTAGACTCTGTGCGTCATACACACTCTTTCTCACAGCTATTCCATTCTGCCATTATAGAGCAAAAGCAGCCACAGACATAAATTAAGTGGGCAAGGCTATCTTCCAATAAAACTTTATTTATAGAAACAGGCAGCAGGATGGATTTTGCCTGTGGACTGTAGTTTGTTGATCCCTGACCCCTGGCAAGCCAAGTCCCTAGCCAAGTTGCAAGAGAAGAGTTCCCGAGGCATTGAGCTTTTGCTGTTGTTACTGTATGACAACCTCGCCTATCCTGATACAGAAATTGGCTCCATTTTTAAAAAATTCAACATACTACACACTGGCTTAGTTGGTAGGCATTCAGGAAATTGCTATTGGAGGATTGAAGAAATAACTTATGGGGACAACTCATGTTATGGAGCGGTGAAACGATCTCTTGGGAAAGCCTGGAAGGCACAGAATCTATCCTTTACTGAAGTGGGAGTGGGGAAAAGTAAAACAAAACGTCTTATGGTTGCTGTGGCTGCATTTGATGAAATGTGTAAGAAAGAGATGATCTCAGAATTCATCAATTTGCAAGCAGAAAAGAAAGGGGTAGAATTCACAAATTTGAGTACATATTGGACAGGATGAAACCACTTCTCAATTATGAAAAGATAAAAATGAGAACTTCTTTAATCTAGAGGATTAAAGAAACCCATTAAAACCCAGTTTTGCAGCAAGGATCACTGGATGACTATCACACCTGTTAAGATTTCTGGATAAGTTAATGTGCCTCAGACCAAAAGTACAATTTAGTGTAACACTGGTTAATCCCTCAAATTGGACAAAATGGCTCAAGGAAAAAGACTATGGGTATAGTTCTTCCACAAATCCCAAAAGCTGGTTACCCAGATTAAGTTCAGAGGCACGTGAACAAGCCAGCAAAGAAATACAGCACATCTAGGAAGTACACCTTGACTACATGTCATTTTTGGGTCACCTTCCTTAGAAAAGTGTAAGGACATCATTAGGCAACAAAAGCAAGAGATCTGCGTATCTAGGAATCAGGAAGACAGAGCCATTCCTCTAATATTTTATTAAATTTACTTACTTTTAAATCCCAGAAGAGCCAGAAATCATCTGTAAAGGAAAGTAGCAAGTAAATAGTATGCCATTTTCTTCTAGGATTAATATTTTACAAAAGGAAAATTGAGTATTTTAGATGGCACTATCTTTTTCTGATACTGAGTGTAACTTTTTAATTACAAAAATATTGTTTTAGTCCACTAAACAGTTGACCACTGTTTTTCATCTAGGTTCTTTTGGAAGTCTACCTTTGGAAGTTAGGAGGAAAAAAAAAAAGAAAGAGAAAAAAAACCCACAAAGAAATGAAATTAAGACTTCTAAGTAAAGGAGGTAAAGACTTACTATTCCATAGATTTATGTAAGTATACCTGGGTTTGAATCCTGGCTTTACTACTTACATTTACTAGGGAAAATTGCAATCTAAGTTCGTTTCCGCAACAACATTCACATAATAAATATTTGAGCCACATGCCAAGCACTGAGCTAAATTCTGGGAATACAAGTCCCTAGTCACAAAGAACTTAGTTTCATTTCTTAATTCATAATATGTGAATAACAATTACCCAACAAGCAGGCTAAGGCAGGAAGACCTCGGTGAAGGTCAAATGAGACTATGAATGGGCTTCAAAGATCATAAAACACTACACACATATTTATTCATCCAAACATTTATTGGAATGCCAGGCATTGTGCTAAGCACTACAGACAGAATAACTAGCAAGGCACAGTCCCTGCCCTGGTAAAGCGTAATTACATTCTAGCAGTGATTGGTAAGAAGTAGCAACGAAATGTGCCAAGTGTATGGCTGGGAAAGGAAAAGGGCATTTAGAGAGTGCACAGTGGGGGCAGCTAGTCTAGAGGGCATCAGTGAAGATTTCCTAGAGGAAGTGGTATTTAAACTGAGACCTCAAAGATAAACAGAAATTGTATCTTATCCTATGTCGTCATGGTGAAAGCAGTGGAGAGAGATGACCAAGTATGTCTTTTGGAACCATCTGGCTGCAGCATTAAAAAAATGTTCAAAACCAGAGAAAAAGAGACTAACAAGGATGCTGTTCCTACAATTTAGGTTGGCTGATGGCCTGAAATAGAATGGTAGCACTGGAAAAGTGAGAAAAACTTGAGACAGTAGACCTAACACAAAGGTTTTCACAAGTGGATATGATGAAGGTCATGGATAGATTAGTTTTTGGCTTGGGCTATGGCAACTGGTAGCAGCAGTGCCATCTACTGAAAGAGGCAACAGAAGAAGAGCAGGTTTGGCGGCAAGATCAATGACATGCTATGGTGTCCACGAGACAGCAGAGTGACTTAAGTTGGCAGTTAGATAGATACATGTATTAGGAAAGGCCTATAAAGGAGACAGAATGTGGGGGTCATTTGCATACAGATGGTAAATGAAGCCATGGTCAGGGATGAGAGCAGCTAAGACGATGTAGAAAATAGCTCTACAACAGAATTTTGAAATCAAAAGAACACAAACATGTAAGGGAAAGGGGTGCACCTACGAAGCTGACTGAGAAAGCATACCTGCAGAGAGAATCTACCCCTGAAGCCAACATATGTAAGCACTTCAAGGAAGAGCAGTCAGTGGTGTCAAAGAGGGTAAGAATGCTGACAAGGATCTAGCTGGGTAGAGCAATTGGGGTGGCACTGAGAGACTGGGAATACAGACAAATCTCTTAAGAAAACTACTAGGAAAGGGAGATCTAGGGACACAGTGTTTTTAAAAAATAGTACTTATTTTAACTATATTCACTAATACGACAGGACCAGTAACAACTATTTTGTAAAAAAAAAAAAAAAAAAAAAATTTAAAGACTGCCATGCAGTTACAGAGTTACTTAATACAGAAAACAGTAATATACACACATTTTTCTTTTTTACAAACAAGACTAGTTTATAGCAAATTCTCTATTATTTAGGGTCAGTTTTAAATCCTTAGCTTTTATCTCCTCCCAACTCAGTGACTACATGAGGCAAACTAGTTTTATTACCTTAAGCAAAATATATAGTGGAACTTCACAAAATGTACAAGACTTCAGTATTTTAAGGAACTAGGGTAGGAAAGCAGAAGCAGGTCCTCCAAACATTCTTTCAAAAAAGCACTTGCCATGAAAGAGAAAACACCAATTGTTGGCAAATTACCGGTAGATTGGTGGGGGGAGGGTTGGTTTTCCACTGTTGTTTTTCCAGATATTTAAGCTTACTCCCTGTTCACTGAAAATCTCAACTTGACCATTCTCGATTACTAGCTTGTTAATACTTGCTTTTCTGCACTAATTCCGTTTAACAGAATAGAGTCTTTTCGTCTGGTTTAATACAAGCTACTGACTTAAAATGCTACTGAGCTACCAGAATCTATCAAGGCCTTTACCTCACCTTACCAGCCAAACCTGCAACATTGGAATGAGTCTACCCTATGGAGTAGCGTCAGTCGGCCTGACTTGGCCTTTCTCATTCTGCTTCTACCGGTAATTTGCCCTGTCCCTCGGAATAAAATAATCTACAACAGGGGATCTACTGGCACTTTAGGAAGGCTAATATTCCATTGTGCCCGGCTGTCCTACACACTGCGGGGGGGCGAGGGGAGGCAGGGGAGGGGGAGATGTTCTTCATGCTTAAATGCCAGCAGAATCCCCCAGGTAAATCCAACGACCAAAAATGTCCCGTTTTCTAACAACCTCTGGAAAGAGAGCTTACTGCTTCTGGCCGAGAACCACTGACACCACTATGGTTCCTGAGCTCTCATGGCATCTCTTTTGATTGCTCGGGCATCAGTTCCTTCTAAATTGTTGGTTATATCCTTGTTCCATGAATTTGCTAGATTAGTGACCAAGAATAACGTGTTACAATGTTAAGACAGGACTTTAGCACAAGTTTGCAAACTGTATTTGAGAGGACCTCTAAGTTGGGTCCTGCTTTTAAATCATTTTATATATTTGGCTTTACTGTACGATTTCCTTTCATGGTTAACCTAAGTTTGAAAAGGACTGTTTTTGCACAAAGCTGATGTCTCACTAGAAATACAGAATTACTACAATCTGTTAATAAAGCTGCTTCTTGAGAATTAAATATTTCTACTTGTGCGCTATCTTACATATAGAATGTGTGGGACAGTTTTAAATTCTATAATAAAGCCACTTCCAGCAGCTAACACAATCTGACATCATATCACTTTAAAATAAAGGGATTCCTTTAAACAGAATTTCTTTATAAAGCAGGAACACCCATGCATAAGCTAAAATATCTCACACCTCCTGATCCTGGAGGGCAATAATCTTATTCTGTCATCCTTTTTTTTGAAAGGGTTAAACTTCTGTCTGGAGTAGAATAAAGAATTACTAATGGGAAACCATTAAGATTCTATACTTACCGCAGTCCTTTAATAGGCAATCTGATAAAACAGCACCCAACTGTGAAAAATTCAGGGGAGACCCCCAATAGCTGGATAGTCTGATCTCCAAAATGCAGGAAGCCTCCTAAACCAGCAATTTAAAAATAATTCTTACTCCTTTGACTAAAATTTTGTATGATTATTTTTTTCTACTAGTAATAATATCGCTAGGGCAGGTTGTGGGGGGGTGTGTGAAAGGAGATCTGTCAGTATTGATTTCAGACTCAGAAAAGATTAAAAAAAATAGTCTTCAACATTTTGATAGACAAAATACCTCCACTGTATGTTCTTCCTTCTCAGAAACTTCTGAATTTCCTGAGTTTCTGCAAAATGGCTCAAACATACATTTAAGGAGTTGATAACTTCAGACCATATGTATCAGAATTTAAACACTTTGTTAAAATAAAACCAAAATTTCTTTAAAATATCTGAAAAACAGACTTCTAATTCAACTCACATTATCAGTACTGAACTTCTTTAAAAACAATTATATCATAAAAGCAAAAGACAATGACTGTCATTAAATTAAATTTTAAAAAAGGTGTTTGCATGTCTCAGTCCCATGCTGCCTCTTGAGATGATAAAAACATCTGTCAGAAGAATCTGAATCGTGATCAATTTGGATGAATAAACTTGGTGCTTTGACACAATCCAAATTAGTTAACTTGGAAAATCGGACAAATGTTTGCTTTTAGAATGAGATTTTTTGACTGTCTCGATGTTGTACTACCAAGGCTTATGGATTGGATTCATTTCTTCCTCTCACAAGGTCATCCCAGTGCGGCTCTATTTCAGTTGTGGCAATCCTAAACAGGGCGTGGAGATGCTCATCTGTCAATGGCTGGCTCAAAGTGTGTTGGTTTCGAGTCAAATATGAAAAAGCCTTTTCACAGATTTCGTTACTATCAAACAAGGATGCCACCTTACAGGCAACCCCTTTGATAATTGGGTAAGATTCAGCAGACAATCCAGCATAGAACTGACCCAAGTCTTTGACTCTGTATTCGTTCCAAAGGTTAGTATTCGCCTGAAGTTTTGTTAGCTCCACTCTTACTGAAATAGGCGCATATTCAGGTTTAAAGTTAAAAGGATTTGCGAAAAGTTCTAAGTCCTTTTTAATGAACCTGAGGTCCTTGAAATGTCTCTCAAATTCTTTCTGTAGGCGACAGATCACCACTTGATACCTATCAGGGTCAAATATTTTTTGATCTTCTTTAAGATGCTGTTTAAGCTCATCAACAACTTCTCTGAAGGCAGCAAAGTGTGTTAGATTTTTTTCCTCAATATGTCTCTGTAGTAAATTCAGCTTCACTTCAAAGGTACAGATATGGTCAAAGGCAGCAGCAGCAAAGACTTTACTGACTCTCAATAGTTCACTGAGTTCTCGAAGGTGGTCCATAATATCCACCAAGAAGCCAAAGTCACACAGCCATTGCTTGTCTGTGAAATGGACCGTTGTCGCCCCTATTGAAACTAAGAACGCTTCTATCTCTTTTCGCAGGGAAAATATTAATTTTAAAGTTTTCCCTCTTCTAAGCCAATTGTTCAGACATCGTCCATTAACCCTTTCGCCATGCTCTGATTCAGATTCGGTTAGTAAGGCCTGAAATTCCGGGCGCCTAACGCCTCTGGTCTTAATTAAAACTATCCATTCTGATATAGTATTTATGATCTGATTAACGTCTACATCGTAGGAGCTCAAGAGTTCCAAGTGCAGAAATCCTGAATAATGGATAACATTCCAACAGTTGGGGCTTACAGCCTTTTCCCTCATGTAGGACACTAGCCCTGAGTTCTCACCAATCATCCTCAGAGTGTGGGTCGTGGTTAGGCCAACCATTCGCTGCAAGCTAAGCCCTGCTGTTTGCAGGGCCTCAAGGATTGCCGCCATAAGGGCACCAACACTGAAGTGACGAGTCAGGTTGATAATGGTCAGAAGCTCTTCCTGCACCTCCAAGTCCTGGCCCACGCCGCGGACAAAGACCAGGAGATAGTTCTCATAGGCCACAAAGGCCTGGTCGTCCAAGGCAAGGGAATAGGCTTTAAAGTCCTTGGCTCTGTCAAAGAGCTGACTGCGTAGATTCTTGTTAATGTTCAGGACCCTCTGCCGCGTGACCTCTGGCGATAAATCAATGCCATCCAGAAGGCTTACATGTTCGGGCAGGACATCCCTCAGCATCACCTCCATGCACTGGTACACAAAGTCCCCCTCACTCCAGCCGCGACCCTTCAAGGCCAAGAGGCGGGCGAGCCCGAGGCCTGCACGAGCAGCTCTCTCCTCGGGAGTGAGCGGGACGACCACGGGCAAGTCGCCCTGCCGCAGACGCTCCACTAGGGCCGCGCGCTCACCCTCCGCCACATACCGCTCGTAGTAGTCGTGTTCGGCCTCGTAGTGGCGCCTGACGTCGCGTTCGCGGGTGGCTACGACGAGGCGGCGACAGACCAGGCACAGGGCCCCTTCGCCCTCCGGAGGCTCCACCACCAAGTAACGCTGGGTCCACTCGGTCCGGAAAACCCGAGATTCATCGACTTCCATTTTGCTCCTCTTGGGCGTCATCCACATCCTACTTCAGGCCACAAGAACAGGGCCGACCCCGGGAGGCCGCAAGGAGAGGGGAGGGGAGGAGCAGGAGCAGGAGCAGGAGCAAGCACCTCCTCCGCTCTGCGCCAAATCACCCCAGTAGGGGGACACCAACCTCCGGCTACGCCACCTGCGTTCCTATTGGCTGGAGATTTCGTATTCCCTAGCCCAGGAAAGAGCCAATGAGAAGCGCGGGCAGTGCGCAGGCGCATACCCTACTAACCCGTGGCCTGAAGCCGTGCGCTAGGGAGGGACCAAGAGACCCAGGAACCCGAGGACTTAAGAAACTTGACTGGCATCCAGCTGCCCAATCAATAGCTCCCTGGTTCCGAAGCCGCTACCGCGAGAAGGTGGGACAAGACCGCGTAAACAGAGAGGGTGGAAAGACGTGGGCACGAAGCCCCGAGGTGATTGGCTGAAGGCACTTCCGGTGAGCATCTCGACTCGACTTAGGCTCCTGTGGCGCCAAAATGTCGCTCGTAGCGGGGGTTATTCGGCGGTTGGACGAGACAGTGGTGAACCGCATCGCGGCAGGGGAAGTTATCCAGCGGCCGGCTAACGCCATCAAGGAGATGATTGAGAACTGGTAGGGAGGGAGTGGAGCAGGGCTTCCTTATCTGCCACGATTTAACAGGCCCTTCTTCAGGATGGCGCGCGGACCCCTGCCCCTGGCGGAGGCGTGTACAGCGCATGCCCACGGCGCGGAAGGCCTCGGGTTCCTTTCTGTTCCTTGCCCGAGTACTGCCTGTTTTTGAGCGCTCTCGCGAGACTTTAGTAGGGTTTTTGGAGGGAGGGGCTCCAAGTGGAGGGCTACATTGTATTGTTGAGCGGCGCCATTAGTTAAGGGACCTGCCTTTAGAATTATATGTACAGAATGTACAAAATTTTAAGTGCGTAAACATTTTCGGGGGACCGTCTCCATTCATTCTTCAGAGGATGCCGTGTTTTGCGTGTTAAGGTATCTTGCATATACCAAAAATAACCCATGCGCATTCAAGAGTACACTTTGATTTTTATTCCAGATTGTCGAGATTTTAGACAGGCCGATGGACTTCGGGTTTAACTTATGATTGCCCTATTGCCAACGTAGGGTTTTCCTCCCCTTTGCCTTTTTTTGGTGGGCGGGGATGTCAGTCACATTGAGGATACCTGATTTCATGAGGGTATCCCGTGGATGCTGAAGTTTAGAAGTGTCACACAGTGTGGAGTGTGGAGGGAAGACTTAAAAACCTGCAAAGAAAGGTGGGAGTAAACCGTAAACTTCAGAAAGACATGCTCACGATGTACCTAAGCATTACCTTCAAGTTTAAATCAATTATTGTTCATAAAATAAATTCGCGAAAAGAACAAAATGACCCAGCGAAGAGTGGTGGGTTGGTAGGGAGGCTGATTGTGAAAACATAATAAACAACCACTCAGGGTAATGGGACTGAAGGAACGGTGCAGAAAGGATCGCTGAGGGACAGGAACAGAACTAGGAGAAAAGCAGGAGCTGGGAATCTGGGAAGGGTTTCTCCTTTCCCCCCATTGTAAAGGCTGGCTTTTGTTTCTACAGTGTTAGAATTCACCAACAGAACAACTTGGGCCTGTTATGGTAATGAGCCAGACTACTGCTCAACCAAACGGAAACATGTTAGCTAAGTGGTTTATAGTAAGTTCTAAGAGCAGGGATTTTGTGAGGAGTCCAGTTATGCTCTTTTTAATATGTAAATCAAGATGTCTAATACAACTTCAAGGGCTTTGAGAAAGGTCTTTAGTATTGGGTAACTTACTGACTTATTTTTGAAGAAAGAATTTTCTGTGTGAGGGGCTGAATACTTTCCTTTTTCATGCAGCCATAGGCAGAATTTGTTTTCTTTAGCCCCTCCCTGCTTTCTGTGATGGTTGGCTACTCTTTGAAAGGACAAAAGGTTTCTTAGCTTCTCAAAGAACTTTCTGTGTTGCCTTTTTGCTTTCTTTCTTTGTTTTCCCCAGCAAAATGTATTTTCTTAAAAGGGAGTAAATAGTAGAAAAACACATAATTTTTTTTGAAACGGCATCTTATTAGGGTCACTTAGGAACCCAAGACTGAATAAAATTGAATAAATGGCAAAATTAGTTGAGAAGAGAGTAAGGAATAGGCATGTAGTAAAAGGATCCTACTTTTAACTTTACTTTCTTTCCCTGAGGAACAGAAATAAAGTGTTGAATGTCTTATTGGAAATGATGATTGCCCCCTCCTGCCTCTCTCTTTCCCCTCTCTCACACAGCATGTGAACTTGTTACAGTGTAGTCACAGAGCCCGTAGAACAGAGGAAAAACACACTAATCAGACAGTCTTGTATTTCTCTGGAATTTGTTCTTATACTTTGGCTCATATTAAAATATGTACATTAGAGGGGCGCCTGGGTGGCTCAGTGGTTTAAGCCTCTGCCTTCAGCTCAGGTCATGATCTCAGGGTCCTGGGATCGAGCCCCACATCGGGCTCTCCGCTCAGCAGGGAGCCTGCTTCCCCCTCTCTCTCTGCCTGCCTCTCTGCCTACTTGTGATCTCTCTCTATCAAATAAATAAATAAAAATCTTAAAAAAATATATGTACATTAGAATAGTTGCAGAGTAATAAAATTTTTTTCTTTTTAATTTGCCAGTTTAGATGCAAAATCCACCAGTATCCAAGTGGTTGTTAAAGAGGGAGGCCTCAAGTTAATTCAGATCCAAGACAATGGCACTGGGATCAGGGTAAGTAAAACCTCAGAGGAGCAGGCTGTTTGTGTGCTTTGTGGTATATACCTACAGGGAGTGACAGAGCCTTTCCCTGTTTGGGAAACTGAGCATTTGTGGATGGGATTTTTAACTGAAATATTCAATACCAGCGATAAATATATATGGAGTATTATTCTAAGCTGGACACTGGTTCAGGAAAATAAGGTCAAGGAGAGAGTTGCTTAAAGGTGCTTAAAAGATGAAAGTTCTGGGCAGATAGAACATGCAAAGACCATGAAATGGAAGCCCACTTGACTTCTTTAAGGACCAGCAGGGAGCCAGTGTGTCTCTAACAGAGTGAGGGAATAGAAGAATAACAGAAGATGAGTTACGTAGGACCTTATGGGCCATTCTAAAATCTTTGGCTTTTACTCTGAATAGGGTAGGATACTATTAAAGGGTTTTGAGCAAAGAAGTGACATGGTTTGGAGAGGTTTATAGGAACCTATTTGTCTAGAATATGGAAAACGGACTGTAGCAGGACAGGACAGAGGCAGTGAGAGGGCTCTTGGAGCAATCCAGGAGAGGGGTGACCATGCCTTAGACTAGTTTAGTTGCAGTAGAGAAGCAAGAAACAGTGAGATTCTGCATTGATTACAAAAACAGAGCTTTCAGAATTTGCTGATGCGTGGTGTAAGAGAAAGAAGAGTCCAGAATGATTTCAAGGTTTTGGCCTGTGCAAATGGAAGAGTTGCCGCTTAGTGATGGGAAAGCCTATGGAAGAAACACATTTGGGGGCATATCAGAAAATCATTTGGGCATGGTAACCTTGAGACGGCTCTTATTTGAGTTAGCCTGTGAGTCTGGAGGGCAGCATAGAGGTTTGGGCTGGAGATAAAAATTTAGTGTATTGCATTTTGATTGTAGTAAAAACCATGAGACTCCCATGAAAAGTTGTTGAATGTCACAGGTCACTAAGGAAATATGAATAAAAGCAACGACTTACCATTTTGACACCTATTAGGATGGCTGTTACAAAAACAGTAAAATAAAATAACAAGTGTTATAAAGGATACAGAAAAATTAGAACACTTGTGCATTTGCTGTTGGGAATTAAATTGTATAGCCAATGTGGAAAATAGTATGGTGATTCTTAAAAATATTAAACCGAATTACCATGCAGTTCAGCAGAACTTGTGAGTATATACTCCAAACAATTGAAAGCAAGGTCTTGAAGACATTTGTCCCCTCATGTTCATAGCAGCATATTTACAGTAGTCAAAAGCTGGAAGCAACCCAGGGTTCCGTAGATGAGTAGATTTTAAAATGTGACGTATACACATAATGGAATATTATTCAGCCTAAAGAGGATTGAAATTCAGACACAGGCTGCAATATGCATGAACCTTGAAGACATTACATTAAGTAAAATACCCATTCACAAAAAGACAAATACTCTACGAGCCTAGGAGGTTCCTAGAGTAGTCCCATTCATAGAAGGTAGAATGCTGGTTGCAAGGGGTTTGGGGAAGGGGTGGATGAAGAATTATAATTTAATGGGGACCGAGTTTCAGTTTGGAAGGATGAAAGAGTTTTGGAGATGGATAGTGGTGATGTTGCACACCGTGCAAATGTATTTATGGCCACAGAACTGTACATTAAAAGTGGTAAAGTTTGTTATGTACACTTCACTATAATTAAATGCCTCTATAGATTTTTAATAAAGAAGTTTTCTAATAATAATGATTTTTATAAATTCATGGAGAACTAACTCATCAAGAGAGTGAGTGTAGGGGCAACTGGGTGGCTCAGTGAGCTAAAGCTGCTGCCTTCGGCTCAGGTCATGAACTCAGGGTCCTGGGATCAAGCCCCATATCAGGCTCTCTGCTCAGCAGGGAGCCTGCTTCCTCCTCTCTCTCTCTGCCTGCCTCTCTGCCTACTTGTGATCTCTGTCTGTCAAATAAATAAATAAGAGAGTGAGTGTAGACAGTAAAGAGGTCCAAGGCTGGAGTCCTGGGTTGCTCCACTGACAGAGATGAGGCGGAACCAGCAAATGCAAAGAGATGTGACTTGTGAGAGAGAAGGGACACCGGGACAGGTGGCATTTCTGATTCCACGTGAGGAAGTTATTGCTGATTTCAAAACTCCTCTCCTGAAAGGGGTTTCTTCTTGGATTCAGTCAAGAAAAGAGAAATTTTAAAATTGGAAAAAATGAGTAATATAATTATTTACTTATTTTTTGGTATCTTATAGAAGGAAGATCTGGACATTGTGTGTGAGAGGTTCACTACAAGTAAACTGCAGTCCTTTGAGGATTTAGCTAGTATTTCTACCTATGGCTTTCGGGGTGAGGTAAGCTAAAGATCAAAAAATGTGTAAAATATCCTTCTGTGATGACATTTCTGCTATTTGTCAACTTTTGTTTCTCAACAGAGGTAAATAAGTTCTGATTCTTTTTACTTGTTAAGTATGTGCAAATCAAACAAAATTAAAATTCATTTTCCAAAACCAAGGATTATTCATAAATACTTAATATACTGAAAACTATTTTATTTACAGATACAGTCCCCCTCCCTCCTGTCCAGATGTTAGGTAGGTATTTTCTGATGGAGAATGAAACACCACCCCCAAAGTTTATTTTGTCAAATTATCAAATATGAATCTGATTAATACTTACTACGTGCAAGTGGTGGGAAAATATAGGAGGTGAGGGAGCATGGTAAATAATACAGAGATTAGGAAACGACATGATAAAAGTCTTGTTTGTTTCCTTCAACAAATAAACTGCAAGGAAGAAAAGTGGAGGAGGGAACAAAAACCTGTAGTTTATAAGAGGCATGGGGCGCCTGAATGGCTCAGTTGGTTAAGTGTCTGACTCTTGATTGCAGTTCAGGTCATGATCTTAAGTTTGTGAGATCGAGTCCCATCTTGGGCTCTGCACTGGGCATGGAGTCTGCTTAAGAGTCCTTCTCCATTCTCCTTCTGTCTCCCTCCACCCCACCCCTGTCACACTCTCTCTTGCTCTCTCTCTCTAAAGAAAAAAAAAAGAGGCTTAAAATGCATATGAACCAGCTCCAATGTATACCTCTTACTTGGATCCCGATTTGAGCAGACTGTAAAAAAATTTTTTTGAGACAGGTATTTGAACACATGGGTTACTTCATAGTATTAAGAAGAAATTGTTGGGGGACACCTCGGTAGCTCAGTTGGTTAGGCAGCTACCTTTGGCTCAGGTCATGATCCCAGAGTCCTGGGATTGAGTCCTGCATCAGGCTCCTTGCTCAGCCGGAAGCCTGCTTCTCTCCCTCTGCCTGCTACTCCCCCTGCTTGTGCGCTCTCTCTCTCTCTTTCTCTCTCTCAAATATGTCAAATAAATAAATAAAATCTTTAAAAAAAAAAAAAAGGAAATTGTTGGGATGCCTGGGTGGCTCAGTGGGTTAAGCAGCTGCCTTCAGCTCAGGTCACAATCCCCGGGTCCTAGGATCAAGCCCCACAGTGGGCTTTCTGCTGCTTCTCCCTCCACCGCTTGTGTTCTCTCTTGAGCATGCGCTTTCTCAAATAAATAAATAATTAATTAATTAGAAAAAATTTTTTATTTTTATTTTTTTTTAAAGATTTTATTTATTTATTTGACAGATAGAGATCACAAGTAGGCAGACAGGCAGGCAAAGAGAGAGGAGGAAGCAAGCTCCCCGCTGAGCAGAGAGCCCGATGCGGGGCTTGATCCCAGAACCCCGAGATCATGACCTGAGCCGAAGGCAGAGGCTTAACCCACTGAGCCACCCAGGTGCCCCAATAAATAAATAATTTTTTTTTTAATTGTGGATTTTCTTGTATAAAAAATAGTATGATGTTTTTTGGAGGAGTCCTTATCTTTTAAAATATATGTGGGAATATTTGTGAATAAAATTATGTGATGCATGGGAGGAATATTACAATATAAAAAGTGGTTAAAAACATTTTAAGACTAAAACAGGATCTTATAATTTTATGACATACGCTGTGGATATCTTTTCATTGGGAAAAAAGATATATATATATATTCCTATGTAATTTTTAGTACTTCTATCTTACCCTATCGTATGAATATACTGTGTTTATTTAAATGATTTCCTGTTGGGGCACCTGGGTGGCTCAGTGGGTTAAAGCCTCTGCCTTCGGCTCAGGTCATGATCCCAGGATCCTGGGATCGAGTCCCACATCGGGCTCTCAGCTCGGCAGGGAGCCTGGTTCCTCCTCTCTCTCTGCCTGACTCTGCCTACTTGTGATCTCTGTCAAATAAATAAATAAAATCTTTAAATAAATAAATAAAAACAAACAAATAAATAAATAAATAAATGATTTCCTATTGAACATTTATGCGTTTTGTCATTTTCTTGGTGAATATGCATATGTTCATATATAGTGTATTTTGTTCAATTACTGTCTCAGGGTCAATTTATAGAAATAACATTCATGGGGAGCCTGGATGGCTCAGTCGGTAAAGTATCTGAGACTCTTCATTTTGGCTTAGGCCACGATCTTGGGGCTCTGGAATTGAGTATGTACTGTATATATTTAATGTCCTTCTTATACAGGTCTCAAAATCATTTTACATTTCTAATTATGAACATTAGGTTGGTCACATAAACTAGGGAAATCCAGCTAGGACCTGGTAATCTTTGAGCCTAGGCCATGTTCCTTATTAATGAACTGAACCTGCCATAGGCAGAGTTCACTATCTTCCGAGATGCATGTGTGCAACATTATGTATTTGAGAAAGTGTGCACACATGTACACATAGGAGCAGAGGAGGAGCAGAGGGAGAGAGATAATCTCGAGCATCTCTTGATCATCAATTGATAATCCCTGCTGAACTCGGAGCCCAATATGAGGTTCACAACCCTTGAGATCATGATCTGAGCCAATTATCAAGAGTGGGACACTTAACTGACTGAGCCACCCAGATACCCCAACTATACTGGATTTAAAATAAATTTTAAAAAATAACTCTGTTGTGTTTCCGTTTGGACTTTTTTTCATATTTATTTTCCCCTTGTTCTGATAATATGCTACAAATTCATTTTTTTTTTTACAAATTCAATTTGATATCCTTTTTTTTTTAAGATGTCATGAAAGTGAGTGAGCGAAATGCCTATTGTTGCCATTTGCTAATACAAAATGGAAGGGGTAATTTAGATCACCTTTCTCTTTAATGAGGTGACAGTGGGTGACAGCAATGTTTATCTTTCATTCCATTTTGTTTTCTTCCTTAGGCTTTGGCCAGCATCAGCCATGTGGCTCATGTTACTATTACGACCAAAACAGCTGATGCAAAGTGCGCGTACAGGTATGGCACAGTCTGCTTTTACTCGTATTCATTCTGAAGCATGCTTTATGCCTGGATCTCAAGTGACCCTATCTAAACACCAATGTCATCTTTTTTGACCAACTTCTTGGTTAAGTTTTCTTCCCTCTCTACGGACTAGTTGATAATCCACAGGGATGATTATTGGGTAATAATCTTACTCATGGATTCTTAACACATCTTAAGATGTGACATGTAAGTCCTTGCAAGCTCTATTACACAGATGTATTCTAAGTAGGTGGTAGATGCAGGTAATATTCTGGCCCTGTGCCCTTTAGTAGGATGTTACTTTGTCTGATGACAGGGCTGTGGCTGGATGCTGGAGGCTCAAGTTTCCTTAGCTGGCTCTAGAGCCCCTGGCTCCCTGCCTCACATGCTTATCTAAGCTGGCTTGCCCTTCCACTGGGGGCAGGCAGGGGGCAATGCTGTGCCAGCTTTCTCTTGTGCTGCCACAATATTCAGAGGCTCCCTAGAGCCTTGTCATCTTTTTTGTGGTGCTTTCACTCCCCTCCTCGGCCCCCAGCTGAAACTTTGCTTCTCTAGATCACTTAGCACAACGTCCTGCACTTTAGGAAAAAGTGTGTCCCCTAGATTGAGAGCTCTCCAGGGCCTTTCTTTGTTACCAAGGCCTCTGCGGGCCTATCATTTGGTAACCCTTCCATAAATGATTACGTAATTATAAGAAAACATTTGTTGTCATGGTAGGCAATGGCAAAACTATTGCTTTTAGCTCAAAACTCAGGAACTAAAAAGCAACATTTGCTAGAACAATAGGGATTTTTTTTTTGTATCCAATTGGAATGATAATGGAATCATAGAAAAAGAGGAAAATGGTAATTAAAACAGTAGAGAGCATGGCTGTACCTTATTGTTTGATATAATTTCTTTTTATACTCTTTGGATTGATATTCCCTGCCTCTTGGATATTAATAGTCTCTTATATTTTCTCTTAAGAGCAAATTACTCAGATGGAAAGCTAAAAGCTCCTCCTAAACCATGTGCAGGCAATCAGGGGACCCAGATCACAGTAAGTATGGCACAAGGAGTATGAATTGTTGAAAAAGAGCTTTGTAGAGGGGCGCCTGGGTGGCTCAGTGGGTTAAGCCACTGCCTTCGGCTCAGGTCATGATCTCAGAGTCCTGGGATTGAGTCCCGCATCGGGCTCTCTGCTGAGCAGAGAGCCTGCTTCCCTCTCTCTCTCTCTGCCTGCCTCTCCATCTACTTGTGATTTCTCTCTGTCAAATAAATAAATAAAATCTTTAAAAAAAAAAAAAAAGAGCTTTGTAGAAATTCTGTCATAAAGAATAAAATTGTCTCAAAAAAAATTGTCTCTGAGTTTTCAAAGTAATAATAAAATGAATCTTTGCTCTTTAGTAGAAACAAAGACATTTCTCTCTAAACAAGAGGACTGATTATGGCTTTAATGGCATGGCAGCCTGTGTGCACTCCGTCCATCTTTTTCAAAAGCTGGGAGATTCTTTCACTGGGATGGCAGAAATCAGTGCAAGGTAGTTGGCATTGAAATGACCTTTAAACTTGACTCCAGAAGACGTAAGTTAGAGTCTCAGCCTGGTCACTCAGTGGTTATGTGTCCAGAGGCAAGTTGTTTAGTTTCCCTTTATCTCACTTCTCCCATCTCTCAAATGGAATAAAGAATATCTGCCCACTTAGTGTTTGATAATATGGTTGTATCATTAATCAGAAAAAATCTATGCTGCCTTATTTCTATGGTGCCATGTTTGGTCTCCTCCCATTGTGTGATCTGACAAAGCATCCCACTGTCATGATATGCATCACACCTCTCATACCTCCATCTCCAGCTAGAACACTGAAGGCTGTAACCCTTGCCTTGATAAGATGGGATAAGACGGGCAGGAGGCAGAAGTGAACGTTAAGTGCATGTTAAGACAGATCCAGTACACAGGGTGACCAGGGTGTGATTTCCAAGAAGCCCAAATGATCTCAGACATTTTATAACAACTCTTAGTTTGGAAAATATTCTTAGATGCCATGTGATAATATAATTATTGGTAAATTTACATGCTTGCCCCCACTGAATCGCGTAATATCCTGGGTAAGACTGCTTTATTGGTCTTTGTATTCCCAGCACAGAGCAAAGAGCCTGACCTAGAGATAGCCCTCAGTACCTATTTGAGAAATCAGTGAATGAATATGGGAAGCAGGAAAAATATCCTTTATTTCCTTTGTTAAGGCTAACTTATCTCTTGTCCTCTCCCCTAATCAGTGCTTTGAACTGTACTGTTGGTAAGTATAGTTGTATTCTCTGCTAGCCAGCTTTAGGTAGACAGCTTGGGT
This sequence comes from Mustela lutreola, assembly GCF_030435805.1. Taxonomy (NCBI): domain Eukaryota; kingdom Metazoa; phylum Chordata; class Mammalia; order Carnivora; family Mustelidae; genus Mustela; species Mustela lutreola. Next base: position 67,557,464 of record NC_081291.1, on the reverse strand, counting down.
CTTTATTTCCATGTATTTCTGTGAATTTACAAGAGAAAATCCATTTCATTTCAGGTGGAGGACCTTTTTTACAACATATCCACAAGGAGGAAAGCTTTAAAAAACGCAAGTGAAGAGTATGGGAAAATTTTGGAAGTTGTTGGCAGGTACAGTCCAAAATCTGAGAGTGGTTCTTTGCCATCTCTCACTGAAGGAATGTGTGCCAGTGCTTAATCTGAGAACAGTTGGTTGAGCTAGGTGGGGAACCGCACATTATAAGGCTAAGAGTGGCAAGAAATGTCAGCACCTGCTCCGTGGAGAGGATGAAGACCAGGCTGGCTTTGGGGATTAGATAGTAGCCCTGCTACAGTTGTTTTCATTCTTTACTGACTCTACTCAAGAGTCTGTTTCCTGGGAGAGCGCATCTGATTGGCATGGCTTGGGTCCCCCGTCATGTGCCTCTTTTCTATGGGGAAAAGCCCTGATTGGCCGTCTCCGGTAAATCAGGTGGAATTGGGAAGAGGTAGTTTCCCAAAGAAAGACTAGGACCTGTTAAAAGAAGGAGAAAGGATTCAGGGCCAGTGAAAATAACATTATGTCCACTGTTCAGTGGATCCAGCATGGGCTCTCTAAGCCTGCACATCCTGGAGTGGTAGCAGAGATCTATTAACTATTTTTCAGTATTTCTGAAAACTCCAAAATGAATAAAACATTTGCTCCTTATAAAGTGGAACAGACTTCTACATTAAGTTTCTTTGCTTTTTCTTGGAGTTGTATAAAGCAGCATCAGAATATTAATTATCTCTTGAAATAAAGGAGTTCTAGTTGGCTTTTTGGTTCTAGGTATAGTCAAGCAAATTCATAACTGTTAACTGAATGAATGCATTTTGCTAGACACAATTCTTCAGTTCATGGGGCCCATGAGGGAGGAGTAATAAATAAATAATAGTCAACTGAGAAAAGACTGGGAGATGCTGAAACAGGGCCTGGGGCTAAAAAAGAAGTGGGTAAGGAGGGGGTGTCTTGAGGGGCTCTGAAAGAGAATAGAAGAGTTCAGGAGTTGTAAAGCGTAGGTTCTTGAGATGCAAGCTGCCCCTAGTGGGTTTGTGAAAGTAAAACAGTAGGCAAGGAAGAGATTGTATTGAAATATCATTGAGTCTAGTCAGAACTAAAAAAGCAAACAACTCTGTTTTTGTTTGATTCTCCCACATTTAGCATTGGCTATCTCCATTAAGTTTGTGTTGGCTTATTTTCCTGTGGGTAAAATATGATATATGGAGATATTCCTGACTGTCTATCTTTGTTTAAATCATGTCATGTTATTTAACCAATAGGGAGTTCTGTGTTATATTGTGCTTTTGGCCACTCTGCTTACTGTTTTGTTGTCTTTTCTTTGACAGGTATTCAATACACAATTCAGGCATTAGTTTCTCAGTTAAAAAAGTAAGTGGTTGGTTTATAAGTGATGGTTTGTATTTTTAAAAAGGGTTTTTTGTTTGTTTGTTTACCATCTATTGATGATCTTTATTTGAAAGCCAGGGGTATTGAGTTACAGGTATATTTGTCGAGTTGAACAAATACTCATGGATTAACCACTTAAGCTAAAATTGTTCTTTGAATTGTAGGCTCAAAGATAAAAAAGACAGAGAGACCCTGCCTTCTAAGACCTTTACATTAGTAGCAGGTAAAAAGAGTTGGAAGGAATGAAATTTTGTTGACAACTTGCTATACTGAATCTGTTACTGTAATTTCCTTCTACCTTAGTGTATCTTTGTGTGATAAGTTTTATTCTCCTATTTTATTGATAAATAGTTTAAAATTCAGTAAAGTAAAATAACCTAAGGGCCTATATGATAAATAAGAGCCATAGCTGAGACTTGAAGCTATGTCCACGCCCTGTGCGTTTTTTATAACATGATCCCATAAATACAGAATATGGTGTGAAAACAGAGTAAAAGTGAAATAGAGGAATGACCAAAATGCTAATTATGAGAGCGCATGTTCTCTCTGGCAGCCAGAAAGCTTCACTTAGAAAGTAACATTTGAAACTAGTATCATGTGGAGAAAGATGGTGGTAGAAGTGGCAACAGGGGTAACAAAGATGGATTATTTTAATAGCTAACATTTATTAAGGGTTGAAAATGTGCGGGGCATTACTTTAAGCCCTTTTCATATGTTAACTCATTTATTCTTTATTAAAATGAAATTGGTACCATCATTATCTCCCTCTTACAAATTTGGTAAAAGAGGCAGATAATTAAATTATGTAATGTCATACAGCTGGGACAAGTAGTACTTTGTCAAGTTGAAAAGTCATTTCAGGCATATGAGGAAAGATAAGAAAGACTCAGGAGCATACTTGGAGGGTTTGGAGAATACAGATAGTTAGTAACCCAACACATTTGCTGGGGAGTTAAGTTTCAGGGTTTTCAATCCTGTGTTGAACAGTTTTGGCTTTATCTTGTGATCAGTGGAGAGTCATTGAAGATTTTTAAATAGAGGAGTGATGTGCTTATATCTGTTATGGTCAGATAACTGAGAAGAGGTATGCAGGGTTTGGAATGGGGAAGGTATGAATGTAAGTAGGCTTATTTTACCATCATAATTGGTTTAAAGAAGTTGATGAAGGTCTAAGTTAGAAACAGTAATGATTAAGAGAGGAAAAGTTTGGATATTAAGAGATAAAATAAGTAGAACTTTGAGAGGAAAGGATCGAATTGAAGGAAAAGTAAAAATTACTTTGGTTTCTAATTTAGCAGTCCACATGGGTAATAATGCCATAACCATCAGAAGGAGTAAAGCAAAAGGATGAGACTGGTAGAGAAAAGACTGATGAGTCTATTGTAAGGCAGACACACTGATTCTGATTTACTTGTAGTTCCTCCATAGCAGTATTCTTTTTTTTTATAAACATATAATATATTTTTATCCCCAGGGGTACAGGTCTGTGAATTGCCAGGTTTACACACTTCACAGCACTCACCAAAGCACATACCCTCCCCAGTGTCCATAATCCCACCCCACTTCTCCCAACCCCCCTCCTGCCAGCAACCCTCAGTTTGTTTTGTGAGATTAAGAGTCATTCATGGTTTGTCTCCCTCCCAATCCCATCTTGTTTCATTTATTCTTCTCCTACCCCCATAACCCCCCATGTTGCATCTCCACTTCCTCATATCAGGGAGATCAGGGATTTTTTTTTTTTAATAGTTCACCTGAGGAAATAAGATTAGGATGTTTCATTCACAACTGTAAGACAATAAGTTGCATTTTCTGCTCTGTTTATCAGCAAGGTGAGACCGTGGCTGACGTTAGGACACTGCCCAATGCCACAACGGTGGACAATATTCGCTCCATCTTTGGAAATGCTGTTAGCCGGTATGTTGATAATTCATACTTTGAAAAATCTGCATTCCATGTCTCGGTTTACCATTTATCACATTATTTTGGAATCTGTCAAAGTAACACCTGCCTTAAGAGTTTGCCTTAATGAAATAAGCAGGCTTTATTTCCATGCTCCAGATTTGTTCATGGAGTCATGATTTCAGGGAACCCACACTTCTTGGGTGCATGTTATCTCCCAGATGCTCCGGCTATAAATCAGTGTGTTCTCTCTAGCCTCTGTCTTCAAAATAATCACAAGGTTGTAGAATTCTTTCATCTTCCAGTGCTTTGTCTTTTCCTAATACTTCCCATGTCATCAGTTTGAGATTTCACTCATTATGGCTCGACATTTATTAATTGCCTCTCACATTCTAGGCTTTGTGCTGGAAGTTAAGGATGTAAAGACAGAAAAAATACTCCCTATCCTTAAAGACTTACCCGTCTGGTGGCAAGCAGATTTCTAAGTTACCAAATTTTCATTGTCAGGAAAAGCCTCAGAGGGAACCTGTGGTATAGATTGCTCACAGCATTCCTTACAAGGCAAAACCCACCGCTTCCATCAGAGTCCTAGCTAAGTCCCAGGACTCTGCAAAGCCCAAAGTGCCCATGCCGTAATCTGAGGGGAAGAATACTAAGGCCACTCTACCTGCCAGGCATGGCCTGGATGCAGGGCATATGCAGCCCCTGGCTTGCTTTTTTGCAGAAATCCTAGAAGTAGCAGTAGTCCCAGAGCCCAGTTTTCGACTTCAAAGGACAAATTACTCATTTCTTTGAGCAAAACCAAGTTCGTAACTAGGTAACAGTCAATTTGTTTTTAATTACCCTCTTTACTAATTGTTAATGAATTAAGTTTTTTAAACTGTGTTCCCGAGCAGAGAAAGAACACTATTGTACAAGGAAACTTGGAGAGCTTCTTTATTATTTAAGGACTCAGAATTAGTCATTATGAATTTCCTAGGGACTATAAGAGATTAGAAATCACACAGAGCAGCTGTTCCCAAAGGGTGTTTCCAGAAAACCAGCCTCTTGAGACGTTTTTGGGAAGAAAGGGTTTGCTGGTTTATGTGAGAAACACTGCAAGCTGTATTTTCTGCTCAGAGACTCTGTACACATTAACTGCTTAACAGTCTTCCACCACGTGTTCAGCAGATGCTTACTGAATGCTTATTCTTTGCCGGGTACTGTGCTGACAAATACAGTAGGACGTAAAGCAGAAGTACTCTTGCCCTCAGAGGATGCCTATTCAGTTGGAAAGACACGTGAAATAATTATGCCACTCATTAGTGGTTGTGCTAGATGTCTCAAAGGAAAAATACAAAGCACAACAGGAGAATCTCTGAGAGTCGGGGAGGGATAGTCAGAGAAAGCTCTTTGAAGGAGTAAGTCCAGACCTAGGAGGGATAAGGAGAATTAACTAGCTGTCAGTAGGAGCTTTCCAGGCACAGGGACCCACGCTTAGGAAGATCCTCACGCAGAGATGAATGTGGCTTATGTGAGAACCACCTTTCACCCATTAACCTCACCTCCCTGTAAGTACAGCCCTGAGGGCACCACACAGGAGCCCCATTTTGGCACTGTTCAGAGAGTAAGGGATTCAGTAGAAATGAGTCCTTTTGGAATTTCATCTTTGGGTTTGAGTTACTAAGGTACACAAAAGTTTCAGTGAAATAAGGTCTCAGAGCTTGGATTTGTCATTATGTCCCAGCAGTCCGAGCAGTGCTTGGCTTAGAACAGAAGTGCTTGAAAATAGTGATAGGGTGAGTAGGTGGGTAGGTGGAGGAACAGCCAGATGGATGGATGGGTGGGCCCAGAGGACCTCATTAAACCAAGTCTCAGGAGTCCTTATTTGGCAGGATTAGTTTATGAAGGAGCTCTGAGTTTTCCAATTCTGAATCTTTATACTGTTTGAATTTTCCATTATTTTCAAGACCCTCAAAATTTCTCTTTTTTCAACCAGAGAACTGATAGAAGTTGGGTGTGAGGATAAAACCCTGGCCTTCAAAATGAATGGCTACATATCCAATGCAAATTACTCGGTGAAGAAGTGCATCTTCTTACTCTTCATCAACCGTAAGTGAGGAAGAACCATGCGGGGAAGTCTGTCCACAGGAAAGTTTATGGGACCCTGGAAAAATTCCGAATCCATAGGCTTGATTCCACACAGGGCACCCTCAGGCTGAAGTGTGGCTTGATTAGGAAGCCTTTATAATTTCTAGGCTAAAAGTCTACTCAGCCCTCTGAAATATGCTCATTGCTGGGGGGCCACTGGCAGAGTGTGGCTATTGTCTCTGGGAGAGGGCATCACCCTTGTGAGCCTGAACAGCTTCCTTTCCTGCTGGCCTCAGCCTTCCAAGCATGCCCCAGGCAGATGTTTCTTCTCATATTAGATCAAGAGTCAGCTGTTTGAATTGCCCAGCAGGACACAGGGAGAGGGTCCCTTGGGTATAGGCAGTGTCATTAGTAAAGAAATGGAATGTTAAGGGTAGAGTTATGGACATTGCTATGGTGAGTGCTGTGAAGTATGTAAATCTGGCGATTCACAGATACATATATAACATATGTTTATAAAAAATAAATTAACACACATATATAACATATGTTTATTTAAAAATTAATTAATTAATTAAAAATATGTATATTTTAAAAAAAGAAATGGAATGTTAAACCCCTTGGGATTCTTCTTTTTAAAGAAAGTTATTTATAATATAATGAGCAGTACTAGAAATCAGAGAGGAAATTAACTAAAGGAATTTGGATTTTTGTCAGATTCCTCTTTGGTCTTTATCTCTCTGCGGGCATATTGTTTACATGATTACTGCTTGTTGAGTAAATACTATTTTGCCTTCTGTTTCTTTTTACTTAATTGCTTATGGTTTAGAAAGAGTGTGACAGGGAGCCACAATGGGTCTGATTTCATTTTAATTTTTCAGCCAGAAATGCATCATGCATCTTGCCATTTGTCCAGTACTTATATTTTCATTATATAAATTTATTGCCTTTGTTGTTCAAAGCTCTTCGTAATTATTTTACAGTTTTTTGGCTTGCTATTGAAAATGGTAGATTCCCCTGTTGCATTTATAATGATAGCCAGCCAGAAGTGTCCCAGATTATCCTTGTTTTACAGCTGTTTCCAGGCCATATAGAAACAGGGAAAGGGGAGTTAATATTTCATAGACACATCCTGTTAAACTGATGTATATTATATTAGTAAGTTTTTTTTTTTAAATATATTATTTATTTATTTGACAGACAGAGATCACAAGTAGGCAGAGAAGCAGGCAGAGAGAGAAGGGGGGAAACAGGCTCCCTGCTGAGCAGAGAGCCCGATGCGGGGCTCAATCCCAGGACACTGAGATCATGACCTGAGCTGAAGGCAGAGGCTTAACCACTGATCCACCCAGGCGCCCCATTAGTAAGGTTTTTTAACTACCTTATTAAGAGGGACTTAAGCCTGATCTCTAGTAACGCTGGCTTTAATCAAGGCACAGAGATGTTTTTCCCTTGTTTTTCTAACCTTGAAGAATACCACTTTGTGACACATGTGTTGGCGATAGATTAAGTGAGCAGAAATCAGTGTAAGTGCCGCATGCGGAGCACATGTGTTTGCTGCTGGCGAGCTCCTTACCCCATCGGTTCAGCATCAGCATTCTCGAGTCTGCTCACCGCACCAAGTTCCCAGCAGCACAGAGGCCAGACACGAGTGTGTCATCTGGTTCTCTCCATGGCTCGAGCTCTTGCTCAGGTGGTGGGAAAAGGAACACTCCTTCGGCGTGTCTCCAGCCCAGAAATCATTGTAAAGGGGCTCTGGCTGTCCCCTTGTCAGGTGCCCACACCTGCTCCAGGCCTGTGTGCTCTGGGCATGTGTCACCAAGCACAGCACCCTTGTTGTGGGGGGCCCACGGAGGAGCTAAAACCATGAGGCATATACCCTTGGCTATACCAGCCAACCCAGGAGAGCAGACCACCGGCAGGTCATCTGTCCAGAGAGAAGGGAAGGCTCAATTTTCTGAAAATAGATTTTCCTCTGATTTTTGTCTTACCTCCCCCAGCTTTGAGTGTTTTCCCACCCCCTTCAGCCCTGTCCCATTCCTAAATTACCTTAAATATGAAGTGCCTGGAAAACTCTTTCCTTTTTTTTTTTCTTTTTGAAGATTATATCTATTTATCTGACAGAGAGAGAGTGTGTACAAGTATGGGGAGCAGCAGACAGAGGGAGAGGGAGAAGCAGGCTTCCCACCAAGCAGGGAGCCCAATGCAGGACTCGATCCCAGGACCCTAGGATCATGACTTGAGCTGAAGGCAGACACCCAACTGAGCCACCCAGGAGGCTCTGAAAAACTCTTTCTTACTTTCATTGCTCAGTTGGGGTACCCCACTGTTGAACCCCCCCCACCCTGGGCAGAGTTAGTTGCTCCATCCTCCCACCATTCAGCACACACATCTCTGGGGTGCTTACCAGAACTGGAACTGGAGTGCATGTAGTCACCAGCATATTGTCCCCCAGCCCCTGGCATATGTGATAGGCAGCCAGGGTGTATGTGCTGCATGAAAAGTCTAAGCTGACAGCGCCGCTGCCCACCGTGCCCTGCAAGGGCAAAGGTAGTCCTCCTGGGCTGAGGGAAGGGAAGCGGGGAGGCAGAATGTAGTGTCCTCCCGTGTTCCTGTGACTGAGCTAAGAGGAGAGAGCCCGAACCCCAGAGCCAGATGCTCATGGATAGCAACACGTTAAAAAAGAGACCTCTCCTTCCTAGGGTCTACTATGGATGTTGCTCCAGAAGTGTTTCTGCTAAGTGATTTCCATCATGAAATGAATGTGCGCCTGTTACCTCTCCCTTCAGGACAGTTTTGAGCTGGTTACTTTCCTTTTATTTTCTAGATCGTCTGGTAGAGTCAACTTCTTTAAGAAAAGCCATTGAAACAGTGTATGCTGCATATTTGCCCAAAAACACACACCCATTCCTGTACCTCAGGTAAGGCTGCAGGGCTCCTCAGCTGAGACTCAGAGACTCACAAGAAACGAATTCTGTCCAGTTGTCCTCTTTGAAAGAGATGGACTTGCTCATGGCTCCAGCAGAGTGAATCCCATCACTACTAGCAGGATGGTGAAGGATGCTCTGTCCTTCCTTGCAGGTGAAGGGCACAGTTTCCCTTCACTTACTCACTCATGCAGAAGTCTCCCTGAGGGCCTCCCATGTACCAGTTACCTTGCTGGTGAAACAATGGTGAATAATAGCTCTTGCCCCTGAACCAGCCAGAAGCTGCCCCCTCCCTGTCAGAGAAGCCTCTTGCCCCTCCACGGTCCCTCCAGGGCCCCCTCCTGCCACAGATTCACTGCGTGGTCATGGAGCAGGCAGTGAAGGGGGAATGTGGAGCCGAGGCAGTCAGGTGATGGCTGGTACAGCTTCTAAATTGACATTTACATTACATTTTGATGATAGAACCTTCTCTCACGTGTATTCTTATTTTGATCCTCGTAACACTGAAAGCAGGTAGGGAACAGGTTCATGGTTACAGATGAGAAAACCCATCCAGAGGGGTTAAGTAGCTTACCCCAGGTCACGCACTAAGTAGTTCCACTAGTTCTGGAACGATGGTAACAGCTGACGTGGAATAAACTTACCAGGTACTCACAGTGTGCTTTGCATGAATTTAAACCCCACCACATGCTTTATCCACCTTATAGAGGGGGAGACTGAAACAAAGGAAAATGATGTCACTGACCCCAGGCTGCACAGCTTCAGAATCCAGGTCGCTCAGACTTGACCCTGAAGTTTTGACCACTGTGTCATTTGAACCCCCTCAAGCCTGCTGGTGAGAATTGTTTTCCCCGTTCCCCACCACTCAACATAGTTGTTTGCTTTTCTTCCTGCCAGTTTAGAGATCAGCCCCCAGAATGTGGACGTCAACGTGCACCCCACAAAGCACGAAGTTCACTTCCTACATGAGGACAGCATCCTGGAGCGGGTGCAGCAGCACATTGAGAGTAAGCTCCTGGGCTCCAACTCCTCCAGAATGTACTTCACCCAGGTGAGGGTGCTATCTGTCCAGCTCTGGCTCTGGTGCTTTCACCTTCACCTAAATTGTGGCCCGTCAAATTCAAGAGCCCAGAGTTCTGCTTGTTGCTTTAGGACTGGCTTTCCAAGGATTACCTGAAAGTTTTCCTTTAGTACTTTCTCCTTTTTTGAAGCTAACAGTGAAATCAGCCTGTTTTCCTGGGCCTGGAGTCAGGAGGCTCACGGTCTCACTCTGCCTGCATCTAGGACCATAGACTGGCTTCTCAGGAAAACAAGCTGTCTGAAACAGAATAGGACACCTCTTCCATGCATCTGTCTTGCCTAGGGATGTTCAGGAGGAGGCTGAGCCCACATTCACAGGGCAGAGGGAGGCAGCGGGACAGTGGGGGGAGCAGGGCCTTACGTGTCAGACAGGCCTGGGTTACCACCACGTGACCCACTTTCCCCAGTCTCCGTGTCTCCCTCAGTGAGGGCTGAAGTGGTCATCCTCACCTCTGAGGGTGGGGACAAGCAGGAGGCAAAAGTGTTTGATGCAGGGCCTGGCACCATCCACCTTATCAGAATTACGCAGGTTCTAAGTGCTTATGATTCTAAGCTACTCCAGCTCTCTGGGGCCTCACGTTGCCCATCTATAAAATAAATGGATGGATAATGCGATCTGCAGTGTCCCAGCCCAGTTCTGACATGACCTGATACTCAGCAGCACATGGTGCAGGTGTCTCAGAAGCACACCAAATCCCAGAACTGTGGAGACGGAAACATCCCCCCTTCCCCACCCTCTTTCCCCCTTGAAAACAAAAGCCGGTGGGGACTGGGGTGGCGTGCAGATGGGTACCTGGGTGGCTCAGTTGGTAAGCAAGCATCTGACTCTGAATTTCAGCTTAGGTCATGGTCTCAAGGTTGTGGGGTTGAGCCCTGCATCAGGTTCTACACTGGGCCTGAAGCCTGCTTGAGATTCTCTCTCTCTGTCTCCCTCTGCCCCCCCCCCCCCAATTAAAAAAAAAGGAGAAGAAGAAGAAAAGAAATGGAAGCACTGGGTCCTGTAAGCAGAGAGTGGGCTTCTGGGAGCCTACTTTAAAAAGAGAACTTTTTAAGTTCACGAGGCAGTTTATGCTTCCCACAGGAACCTTCACAGAAAGCCCCTTGCTGGGGGTGGCATGGGCATGAAGCAGTGAGAGTGGATGCCCTAGGGGCAGCCCTGCCACCTCTGGAGCCTGGGCAGAGGCTGGGCAGTGAGTGCCCATGGGTTGCTGCTGAAGCCACTTGTATGTGGCAGGTGGGCAGAAGGAAGTGCTCGCTGGGAGCCAGCCCTCAGTCTTCTGCTAGGTTTGCTGGGCCCCTGGTGCCATAGGAGGCTCGAGTCAGCAGAGGTGATGGGTGCACATACCTGTGCAGTGCCAGTGGTTAAGATGAGGACACACGTGCTATAGGGCTGGTGGGCCTGGCTCTCAGAGCAGTGTGTGATACCCAGGAAGTGCTCAGTCACTGGGAGTTCAGATCCTATCTGTTGCTGCTTCTCGTCCTCTGCCTTCCCACAGATGTGCAGAGACCCCCACTGTGGGCGAGACCATGTTGAGTGCCTGCCTTCAAGGAAGCGCTCCTGGTCCCCTGGGGAATACATCCCATGAAAGAGAGGTAAAGAGGCACCTGGGGGCATCAGGGGAAGGCTCCTATCCTGGACTTCGGGAAGGGATGCAGAGGCTGGGACCCCAGGGCTGGGTACGAATGAGATGGGCAAAGGGAACAAAGCATGAAAAAAGTGTTTCTGGCAGAGGAAACAGTGAGGAGAAGGCCTGAGGGGTGAGGGGAACAGGAAGTTGTGTGCTTGAGGGTCTGAAAGTTCCATGCTGTGGGTCCAGTGTTTATCCTGGCAGCCCTTAGGATCACCGGGGAAATAGAAAGCACCCTTGCCTTCTCCAAACCAAGAAATCAGTCTCAGGCGGGGGGGGGTGGGGGGTGGCGGCATCAGTAGTTTTAGAGTTTTCCCAGGTGCTTTCATGTGCAGCCCGGGGGAGGCCTGTGTGTGGGCCCCGGGCAGGCTGGCGGTGGGGGTTGGCCCTGGAGAGAGGAGGCTGCAGGGGTCCCAGACCTGATGACACTTCTGTCAGCATGTTAAGGAGTTTACGCTTTGGTGTGACAGGAATCCACAAGATCAATGTGCCCTTTATAAAGAATCCTGTGGTCACATTGGGGCAAGGATGGCCAAGGCATGTGGTGGAGGCCCCCTGGCTATCTGGGAGAACAGGGATGGATCTGGGCAGAGGAGGTAACTCCACTCACAGATGGTTAAAGATCTGGAACTGCCCGGATCTGGAAAAGGTGTGGCTGGTGGGGAGCGGGACCGGGGTGGGGTGGGGGGACAGGCTGAAAGTGTGAGGTGAAAATGAGGAGCACATTGTGTGGGCCAGAGTGGATATCCCTTGCTCTGTCCTAACTGAGATCGAAAGAGCTTTGCCGGAGGTCCTGGAGTATGTGCCATACTGGGGAAAGAACTTCTCACCTTCCTCCTTGTCTTATTTTGCATAAGTCAGATTCATTTAGTTAGCTTACATTGTCTTTCCCCATAGAATTCCACATAGTCCTGACCCGTGTGTCTTCAGAAGGAAAGTGGGTTTCTGGATCAGGCGCCCCCCACCCTACCCCCAACACTAGTCGGTGTAGTGGCACAAGCCTTGGAGCATTGCTGTGGGTGGCAGGGTCCAAACTCAGAGCTGTCACCACTCCTCTGGTGGCATCAGAATACCTTTTCTCCCACTCCCCACCAGTGTCTTGCACCACACTGCCTAGGGCCTATGGCATAAGCCCAGGTTTGTGGTGAAGCCATTCAGTATGGAAATCGGGAAGCCCAGGGCCTCCTGGGGTTTGTTGCTACTCCGTCCTGTTGGGCAAGGTGTTTCACTTTTCTGGACTTTAAAATGACTATCTGCAAAGTAGTTCTGTTAATTTCTGCTCCTGTGGCTATGACATAGGCAAATGAAGCAAATACAATGTTGACCTTTACATAGTGCAGGGCTTGGGGCACTGACCCTCTGGACAATCAAAAATATGAACTCTATAAAACTTTGACTTCTATTAGCCTACTGTTGATCAGAAGCCTTACCGATAACATAAACAGTTGACTAACATGTATTTTGTGAATGTGTTATATACTGTATTTTTATAATAAAGTATTCTAGGAAAAACTGTTGACTAAGAAAATCATAAAGAAGAGAAAGTACATTTACAGCATTGTATTATTAAAATTCTGCATGTAAGTGGACCCACAGTGTTCAAATCTGCTTTATTCAAGGGTCAACTATATTCACTTCATTTGCCTGTGTACACTGGAAGGATTTCACATTTTCCACAAAAGGAGGTTTCTCCTTTTTGAACAGTTTTGCTACTCTGTTTAACTTTTTATTATTTAGCTCATTATTTTTCTAAGTACACATAAAAGTAGATATTACACCAATAATCCATGTACCTGTCACCCAGCTTCAACAACCATTATCATTTTGCCATATTTGTTTTCTCTTTCCCTTTCTCACTTGGTGGTAGGGAAAAGAGTGGTGGTTTTTTAGTTTGTTTTTGATTTTACTTTTTTTTAAAGATTTTATTCATTTGTTTGACAGAGAGAGAGAGATCACAAGCAGGCAGAGAGGCAGACAGAGAGAAAGGAGGAAGCAGGCTCCCTGCAGAGCAGAGAGCCCGATGCGGGGCTCGATCCCAGGACCTGAGATCATGACCTGAGCTGAAGGCAGAGGCCTTAACCCACTGAGCCACCCAGGCGCCCCTGTTTTTTACTTTTTTAAAATTTAAGTTCAATTATCCAGCATATGATGCATCATTCATTTTTTGATGTAATGGTCAGTGATTCATTAGTTGCATAGAACACCCAGTGCTCATCACCTCACGTGCCCTCCTTAATGCCATCACCAGTTACCCCATCTTCCCTCCCACTTTCCTTTCTGCAACCCTCGGTTTGTTTCCTGGAGTCCAGAGTCTGTCATGGTTTATCTCCCTTTCTGATTTCTTCCCATTCAGATTTCTTTCCCTTCCCTTGTGGTCCTCTGCACTATTCCTTACAGTCCACATGTGAGTGAAACCATGTGATAATTGCCTTTCTCTGATTGATTCATTTCACTGAGCATAATCTCCAGTTCCATCCATGTTGATGTAAATGGTAGGTACTTATCCTTTCTGCTGTCTGAGTAATACTCAATTGTGCATATGAACCACATCTTCTTTATCCATTCATCTGTTGAAGGGCATCTCAGCTCCTTCCACAGTTTGGTTATTGTAGACATTGCTGCTATGAACATTGGGATGCATGTGCCCCATTTTTTTAATGCATATGTATCTTTGGCATAGATATCCAGTAGTGTAGCTGCTGGATCTTAGGGAAGTTCTCTTTTTAACTTCTTTTTTGTTTGTTTGTTTAAAGAATTGATATTAAGGTCTTTTTTTTTTTTTTAAAGATTTCATTTATTTATTTGACAGATAGAGATCACAAGTAGACAGAGAGGCAGGCAGAGAGAGAGAGGAGGAAGCAGGCTCCCTGCTGAGCAGAGAACCCGATGTGGGGTTCAATCCTGGAATCATGACCTGAGCCAAAGGCAGAGGCTTTAACCCACTGAGCCACCCAGGCGCCCCTTTTTTTAACTTCTTGAGGAACATCCATACTGGTTTTTAGAGTGGCTGTACCAGTTTGCATTCCCACCAACAGTGTAAGAGGGTTCCCCTTTCTCCACATCCTCGCCAACATTTGTTGTTCCCTGTCTTCATTTTAGCCATTCTGATGGTGTGAAGTGGTATCTCATTGTGGTTTTGATTTGTATTCCCCTGATGGCAAGTGATATGAAGTATGCTTGCTTTCCAAAAGATTTATTTATTTTAGAGAGAGAGTGTGCAGAAACGGGAGCGTGCAGTGAGAGGGAGAGAGAATCTCAAGCAGACTCTGCACTGAGCATGGAGCTGGATGGGGGCTCGATCCCACGACCCTGAGATCATGACCTGAGCTGAAGCCAAGAGTCAGATGCTTAACTGACTCAGCCACCCAGGCACCTGAAGGAAAGAGAATATTTTAAATTGCATTTCAGGCACTTACTATTTTCCCTAGTATTTTATGCATTTTAAAATATTTTTTCCTTGTATAATTACAATGTCTTTTTTTATACATAACAAAATTAATATTATCATTTAATATGTAGACCATATTCAAATGTCCCAACTGCCCAAAAAAGATCCTTTTATAAAGTAGCTTCATTCAAATATGTATTAGGTTAAGTTCCACTCCCCATATTCAGATGCTGTCTTTTAAATCTCTCTTAAATCTGTATTTTTTGTTGTTCCTGTTGGCTTATTCTGAAGGCTTCCTGTGGAAAAATGCACATTTCTGTTTGGCTTATTGTTTCTTCTTAGTATCATTTAACTTGTTCTAATCCTCCACATTCCTGTAAACTGGGAATTCCTATGAACTGGCATGATTACATTCAGATTTGTGAATGAGATTTCTGTGTGAGAATTTTTTTTTTTTAAGTTTTATTTATTTATTTGACAGACAGAGATCACAAGTAGGCAGAGAGGCAGGCAGAGAGAGAGGAGGAGGCAATCTGCCTGCTGAGTGGAGAGCCCAATATGGGGCTTGATCCCAGGACCCTGGGATCATGACCCGAGCCAAAGGCAGAGGCTTTAACCCACTGAGCCACCCAGGCGCCCCTGTGTGAGAATTCTTGATAGATGATGCCATGTACTTTCTGTCACACCCCAGCAGGAGGCGCATACTGACTTGTTACGTCATTTTGGTGATAAGGCTCATCTATGGGTTTAGCTGGTAACAGCCTGTTTCCTTCATTGTTAAGTTCCCCAGGAATATTTAGCTTAATGGTTTCACCATTCATTGACAACCATTACCTGAATCAGTTATTTCACTAAGATTGCAAGATTATGATTTTCTGATTCTGTCATTTTTTTCTGTTAATTCATTATAATTTTTCTGTATACAATAATTTTCTCTCATTTGTTAGAGCTTTTTGGTTATCCTGAAATATAGTTCACACTAGAAAGTAAGGGTAAATGCTGAGTTCTGTCACTTTAATTATCAGTTTGCAAAGGAATGTGTTCATGTCCTAGCGATCTCCAGTGATGTTTATGACTTTGTCCTCTCCGTCTTTCTCTTTCCCTCCCCATCGTTTTCTTTTTCTCTTAATATTTTATAATAGCTGTTAACAAAGCAATATAATTTAGTTAATTACAGTCATTTTTCTCTTGGATCCTCAAATTATCCCATCTTAGACCAATAAACCCCTTCAAACTGGTGCTCTTGTCCTTTTGACTCAATTCCATTAGTCTTTGATGGTTTCCTTGTTTCTGTCAAGAAAAGATGTAGGCTTTCCCAGCCCAGGCACTGGAATTGGCCATTTCTCCAAGGAACTCTGGTTTATTTTAGTTGGGATGGTATTTAGAGACTAAAATCTGGGATCGGAGGGGGGGTCCTTATTCCTGCCGAGTGGTCATTGGCTTTAGGTCTTTCCAATGGTCAGAGTTAGGAAATGTGTATATCTAAAAACAGGCAAAACAGTGGCTGCCACAAGCTGGTGGGGAGGGGAGAATGGTGAGTTACCGTTTCATAGGTACAAAGTTTCAGTTTGAGACATTGAAAAAGTTCTAGAGATAGATAGTAGTGATGGTTGTCTAATGATGTGATGTACTTAATGCCACAGAGCTGTATGCTTGAAAGTGGTTAAGTGATAAATTTTATGTATATTTTACTTCAATAAAAAATGAAATAAATTACTTCAGTAAAAAAATGAAATCCTCTTATGTCAGCAAAAAAAAAAAAGCAGACAAAAATATGAGAACTTTGCGCTAATATTCCCCATTTCAAAACAATTTTAAAATTATAAGGATTTTTCTGAATTTTTGCATTTTTACTGGTGTCTCTTTTAAACTTCAAGTTTTGGTCAGCATTGCTTCTATATTATTATTATTATTATTACGGTAATGATGATTAAACCTGGTTCTAGTTTCTTTCTCAAATGTTACTCCACTTTGCAATCTGGACTTCCCCCCCCCACCCCCCGCCAATTAAAAATTTTATTTTTTTTAACTATTCTCTACAATCAATTTGGGGCTCGGACTTAACAACCCCAAGATCGAGAGTCACTTACTCTGCACACTGAGCCAGACAGGCACCCTGGGACCTGGACTTATTGGTCTCATATTCTGAATTGTCCCACTGCTGCCTTCTTTTTTTCTTCTTCCCAGATAGACTCTACTTTATTGAAACATATAGGAAGGGTTCAGCAAAAACGTAAAGTGAATCATATATCACATAAATGCCATTGAGCTTGAAAAATCACAGTGGCTAGGAATCTTATTTAAAAAATTTTTTTTAACCCATTACCTTCTTTTTTGACATAGACTTTACTACCAGGTCTTGCTGGCCCCTCCGGAGAGGTGGTTAAATCCACAACAGGTGTGACCCCCTCATCTGCTTCTGGAAATGGCGACAAGGTCTATGCCCACCAGATGGTTCGCACAGATTCACGGGAACAGAAGCTTGATGCCTTTCTGCAACCCATGAGCAAGGCTCTGTCCAGTCAGCCTGAGGCCATTGTTCCACAAGACAGGACCGATGCTTCCAGTGGCAGGCCTGGACAGCAAGATGAGGAAATGCTTGAACTCCCAGAGCCTGCTCAAGCGTCTGCCACAAATCAGGGCACAGAGGAAGATGCAACAGAGGGGCCTTCAGAAACATCAGAGAGGAGAGGGCCCCCTTCCAGCCTGGGCAACCCCAGGTATGGACTTGGAGGGGAGTGCAGCCTTCCTCTGCTATTCTTTCCTGAAACCACTTCTGGCTTGACTTGGCATGAACCACCTGCTGCTTCTCTCTGCCTGACCTGCCCTGCTTCCTGTGGGACATTGCTCTGCCTTATGTGCTATCTGCCTTTGACCATGGCTTGAGAGTCCCCCACTTAGTGGTCTTTGAGATGTCTTAAAAGTCCATGGTTCCAAGTGCAAGTTAAATACACACCAGAAAAAAAGTAAGATTTATCTTTTATTTTTAGTAGGGGATTTTGATAACGCCTCAATAACAGAGGTGGCTAGAGAGAACCCTAAAATATCCAGAGGATTCTCCATCATCCCACTCAAAGCTGCTTCCACTCCTCTCAGGAACAACATGTTTTCCTGGTTCAACTTATGAAGGCCCTGAGGCCCAGGGGCTGGCTGTGAGAGTGGGAGAAGGTGGATGGCAGCAGTGCCTGTCCTTTCTCTGCTTTCCCGTGGACACGCTCCACAGGCTGTCAGGGGCCTGGCACCGAGCCAGGGAGCCCAGGCTGTTGCCCCTTCCCCAGGAGGCTTAGGATGAAGGCGTTCGCCCAAGACTTCGTTTCTGCACGGCAACTGGCCCCCAAAACCCCAGGGCTGAGTGGCCATCAGGGTTTGGACGAGTTACTTGACTCCAGTTTGGTCATTGCCAAGTCAGTCTAGCAAGACGACATGTAGGGTTGTCTCTAGGGAATCCTCAAGGGTGCTGCAACCTGTGGAGCCCAGTCTGTGCCAGATGCTTCACGTATATGATCTCATTTCATGCAGGTCAGGGTTATGTGTCTCTTTGTCACCAGGGGAGGTAACACCACTAGCTCTTCACCATACAGCAGTCAAAAGAAATCTCTGACACCAGAAATGAGATTGTATCACTCCTCAGCTGAAAACCAGTGCTTTCCCTGCACTTGGGTACACCTACTGTGTCCCCCTTTTAGCCCCCCACTTTCCCTCTCCTGTAGGATGCCTCGTCCACACTGCTCTGTGGCTGGCCTGAACTGCCTGAGCTCCCCCATTTTGTTCTCCCTGTGCTCGGGGCCTCGGAAGACTGCCTCACACATCCCCTCTTGCAGAGGACCTCTCACTGCCCCCATCAAGCTGATAACTTGTTTACTTTTCTTCTTAGCATTTTCTGCTGCTTCAAATGATCTGTGGCTTTCTGACTCCCCAGCTGGAAAGTAAGCATGACAGCGGCCGGCACCTTGTCTGGTGCGTGGTCACGTGCAGCTGGCACTGTAACTGATGGAGGACTGAACAAGCAGGACATGGTGGGCGTATACACGCAGGGCCCTGCAGCTGCACAGGACAGGTCACTCCGGAGTCCTGCTGTGCACAGGAACTGGCTGCTGGGGGCTCAGGGTCATCCAATCTGTGGGGTGCCAGAGAACAGACTGATCTTGCTAGTCTGCTGCACGCACAAGGACCCCACCCCAGATGTGCAGAGCCAACACGAGACGCTGCTCCCCTTTCCAAAATGCAATACACAAAATTTGACTGGATTTAAAACCAGTTTTCAAGGATAGTCATGATCTGCGGCTCCTTCATTGCAGAAAGAGGCCCCGGGAAAGCTCTGATGTGGAAATGGCGGAAGATGATTTCCGAAAGGAAATGACAGCAGCGTGTACCCCTCGGCGGAGGATCATCAACCTCACCAGTGTGCTGAGCCTCCAGGAAGAAATTAACGCACGGGGACATGAGAGTACGTAAGTGCCGACGTCTGTTGGGGCCTGTGGGCCAGAACTGCTAAGGTCAAGTTTTAGCAAATGCAGAGAGTGTTGATGGTAGGGTGGCCCCTCTGGTATGCCAAGCACATCTCGCTTCCCTCACCCATAGCACAGCTGCTGAAAGACGATTTTCAACTGGGAGGGAAGGGGAAAAAGGGTTGTCTGGTTTTAATTATAATTGGTCAATATTCTCACTGAACCCTAACAGCCAGAGTAAAAGTCATCTACATAATCTTGAGTTTCTTTCTTAGTTGAAAGTGCTATGATACAAGATTCTAATCTGTGGCCTGAGTGGGGCATACTCTCTCTAAAGCATGCAGGCTTTGCAGGGCCCCGAGTGGATATCCTGGCACTACCACTTCCACTGTGTGACCTTGGATTTGTGACTTAATGCTGGCTGTGCCTTAATTCTTCCTCATCTCTAAAATGGGTTTAATTTTACCCTTGAAAATGATTGTGCTGATTAGAGGTAAAACATAAAACACTTGTTTACAGAGTAAGGAGGCAATAGATATTTTTATATGCCGAAGACAAAGCCATAAATCAATATCACTTTCCTCAGAAAGAGCTTTTCAGAATACTTGCGTATAGAGAGCTCCACGTTGGTCCCTGTCACTTCAAAACCAGCTAACATGGTTTTAGGAATTAAAGGGAGTTAGCCGTGGCCCCAGCTGAGCAGGGATTGAGGAGTAAGTAGAACAGTAGCTTGGCCCAAAGAGCCATCTGCACCAGAGGAGTCAGACAGTCGTGCTCCAAGTGTACACAGCACAGCTCCAGGATCCAGACGGCAGCTCTGCACTTCAGTCTACACAGTTTAGTCATGGCCTTACCACATTTCAGCTCTAACACATTTCCTGATTAAAATAATTATGTTCCAGCACCGTGTCTTGAAATACAACAACCTAGATCAGCCCATAAAGTCCTGAGCAGCCACGGAGCAGGTTAGCACTTTTCACACTTATCCTCATCCTCCACCTTCTTTTTTTTTTTTTTTTTTAAGATTTTATTGAGGGAGAGAGAGAGTGTGTGCGCAAGCTGGGAGAGGGGCAATGGTGGAGGGAGAAGACTCCTCCCCACTGAGCAAGGAGCCCAGTGTGGGGCTCTATGTAGGGATCTGTCCCAGGACCCAGAGACTGTGACCTGAGCTGAAGGCAGGTGCTTAACCAACTGTGAGCCTCCCAGGTGCCCTGATCTGTTACCACTCAGTGGCTGGCCCCTTACAGTTTTCTCTCTCCCACTCACCCCTTGTTTGAACGAATTCAGGAAGGCCTCAGTTTGCCTTTCCTTGCTGCTTCTCTCTTTTCTCGGCACTCTGGGCCTTTGTCCACACGTGGGCAAAGCTGTAGGTGTCTCTACACATAGGAGGAGTAAAAGCTTTCTGTAACTGAGGTCTTGCCAGTCATGGAAGTAGCTGCCAATTGGCCTCTGATTTTGGTTTCCACAAAGATTTGGTCCAGTTGGTCTTTACTTCCGTTTATTGGCTTTCAAGCTGGGAGCTTTTTTAAACGATGTAAATGAGGTGGGCTGTTCCTTGATTTATTTAGCAGGCTTGCTCACAGTAGTTTCAGTTGACAGCCTCCCTCAGATTTGGAATTTACTGAGTCTTCCTTTAGGGTTTGTATTCCTTATGTAAAACAGGCTACTTAGAGTTTGGAGAAATTTTTCTCTAGTTGTGCACTATTTCCAGTGCAGTGTCAAGCACACCTGCGTCAAGTTGGATAAGCATGCATTGCTGAGGTCCAGGTGATGACTCTAAATGTTCCCAAACTGTGTGTTTGTACATGTTGTCCCATTTAATTCTAGAATCGCCTGGTGAGGGAGACAGGGCAGCTCTGTTAGCTGTTTTGAAGTTGAGGAGTGGAAGATGGGGAGGACGGGAGAGGACAGATGAGTTGGAACAACCCAGCAATCAGAAACAGGCCCAGGACACACGTCGCCAAGGGCGGGGCATGACTGGCACTGCTTGCACACGAGGTGGCTGGCCCAGGACTCAGGCTAAACAGACTGGCTGCCTGCATGGGCAGGTGCCCCTTGGGATAGGATCCCCACCCCATGGCTGGTGTTTTAGGCGTGCCGGTGTCAGGTCTCACAGAAGGCGTAGTGTCTGTGACATGGGAAGAGTGAGCCAGATGGTCTGTGCGGCGCTCCTGCCAACTACCCATTCCCTCCCTAGAGGGACTTTGTTCACTGTTTTGGGGCCTGGCCTGTGGCACAATAGACTGCTGGAGGCTTCACTGAGCCCTCGTAGTGAGCATCTGAGAGCACGTGTGCTTCGGAAGCCCAGGCCTCCATGTCCATGGGCTGGGGCTCCTGCCCACTGCCATGAACCTCATGTCCGTGGCCCCAGGTGGGGGAGGCTGCTTGTCTTCAGAGTGAAGGCTATGCAGGGAGTGCCCTGAAGCCCCGATTTGGTGAGGTAGGCCACTTGCCTTAACAGACCAACAGCCCGGCTGCTCCTCACAGGGGCTTACTGTGCCCCCAGCCCAGGAGAGAAGTAAGGGAAGCTCTTCTGGTACCAAAGTTCCTTGTCGTGCTCGTTTCTGTGACTGTTTGATCAGTGTATTGTCCGTGCAGGGAGCGTTTCTGGCACTGCATCGCCCTCACTGTCCACAGAGGGCCTGGCAGGTGGACTCAGCAGGTATTTGCTGAGGCAGTGTGTACATGACTAAGAGGAGCCACTTGGGAGGTGACTCCCTTTTTTTTTTATTTTATATTTTTGTATTTTTTAATTAACATATACGTATTATTAGCCCCAGGGGTACAGGTCTGTGTACAGGTCGCCACGTTTACACACTTCACAGCACTCACCATAGCACATACCTTCCCCAGTGTCCATAACCCCACCACCCTCTCCCTACCTCCTTCCCCCTGGCAACCCTCAGTTTTTTTGGGGGGGATTAAGAATCTCTTACGGTTTGTCTCCCTCGCAATCCCATCTTGTTTCATTTATTCCTTTTTCCTACCCCCCAAACCCCTTATGTTGCCTCTCAACATCCTCATATCAGGGAGATCATATAATTGTCTTTCTCTGATTGACTTATTTCACTAAACATAATACCCTCTAGTTCCATCCACATCATGGCAAATGGCAAGATTTCATTTCTTTTGATGGCTGCGTAATATTCCATTGTGTGTGTGTGTGTGTGTGTGTGTGTGTGTGTGTGTGTACCACTTCTTTTTTATCCATTCATCTGTTGATGGACATCTGGGTTCTTTCCATAGTTTGATTATTCTGGTCATTGCTGCTATGAACATTTGGGTGCATGTGCCCCTTTGGGTCACTATATTTGTATCTCTGGGGTAAACACCCAGTACTGCAATTGCTGGGTCATAGGGTAGCTCTGTTTTCAACTTTTTGAGGAACCTCCATGCTGTTCTCCAGAGTGGTTGCACCAGCTTACATTCCCGCCAACAGAGGTGGAGGGTTTCCCTTTCTCTGCATCCTCGCCAGCATCTGTCATTTCCTGAATTATTAATTTTAGCCATTCTAACTGGTGTGAGATGGTATCTCATTGTGGTTTTGATTTGTATTTCCCTGATGCCGAGTGATATGGAGCACTTTTTCATGTGTGTGTTGGCCATCTGGATTTCATTTTTGCAGAAATGTCTGTTCATGTCCTCTGCCCATTTCTTGATTGGATTATTTGTTCTTTGGGTGTTGAGTTTGGTAAGTTCTTTATAGATTTTGGATACTAGCCCTTTATCTGATACATCATTTGCAAATATCTTCTCCCATTCTGCCAGTTGTCTTTTGGTTTTATTAACTGTTTCCTGTGTTGTGCAAAAGCTTTTATTGATGAAGTCCCAATAGTTCATTTTTGCCCTTGCTTCCCTCGCCTTTGGTGATCTTCCTAGGAAGAAGTTGCTGCGGCTGAGGTCAAAGAGGCTGTTGCCTGTGTTCTCCTCAAGGATTTTGATGGATTCCTTTCTCACATTGAGGTCCTTCATCCATTTTGAGTCTATTTTTGTGTGTGGTGTGAGGAAATGGTCCAGTTTCATTTTTCTGCATGTGGCTGTCCAATTTTCCCAACACCATTTGTTGAAGAGACTGTCTTTTTTCCATTGGACATTCTTTCCTGCTTTGTCGAAGATTAGTTGACTGTAGAGTTGAGGGTCTATTTCTGGGCTCTCTTTTCTTTTCCATTGATTTATGTGTCTGTTTTTGTGCGGGTACCATACTATCTTGATAATGACAACTTTGTAATAGAGTTTGAAGCCTGGAATTGTGATGCCACCAACTTTGGCTTTCTTTTTCAATATTCTTCTGGCTATTCAAGGTCTTTTCTGGTTCCATATAAATTTTAGGATTATTTGTTCCATTTCTTTGAAAAAAATGGATGGGATTTTAATAGGGATTGCATTAAATGTGGAGATTGTTTTAGGTAGCATAGACATTTTCACAATATTTGTTCTTCCAATCCGAGAGCATGGAACATTTTTCCATTTCTTTGTGTCTTCCTCAATTTCTTTCATGAGTACTTTATAGTTTTCTGAGTGTGGATTCTTTGCATCTTTGGTTTGGTTTATTCCTAGGTATCTTATGGTTTGGGGTGCAATTGTAAATGGGATTGACTCCTTAATTTCTTTTTCTTATGTGTTGTTGTTGGTGTAAAGAAATGCAGCTGATTTCTGTGCATAGATTTCATATCCTGACACTTTACTGAATTCCTGTACAAGTTCTAGCAGATTTGGAGTGGAGTCTTTTGGGTTTTCCAGATATAGTATCGTATCATCTGCAAAGAGTGATAGTTTGACTTCTTCTTTGCCGATTTGGATGCCTTTAATTTTTTTTGTCATCTGATTGCTGAGGCTAGGATGTCTAGTACTATGCTGAATAGCAGTGGTGATAGTGGATAGCCCTGCCATGTTCCTGACCTTAGTGGAAAAGCTCTCAGTTTTTTACCATTGAGAATGATATTCACAGTGGGTTTTTCATAGATGATTTTGATGATATTGAGGTATGTACCCTCTATCCCTACACTTTGAAGAGTTTTGATCAGGAAAGGATGCTGTATTTTGTCAGGTGCTTTTTCAGCATCTATTGAGAGTATCACATGGTTCTTGTTCTTTCTCTTTTTTTTTTTTTTAAAGATTTTATTTATTTATTTGACAGAGAGAGATTACAAGTAGGCAGAGAGGCAGGCAGAGAGAGAGGAGGAAGCAGGCTCCCTGCTGAGCAGAGAGCCCGTTGTTCTTTCTCTTATTAATGTATTGTATCAGATTGATTGATGTGTGGATGTTGAACCAACCTTGCAGCCCTGGAATAAACCCCACTTGGTCATGGAGAGAGGGAGAAGTAGGCTTCCCCTCAGAGCAGGGAGCCCAATATGGGGCTCGATCCCAGGACCCTGGGATTATGGGATTATTTCTCTAATATCTTCCATGCCTTTTTCAACTGAGCCACCCAGGTACCCTGGGTTTTGTTTTTTGATCCATTCTGATACCCTTTGTCTTTTGATTGGGACATTTAGCCCATTTACATTCAGGGTAACTATTGAGAGGTATGAATTTAGTGCCATTGTACTGCCTGTAAGGTGACTATTCCTGTATATTGTCTCTGTTCCTTTCTGATCTACTACTTTTAGGCTCTCTCTTTACTTAGAGGGCCCCTTTCAATATTTCCTGTAGAGCTGGTTTGGTGTTTACAAATTCTTTTAGTTATTTTTTGTCCTGGAAGCTTTTTATCTCTCCTTCTATTTTCAATGATAGCCTAGCTGGGTATAGTATTCTTGGCTCATGTTTTTCTCATTCAGTGCTCTGAATATATCATGCCAGTTCTCTATGGCCTGCCAAGTCTCTGCCAAGTCTCTGCCAAGTCTGCTGCCAATCTAATATTTTTACCATTGTACATTACAGACTTCTTGTCCCGGGCTGCTTTCAAGATTTTCTCTTTGTCGCTAAGACTTGTAAATTTTACTATTACATGACCGGTTGTGGACCTATTCTTATTGATTTTGAGGGGGGCTCTCTGTGCCTCCTGGATTTTGATGCTTGTTCCCTTTGCCATATTAGGGAAATTCTCTACAATAAATCTCTCCAATATACCTTCTGCTCCCCTCTCTTTTCTTCTTCTGGAATCCCAATAATTCTAATGTTGTTTCATCTTATGGTATCACTTATCTCTCGGATTCTCCCTTTGTGGTCCAATAGTTGTCTGCCTCTCTTTTGCTCAGCTTCTTTATTCTCCATCGTTTGGTCTTCTATATCACTAATTCTCTCTTCTGCCTCATTTATCCTAGCAGTAAGAGCCTCCATTTTTTATTGCACCTCATTAATAGCTTTTTTTATTTCAACTTGGTTATATTTTAGTTTATTTCTCCAGAAAGGGCTTTTCTTTCTCCAGACAGGGTTTCTCTAATATCTTCCATGCCTTTTTCAAGCCCAGCTAGCACCTTGAGAATCATCATTCTGAACTCTAGATCTGACATATTACCAATGTTTGTATTGATTGGGTCCCTAGCCTTTGGTACTGCCTCTTGTTCTTTTTTTTTGTGGTGAGTTTTCCCACCTTGTCATTTTATCCAGATAAGAATATATAAAGGAGAAAAAAAAAAGAATATATAAAGGAGCAAATAAAATACTAAAAGGGTGGCAAAGACCCCAGGAAAATGTGCTTTGACCAAATCAGAAGAGACCCCAAATCATGGGGGGAAGAAAGGAGGTAAAAAGAAGTTCAGAAAAAATAAATTTTTTAAATAAAAAAAATATATAAAAATGAAAAAATATATATGAGACTGGTGAATAGAACAGGGTCACCAACTTAATTTTGGGAGTATGTTGGTCCTTAGAAGAAACTAGGGTGGTGACTCCTTCTTCTAAAGGATATCAAAGTCGAACACTTGGTCAGGCAACTCTCTTGAGTCAGCAGCTCTGGTGGATTCACGTTTGGTCAACAAATGAGGGTAATTTTTGTCTAGTATCCACTCAGTTGTTCCACAGAATTGGGCACATCTCAGATTAGTAATGACTGACTTTACTCACAAAATGGCTGAAGTCACTAGCAATGACTTGTGACTCCTATCATTTTGATCTATTAATTAATGAGGACAAGGAATGTTATAATTTTTTTTGCTATCATTTGAATGTGAATGTGTGTAACATTTTACCCACTATTTTATTTTATTTTATTTTATTTGGGGAACAGTCCTGGGTATCAGTGTTCATATTTTTATATGGCTTGTCCCCAGGTCATTGTTTGTTCTGGTGCATGAGATCAGCTTGGCAGACATTTGTCGAGTATGTTCTCTGTACAAAATGCCTGGTGCCAGACCCTGAGGCAGAGGTGGGAGGTGAATGAGCCTGGACGCCTGCTGTATAGGATACTGTGGTGGTGTGGGGAGTGTTTAGTAAGTAACTGGTGATAATATCAGGTAAAATGAAAGATATTCTGTAACAGAGGTAGAAGGCCACATCAGCCAAGCATAGGGTGAGACCTGCCGGGGACGGCTTCTGGATCATCTCTGACGACAGCCAGAGGCCGTGCACATGGGGGTTTCTGTAAAGCAGTCCAGCTTGGCACTGAGCTCCTACTCCGCATGAGGCCGTGAAGAACTAGAGGATCTGTTGCACTTCCTTGGGTTTAGCTTTACTTGCTCCTGAGTGAGACCCAGGGCCTCCATCGAGAACTCTGCTGCATGGTGTGGCTTTGAAGTACAGAAGGATCTTGTCCCATTCTGTTGCTGGCAAAATGGCAGGGACGTGCCCACAGACTTCTGATGCTGTGGAGATAGAGGACGGGTGCAAGAGAGGTCCTGATGAGAAGTCATGAAGAGGTCCAAGTAGCCTCCCGAAGCCCAGGGAAGAAGAGGCCCACCTGCATGAAGGAACGACTGTGGCAGCCCCACTCTGAACCAGCAGCCACTTCCTCCCTCCCCTGCCCAAGCTGGCAGGGCTGCACCTCAGTAGCTAGGCTGCGGCAGAGGGTTCCATGGAAAATCTGTGGAAAAATCTCTGGCCCTTTTTTTAGTGGATTACACTGCTTTCTCTTTCCTCCAGTGCCTCATTACTCATTATTCAAGATTATTCGATGTTCTCCAGCTTTTAAAATAATCATTTTCCGCCTACGCAGTACATCCTGTAGAGACATTGAGTTTCTAGTGGGAACAGAGGGGAACATTTCATTCTATAAATGAAGAAAATAAGCCTCTTTTTATTGGGGGTTGGGGGGACAGAGAGTGTTACAAACTTACATAACAATATGAGAATTCACTTGTGGTGCTTAAGCTAAAAAAGGATAATGAAACTGTGGTATACAGGCTTATTGCTGTCCCCAGACCCTTCCCTGTGGTCTCCAGACCCTCTTCCTCCACCCTCCTTTATGGTGGTAGTATTTTTACTTACAGACACACACACACGCACACACAGAGATATATTGGTAAATTTAAAAATCATATTTATGAAATACATGCATAGGATCTACACAAAAAAACACATGAACACCTGCTTAAGAGATAGAACATTGTGGGGTTTGTCACCTTTGAAGCTCTTAGATGCTTCTTCCCTAAACTATCCATTTCCCTTCTCCCTTAGAGGCGACCACTATCTTACATTTTATGATTATTATTTCTTTTTAATATAGCTTTATCACCCATATTTGTAGCCCTAAAAAAATTGTTCAGTTTGCAAATTTTAAATTTTACATAAATGGAATCATACTGTAAGGTGCTTTGTGTGTGTGTGTGTGTGTGTGTGTATTTATGCATGTAGATATATATGTAAACATATATATTTCTTCATTCATTCTGCTGTTGAAAGACATTTGGACTAATAAGGGCCTCATCCATGCTCTCTTCATATGCCATCTGAGGATGATCTTGGCCCTGAGAGATTCAAGAGCTTGGAACACTGGTTGGGAAGCTTGGCTGTGGGTATATACTCAGCAGAGCTCCTGCTGGGTCATAAGATGATGAATTGTTTTTCAAAGGGGTGATAAATGTAGCCATTGTTGGTCCCTCCAACAGTGTATAGAAGTCGTATTTGTTCGCTTCCTCTCCAACATTTGTGGGACTTTATACCAGTTTGGTGTTTGTGAAATGGTAGCTAATAGTGGTTTTATTTGCATCTCCCTGATTACCTAAATTTATTTACTCTTCTGTTAAGTGCCTCTTCTTGTTTTTTGCCCATTTTTCTCTTGGGTTCTTGGTCTTTTTGAATGGATTTGAGGAGTTCTTCATATATTCCAGATAATAATCAGCTACATGAAAACATCCTCCCCCAGTTTAGGACTTACCCATTTTCTTCTTCTTCTTCTTCTTTTTAAACAAATACTTGTTTCATGAACAGAAATTCTTAGATTTAACATAGGCAGATTTTATGAATTGTTCTTTACAGATTGGCTTTTAAAATAACTCTGGGTAATTGAAGACATAGTCTTATATTGTTTCCTAAAATGTTCATACATAAATCCCTAGTGCTCTTGAAATTCATCTTTGGTGCATGGTATTAGATTCGTGGTTTTCATGTGGCTATCAGAGTGTGCCACAGTTCCTTGTTATTGTCAGCATATTTGGATTTAACAAGTATTATTTGCTCATAGTTCTTTCCCTTGGATCATTCGTGGTCTGCCTGAAGAAGAACCTTTTCTAAGATCTTGAGTGGCCAGCTGCATTTTATTTTGTCTAATTCATCCTCATATTGAAAAGTGGTTTTTGCTGGGTTTAAAGTTCCAGATTGACAGTTACTTTTTCTTAAGGCATCAGAGGTGTTGTTCTATCATTTTTGCCTTCAGTGTTACTGCTGAAAACCAGCTATCAGTCTTATATTACTTGATGGGGAATCTCTCTTTTGTCTCTGCATGTTTTTAAGATCTTTCTTTAGCGTCCTGCCATATCTCTGTATGCCAAGTGTGGGTTTTGCTGGGCTTCCTAGAACTGAGGTTTGGTGTCTTCCATCACTTCTGGAATAGTCTCAGATATTTTTGTCTTTGAACTGCTGCTTATTCATTGTTTAATCCCTCTTAAGCATACTGAACATACTTATTTTCCAGTCTCTGAACCTTTGCAGAGATCGTGTGGTTTCTTTTTGATTCTAATTCTTGGTGCATTCTTTGTGTGTTTTGTAATTTTTTGACTGCTGGCTCCTGGTATTTTATCTGTGGGGGATAATTTGAAGCCTGGACTGAAACTGTACTTCTCCACAGAGAATTTGCATTTGATTCTATCAGGGACCTGGAGGAACAGTCAGCCCTGGAATCAGGGTTAAACTAAAATCTCCATAGAAGGTTTTAGGCAGCGCTTAGCCGGAATCCTGGCTGCAAAAGCATGTGAGGACCGGCTCGTGGTTGCAGGTTCTCAGGGCTGTGATTTTTTTTTTTTCCTTACCCCCAACACCCAGGCTGGAGGTGGGTGGGCAGTTCGGCTCCCTTCCCTGGGGATTTCCCCTCTTTTTGCCTGCTGGTACAGCCCCTGGCGTCTCAGCTACACATCCTGGGGAAGCGGTCTCCTATTAGACTCCCCATTTCAAACCATTCTTACATTTTTGTTTTTCATTCTCCATACCCCAGGGGCTGCAAAAACTAGCGTTGGTGATCACTGAGGCTTCTCGATCACTGAGGCTTCTCTGGGCCTTCGCGTGACTCTGACTTCAGGGCTTGCCGTACTTCTTCAGCTTCCTGCTTTGCCTCAGGGTGTGATCTTTGGGCAAAGTTTTCCTTTACCTTTGGGCAATGTTTTTGTGGCATTTTGAAAGATCAGTTGTAATTTAGTCCTCATTTGTGTGTGTTTTCAGCAGGAGGTACACTACATGCATCGTGGCTCATCTGTTGTCTCTAGCTCTGGGGTTCGGTGCTTCGGGCTGTGAAGGGGTGTTGGTGGGGTGCTGTTCCTGACCAGCTCTTTCTCTTCTAGCACTTCGAGAGATGCTGCAGAACCACTCCTTTGTGGGCTGTGTGAATCCGCAGTGGGCCTTGGCACAGCATCAGACCAAGTTATACCTTCTCAACACCACCAAACTGAGGTAAACTAGTGAGTGCCTGACACAGCAGGGTGCCCCAACAATGGTCTGGAGGCATAGCCATGAAAAGCCAGGGACAGGGACCTGAGCTCTTTGGAAAGGTCCCAGGCTTTGGAGACAGAGGTGGTTTCCAATCCAGGCTCAAGCATTTCCCATTTGTATACCGTGGGCAAGGTACTCTCCTGAACTGTGTCTCAGATTTCTCATCTGCAAATTTGGAAATCACTAGTTAACTTGCAGGGTTTTGTGAGGTTATGAAATGACACGAGAAGCTTGATGTTTGGCAAGTCTTAGTCCTCAGTATGTGTTGACCACTGTGGTGGAACCACGGGTCGAGGGCTTAGTGTCGGTAGAGAATTCTAGCACCTGCTGTGTGCAGCGGAGTACTGTGAGAAAGAAGACCTGTAG
The DNA here is from genome assembly GCF_030435805.1 of Mustela lutreola. Lineage (NCBI taxonomy): Eukaryota > Metazoa > Chordata > Mammalia > Carnivora > Mustelidae > Mustela > Mustela lutreola. Next base: position 67,527,202 of record NC_081291.1, on the reverse strand, counting down.
AGAATGTTGCCAAGGCTTACTCTTACCACCACACAAGCCAGCGGGATTGACAAGCCGTGCCATTTGCCCAGTATGTAGCCAGTGACATATTGGTTGTCTCCAGAGACGTTGGTAGATGAGCTCCTAAGCAGTCTAAAAGCTGTATCAGATGTGTTCTCAGTTAGGTACAGATGGGAGGGCGCTGCCGCCCTGCACCTACTAGACGTTACCTGGCCACTGCGGGGTCCTTTCCCACAAACCCGTGGGCAAGGCAGCTGCCATAGGTTGCTTGTGGGTACACACAAGATAAAAACTAATTTCCTCCCTTACAAAAAAACTGCCCAGCCCAGAGCTGACTATGACACACACACCCCTATGGATATTCAGAACTCACGCCTTTGGGGCTATTTTGGTGCAGCTCTGTTCAAGATCCTTTGTCTTCGCTTTGAGAATCCTTTGACTTGTGCATGGGGTTGTCTTTTATTAATGTGTTGGGAATTCTACTGCCCTTGCTCCTTCTTTTCCATCACGTGTAGTACATTTCCAAGGCTCCAAACACATTGTGTTCAGATTCTTTCATTTTACAAACAGAAAGCCAGGTTAGTCCAAGAATTTCAGATATTAATAAATGTGAATGGTTTCCCAGTGAGAAGGTAAAAGAAACAGATTGAAAACCAGGTTCAGAGTACAGAATCTGAATTCAACACCTTCCTTTTCCACCTTATTAACTCTGATCCGGGACAAGTCAGCTACTCATTTGGGTGCCTCACTTCCCACCCTCGTAACACAGGTGTCGCAGATGCCTTGTCTGCTTTGACTGATAATGAGAAGTCTTTAAACAGACCTATATGGTTCCAACTGCTTAAGAACTCTAAAGGACCATTGATTTGAGCTCCGTGTTGGGTAGGGAGGTCAGTGTGCTGGATACTTCCCAGCTGGCTCTGCAGTGCTGCCAGCCAGTGCATCACCCTACACCAAACACCCGGGTGGTCGGATTCGGCCTTGTCTCCACTTGGGATTATTTAGCAAGTCTCCTGCCGTCCCTATGCACTCCATACCATTTTTAATGGTGAGTTGTTTAAAAAAAAAAAAAAAAAGTGATTTACAGGATTCTTTGTAAGTGGAGAAGTAAGCAAAATTTCTTAGCGCTCTCAGCCGCATGTGGACCCCTGACTGGAGCACACAGCGGGTCCGGCTCCTTAGAGGAGGAGGATATCTTATAGATGGTCAGGAAGACTCCACAGCGCCTCCCATCCATGTTGCAGAGGTTCTTTCTCCCATTTGTCCTGACTGCTTAGCTGTCAAGCATGGATTCAGCGTTTCCTTAAAGTCACTTCATTTTTATTTTCAGTGAAGAACTGTTCTACCAGATACTCATTTATGATTTTGCCAATTTTGGTGTTCTCAGGCTCTCGGTAAGTTTACTTCCTGCTTCTCCCTTCTGAAACTTCCAACATCTAGTCATATCTGAAAATAATAGCTCTACCCCAGTATCTAATTTGTAGTATATTGGGTTTTTCTAAATATGCCAAAGATAGTGTCTGTATTGTATGATTTGTATATGGAAGGATCTTTAGTTATAACCCAGTTTTATATGAAGCTGATCGGTTATTTGGTAGACAGCTTAAACAAAGTTTGATTATTATGTTGGTTAATACATACCTACTTAAGAAAGAAGATAAAAAGAGAAATAAACATTTCCTAAAGTCTATGATCCAAATACAACCAACCCCAGCTGACAGAATTAGGTCATTTTTTCCGAGACCTTTTCGTTGCTTAATTTTAATTTAGAATTAAAATCAGACTATTTATGTAGTTTCATATCATCGTTGTACAGCTGATGTAACTCTACAAAAAAGCCAATTGGTATTTTCATTGGGATTGTCTTGAATCTATAGAACAATTGGAGAGGAAATCTTTTGTTAGATTTATCCCTTAATATCCCACATTTTTGATGCTATTATAAATGGCATTTTAAATAATGTCCAGTTGTTTGTTGCTAGTATATAGAAACGAAGTGTTTTGTACATTGATCTTGTACCTTGCAACCTTGACAAACTCATTTAGTAGTGCCGGTAGTTTTCTTACAGATTTCCGTCAGTTTCTGCATGGATAATCACACCCTCTGTGTATAAAGGCAGATTTATTTTTCCTGTCCAATCTGGATGGCTTTTTTTTTTCTTGCTTAATTGCACTGGCTAGACCCTTAGTACAATGTTGAATAGAAGTGGTGAGCATGGAAATCCTTCTTTTATTGCTGATCTTATGGGGAAACACATTTAATCTTTCCAAAGTATGTTCTTTGCTGTAGGTGAGATGAGATGTCCTTTATGACGTTGAGGAAGTTTCCTTCTGTTCCTTATTTGCTTACAGTTATTTTTATTCAGGAATGGATACTGAGTTTTTTCAAATGCCTTTTCTGCATCTGTCAAGAGATAATTGCATGATACTCTTTTTTAAATTTCTTAATATAATGAATTTCATTGATTTTCATTTTAAAATCCAATCTTGTACATTCCTGGAATGAACCCTGCTTGTACATGATGTATTACTTTTTTTACATATTACTGAAATTGATTTGTCAGTATTTTGTTTATACTTGCTACATTATGTTCATGAATGATACTGGTTTTTATTTTTCTTTACTGGTTTTTATTTTCTTTGATTTTGGTATCAGCATTAATGCTGGCTTCATAGAATGAGTTGGGAGCTGTCTATCCTCTCCTTTTCCATCATCTGAAAGAGTTTATATAGAATTGTATAGAATTTATTCTTTAAATGTCTGGTAGAATTCATCAGTGAGTGAAGCCATCTGGGCCTGGAGATTTCCTCATGGGAAGGTTTTTAACTTTAAATTCAGTTTCTTTCATAGATAACTATTCAGATTATCTTTTTTATTCTTGACAGAGCTTTGCTTTTGGTTTCTTTCAAGGAATTTGCCCATTGAAGTTTTTTAATTTGTTGGCAGGAAGTTGTTCATAGTATTTTTCATAATCTTTTAATGTCTAGATCCTCTCTCATTCTTAATATTGGCGATGTGCACCCTCTTTTTAACCTGATCAGTCTGGTTAAAAGCTTAACAACTTTTATTGCTCTCAAAGAACTTTTTGTATCATTGATTTTTCTTTTGATTTTCTGTTTTCTAGTCCATTGATAATTTACTTCCTTTCTACTTATTTTGGGTTTAATTTGCTCTCCTCTTTCAAATTTCTTAAGGTAGAAACTGAGGTTACTGATTTGATGTCATTCTTTTCTAATATAGGTGTTAAGTGCTAATAAACTGTTGGGTCCTTTCATTGACTTCTCTATTATGAGAAAATAGGAATAGTGTTCTGTGGGTTTATAACATGTATGTTATAATGTAACATACATGTTATATGTATAACATTATATGTTAAAAATTTATGACCATAGTAACATCAGATGGGGAGACATGGAAGAAAATAAGACATCTTATTTTTAACCGTATATTTCAGTCTTCTTCCTAAACAGATGACTTACCTGAGATGTCACTGAATTGGTTTTCCCCTCCGCTTGCGTTCGTTATCAGCGCATGGGAGGGCAGTGCCTCCACATGGCCTCCCCCTTCCCACCTGTTTGGCAGGCTGGCATATCCTCTCTGCTCAAACGGCCACTAGTGAGGAGAAGGAAAGGGTTTCCTTGTGGATTTTCAAGTGTTTTCTTTGTGGGAGATGGGGAGTGATGTTAGATTTGGGGTTTCTCAGCTGCTTTCATGAACATGGCTTTGTGGTTTTCACACAGGCACATCTCATTTTATTCTGTGCTTCATTGCACGTCACAGACCTTGCATTTCTACAAATTCAAGGTCTGTGGCAACACTACAATGAGCAAGTCTTGGCACCATCTTTCTGACAGCATTTACTCACTTCATGTCTCTGTGTTACATTTTGGCAATTCTGGCAATATTTCAAACTTTTTAAAATTATTATTGTATTTGTATATAATTACAAACTGTGATCAGTGATAATAATTCACTGGAAGCTCAGATGGTTAGCATTTTTTAGCAGTAATTTTTTTTCCAGAAGCACACATTTTCTTTTTTCTTCTTCACTTTTCATATTTAAATTTGATTAATTAACATTAATGTATTGTTTGTTTCAGGGGCACAGGTCTGTGGATTATCAGTCTTATTTAACACCCAGTGCTCATTACAACACGTACCCTCTCCAGTGTCCATCATCCAGTTACCCCATCTCTCTACCCGCCCCCTCCAGCAACCCTCTGTTTCATGTTTCCTACGTTTGTCTCCCTCTCTGATTTCATCTTGTTCCATTTTTTCCTCTCTTCCCCTATGATCCTCTGCCTTGATTCTTAAACTCTGTATATCAGTAAGATCATAATTGTCTTTCTTTGATTGACTTATTTAATTTAGCATAGTCCAGTTCCATCCACGTAGTTGCAAATGGCAAGATTTCAGGTTTGTTTTTTTTTTTTTAAAGATTTTATTTGTTTATTTGACAAAGAGAGACAGAGAGGTCACAAGTAGGCAGAGAGAGAGAGGGAGAAGCAGGCTCCCCGCCAAGGAGAGAGCCCGATGTAGGGCTCGATCCCAGGACCCTGGGATCATGACCTGGGCTGAAGGCAGAGGCCTAACCCACTGAGCCACCCAGGTGCCCCAAGATTTCAGGTTTTTTGATGGCTGAGTAATATTCCATTGTATATATATATACCACATCTTCTTTAGCCATTCATCTGTCAGTGGACATCTGGGCTTTTTCCATAGTTTGGCTATTGTGGACCTTGCTGCTATCAACATTGGGGTGCAGGTGCCCCTTTGGACCATTTCATTTGTTATCTTTGGGCTAAATACTGAGCAATGAAATTGCTAGGTCATAGGGTAGCTCTGTTTTCAACTTTTTGAGGAACCTTCATACTGTTTTCCAGAGTGGCTGCACCAGCTTGCATTCTCACCAGCAGTATAGGAGGGTTCCCCTTTCTCTGCATCTTCGCCAGCATCTGTCATGTCCTGACTTGTTAATTTTAGCCATTCTGACTGGTGTGAGGTGGTATCTCATTGTGGTTTTGATTTCTATTTCCCTGATGCTGAGTAATGTGGAACACTTTTTCATGTGTGTGTTTGGCCATCTGGATGTCGTCTTTGCAGAAATGTCTGTTCATGTCCTCTGCCTATTTCTTTTTTTTTTTTTCCCCTAAAGATTTTATTTATTTATTTGACAGAGAAAGACACAGCAAGAGAGGGAATAGACATAGGGGGAGTGGGAGAGGGAGAAGCAGGCTTCCTATGGAGCAGGGAGCCCGATGCGGGGCTCCATCCCAGGACCCTGGGATCATGACCTGAGCCAAAGGCAGATGCTTAACAACTGAGCCACCCAGGTGTCCCCTCTGCCTATTTCTTGATTGGATTATTTGTTCTTTGGGTGTTGAGTTTGGTAAATTCTTTATAGATTTTGGATACTAACCTTTCATCTGTTACATTGTTTGCAAATATCTTCTCCCAGTTCTGCCAGTTGTCTTTTGGTTTTGTTGATAGTTTCCTTTGCTGTACAAAAGCTTTTTATCTTAATGAAATTCCAAAAGTTCATTTTTGCCTTTGTTTCCGTTGCCTTTGGAGACGGGTCTAGCAAGTAGTTGCTGTGGCGGAGGTTGAAAAGGTTGCCTGTGTTCTCCTTGAGGATTTTGATGGATTCCTGTCTCATATTTAGGTCTTTCATCCATTTGGGTCTATTTTTGTGCGTGGTGTAAGAAGATGGTCCAATTTCATTCTTCTGCATGTGGCTGCCCAATTTTCCCAGCACCATTTATTGAAGAGACTTTTTTTTCCATTGGACATTCTTTCCTGCTTTGTAGATTAGTTGACCATAGAGTTGAGTGTCCATTTCTGGGCTCTCTGTTCTGTTCCATTGGTCTATGTGTCTGTGTATATGCCAGTACCATGCTGTTTTGATGATTGCAGCTGAGAAGTTTTAGTTATGTGCATTGTTTTTTTAGATATAATCTATTTTGTATTTCATAAATAGGATATATGTGTGTAAACCTAACTTTTATGTGCACTGGGAAACCAGAAAATTCATTTGACTCACTATACGTGATACTCCTTTACATAGCAGTCTGGAAGCAAACCAGTACCTCCAAGGTGTGCCTGTGGTAGTTTTGTGGGAAGGAATTCAGGCTTCACTTGGAGGGACTGTTAACGTGGTCTTTGTTCTAGGAGCCAGCACCACTGTTTGACCTGGCCATGCTAGCCTTGGATAGTCCTGAGAGTGGCTGGACGGAGGAAGATGGTCCCAAAGAAGGACTTGCCGAGTACATTGTTGAGTTTCTGAAGAAGAAGGCTGAGATGCTCACAGACTATTTCTCTTTGGAAATCGATGAGGTGTGTAACAGCCATTGTATTCCTCTGTTGTATTCCTCATGTAAGAGCCAAGTTCTGTAGTTGGTCCTCAGTCAGGGTGAGAAGGCCACCCACCCTTGTGAGAAGCAGCACGAGACATCTGTTTACATCCTCACCCCCTATTTTCATGTCTAGGTTACACCACCTTTTTCTCATCCAGTCATGCCCATTCCTGTTCCCAGGGTGAAGGACCCCGACAAGAGAGAGCTGAATTCCACAGTCCCTACAGGCCACAGTAAATGAGATGATGCCGGCCACTTGCTTTGTTTCTTCCTCTTATGCTTAAACTTTGGGGCTTTCCATATCTCTGTATTCTTTAATTGGTGAGCATATTGAAAAAAGTAGTTGTTCTGCTTCATGTCAGTACAAAAAGCTTTTTAAGTGCTTTGCTCTCCCACCCCTGGTGTCCAGCTAAGTCAAGCACCTGGTCGCCCGAAGTGTGGGCATGTGGATAAGACCTGGAGGGAGCACTGGGGAAAAGGAACTTGATTAAACTGTAACAGTTTATTTCTTGTCTCCTTCTTGTGGCCTTTTCTTCACAACCAGGAAGGGAACCTGACTGGATTACCCCTGCTGATCGACAACTATGTGCCTCCTTTGGAGGGTCTGCCTATCTTCATTCTTCGACTAGCCACGGAGGCAAGTGGTCAAGCTGTTTTTAATATGGGGGTACCTGCGTGTGGGCTGGGCTTGGGGGAGAGGGCATGGGGCCACACCTTCACATGGAATGATGGAAAGGGTAACAGCTTGACGGCCCCCCTTTACCCCACCTACCCCAGCAGTACTCAGCAGTTCCAGTTTATAGATTTAATGCCTAAAATTTTACATGTAAAAAGCTTTAAGTAGTCTGTGACCTTGACTTGGAAATGAAATGTGTTTCATTTTCATTCAGCAAGTACCTATGCTGAGGTATTAAATTCTCTCTTTGGACTAGGTGAACTGGGATGAAGAGAAGGAATGTTTTGAAAGCCTCAGTAAAGAATGTGCTATGTTTTACTCCATTCGGAAGCAGTACGTATCTGAGGAGTCGACCCTCTCGGGCCAGCAGGTACTGTAGTGACGCACAGTAGCACCCGGGAAGGGGCTGGGCTCTCATAACAACGTTTAGGAAATGAAACTTGCTACCTCTGAATTCCTAGGATTTCACTGCACATAAGGTTTAAACATAATGGTCAGCTTTTATTCATGAATTCTGCTTCCTTCTACTGGTTTGGAAGGTCCCTCTAGAATTATCCCAGTACCTGTCAAACGTGAAAGCACAAGCTGTCACAGTGAGAGCTGGGAGGCCGAGCTGGATGACCCAGGGCTAGTGAGCCCTCGTCTCCTGTCGTTAGCCCTCCAGCACATAGCCCCCAGTCTCCCCACGCTTGTTTAGCTTTGGCCCATTTAATCTGACCACTGCTCTGCCAGGAGAACAGGGCAGTACTAAGGTCAGATCCCTAGCTTTTCTTACAGACCTTTCTGTACACAGAAAGGGCTTGGGTGACTGCACTTCCTACTGAACATCCTAGTCCATCATAGTCCGGATCAGATGTTACATTAGATCCTGCTACAATCCACAGTTCCTCCCGAATGGAAACAAAGTTCCATGGGAGAAAGTCTCTGACTTCTCTTCCTGTTGTCACCTCTCAACATTTGGGGCTGTAGGATCCCTGAGAGATTGAGAAGAGGGATGTCTCACCAGCATTAGGAAAACAGCAGATTGTAATGAGCAAGACATCCAGGTCCAGTACAGGTCAGCCGGGAAACCACAAATGCTGGGATGTGAGTGGGCCAAATAGGGATGCTTGTGACCTCTAACACATCTTTTCCAGGGGGAAGTGTCCGGCTCCTCTGCAAACCCCTGGAAGCGGACTGTGGAACACGTTGTCTATAAAGCCTTACGCTCACACCTTCTGCCTCCTAGACATTTCACAGAAGATGGAAATATCCTACAGCTTGCTAACCTGCCTGATCTGTACAAAGTCTTCGAGAGGTGCTAACCACACTCCCTTGTGGACTCTGGGCTGTGCGGTTCTTGCCTTGTGTCCTGATGAGGGTAGGTCTTACAGTTGACTCCCATTTGCCCTCTAACTAGTAGCACTCTTTCACGCTCGGTGGAGTGACCAGAAATAAATTGTCAAATGTGTCCTAACATGATTGATTTAATTTCACTACACTTGAAAGGTTTTCTAGATCCATTTTCACCTACAGTATACCTGATTGTGTTGAAGAATCCAAAAGTCTTTTGAAAGCCCTCTGGGCATCTGAAAAGAATTCTTAAAAGGCCTTGGAGATTTTATAGATCTTGCTCTGGTTTGAGTCTTTGGTATTCTAATTTCTGATATCAGCAGATATGAATTACATTGGTCCATATGCCTCTGGAAAGAGGTGCCGAACATGTAAGAGGCTCTGGTGACACTGAATATGGAGAAAGCTGAATTGATAATCTGTTACTATGTACTTAACCAAAGCTAATTAATTTTTAATGAAAAAAAACTTGCGAGAAGACAGCAGTCCTTACAGAGTTTGTAACTGGTATGCATCTTCAGTGAGCCCCCTTTGTTAATGGATCTGAATCCTACCAGCTTAAGATAAAGTTCTAGTTATTCTTGTCTGAAGGATGACATAAAATTACAAACTTAAGCTGTAGGTGTCATTACAATAAGCTGCCTTAACACTAGCCTGCATTAACAGAAATGTGCATTGAGCACAGGGAGGAAGAACACCCACAGTACTGAGGTACAATCCAGATTACAAGACTCAGTGAAGAATGTTCCATGAGAAAGAACAGGGAACTCTACCTAATGAAGACATGGAGCCATTCCCTTTGGAAGAGACCAGGACAACAGGAGACAAATTTGTTGTACCACAAAAGGGGCAAGGTCAGGTTCTACCACATAGAACTTCGAAAAAGTCAAAGGGTGGCTCAGTAGTAGGGCTCGGTGAGACCAGTGGGGCACAGGCTGAGCAGCCCCCAGCCTGACTCCAGGACCTCACCCTCTTCCCCTCTCCCCCATTTCCCACATAGGTGATTACTGGTAGGACTATAGGAAATCCCCTCCATTCAGGACAGTGGTTTCGTATTTTAAAATTAAAAGGCTCATTGCTCTGAAGAAGGGGGTAATTTGTAGAGATTTTCTTCACATTCAAGTTAGCTGTAGCATCTAGTTTCAAGTCAGCTTTATTTATCTCATGTGCCTTTAATTCACTAGACTTCTCCCAGCCTTGGTTCTGAAGATACAGCCACCATCTCCATAAACCCACCTTGATTCTGAGGGCAAAAGCGAATCACAAACCCTGCAGAGTAGCCACATTCGATGATAAAAGCCCCTTGAACTGAATGAATGTGTCAGTAGCCAGCTGTGGTCAGCAAGAGGGTGCGTTTTAATAGAGTCTTCAGGCCGACCTCCCGCCTGCCTGCTCCCCCCACCCTGCCGGGCTTGTCTGAGGTTCCATTCCACAAAGCAGCAGCAGATGAGATACTTTACATGAGATACAGCACAGCTGATGTTGAAGACGAAGGGCCCTGCTCTTACTTTAAGAGTGTTAGGCTTTGGACTTGCCCAGCCACATGCAACAAAGCAAGTTTTATATACACTCCCCATATCTTTTTCTAACATTTTCTTATATAAATTTAAATATTTTACAAAAAAAAGGCTTTTTCCTCCAAACATAGAAATTTGAGTGAAACATATATTCCCCACCTGTGAACTTGGTTCTTCACTAAAATATAAATGCTATCTGAAATCAAGGGTAAGTGTCTTTTGACCGCTGGAGATGACTGAAGTCTGAATTGCACCGTGGAGAAGGCACTTGTGTTTTCCGAGGTCTCCAGCCGAGTTATCTCATGGGGCACTCACAGAGTTGCTGTCCTCCGGAACCCGTGCCAAGGCCTCCGAGTGCCCAGTCACTGAGACAGTTGGGGAAAAGTGGTGAGTAAACTTGATTCTAAAATTATGGAAATAAAAAATAAAAACAGCATGGACCAGCTCTTAGTCTAGAATCAAACTACAAACGAAATCCAAAGTGTTCATTCATGAAGATTCAAACCTGTTCCATTCTCTCATAAATTATAAAATACAAAGGTGGCTATTTAAATGACAAAACTCAAACAGTACTGAAGGGGGTCTGTGTCAATGGACAAAAAGTCAGTCCCTCTGGGAGGGGCCCCAGAAGCAGCACCCGGGCCAGAGGGTAGCCTCCTACTGCTGGGCCAGAAGTGCTGTCCTGTTGGCCTTCATCTTCTCCAGCCGCTTGGCCAGGTGGCTGTTGGTCATCTCCATCTCCTCAATCTTGTCCAGTGCTGTTCGTAACTGCAGACAGGGAGAGCTGGGTCACTTCACATGGTCATACGTGAACCCCAGTGCCACCTGAGCACCCTCCACCATGCCCCCCCACCCAAGAACAGAAGTGCTGCCAGCTCGGCCTTGCATGGCACCCCGTGGCCTCAGCTCTCTTCTGCCAGCTGGCAGTGCCCAGCAGGGACACTGAGCCTCAATCCCAGGAAGGGCAGACAGCAGGTGGGGAGACAGACCAGCTCTACAACAGAAGGGAGACCTGTCCTTTCTCTTAGTTTCTAATTGACCAAAGCCTAAAAGTAAATGGCAGTCACTGTGCAGGTCAAAAACCAACACCAAAGAGGAAGAGCCTCCATTGCTATTCCCTTAAGACTTGGACCCAGGATTCAGTTCCTCAGGCAGCAAAGGATCTTTTCTTTAAGCATGCAACAGCAGGTACCTCTCGCTGTAGCTTCCTCTTTTCCGCCTTCAGTTCATCCTCCACTTTCTCAGCATTCTCCGCGGCGGTCTTATACCTCAGCACCTGGCCCTCGAGCCGGCTGATCTGTCAACAAGAGAACGCGAGCCTCTGCTAGTGAGCACCGGGAGCCCCTTTCTCGCAGCCACATGGAAACACAGCATCATTACAAATCCCAAGTCATCCCCTCATGGTGAGTCATAGGGCCTCTCAGAACCCGACGGCTATTTATAGATCAAGAAATGTCCCTGGAGAGGATTACAGCTGGAGAGTCATTACAGAGTCAATTTCCCATGTTAAGTTTATGATGAACATATTATTTAAGTGCCAAATTAACATTGCAGGACAAGATTCACTGAATGGAAAAGCATTTGGACTTTCTGAAAAGTGCAATAAGGGATTTTCAAGCTACAGTCTTCCTAAAGTCTCTTAAAATAATCTGGAAAAAACAATTATACTATAGTCTTGTGCATTTTTACAACTAACAAAAGGCTGAAGTGTCCTGCCAGGTTTTCTCTGCTGGTTTTTCTACTTTGAGAGCTTTTACAGAGACCCCACTACAGAGACAGCCCAAGGAAAGCTGGGTACCCCTGGAATTGGCCACTCAGATGCAGGAAGTTGCAAAGGGAGTGTTAATCACTTGGTAGCATGCTAAACAAGTACTTACACTCTGCTCCAATGTGGTTATATCCTGTTCTGCCTTTGAAAGCTTAAATTTATATTCACTAATTTGTCTATTGGCATCTCCTAGAAGAGAAGAGAACAGTCAATCACCTGTCAGCAGCTGTGACCTCAGGCAGTGACAACCTCTGCAGCCCAGGAGGGGACAGTAAAGTGGAAGGAGACGAACGCAAATGCCCACGGGGTGGCCACAGCACCTCTGCAGCCTGGACTCCAGAATGGCTCTCTTGCCAGAAGCTCTAACACCTGATCCCAGCATCCCTTGGACCAGGGAGTTGGAAGAAAATGTGACTCTTTATGCTATGGTGTGGGGAGGCTGACCACTGAGGAGAGCCCTGTCAGTGCATCAGTGGCCCCCGACAACCTTATGTGCCGCCCTTCCCCCAGGAGCCTCCAGTTTCCCTCACCTTCCTTCCTTCCAGGCTCCCTTCTGCTGCCATACCTCGAGGACCCTTCCTTGCCCACCTCTGACTCATGTCCTCAGCATGCCTCTACTTAGTCTCCTGTAACTTCACCTTCCCTGTCATGTTTTTAATGGCTTTTCTAAGATGATCATGCCTTCTAAACACTGTGTACCTGAGGAGAGGGGCCATGGCTCTGCCATCCTTAGTCTACCTCTGTATCTCACCAAGGGCTTTGGGCCTGTGCTTAATAAACATTTGCTCAAAGAAATGCTTTTCAGTAACATTGTGATAATGTGATGGGTAGACTTCTAAATCATTAGTTGTACTTCTGACCTAAGAAGTCATTTAAAATAAGTTTGAAAATTCACTCCAGCCAACCAAATTTCACAAAAATCACCTGAAATGATTATAGGGTAGGAATCATAAGGCCTATAGGAGATAAACCAAATCTAAGCCATCTAACTTAAGAACCTTTCTGCTTTTCCACATCATTGAGGTTATAACTACTTATATAATCTTCAGGCAGAGATTCTTCTCACAGGTAGTTAATGTCACCTGGAAAGTAATAGAGCTATAAAACTGTCTCCCTGAAGGCCCCTCTGGCAGTGACAGACAAGAGTTCCAACTGCTGGCCTCTAAAACAGAAGCTTCAGGATCTGGTTTTAATCCTTCATCCCAGACACTTACTATCACAATGTGTTGCTTCCTTCTCGTGGCAAACCTCCCTTTCCTTCCTGTTTTCATGCTTGCCATGAAATTCCATTCGACCACACCATGCTTCCATCCCCGGGCTTCCTTTGCCGGCCAAACCCAGTCTATCAGGTCCCACTGAGCCCACCTCGTTCGACAGTTCACTCTGGGTCCTTCCCAGACACTAGCTCCATAATGCCCACCCGCCCTAGAAGCATTCACACGTCAGGCATGCCCGTTCTCCCTCAGTGTGACTCCTTTTGAATTTGCTGCTTTAGGCCAATCTCTTTCAAATCTACTCCCTGCCCTTCTTTAAAACTGTTGGTAGCCACTGTACTGGTCCAGCTGATCCTCACAGCCTCCCAGCTAGTCAGTCTGCCTTTCCTCATGCCCATCTTCATCTATCCTCCATGCCAAAATATTTCTAGAATATTCAATAAGAGTCACAAGGGTCCCAGCTGATCTCTAATTAAGGACATGATACTAACTTCAAAAGGCAGTATTAACAGTATTAATAAGCTTTAATCCAAGACGCCTTTTCTATTTAGCCTAATGCAAAAATATTTAGATGAAAAGGCCATGGAATAACCGATATTTTAAAATAAGTTATCAGAAAAGCCACAATTAAAATTGAAAAAGTCTCCCCTCTCCACAAATGATACATTATCAAACTATGTAAGAATGGCTGCTGACCTCCCCCCACCATGGAGATTACATTACTGTGGACATAGAAGGCATTTTAAAACAGCATGGGGGGCGCCTGGGTGGCTCAGTGGGTTAAGCCGCTGCCTTTGGCTCAGGTCATGATCTCAGAGTCCTGGGATCGAGTCCCGCATCGGGCTCTCTGCTCAGTGGAGAGCCTCCTTCCCTCTCTCTCCCTCTGCCTGCCTCTCCATCTACTTGTGATTTCTCTCTGTCAAATAAATAAATAAAATCTTTAAAAAAAAAAAAAAAAAACCAGCATGGGGTCAAAAGTAGAAAGGAGAAAAACTGCATGAGGTAAACTGAAGAGGCTTACTCTGGCCTTGTTTTAAATTCTTATCTATAAGGATTCATTTGGTTAATAAGAAAACTTCCAGCAAAGTTCTAAAACTGTTCAACATTAGTATGAGTTAGTTCCAAATATATCCTCCCACTATCCAAGAGAGATTCCACAAGAAAAATATCATTGGGAAAGGTGCTGTATGGGAGCTGACAGTTGACCCAGGTGTGGAAGAGGACAGTGCCAGGAGGACACGATTTCCAAAATGTCTCTAGAAATCACTGCACAGAAGGGTAAGAGCACTAACCCAGTCCTCTCTTACTCCATTCCCTGAAGTGCAGAGGCTGCCAGAAGGCTCTCCCCGGCCAGACCACTGAGATCAGGACTACACTCTGGACTTGCCAAGGATTAAGCCATCTTTGTAACATGGCTCCCCCAGAGATGCACGTGGGAGACGGGCAGCCTCCCCATGGAGTGGCGCTGGCCTGGCCATGGTACCTACTCTGCATCTCGATGAACTGCAGGTCAGAACCATTGTGCAGCCCCGCCATGTCTGCTGCCGAGCCCTCACTCCGAGAGCACTTCTGCCGCTCCTCCTCCAGCTGCAGCTTCAGCCTTCGGATCTGAAGCAGAAAGAGAGGGCCATCACGAGATCCACAGGACACAGTGGGTCCTTGGCCACACAAGTCATCCGCCCAGAACCTGAGTGCCTACCACGGGGCCACGGGGCCAGATGCGCTAGCGACAAACTGGGAACATCCAGAAGGAGTGAGCTCCAGGACCAGGTGTCCCAATCAAAACAGCCCTATTTGATGTTGTGTGTAGGCTGGTGGAACAGCAGATCTTTTCAGCGTTTTTCACTACTTTTATTCAATTCCGTTTTTAATAAAATTCCACAGGCAGTTAGGTGTTTGTGTTTTGTCTTAAAATTGGGGTAAATATCCTAGGCTAAATATTTAGGAAACTTAAATGTTAAACATTGAATTCAATTAAATACTAAAATTAAATTTAATTAAAATATTAAGTATTAAGTATGAACACTTAAATATTAGGTTAAATATTTAGAAAACCTTCTGTATACAGAAACAGTTGGAAACGTATTTTTTAGTTTGGCTTTACAGGTGATCTACCTTATTTTACCCATAATAAAGGATATTTATAGTTTATTCATAACAGCTCCAAACTGGAAATGATCCAAATATCTATCAACAGGAAGCTGAACAAACTATGGCACATCTACCCAGCAAGGGGAAAGCACTACCAATAGGTGCAACACAGCTGAATCTCAAAATAAGTACACTGTGTAGAAGATTCCAGACAAAGGAAGAGGACATACTATGTAATTCCAATTATATAAACCTCACAAAATGGAAACTAATCCACAGTGACAGAAAGCAGAATAGTGGTTGCCTGGACAGGGGGAGAGAGGAAGGCTGAGGAAAGAAGGCTTACCCAGGGACACTGAAACTTTGGAGGGGTTATGAATATTTTCACCATTTTGATTGTGGTCATGGTTTCGTGAGTATTGTTACAGGTTGACTTGTGTCCTTACAAAATTCATATGTTGAGGTTTTAACTCCCAGTACCTCAGGATGTAAACTCATTTGTAAATGGAGTCAGTGAAGATGCATTTAGTTGAGCTGAGATGAAACCATACTAGAATGGGGTGTGCCCCTGATCCAGTACGACTGGTGCCATACAGAGAGATAGGCACGTACAGAGGGACGACGATGTGAAGACACAGAATGCTATCCACAAGCCAAGGAATGCCACAAACTGCCAGCAAAGTGCCAGGAGCCAGAGAGAAGTGTGGGACAGACGGCCCTTCACAGGCCTCAGAAGGCACTGCCACTGCTGTCACCCGACCATGGGCACTTGCTAAATCTCCAAAACTGTGTAGACAGGACACTTCCATTCCTCTAAGCTACCTCTGTGGTACTTTGTAGGGGCCGCCCTCAGAAACGAATACGGTAGGACATTTGTACACCCTAGGTATGAGCAGCTTATTCTATACTAGTTATACCTTAATAAGGCTACAGGGGTTTTTAATTTATAAACTGAAGAAACTGATAATGAATCAAATGCGAAGGGATTCAGTTTTGGGAACAGACAAGGCCCAGTGGAGACAGGAGCCTGCACACACGGAAAACAAGATCAGATGAACAGACACGTAATGATGCTAAGGCCCCCGGTCCGACCTCAATCCCCAGGATCCTGCCAGCAACACTGCTCCATGGATGCAGAGTCCTGGGAGATGTCTCCCTGTAGAACTGTCTGCCTAGACTAAGGTAAAGACCAACATACCCACATCAAAATTTCCCAACAAAACACCCAGCCACATCAGCCTTACATGTGCTAAAAGCTGCCTATCAGGGTTTTAGTCACCACCGGCCCTGAAACTTAGGGCCAAACAGCATTAGTTAGGAAATAAATTATGCAGATGGAAGGAAACAACAGAGAACAGTGACAAACTGTCAATATCCTCTGAGGTAAGTAAAAATATCTACATCCGGAAAACATAAAGAGAAACATAAAGCCAATGGAAGTTTTCAAAGATGAAGTTGAGAAAATCTTTTTAAAGTAGAGCAAAAGAGATCAAAAGGGATGGACAAACAGGAGAGAAACAAAAAAAGTGCTGATCCCAGAGGTCTACTGCCCCTTCCTTCAGAAATCAGAGCCATTTTTCCCCCAAATGACTACAACTCTTACCAGGAGAGTTTGGGGAGCAAACAGCTCAGAACTACAAGGGGGAACTGCCTCTGTGACCAAGACCAAGCCTCCCCAGGCCACCTTTGCCCTTCATCATCAAGGGTCAAGGGTGAGTGTGATGCTCAGAGTTAAGGGGGCTTCCCTAGCTGGTACCCCATCAATAGTGGTCAAAGGGAAGCCTGGGCACTAGGACTAAGTGGGCCATATCCCCAGTGGGGAAAGGGTGAGCTCTGCACTGGGAGGGAACCCATGCTTCCCAGACACCTCCACCCTTTCAACATCTCCCTTGAGTGAACCAGGACTAGTTCTTCATTATCCCCAGTATCATTATGTCCCTCTCAAAAATAGTCATCCTCTTACACTCTTCCCTGAAGGGCTCTGTACAGCTGTCACCCCCATCTGCACCTTCTAACCCTTCCCAATGCCTAAAACTCTGGATTACCATTTCCCCTCATCCTCAGTCTCTTCTCTGAATGGTCCCTTTATCTAGTGTGTTAGCAGAAATCCACTCTCCCCTGAGAAGCCTGTTCACTCTGCAGCCCTCTGACCTTCTGGTGATTTCTCCCAGAGCCCTCCTACCACTGGGCCTGAAAACAGAACACATGACCTGCTTTTTGTGCTGCTGCCCAACTATTCTCCATCAGTGCTCCCTAAAATCCCTACTTCCTGACCTCTTCCCCTCTGATTCCACATACCAACCACCCCTCATCACTGCCATCGCCCTACTCCTTCACCACTTAGCTCCTGATTTATGCTCCCTCAAGTATAGCCGGAGCAATTTAAAGATCCACCTACATAGAGAATTTCTCCTATGACCGATGGCAGTTTCTGGAACACCTCCTCTCCAAGGATCTTGCCATCACTATTCTCCCATAGTCATATACTGGATTCTCCCACTTGATTAAGTGCAGTCCCTGCATGAGTTAGTCCCATTATCTTTTCTCCAACCTCTACTCCTTGTCTTTCCTGCTCCCTCTCTCAGGAACCCAAATCCCAGTCCTTCAATCCCAGTGATATTTCCCATCTTTCCACTGGGCCTTGACATCTTCCTGGATTACCCATTAGCCTCATTACCCACTTCATCTTTGGGGTCATCATTATCAATACTCTGCTCCATATGCCCTCACCTCCTCTGCTTAATTATACTCCTGGGTAAAATCCAACTCCATCCACCCACGCCTGCACCTATGGCCACTAAATGTGGCTAGAGAAACACATACAGTAAGTGCAGTCACACAAACTTCGAACATACCATATAACTTACATATTCATTCCATCTATTATTTATTGTCTGGTTTCCTCCTACTAGAATGTAAGATCTGTCTCCTAGTGCAGGGATTATTTAGCTGAGTAGTTCATGGAAATATGCCAAACGCCTAGAATGGAGCCTGTTAAAGAGTGGCATCTCATTCAACATTCGAATGACTGAACAGGAGTTTCAAAAAGAGATAACAGATTATGGGAAGGGAGAAAAACAGTCAAAAAAGTTTCCCAGGATTGAAGGATAGAAATTCTGAGAATTGACAGGGGCCCAAAACATGCAGACAACTCCAAACCACATCACTGTGAAACCTCCAAACAGGAAGGAGAAAGTATGATAAAAGCCACTAAAGAAAGGAAGAAGTCACATACCAAAGATGAAAAATCAGAATGCCCTTAAAATCTTCAACATGTTGGCTTCCATACTGGAAGCCAGAAGACAATGAAGCAACTTCTTTAAAAAAACAAAAAAAGAAGAAGAAGAAGGAAAAATTCCAAGAATTCTCTAACCAAACTGTAATCAAGTAACAGGGTAAAATGAAGACATTTTGAGGCCTCCAAAGTTATGAAAAATTTATAGCCTATATATCCTTTTCTCAGGAAGTTACTGGGGGATGTACCAAAAACAGAATGAATGAAAAAGGAGGAAGGCCTACAGCATTGCTAAAAGGGACTCCAACCTCAACCACAGGCAGAGGAAACCCTAGGCGGGGACAAAGGGCAGCCCAGCTGGGCGTGGAGGGAACAGGCCATGAAGTTCCCAGGGGGCCAGGTCTGATGCTCCAAGAACCAGCAAGCAGAACAGAGAGAATACTTGGTGCACCGCAATCTCTAAGAGCAGATTCAACTACTGCTGCAGGCGCAGCAGCGACGCAAGTCATAAATACACAGGAAACCCAGCAGAGTAAAAGAAAAGCCGTAGTATTAACTCTGGGGGAGCGGGAGCTGTGATGACGAGGGAAGGCAGCTCTGGAACGCTGCGGGGCTCCATAACAACTGCTTACAAGTCCCAGTGACACGTGCCGACGGGATGCACGCTGTGCCTTTGCTGGGACCAGAGATGGGAAGGGTGTGCATGCTGCTGGGGACAGAAGGCTAGATGGTTCTCTTGCACAGAGAGATGTCAACAGACAGTGCCCAAAACAGAACTATCAAGAAGCAACAGGAGCGTGTGGGAGAGAAATACATGAGAACAGTACACATGGAAAGAATCTGCTGAACCAATCAGCATGGTCAGGGTAAAGATGAGGAGGCAGAGCAGGAAACTTCTGTCTTTACAAGAAGCTTTGTAGAGCTATTTAACTCCTTAAACTCCACGTCTCATAATTTTTTTAAGAACAGGAAACAACAAAAAGGCAAAATACGAATTTATCTTTTTGTCCTTCAAATCCTGAATTCAATCTTCAAATCTTGAATACTGATGTTTGAAATAAGTGCATCTCTTTCTTGCATACATTTTAATTTGCTTTGCCATGTGATTTATTTAGTCCGTTAAATTAACATTATCTTCCAGTGAGAAGAATGCCTTTACCTGTGATAGTAGCTCTTCCTTTTCTCCAGCAAGTTTTCGTAGCCTGACATCTAAAACAAATGGAAAAGGTTGTAAACTAAATTTGTGAGGATATAGTACAGAAACAATTAAAAATCATTCTTGAAATTCAGAAACAGCAAAAATCTGGTAACTTATAGCTCTCAATATCAAAAGAAATGAAGGCTTAAGTTCAGTGCTAAGGAAAAATACTTAATTATTCAACACCTATTTCCATACAAAAAATAGCTATCAAGGCACTAAATATATTTGCTCCCAAGGGCAGTGACTTTCCACTGAAAGACAAACCAAAGTACAAAGATCACTTCCTTGTTTCAAACATGTTTTCACAAGCAGACAGACAACTCGAATGCAGGGTGCTCCAAGGTTTAAGCCTCACAGGAGCAAATAAAATCTGGGAAAGAAGACAGAAGGGGTACAAGAGGGCCTGGGTGGGGAGGCTGGAACAGGGAAAATGGGAGGACAATGCTGAAGGAGCAAAGGCCCTCAGAGACTAGGGAGGGGAAATGGGGAAACTCCGAGTTTCAAGTAGTCATGGGCTAATCTGAGGCATGGTGGCAGGATTGCTAGGGCTCACTCCTGGCCTGGGGGTTGGGCTGCTGCTTCCCAAGCACGCCATTAAAACAAGGCCCTTGGACTGAGAGGGGCCAGAGATGAGTAAAAGCAGCAGTCAGCACTGAGCCAGAGCCTCCTCCAATCAACTAGGGTCACGGCCGAATGTTAAGTGCTGGCTTCCCAGTACCTTCCCAACAAGCAGAGGAAGCCCTGGGCTGCCTCCAGCCACACACTCTGCATTCTCTACAGCGGCTCCCACTGCCCCGCCCACAGCCTCTGTCCTATCAAAGTGATCTGTCTCTGCAATTCTGTGCCTCAGAGAATGTGTTTACTAACTCTGAAAAGGTCCCAGTCCTCTAGAAAACCTACACATTATGAAAACAAAAGGAAAAAAAAAAAACATGAGCTGGTGTTAATGGAGTATCTGTGCCACTTTCCTTCCTTTAGAGCTGAATTCTTAGTAGAGCCAATGGATGAGCATCTGCGTGGTTTCCTGGGAGAGGTGTTATTAAAGTCTCAAAGGCTTAATTTAAGACACTTAGATGTTAAGAGGCTCAGAAGCCTTGCTCTAGAAAAAACACTCCTCTGACTTCTTGGTCACCTGTTTCTTGCCTTAAGAAATGCGGTGGCACTGCAACCCTGGGATAAGTAACAAAGCACAAAACTAGACTCTCCAGGAAAAAGAAACTTAAATCACACTTGGGAAGTCCCCTACCAGCCCACAGGTTCCTTGGGATGCATATGCTGGATTACCTCTTCCCGGAAGGTTTGTATTTAAGTAAAAAAGCAATGTGTTTACACCAACAGTGTTTCCATGCAGAGGCCATACAATGACCCAAATGCTGGTTTCCCAAGTTCAAGGATGCCTAAAGACTCTGTGCGCAGATTTCTTCCTGTTAAGAATTTAGATAAACCTCAGATAGACTTTGTGTTGTTTTTGTTTTCCAAGATGGGATATGAGTAAGCCGGAAGTCTAAGAGGACAGTAAATCCAAGCCGACAGAGCAGCAGCCAGTGTCTTACCTAGTGGACCCTCTCCTGCAGACTCCAAGACCTGAGCAGCCTCCTGAGACACCACGGTGATGGCTCCCACCACTGGTTCATGATTGACATCCCCATTGGGAGTGCCATCAGGGATTATAACTAAGCCACGTTTCTGTGGAAAAGGAAAAAAGCCACCATCACAAAACATGGCCAACACGGAAGCAGTAGTATGCTCTGTGAGGTGACCCTGCGTCAATATGTCTGCCACAGGCAACACTGGGTTAGAACTAATTACACGGAATATAGGTCCATAGAAGAAATAACTGAAACCTACCAAATCTGCACTGAAGAGTGAATGCTGGGATGTCTTCAGGCTGGGAAAGATAACAGGATGAAAGGAAGGAAGAATAAAGCATTGAGGGACTTGAACTCCGGGCTAAAGCTAACGTACCTCTCCTGTCTTCACTGTCTCCTTCAGGTCAGCCAGCTCCTCTCTGAGCGTATCGCGCTCATTCCTAAGGCAGGCAATGTATTCTTTCTGTTTCTCTAGGGCCTGGTTTTAGACAGGGTAGCAAGGGAAAGAATGGCACAGAAAAAGAGCAAGTGAAAGAGGCAGCAGAGTGTACCTAATTCAAATAAACAAAGATAAGGCCTTAAAAGACAAGGGAGCGGTAAAGCTTGGAAACCAGCAGTTAGATATGGGCAGAAATACAAAGTCATATGGACACACATCTGCACAGGAGGGTTTCAGCAAAAACTGGTTAGTCGTGCATCAGTTTGCCAAAACATGCTTATCACATCAGGCAGGAGAACTGATCTTTCTTTTCCAGTTGATGGGGAAAAAAAAGAAAAAAAAAGAAAAAACAGGAAAAGGAAGATGAAGATAGCAGTCATATTAAAGTTTTCCTTACTGACCTTACTACATTTTCATATGGTGACCAAAACAAATGACTACATTTTATGTTTAACTAAAACTGTTCATCAGGATACAGTGAAATTTTTTTAATTAAGAAAATTAAAAATTTTTTAGTTAAAAAAGTTTTAATGGCCCTAGAAGAAAAAATAACCAATATATACAAGGTATTTTAATTAAATATTGGCTGTAGTGATTGTTCCGCAAACAGTGCAGCAAAATATTCCTCAAATACCACTTAATTCAAAATAGCTAATCTCCAAAGGGATTCTCAAGGACCTGTTTTTTTGTTAATTTAGTTAAATACAATTAAGAATCTGGTTTCTGATACACCTTTCTAAATGGGAAAAAGAAAACACTGACAAAATAAATACAGCCCACCTATAGAGTGCAGCAGAATATGGGTTTGGGGGTCAGGCTTTTGAGTCCCAGCATGTACTAACTTACCTAGGCCTCAGATTTCTCATCTGAAAACAGAAGGGACAACACGTACACAGCATAAGCACTGCTGCCATGCGCGACTCCCAGGAAGCGCTGAGGAAAAGCCCAGCACTTTCTTTCCACTTGGATCACCCCCACCACTGCCTGAATCACAACTGTCAGTGCTGAGGCCAACAGGGCAGAAGCAGGCACACACCCAGGTTATCAGTGACAGAACGAATCTGTTCTATGGAGGCCATAACCCAGAATTCAAAACATACCCCAGGCAAGCAGCCCATGCAGATACCTGACAGCTGGACTATTCTGAAAAAACCTTTCACTACATCAGTGTTCCTGTATTTAATATGTTCTGCCAACAGCCCCAACAGGCCAAGAAGTTAAACTACAGCAGGTACCTTTCCTCTCAGTTTATGGGGTTAGAAATGAGCCAATGGCTTCATTACTGACTGCTGAGTAAGTGGACAGTGTTCTAAATCATTCTGATCTTACGACAAGAGAAGCTGGCAGCCACCAACCATGAGGCTCCAACTGTACAACAGGCACTGCTACAGAGACATGTAATTTTGCCCTAATATATTATTTCTCCCTTCTATATCCTGTACTTGTCTTATCCCCATTTCACAGATCAGAAAATTGAAGCTCAGAAGTTTTATATATATACATTTTTTGGGGGGGGGCCCAAAGTCGCAGTAAGTGCCAAAGCCATAAAGTAAATCTAGTTCTTTTTGGTTTCAAAGCCTTTGCATACTTTTTCTCTATCACAGCCCTAAGAAGGCCACAATTCTGTTTCCTTACGGTCATCCCAGATGCGCTGGAAAAGAAGCCTCTAAGTAGCCCTACACCATACTTACCCAAACTGCAACAACAATATCTAATTTCCTTTCAGCAATTTACATTCACACCATATGGCGTGTCTTGAGTCTGCCTTCATATTAATCATTTAGGCATTTATCCTAACACTTCAAGCTACTATTACCACTCCACTGCATTAATAACAAATGTTAAGCTCAGGACAAAAAAGCACAAGCAATACTTTCCCATCTGTTGGCAGACACTTATCTCCAGGGCTTAGATATTTGTGGGTTATTGGTATCTGCGTGCATAGTTTCGCCATGCATCACCGCATACAACCAGGTCAGTGATCACTGCCACAACATGCTCTACATAACCACCACCACTAGATGCTCTTAGGAACAGACCAATCTTAAACTAGAAATTCTAGCAAATGCTAGTACATGCCATTGGTTCCTCTTCCTACGTATTATAGCAATGGATTTTATCTTTACTTTGGGACTTAACTTTATTTTCCCATAATTATGGATGGGAAAATAAAATACATCCTTTAAGTTCTCCCATTTCACCACAAAGTTCGAGGGCTACTGAAATACCTTCTAATTGGAGTAAATGTACTCTCGCTGATCTGAAATCCTCTGCAGCACCTGAGCATAAAACTGCTACCCTGTGTTTGCATTCAGTAATAGCTCTCACAGTAGACTTTTTCCCCCCACTTAGGATAAAAACTACATGCCTGTGGAGATCTAAATAATTCTTTACCCCTGAACTAACCTCAAATTCTAGTGTCAGGAAGCCTGAAAGATATGTATAACAGGATGAACTCTGGGGACAACAGGTTATTTCTCCATATAATTGCATGGGGCCAGAATATCTTAGAATGGGATGGAGCCTCACACAGGGCTATCCAGATACACCAGTCCCATGTATGTGCTTATTCCATACATAGCCAACTGGCACTTGGAACCGCCTTAGGACTACAAGCATGACCACAAGGATCAATGGAGGAAAACCAAAGAAAACTAAACTCTAACATGAGAATAACGGCCATGTTCCTTTATTAAGTCACTAACTTTAAATCTTGAAAATGAAGCTAGAAACAAGTGATACATGAGGAAGTCACTGACTATATTGAAAATGTATCTTGTGCAAGTCGTGGGAGGACCACATTAGGATGGTTATCAGAAAAACCAGAAACAAGTGTTGGTAAGAGAACCCTTGTGCAGTGCTGATAAGAATGGAAAATGGTACGGTTGCTGTGGAAGACAGTCTCACTACTCCTTAAAAAACTTAAACATACCATTACCATATTACACAGCGATTCTACTCCTGGCTATCAACCCAAAGTAAAGAAAGCAGGACCACAAAGAGGTAGCTGCAAACTCATGTGCACAGCAGCATTACCACAAGAGCCAAAAGGGGGAAGCAAACTAAGTGTCCATCACCCAATGAATGGATAAACAAAATGTGGTACACACATACAATGAACTATCATTTGGCCTTAAAAAGGAAGGCCATTCTGACACATGCCCCATCACAGATTTTAAAAAAAAAAAATTTAAGTTTAGTTTTTTAAAAAAGCCAAAGGAACATATTATTATATACCATACAGAAAGAAGATAGCCACTTGCTCATTCAATAATGCCAAGAATATTTAAAAGTCAAGTAATCTGTCTTAACTATGAGCACATCTTTTTGGTAGAAAATAAATTTTTGTTTTATTTTGAATAGCTATTTTATTGGACTGAGTGGTTTGGAGTTTTCCTATAGCTGATCCAAAATAATTGGTTTAAATACTGAGATAATTATATAAAATAGAAATCATGGACCTACAGATCTGTGCTACAAAAAATTATGTGAAGGTCCTAAAAGACCATTCTAGATAGTGACCAGACTAACTAACCTTTATAAATTACCTACTTTGTGCCATACATTTTTTCATATCTCATTTTAAATTCCCCAAGTAAAAATGTAAATAAGTTTAGTAGCTCACAATCAGAATTTCAAAACTCTTAAGTTATATTCCAGAAGGCTCTTCTAGCTTTTAGAATTTTAGAAACTCAGTACTTTAAATATTAAAAACTCTTAAGAAATAATTTTGTTTCCCATGTGTTTATTAATAAGAGAATGGGGGGCAGTGGGCGCCTGGGTGGCTCAGTCAGTTAAACATCTGTCTTCCACTCAGGTCATCATTGGGGGTTCCTGGGATGCAGTGAGTAGGGCTCCCTGCTCAGTGGAGACTGTTTCTCCCTCTCCCTCTAACAAGCCCCACCCAAGCTCGAGCACTCTTGCTCTCTCAAACAAATAAAGAAAATCTTTAATTTAAAAAAAGGGGGGAGGCTATGTCCTTAGATATATGAAAAGAAGTGGATAAAAGAACTCCCCCATCAACAATGAAGGTTATGACCCAGAGGACTGCTCATCCAGGCATGTCTATCATAGGTGTTCTTGGGGATCTTTGCCAACTTTTCCCTACGCCACCTGACCTCAAGCAGAACAAAACTTTCTGTGTTCTCAAGACAAGAGCTTTCTTCCCTCTCTCTGCTCCCTCCACCATAGCCCTTCCCTGACAAGGTAAGCGTCTGGCAGCTATGGCTGTGTGGCACCCCCAGTGCAGAATAGAGTTCACAGCATGAGGTGGGGCACATGTCAAGGGTGACACGGGATGAACTGGTGGGAATTTTTCCAGCCTCCATACGCTTGGAATCTATCTAAAGGGCTTAGCAAAAAACCCCTGAAGACTTTCCTTCTCTGGGCACCGCCCCACTCCCTGCTTTGGGGAGACATAGGTTATAATTAGAGATGACGTCATGGTTTGGCAACTGTGGCAAATCTTACATTCCTATCCACTTCCGTAACTAAATTGATGTTAATCTCTTCCTATTTTATTCACCAAGGATTTATGGGATGCTAATTACTTGTCCTCCACCCCCCACTCACTGTTCTCTTGTTTCTCATCCAAAATTCTTGCAATGTAAGGATATCTGATTACCCACAGAGTTTGAATTAAATCCTGTGGTTGCTTCTGGATGAGAATCCTGGGGAAATAAACTTCCCTAGAAAGTTCCTACTTTGTAGGTTTCACAAGCCCAGAGTCCTGCTAGCAAGAAGAGTTCTTTCCAGATATACTATCACGTTTTTCCCTGGAAGTTTTTTTCTGTCTTCTGCCTATTCCCATTTCAGTGTATAAATGCTCAAAAATAACCAAAAGGACAGATTTTTAGGAATCTCTAACTTAAATTATATTGGTCTATTCCTCATCAATGAGCTTCAGACCGAAGCCCAATTTTATTTCATACCCTAATATTTTTATCTTTCCACAGGAGTGTCTCCTGGAGGT
This sequence comes from Mustela lutreola, assembly GCF_030435805.1. NCBI lineage: Eukaryota > Metazoa > Chordata > Mammalia > Carnivora > Mustelidae > Mustela > Mustela lutreola. Next base: position 67,500,814 of record NC_081291.1, on the reverse strand, counting down.
CAAACACCTCTTTTGTTACGATGTCTATTTTCTGCTGCATTCGTTGATTCTCCTGCAGAGGAATTGGGGAGAGAAGTAATAAAAGAACAGAAAGAAAAAACGGAGGGGATCAGATGGAGGAAAACAGAACAAAAAGTAAAGCTGATAAAGAAACTTAACAAAGGGAGAAAGAAAGCTGCGCTGAACAGGAAAAGAGCCGCTTGCGAAGGAGATGACATCCAGTGTCTTGGCGACAGGACTTCTGCTGGCTTGCCACAAGGGAAGTGGGAAGAACTACTGGGAGCACAGCCCTGCGGCAGCAAGCCAGTTAGGGCTTCTGTGTACAAGCAACTCCACGTATGTGTTCTTCCTCTGATAACTACCTTTCTTCCAAACATGGAGCAACTTACATTTCTAGAGAGGGAAATTTTGCTTATGAGAGAGCAAGCTATAGTTATAAACTTTATTTTCTTAAGTAGAACTAAAAAATACAAAACATCTGAACTTAATCATTTCAAATTTGTTAGTAGAACCTACCACAGCAAGAATATCATGAATTTGAAGGAACAGTCGTATTTTTAGTTAAGTTCAGTTTTTTAGAAAAACCAGAATTCAGCATGTATCCATTCTTAAGCAACTATTCTCTTTAGGCAACGAGATTCAATCTATACACTTGAATATTAACAGGTTTTCTTTTAAGAATTATTGGTAAATTACAATCTCCTACCTTTCCTACATATACATTTCTTAATCTACTTTACCATGAAAGACCAAAAAGCATTATTTTCTCGTATTCAATGTTTTTCAGTTATACATACACAGGGGTATTAACATCTAAGAGATGTTACTTCTAAACATAAAACTAAAGTCTGAAACTAAAGTCTTTAAAGTTCGTACATACAGCACCCTCGGCTTTCTTTAAAGAAACCACAGTGACAAGTTACGGGAATCAAGCATTACAATTTCTCTTAAGCACTATCATCAAATTAAAAGCTAAAACACTTAACCAATTCTAACTTAAGGTACTGAATTTGAGAAGCAGCTGGCAAAGCAGCTTTATTATTCTTCTGAAATCAAAAGTGGGGAAAAGTATATATCTTAATTAGAAAAAAATCACAAGCGGTTGGAATATAGACACAAAAAAAACAAAAGGACAAAAAAGGAGAGGAATTCACATTATTTTTTAATACCAGGTGGACACAAAACTTAGATGATATGCTTCATGCCAAAAATGGAAAAACAAGGACAACTAACTTCACATGTAATCTGATATTTTCAAAGGGTTATCTGTGTCTACATTTAGCATTCACAAACTCAATCTGCCAGGCTACATTGAATTCAATCATTCTCAAGAATGAAGAAAAGTTAACACAAATCTACAAATAGAAAAGTAGTCGTTTCTTTTCCTCTATTAAATGGTTTTTTTTTTTTTAAGTTATTTACAGGGTGAGAGATTTAAGTGGGGCAGGTCCATGGGGAGAGGGAGGAGAACCAAGTGGGGATGAGTGGGGGCAGGGAACGTCCTGAGCAACAGGAATGTGGATGAGTGTGGTGCAGGAGACATCTCCCAGGGATCCCAGGGATCCCTAAGAGCTGGCCTTCCTAAAAGCACTCCCCTGTCATCAACATTAAGGTAACATAAGAAACCTTTGAGGGGCACCTGGGTGGCTCAGTGGGTTAAAACCTCTGCCTTCGGCTCAGGTCATGATCCCAGCCTGCTTCCTCCTCTCTCTCTGCCTGCCTCTCCGTTTACTTGTAATCTGTCTGTCAAATAAATAAATAAAATCTTTTAAAAAAAAAGAAACCTTTGATAATCACACCATGCCAGTGGACAGGATCCCTTCCTAGAATACTTAAAAAACACTAGGAAAAACCTCAAAAGCCACATTTAAAGTGAGTTATCTTGTTACTCACAAGATAACAGGAACAAAAGTACAATAAATGCTTTCAAAGATTTCTTGGTGGACACCACTGCTTCACATTCCTCAGGATGCTGCCAACACTGAGGCACTCAGGGTTCCTCCACCAGCACAACCTGCCCACCTCGGGTTTTTCATAGAAGCTGTCTGTCTTGACTAGTGCTTTTCCTTTAGCCACCTCAGAAACAGATCTACCTCAGAGAAAATCAAATGTCTTATTCCCTAAGAATCCTACCCCAGCAGACAGCATTCACTATATTCCAAAGAATAATGGTACTCATAATTTTTTCCTTTTGCCCATTTCCTAAAATATCTTTAGCAAAGAATGTGCTTAGGAATAAAAGATAATTACAAAAGCTTTTGCTAATACAAGGGGAAATGTTTATAAAGTTGGTAGAATTAATTTTTTAAGCCTGACTTTATATTTCATGTGTGTGAAATTTTATGGTACAGCTAAGATGAAGAGACAAGGAAACTGTGGCATTGTAACTCCCTTCCCTCCCAACACACACCCCACAGTCCCATTCAATGCATTTTGTTCAAAATTAAGTATTTCCACAGTTCACGCACATACCTCAATGAGCTCATCTCTCTGTCGAAGGCCTTCTTTAAGTTCATCCATCTTATGCTGCAGCACACTACACATATGTTTCTGCCTTTCTAACTCCTGTTAATAAACAAATGATACAGCTTATACAGCTAAAAGCACACAACAAACTGGCACGTCTACAATGCACTAATACCGAGAGGCTAAGACTGACCTCCAGAAACACACTTGGACTTCCCATGCATAGTAACTTAGAAAAATTCTGTTTCTATGGAAAGGTTCAGAAAATTAATATTTTTCATCTCCTAGGAGTATATATCTAGAAAACCCAGACTAATTAATGGCAGAATTATTGAGAACAATGAGAAGACTTAATAAAGTAACATGTTATAAAATTAATATATAAAATCCAATAATCTTCATAAATATAAATAAAATATAGAGAAAATACAATAAACACAATATCAAAAAATAAAAATTTAAAAATACATGTATAAACTTATAAGAAATACCCAAAATCAATATGAGGAAAATCATATAAAATATTCCTGAGGGACAGGGAAGTAGGACTAAATAGAAAGGCATATTATCTTGGATAAGAAGACTTAGTATCATAAAAATGTCAGTTCTCCCCCAAATTAATCTATACATTTAATGCTGTCCAAATAAAATACCACTAAGCCTTTTTTTCTCATTAGAACTTGAAAAATTGATTATAAAGTTTATTTGGAAGAAAAAACAGCCAGAAAAAAAAATACTGGTAGAGAAGAAAGCTAGCCTTACTAAACATAAGGCCTATATAATTAAAACAATGTTTGTAAGGGCTTATAAATACAGATGAGGGACGCCTGGGTGGCTCAGTTGGTTAAGCGGCTGCCTTCGGCTCAGGTCATGATCCCAGCGTCCTGGGATCGAGTCCCACATCGGGCTCCTTGCTCGGCAGGGAGCCTGCTTCTCCCTCTGCCTCTAGCCTGCCACTCTGTCTGCCTGTGCTTGCGCTCTGTATCTCTCTCTCTCCTCTCTCTCTCTCTAACAAATAAATAAAAATCTTAAAAAAAAAAAAAAAAAGACTTTATTTTAAATAAATAAATAAATAAATATAGATGAAAGGAGCAGATGAGAAAATCCAGAAATACACCCAGTTACACACCAGTTACACATGCAAATATTTTAAGCAAAAACAAAGCAAAATGATCATCTCCAATCAATCAGAAAAAATAAGAGATTTATGTTAGTGAGACTGGAATAACTGGATATCCAAATGGAAAAAGGAAATTGGAAGCACACCTCACAGTATACACCAGGACGAATTTCAAATGGATTGGCAGTGTATGGAAAGAAGGGAGAAAAAAAGAGAAAAGGAAAGAAGGGTACAGTTACTAGAGAAAAAAATGATAACCAAAGAGTAGGAAAAATTGTTACTAAAAAAATGACCTAAAAATCCACCAGCAAGGAAGGGAAATGGGTAATAAGTTAGACTATATAGAAACTTTTGAATGGCAAAAGGCACTCTAAGCAAAGTAAAAACACAAATGATAAGCTACAAGAAAATAAACTGCAAGTTGTATCAGAAAAAAAAAGGTTACTGTCTCTCTATATAGAGCCTCTAAAATCAAAAAGAAAAAAATAAAACTATATAGAAAAATAGTCTAAAGAAATGAACAGTTCACAGAAAAAGAAACAGAAATCACTCTAAATATAAAAAGATGATCATAGGGGCACCTGGGTGGGCTCAGGGTTAAGCCTCGGCTCGGGTCATGATCTCAGGGTCCTGGGATTGAGCCCCGCATCAGCTCTCTGCTCAGCAGGGAGTCTGCTTCCTCTCCTCTCTCTTTCCCTACCTCTCTGCCTACCTGTGATCTCTCTGTCAGATAAATAAATAAAATCTTAAAAAAAAAAAAAAAAGATGATCATATTAAAAGAACAATAAATTAAAACTGTAGGTCTCACTTAAACACAAGTCGAAGTCCAAAAACTTGACAATGTATTCAGGAAAATATCGAAAGGAAACACTGGAATATTATTCAGGAAGGAAATTCTGATGCACACTACAACACAATATGGATAAACCTTGAAAGCATTATATGAAGTGCAATAAGACAGTCACAAAAAGTCAAAAACTATATAATTTCACTTCTCTGAGATCCCTAGAGTAGTCAAACTCAGATAGAGAGAAAGTAGAATGATGTTTGCCAAGAGTTGGGTGGGAGGGCAGGAATTGTTATTTAATGAGTACAGAGTTCTGCAAGATGAGAAAGTTCCCATTGCACAACAATGTGAATATACTTGATATCACTGAACTGTGTGAGCTGTAACACCTTAAAACGGGTAAGATGGTAAACTGTTATACTTTTTACCATAATTAAAAGCAAAAAATAATCTAAAGATAAACATTTTTAAAGTGGGGCGCCTGCGTGGCTCAATTGGTTAAGCAACTGCCTTCGGCTCAGGTCATGATCCCAGAGCCCTGGGTTCAAGCCGTGCATTGGGCCCCCTGCTTAGTGGGGATCCTGCTTCTCCCTCTCCCTCTGCTGCTCTACCTGCTTTTGTCTTTCATTCTTTGTCAAATAAATAAATAAGATCTTTTTTAAAATAAATAAACAAAAAAAATTTAAAGCAATTCCTAAGTATCGAAAATAAAATGCACTGAGTCTAATTATATATCCAGTTAGCAGCACAAGTACACAGAAACTATTTTGAGTAACTTTTAAAAACAATGGTTGGACTATACATAGTATAGCAGCAAAATAACAACCAACCAGAACAAAACAAAAAACTTTTATCTATTTTCAGTAATTATATCATTTGTGGCGACATTGGTATTGCTATTCTGAGCACTGTGGGATAGAGCAAAGAGAACAGAATATAACATAATTACTATCATCCCCAGTGACTTTGAGAACTAGCAGTGGGAAAATGGAGATATACATATGTAAAACAGCATAAGGAAAAATGCCAGAGTCCTGAACGTGAACTAGAACTACCAGAATAAACTCATAATACATTTTGACTTTAAAAACAAAAAAGTACCCCACATAAATATTTCCCTGATACACCCACTAAGAAGGCCTTTATAAACAGTGATGATCTCGGTGGCAAGAGCTCTCCAGCACCCATACCGCCCCACTAAAAGAACCAAGGCTCCTTGGACAAACAGCTCCAGGTTTGGAGCAGGAAATGTACCAGATGAGCCTGGAACACTTTCTTGTGCTAGACAGAATTTATCCAAAAACAAACAAACAAACAAACATGTCAAAATTACTTGGAAATCAACCTGAACACATTCATATTACTTAAAGGTTGAACAATCTGAAAATCAAAAGACTAAAAGCTAGGGGTGCCTGGGTGGCTCAGTCATTAAGCATCTGCCTTCAGCTCAGGTCACGATCTCAGGGTCCTGGGATAGAGCTCCACATGGGGCTCCTTGCTCAGCAGGTAGCCTGCTTCTCCCTCTCCCACTCTCCCTGCTTATGTTCCCTCTCTCACTATATTTCTCTCTGTCAGATAAATAAAATCTTTTAAAAAATAAAATAAAATAAATATTTTAAAAAATAAAAGCTAACGAATTCAAATCATCAAATGCTGGTATTGTTGACTTCATAATGATATTTTTAAAAAATTTTTTAAGTTGTATCTGATAAGGAACCTGTGGCTGGAATATATAAACTCTTGCAACCAATAATAATTTTAAAAATATAATTTTAAAATAGGCAAAAAAGAGAGCCACCTGGATGGTTCAGTCAGTTAAGTGTCTGCCTTCAGCTCAGAGCATGATCTCAGGTCCTGGGATGGAGTCCTATATCAGGCTCCCTGCTCAGTAGGGAGTCTGCTTCTCCCTTTCCCTCTGTTCCTCCTCCTGCTAGCGCTCTCTCTCTCTCACTCTCTTTCTCTCAAAAAAATAATAAAATAAAATAAAATCTTTCAAAAATAGTAATAAAAAATAAAATAGGCAAAAGATTTGAATAGCCATTTCTCTAAGGGAGATACATGAAGCATATGAAGATATACCCATAATTATTAGTATTCAGGAAAATGCAAACCAAAACCACAGCTGCTAGGAAGGCTGTAAAAAGAAAAAAAGTCAGACAATAGTGTTGGTGAGGGTGTGGTGAAATCAGAACTCACATACACTGCTGGTGGGAACGTGAAATGGTGCAGCCACTGTGGAAAATGGCCTGGCATTCCTCTAATGGTTCAATATAGTGCTGCCATATGATCCAGCAACTAACTCCCTTCCCAGGTACACACTTAACAGAAAGGACAACATACGTCCACACAAAGATATATACACCAATGTTTACAGACGCATTATTCATCACAGCATGTGCATCAGCACACAAATGAAAAACAAAATGTGGTATACCCACTGAATGGGAGAGTATTGGGCCATAAAAAGTAATGAGGTAGCGACCCACACTACAATACAGATGAACATCCAAAATAGTTAAGCTAAATAAAAGAAGCCAGTCTAAAAAGCCAACCTCCTATTCTGTGACTCCACCGACTGTAAGTTTAGAATGGGGAAATTACTACAGAGAAAGAAAGCAGACGAGTTACTGAGGGCTGAGGGGGCAGGAGACAGAGCAATGACAGCTAAAGGATACAGGGCCTCTTTCTGACACGACCACAGTACTCTAGAACTAACTGGGATGGCTGCACATAATGTGAATATATAAAAGCCCCTGAATTGTACTTTTAAATGGATGACGTAGATGGTACGTAAATTTTATCTCCAATCCATTTAAAAATAACTCAAGAAATAAAAAACAGTAATGATAAAATTAGTATATCCCATTTTCCAACCCCTGATCAACTAACAAATCAAAGCATCTAGCAACAGCACTGTAAAAAGAGTGAGCCTCACATCAAGGCATCCTGCCAGATGATAACCCATAACCCGTGAAGCAGACTTGCCAAAAATGCTGCACCTTTGTTTGGTTAAGCCTCTAAACCTCATTACCTGTTCATAGAAAAGACAGAGGAAAAGGGAACACAATAAAGACACCACAGGGATGAAACAGCAAAATCTCTAAGGCTGTTGGAAACTGTTAAGACAAGCAATCCAGTGTCTTTGACACACAAATTGCAAGGGAGGGGGAAAAAAAAGAGAGAGAGAGAGAGAGATGAAGGGAAAGCTATAAACACAAAGAAACTTAAAAGACATGACAACTAATTTCAACTTATGAAACTTACCTGGATCCTCAAGGGTTTTTTCTGGTTTTTTTGGTTTGGTTTGGTTTGGTTTGGTTTTTTGTTGTTGTTTTTGCTTTTAAGTGTAAAAAAGAAAACCACTTAGGACATTTGAGACAACTGAAATTTTAACAATGGTTGGATATGTAGTATGAAGGAATTATTCTTAATTTTTTAGATTTTTTTCTATCGTTTAGAGAGTCTTACCTAAACTCTTTTTAAATATGAGGTACTGAGGGGTGCCTGGGTGGCTCAGTCGGTTAAGCATCTGCCTTCGGCTCAGGTCATGATCCTGGCATCCCAGGATCGAGCCCTACATTGGGCTCACTGCTCAGCAGGAGTCTGCTTCTCCCTCTCCTCTGCTCCTTCCTGGTTTGTGCTCACTCTCTCTCACTCTCTCAAATAAATAAATAAATAAATAAATAAATAAATATCTTCTTTAAAAAATATGAGTTAGTGAGGTCTTACCTCAAAGAATAGGAGTGGAGGAAGTAGATGGACAAAATTGGCCATGGATTGATGACTGGGAATAGATGATGGCTTTAGGAGGCTTCAGAATAGTCTGCTATTTTCCGTATTTTTAAAAAGTCTAGGGGCACCTGGGTGACTCAGTGGGTTAAGCCCTCTACCTTCAGCTCAGGTCATGATCTAGGGGGTTCTGGGATTAAGCCCCGAGTCGGGCTCTCTGCTTAGCAGGGAGCCTGCTTACCCCTCTCTCTCTGCCTGCCTCTCTATCTACTTGTGATCTCTGTCAAATAAATGAAATCTTTAAAATAAATAAATAAATAATAAAATAAAAACTCTAATAAAACATGTCTTTAAAATCTCAGACAAGCTTTTAAAAAAGGAAAAGAAAAAGAATCCGCTACTAAAATAAATAGCTATTAAGAAAATACTATACTTGGGGCACCTGGGTGGCTCAGTCGTTAAGCCTCTGCCTTTGGCTCAGGTCATGATCCCAGAGTCCTGGGATCAAGCCCTGTATCAGGCGCCCTGCTCAGCAGGAAGCCTGCTTCTCCCTCTCCAAATCCCCCTGCTTGTGTTCCCTTTCTCGCTGTGTGTCTGTCAAATAAATAAATAAAATCTTTAAAAAAAAGAAAATACTATACTTGAGACATCCCTAATCAGGCATTCATTCGTCCCCAGAGTAGGCATAGAGACAATATTTAAGATGTGGTATTACAATCCCAGCAGGAAGCACTGAAGACATTTTGGAAAATTGTATTAATACCATTGTTGTTATAATTGAATGGTCCTTCTCTACCCTTTCCTTCTGAGCTATAATAAAAAATACCTGAATGCCTGACCTCTCTGTAGGTCTCTGAAAGTGAATATTCTACTGCATGAGGCAGTATCTATAGGGGCACTGGGGGTGGCTCAGCCAGTTGAGCAGCCAAGTCTTGGCTGACTTGTTATGAGTGCTGAGCCCACACTGACATACCATTATTACCCAAAGTCCACAGTTTACATTAAGGATCACGCTTGGGATTATATATTCTATGGGTTTTGACAAAAATAATGTATTCACTCATATAGTATCATTCAGAATACGATCACTGCCCTAAAAACCCTCTATATTCTGTCTATTCATCCTTTCTTCCCTGAAGCCCTTGACAAACACTTCCACTTTTTAAATCTGACCAAAACAGACTGGAATGAGCACTTTCAGTCCTTAAGGAAAAAAATCCCCATTTATTAACACCAGTCCCTTTAAGGTTGTATTAACAGCTTTTCTCCCTTCAGATTACTGATGTTTCTAACAACACACCAATGTACTTCCTAAATTGTTTTCTGGGCTTTTTATTTTTGCAACGTAGTCACAATTCATTTTTTGGCAGTACTACCCTTTTGTCCTCTGCTCAGACTGACATTAACACTTTAAAAAGTCCAAATCCAATAAGAGAACCCAATTTGTTTTCTGCAGTTGTCAAAGGGCAAATCTGAACCTTGCACAGTGCCTTTTATTTTCCATCTGCACATTTTAACAATGTAACTTACAAACCTCTAAAGAAAACATCTGTTGACTTCTGACCTATGTCTCCATCCTGCTGTTTTTAAATAACTGGTTAAAAACTTCTCTCCCATCATTTAGAAAACAGACTATCTTGAAAAATTATAGAAAAGAAAAAAGTGAACCATCTCACTGAAAGTCTTCAGAGCTTTGTGGCATTCCAGCCAGTTAAAACAGGAAGAAATAAATAATTCACTGTAATTATCCCAATTAAGAGATAGCAAATAAAGATAAAACTTGAGTTGTATTCTATCTTCAGAAAATGAAGGAGGCCATAAGATTTTCCTTAAGAGAATTAAGTAGACTTTATAAAAATTTAAAAAGGAAAATATTTTAAGACCTGAAAGCTCATGTTTGTCAACTTCCATGGATCAATCCATTTCAACTGAAGCTTCAGTTCTAGGTATGATGCACTCTTCCATCAAGCCCAGCATCCCCAAAATGGCAGGTTCTAATTTTCTGGCCCAGAGAAAGGGATGATACAACATGCACAATTACCTTTGATTTTTCTTCATTTTCTCTATAAAATTCTGCCATCTGTTCCTCCTGTTCTTCAATAACATCTTTGAGGGTGTCTACCTGGTAGATCAAATTGTTCTTCTCATTGTCTAACTGTGCATTGGAAACCATGGCTTTCTTGTATTTTTCTTCCACTTCGGACAAAGACTCCTAAATGAAAGTCACAGCCATCAGCCTGATATCTAAAATATGTTCATCGTTTATATGCAGTATAACAAGAAATATAGCACTGGCACAAACACATGAAGATGCATTTTTGCAAAATGCAAGCGGCTTGGGGAACACCTGGTTTAGTAACATGCACATGAAACAGAGGATGATAATAAGCCAATTATGCCAGGATAAAAACTTTATATGCTCTCTCCTATCCAAGAAGACAAAATCAAGCAGCAGTGCAGCCTCTGAAAGAAGAAAAGGTATGCAGACCACATATATTTGTGAAGAGTCATTAAATGAAAAAGCATCAGTGTTTTCAGAAATGTTACTCTTGTTTTTAACAACAAGCTGTTTGGTATTTAGAATGCAATGATAGAACAAAATACAACCTCTCTTCACACAAGTAAACTTTATTCTCGTTTGAATTTTGCTACTTTCCAGACATCTGTTTTCAATACTTTCTTGTTCTGTATAATAATGCTAATGTAAAAGCATAAGCATTTTTTCTAACAATTATTCAAATTCTGGTCATTCTTACATAAGCAAGCAATACAAAAATGATTTAAAAAGAGCAATAACAAAACGCCTGAACTTTTATCTAATTCAAACTTTTCTGCTTAAAACAGCTTACAAGTCTATTTTTTTAACAAGCCTATTTTTTAATAACTATCTAATTTGGTTTGATTACTACTATCTAATTTGGTAGATTATTACTACCTACTAACAGTTTTTAAGGCTAAAAAGAAAAAACATTTTGGAGCACGTGGGTGGCTCAGTTGGTGAATATCTGCCTTCGGCTCAGGTCGTGATCCCAGGGTCTTGCGATCCCACATCGGGGTCCCTGCTCAGTGGAGAGCCTGCTTCTCCCTCTCCTTCTTCCCCTACCTCCTGCTTGTGCTCTCTCTCACTCTTGCTCTCTCTCACTCTAACTCAAATAAATAAAATCTTAAAAGAAAAAGCATTTCACATTAAAAAAACTCATTACTTTTAGAAATAAATTTTAAAAATACTAATGTTTATATCAACATGGACGCGACTGGGGGAGATTATGCTGAGTGAAGTAAGTCAAGCAGAGAGAGTCAATTATCGTATGGTTTTGCTTATTTGTGGAGCATAAGGAATAACACGGAGAACATGGGGAGATAGGACAAGTGAGTTAGGTGAAATCAGAGGGGGAGGTGAACCATGAGAGACTGTGGACTCTGAGAAACAAACTGAGGGTTTTGGAGTGGGGGCTGGAGCCTGGTGAGCCTGGTGGTGGATATTATGGAGGGCACGTATTGCACAGAACACTGTGTGTGGTGAGTAAACAATGAATCTGAGAACACTGAAAAAATAAACTTAAAAAACACTAATGTAAATGTTCAACAAACCAAGATCAAAGATATAGAAAATGACAGTCCAAAACCCTTACATTTGCGATCAACTGACTCTTGACAAGGGTACCCAAACAACTCAATGGGAAAGGAATAGTTTTTCAATAAATGGTGTTGGGACAGCAGGATATCCACATGCAAAAGAATAAAGTTGACTCCTACATCACACTGTACACAAAAATAACCTCAAAATGGATCAGAGACCTAAATGCAGGAGCTAAAATTCTAAAATTCTTCAAAGAAAACATAGCGCTAAATCTTCATGAGCCTGCAGAAGACAGGAGTAGGTTTCCTAGATACAGTACCAAAACTACTATCAATGGAAGACTTCATCAAAATTAAAAACTTTTGTGGCACAAACAGTACCATCAAGAAAGCATTACAAAAAAAAAAAAAAAAAAGACAACCCACACAATGGTAGAGAATATTTGTAAATCTTATATCTGATTAGGGACTTGTACCCAAAATATATAAAGAACAAGAATTCAATTTAAAAATGGGTGAGGATCTGAAGAGAAATTTCTCCAAACAGGATATGCAAATGACCACTACATGCACGAAGATGGGCACAACATTGTTAATAATTAAGAAATGCACATCAGAACCACAATGAGAGGGGTGCCTGGGTGGCTCAGTGGGTTGGGCCTCTGCCTTCAGCTTGGGTTGTGATCTCAGGGTCCTAGGATCAAGTCCCACATCAGGCTCTCTGCTCAGAGGGCAGCCTGTTTCCCTCTCTCTCTGCCTGCCTCTCTGCCTACTTGTGATCTCTGTCAAATAAATAAAATCTTAAAAAAAAATAAAAACCACAACGAGATGCCTTGTCAGACTTACTATGATGGCAATGATTAAAAAAAAAAAGCAGAAACAATATTAACAAGTGTTGGTGAGGATGTGGAAAAACTAGAAGCCTCATACATTGTTGGGGAGGATGCAAAATACTGCAGGTGCTTTGGAAAACAGTTTGACAATTCCTAAAAATGTTAAATATATTGTTACCCTATGACCCAGTGATTGTCTTCCTAGGTATCTATCTAGGAGAAATGAAAAGGTATGTCCATACAAAAATGTGTACACAAATGTTCACAGCAACATTCTTCATAACAGCCAAAAACTGGAAACAGCCTAAAAGTCCATCAACTGCCATATAAGCAAAATGCGGTAAATCCACACATTGCAAATAGTATCCAGTTGTGACAGAGAGATAGAGAGACAGAAAGGAAGGAAGGAAGGAAGGTTGTTACAGCGTGGATGAATCTTGGAAACATTATACCAACTGAAGTGAATCACAAAAGACTACATATTATATGATTCCATTTATATGAAATGTCCAGAATAGACAAATCCACAGAGACAGAAAATAGATTAGTGGTTACCCAGGGCTGGGTGTGGAAGAGGAAGAGGAAGAGTGAGGAATGACTGCTAATTAGGACAGGGTTTCTTTCTAGGGTAATGAAAGCATTCTAAGACAGGGTTGCGGTAATGATTGTACAACACTGTAACTATGTGAAAAACCACTTGAATGGTGTACACTTTAAATGGGTAAATTCTACATGTGAAGTGTCTCTCCATAAGGATACACACACAGTAAGAATGCTTCATAAACCAGGGCTGTATTAATAGGCAACATTTATATCATGACTGGGAACAAATATAACCCAAATAAAAAATAGAAGCAAAGTCATTGTATAATGGTTTAAATATAGTGGGATCCTAATATAATAGAGAATTTAGAATGATTCTGATCCCCTGAGAGGGGCTAGTAGCATTAAAAAAAAAAAGTCTTCCTGACAGCTCAGTCCCACAGAAGAGGAGACATAACTACATGAACATCAGAATCTTAGATAGTTTCACAATAGATGCAAAAACACAATATTTAACAATAAATTTGATGTAGCAGTTATGGCACATACCTTCTTTGAACAACAGACCATGGAAGATGGTTTTAAATTTAAGTCAAGATAGTTTTAATTATTTCAATCTAGCTTACATAGTGGTATCTATTAGGAATTAGTTTTACTTAAATGTGTCTAAGGCAGTGATTTTGCAACATAGACTCTATAAACTAGCAGCAACAGCATTAGGGTAAACATGCAAATTTTCAGCCACATCCCAGAACCAATGAATGAGAAAACCCTGGAGTAGGGTCTGGCACCCTGTGATTTAACAAAACCCCGGTGGTTCCGCATGAAGGCTAAAATGAGAAAAAGCACCCCAAAGACTGCCTCATTTAATCAAGAACAATGTCATAAGCCATGACCCATTATCCTTTTTTAATAGGATACATTTACACCATTGCGCTTGATCACCGATCAGACCATTTTTTAAGCAATTTTTCTTCCACTTAAAAGTCATTTCAAGGGGCGCCTGAGTGGCTCAGTGGGTTAAAGCCTCTGCCTTCAGCTCAGGTCATGATCCCACGGTCCTAGGATCGAGCCCCATGTTGGGCTCTCTGCTCTGCAGGGAGCCTGCTTCCTCCTCTCTCTCTCTCTCTGCCTCTCTACCTACTTGTGATTTCTGTCAAATAAATAAAATCTTTAAAAAAAAAAAAAAAGTCATTTCAAGGATAAATATAACCTGAAGTCAAGCTCAATTATATGGTGACCAGGAATTATGAAAAGGTGGGGGGTTGGGGGAAAAACGGAGGTATGGGTAGGATGGATGAAACAGACAAGGAGATTAAGAGTACACATATCATGATGAGCACTGGATAATGTAGAAAATTATTCTATCATGTTGTATGCCTAAAACTGATACAGCACTATATGTTATAGTTCAATAAAATAAATAAACATAAAAATAAATAAAATGCGTCTCTTCTAAATGAAAAAAATAAAGCAGGATACACCACTGTATATCACAATGTAATTTTTCCTTTACTCTGGATATGCCTAAAACTTGCACTGAACATGGATATATTTAATGTATTTCCTAAAGTTTTCCTTAGCATGGTATCATTTATGTGAGGAACATTAGGTCTTGCCTTTTTTCTTAAAAAAGGGGGATCTTGTATCTGTTTGGTCTCAAATAAATTTAATCTGTTCTTCTGTATCAAAGAATGTAATAAATAGTTGATCTAAAATAAAAGGAAAAATGTTTTAAATAAAATAAAAAGCAAGTAAAAATAAAATAAAATAAAATTAAATTAAATTAAATTAAAAGCAAGTAAGAATGCCTCTGAATTACTTGCCTGCTTTCCTGATACCTATTTTCAGTATGAGTGTATTTACTTAATATATAGGATTTGTTCCCTTGATCCAAGATATTTCCAAATGTCTTGAAGTTTAGAGACATTAAAACTAACTGAGCACATCTGCATACTACCTCTGTAATTCTTCTATGTTTACTGATAGCCTTACACTGCTGTATCAGCAGCATCGACACTACCTTCACAGGCACTCTCCATAGGACTTCCTACCCTTTTTGGTCCTGAGTCTTAACCCTAAGTTCCTTACGGACAATAATCATACACATGAAGCTTCTGACTGCTAACTGGACTACTTCACATCATGCCAGGGAAGCTGATGAAAGCCTTGCCCATTAGGCCTATGCTTCGTCCTTTGGGCATATCCTGAATCACCTTCCTGAATGCCTTACTTACGTGATTTTAGAGGCCTGATGTGTATTTTTCTATTTCAGATAGGGACATGAACGTGTTCAGGAAAACTTAGTTTCCTCATATTAGGTTTGAACTTCATAATAAAATATGGGGAAGAGCATGGATAACCCAGGACAACCAAACTGTCTGCCTCACTTGGACACTTAATATTGAAAACTGGGTAGCCTTCCTTGCTTGGAAAAGATTTAGGCCCATTTAAATTTACCCCCAAATTCTTTAAAGCACTAAATCTGTTTAATTCTTTTTGACCTATAGTTTAAAAAGGGAAAAGAAGAAGAAACAAAACAAAAACACAGGCCTCCTACCTCAGGGTCCTTCCTCCAAAAGGAGTATTTATAATAATACACTTGTAGATGTTTTCTTCCTTCTGTTTTTAATACTGACTGAATTTGGTGACAGAAATAGGCAATACTCTCTCATTTAGCATGGAAGAATTTTAAGGTCTAATTTTCAATTTTTAAAAAATGTGTGCATATACACAACACACACACACACACATACACACACACACACACACACACACATTCAGAGTTTTTTAAGAGTTTGCCCAATTGGATTTTGTATGGCTAAGATATAAGGGACATGCAAGAATTTTACAAGGTTTAAAAACTCAAAGATATAGTAAATATCTTTTACTGAATATTCCAAAAACCATACTAAACATTTAGACATAAGCAGAGACTGAAAGTTCACCTTTCCTATGCATTGCAGGTTAAGCACATGCTTGAAAGACAAACACTGTTAGTAAAGCTCTGTGCACTGAGGTTAACAGGACTTGTGAAACCAACATTACCCAACCCTTCTACGTACAGATATAGCATGCTTGGGCTGCAGAATGGGCCCTGATACCTTTAGTTCTTTAAGCCCTTGCATGTATCTCCCTTCTACATCCTGTATCTGGTCCTTAAGGTCATAGATATCCTGCAGGACATAGGAATGAACCATTGCATAAAACCACGCACAAACATATCTCAAGTCTCAAAGATCCAGATGAAAATGTGAACTACTTTTGCATATTCCAGACTAAAAGCAGAGAAATCAAAGTACACAAGCATAACCGTCACTCCAAACCATGGAAGAGGGCCAACAGGTCAGGGTATGTGGGGCTGGAGAAGGTCGGGAGTAATCAGCTAAAGTGTTCAATATTTTCTTGGCATTAACATGTGTTGAAACAGTTTTAGCAAAGAGGGGTATATATGGAAAAAAGATGTATAAATTATAATATTTATAACATATAATATTAAAAATGTTATAAATCATTCAAATCATTTTTAACATAATGCTTCACCTAGAACTAGTAAAATGCAGTAAATTAATTATAAGCAGGAAATTTTAAAGTTTTTAAAACTGTAATAAATGGATATGACCAAAGTTGCCTTTTAATGACGTGCTTACCAACCACAAATAATTTGGGAGAAAATAAAGGGAAGAAAGTTCAACACCAACATTTTAAACATTATGTCAAATGAGAGAGTCTATGCTGAGGATGCCATTTAAATGATGAGAAAAGAGCACCTGCTCCAAATGTTACCATAATCCTTAAAAATAAAACAGGTCAAATTTTAAATGGAAAATACAGTTTTCCTTATACCTGACTCTGCTACATACAATCTACTCAGATACTTGATTTAAGGAGAAAATAACTTCTGTGGTTATTTTCCCTAAGTACCATTCTGCAATAGAGATAGGACCAATTCTCCAAGGACAGTGACATACACTTCCCCTGACCCTCTTCATTCCCTCCTTAGTAGGTTTGTCTGTCTTCAGCTCATTGATTCATTCAACACACATCAAAGGGCTACAAGGAGCTGAGTGTGAGGATACAACTCTCACTTTCTTTAAGCAAGTCAAGTCATTCTCTTAAAGAAGCAATAAAAGGAAACAGCAAGCATAAGCTAAGCTGTGAGGCTAAAGAGCCTTGTCCTCCTGTGTTCTGTTCCACTGAAGGCAAGAGTTTATTTTACTCAACTCTGCACCCCCAGCACCTATGCCTGGTACTTAGTAAGAGCTTGGTAAATAGTGATACTTGCAAAGTCATGCCATGTCAGCCAGATGCAGCTCTCCTTCCTCCTGACTGCCACTGCTACAATCCTCGCCACCCTCTAACCACTGGCCTGCTTTTATAGGCTGCCCACCTCAAGCCGGACTCCTGCTCCAACCCACCAACAATCTGACTCAGTACCCCAGTCCCCACCTCCTCCCCATTGCATCAGCACCACGGAACCTCCACATTTGGCCCTCCTCCATCTGCACCCTAGGCATTCCTCAGGCACTCTGCTCCTCAGTCACCCTCTCCTTCCTTTGCCTTCTTGTCCTCTCTCTACTGGCTCAAGTCAAGCAATGAAAATAATATTCAAGCCCATCTTTGAAAGAAAACACAACCTCTTAGCCTCCTATCTCTCTCTGCTATTGACCAATCAATTCCAATATTCTCTTCAGAGCAAGTTTCCTGCATCTTCTTCCATGACAGTTTTGACTTCACTATTCAGCCACAGGGTACTGCTCCCCTCACCTCCAGTGCTTCCTCCAATCTGGGGTCACTCTTTACGAATGCAAATCAGATACTCTCAACTCCCCTTTTTAATATCCCACAGTTGCCAGGGGAAAACCAAATGCATTCTAGGCTCCCATACATGAGGCTTTGTGGACTGAGCCACGACTACTTCCTGGTCTGCCCCTCACCCACCCCTCCTCCTCACTTCTTATCCTACCCTTGGGCAACTGTACTATACCAGAAGGTTCTCTGAAGTTCTGAGAAAGGCTTTGCCCTTCAACTATGCCTGGTTCATTTGTATTCTTCCTTCATACCTTAGCTCAGAGTGTGTTTCCTCTGAAGAGCCTTTGTTATCTTTTTTCCTAGTCCAAAATAGCTGACCCATCTCTGAACTGCCTTAATAGCCCTATTCTGGCTATGACCTAGTATCACACAACTTGGTTTTCCTGGTTTCTATCAGTTTGTCTTCCCTATGAAACAG
The DNA here is from genome assembly GCF_030435805.1 of Mustela lutreola. Taxonomy (NCBI): domain Eukaryota; kingdom Metazoa; phylum Chordata; class Mammalia; order Carnivora; family Mustelidae; genus Mustela; species Mustela lutreola. Next base: position 67,482,526 of record NC_081291.1, on the reverse strand, counting down.
TGAACTCCTGAAGTTCACAGTGTGTTTCACAGCCTGAATCTCTGGGGCCAAGGGCTCAGTAAATGTTGAGTGAATGAATGAATGAATGAATGCAATTTTTATTACTATACTTCCCCCCTTGCTCAAAAATAGCAGGTTCAGCAAACAGACATTCAAATACATTTTGAAAGTCCTCACTTTTAAAATAAAAAGGTTAATAAGACGGGGACTCAACCCAGGGGACTCAACTCCAGTATTTCTCTTATCCCAAATATCACTATACCGATCATGGAAAATTGAGAGATAACTATATTCAAGCAGCCAAATAATACCATAATGGCTCAAAAGACTAACAATTTCTAGAGTCTGATTCCTTGCATATCCATATTTTCCATTTAAAATATGGCCAACTATTTCTGAGAGAATCACTTTACAGAGGTTAACAAGTTTTTTGGCACCTGTAAATTAGCAGAACTCATTCCAGTATCATCAAATGTTCAGGAAACAGAACAGAAAAATGAATTAACTAATCTCCTTCCTTTCAGACCTGAGTCACATTCTTGAACTGTCTTTAACAATTTTTTTTAAAGAAATCATAGTCCTTTTCTTTTTACTATGTCACATTAAATGTTAAATAGTTCCAGTATACTATACCACAAAGAAGCCAAAAAACAGTTTTGAAAAAGCAAACCGAAGACTGCAGTTTACCCGCAATTCACTTAATGAGGTGTCTGGATCTACTAAGCTGCTGGTGTCTCCACTCCCTCGTCTGGATGAGTTTCCACTTAGAGGGGTTGTTGCTGAGGCAGAATTCCGAGATGAAGGCTGGAGAAAGAGGAAGGGGACACATCTAAGTCTTCTTTCTTTCCAAATACGTTTGTCATAGAAACTAAAAATGGGCTTGGGGTGGGATATGGATGAGAATGTGCAGACAGTGTAGACTGCTGCGGGAAGAAGGTATCCAGAGAAGGGCCCAGGCATACTACGCATAACTTTGTTCACTTCAACACTTTACTGGAATCTAGAATTCATAATAACAAAGGAAATAGTTTGTGTGCAAGTTGTTTTCTAAGTTTATCTTTGCTATATTGTAAACAACACTGGGGGGTGAGCACATCAGATTAATTTAAAACAGTTCAGGACTTATAACTGGTATGCTGATTAGCAGTCCTACTGAGTTCCTGAAGCTGCTCTTTTAGAATCTTTTCTTTTTCTAATACTTGGATAGAGCTGGAAACAAAATTGGCAGCTCGAGCAAATTGTATATCACTATGAATTTAGACTGCTAGTCCCACAGTTAGTTTAAATGCAAGATTATACTATTGGATTAATAAATGACACAGACCTACGCTGTCCGATACAGCAGCCATTAGCCATGTGAGGCTACTTAGCATCTGACATATGGCTAGTGCAAATTGAGATTTTATTTTTAATTGTAAAATACATAACCAGATTTCAAAGGCTTTGCATGGAAAAAAATAATGTAAAATATCTCATTAATACTTTTACACATAGATTACATTGACATATTTGGGTTAAATAAAATATACTATTTAAATAAATTTTACCTACTTCTTTTAACTGTTTTTTCTTTCTAAAAATACTCTAGAAGTTAGAGACTTTAGCCCAAAACAACTCTTAGAAAAAGGTTATTTTACCTCAAAAAAAAAAAAATTAAGCATGGGGGGGAACCTTCAGAGTTTGTCACCACCATTCCTAAAGACACTTCATTTTTAGTGTTTAATGGCTTCTTCTCAGGATCGAATTCTAGGGAATGAAAATCAAAAGAGCAGCCAAAAGCTTAAGAAGTGACATTCAAGGAAATAAAATGCAGTGTCTTTTCTCTTCCCAGTGCTTCACATGATTCAACCTCAGAGGAATTTGGGGGGTCAAGGACAGGAAATAGATGAAGAAAGGAAGAGTAGCTCCACCAGTTCAAATGTAGTAAAATAATGAAACAGCAATAGAAATCAAGTTTAATTGACCTTGAGAATCTAATTCCCTTAGGAATTTATGTACTCACCCTTGTGTAATTTTCAGCATACTGTTTGTCAGATTTTTCATCCAACTAGAAAAGAACAGAGATAAAAATCAGTAAAGATGCTTAGCATGCTGGGGGTTTTTGAGGGAAAAAAGAATTGACCTCATTTGAGTTCTCCAAGTTCAACTGATGTTTGGAACCTAAAAGTAAACATATTGAAACTGAAATAAAAGTTGAGACACATAAGACAAAATGTCAAGAACTTTAATTCTTATCCTAAGGATGACATGCGGTAAGCAAGCTGTCCTTATGCAGAAGTTTAGAATTTGCAGATTTTCTTTTCATGGTATTTGAAACATGTTAAAGAAAAACATGTAAACTTGAGCTTTGGCAATGCAAATATTAACACCAAAAAAAAACCCCCTGTACACATCAAAAGGAAAAGACTGATAAAACCAAAAGCCAAAAACTTTATTATCTAAACATTATTAGGACACAGGACATATAGATTAAGATGAGTACACTTGGCCAAAAAAGTTCAAATTTGATTAAAGCAAGTTAAATATATCATCAAAAAAGATTTCCCCCATAGCTCATAAGGATTCAGTTCTTTGGCTTTTGTTGTTGTTTTACTTTTTTAAGCAATACATTCACATGTGTCAAAAAACAAACAAACAAACAAACAAAAAACAGCACAAAAGGGTATGTGAAGTATAAACCTCTCTCCCTAATATACCACACCCAAACCTTCCATTCTTCATCCAAGGGCAACCAGCCCCCAAGTCTTTAACAAACGCTAAAGTTATGTCTCAAAATATATTCTATATCTTCTTTTTCTCCAAGTTTCAGAGATTAAAGAAACTACCTCATTTTTCTTCTTGGCATTTATTACTCCCTAATCCCATGATATCTATTCACTTATTTATCATTTGATCTCTTTCTCTTTATTATATGCTCTATGTCTCTATGATCATTTCTGCATTCCTAACATCAAAAATAGCACCTAGCATACAGAAGGATTCACAATTTGCTGGGCAAATGAGTAAATGAATCATACCCCATCTGTATTTACAGACTGACTTCATTTACTTTAACAACAGCATATTGTCCTATTGTCTGGGCACGTCTGGGAACACCATAAGGGAGTTATCCTATCTTCTGCAGATAGGATTAGTGTTTCTTTCATAAAGAGAGGTACCTTAGAGGTCTAATTCCAAACCCTGACCTTACAGCTGAGGAAAGAGAAATTCAAGAGGTGAAAGATTTTCCTCAAAGTTGAACGACTACTAAATATCAGGGATGAGTCCAGATCTCAGGTTTGTGAATCTTTAACCCTGCGTTCATATAATTTACCTGTATATACAGCCCTAATTACCATTAGGGGGAAAAAGTCACAGAGAAATTTAACTAAATGAAAATATATCGAGACTCCAACTCCTACATCAATCCTCCCAGCCCAGTCTAGAAAAAAGATTCAAAAACTTCCCTGTTAATTATTAAAATACAAAATGTCTTTATTTCCGGCTCTATTCAGATCACTTCATTCTAATTTCCTCATATTTGAAAGTTTTTCTGTTCTTTTTCACTGCCCACATTTATCATGTTCATTTTTTCCTCTCAGTATTTATATAAAAGGTGTTTACTTTATTCAGTAATATAAATACTATCTTAGACTTTGATCTTTTTGCTTCTTTTTATTGTAATACTCTTAAAAAAGAATTGATTTTAGTTAACTTTGATTTTTCTAAAAATCACATATAAAATGTTTTTGGAAACAAACCATTACAGTAGTTTTTAATACTGGCAATTATTGTCGCAAAAAGGAATAAACTTCCATCACATTTGTACTAGTAACATGATGCCTGATACTTAAGAGGGTTATTCTTCAGAATCAAAGAAATACTGTAACTGAATAAAACAGCCATATATTCCTCAGAGTACATCCCACCCCTCTTCTACTAATGAGTTAAACAGAAAAGCAACATTCAGAAACACTCTTCTAGGTCTATCTGAAATCCTGGCTCCCAAAAGGACCCCCCAAATCCACCTATTTTTCTTAACAGTCATCTTGAAATGATCTTACATTTCAGAAGCTGCATCACTGAACTAGTCCATCGCAATGTTGACTCTATTGCTTTCACTGTCTTCTGACAGATCCCAACTGTCGCAACCCAAACTGATCATGCGCCAAACCTCAGGAATTGTTAAGGCAGCAAAAAATGCCAAGAGTAGCCATGCCGCAGTCCAGTCATTTGGGCTGCAGTGACTTGGCCAGAGACTCCAGTTCTCACTTCTCAGACTGTGTTATACTATGTGCTGTCTTCCATTTAGACAAAAAGCTACTTGAAACCTGCTGTTCTAAAAGCCCCAGTGCTCTCTCTAGCAGCCCAGAGCTCTGTACAATGGCTCTGAAATGACACACTAGTGTTCATAATGATGACCCAGAATCTGCCAGATCCTGAAAAGGCTTTTCAATGGAATAACATTTAATCATGCTTAATATATAAAGGTATAAAATAAGGAAGGTTGGTTTTCAGCTATAGGATGAGCAAGAGGATCTAATGCAAAACATGACTACAGCTGATAAAAAAAACTGTGTAAATAACAGTGGAAAATATGAATATGTACTAATATATAAAACATTTCTAAGATTAGTAAGTGAGAAAGCAGAAAACAAAGGCTGCATATACGATATGGTCACAATCCTATAAAACATGCAAATTAAACTGAGATAGAAACAATACTAAAAGTAAATCAAGTAAAAAAAAAAAAAACCCAAAACAAAAAAACACTAAGCAAAGCTTCCCCTCCTCTGTCCCCCACAAATATGGCCCTTGGGACTTAGTCATTAATGTTAACTATAGCTTACTATTCTCAAAAAGTTTCAAGTAAATATCATGTCATTGTACCCCCTTAAATAATTAAATAGGTAATTTTCCAATCAAGAAAAGGGCTTCTTTGATAGCTGGAACTTGGAAGTCAGCTAACAAGCTTGCAGTTTCATATTAGTATTAACGTGAAAAGAAGAGGAAGAGAATCTGGGTGGCTCAGCTGGTTAAGTGCTGGACTCTTAATTCCAGCTCATGTCATGATCTCAGGGTCCTGAGATAGAGCCCCATATCCAGCTTTCTGCTTAGTAGGGAGTCTGCTGGAGATGCTATCTCCTTCTCCCCGCCCCCATCCTCCCTGCTGGCAGACACTCCTGCCTCTTGATTTTGGCTCAGGTCATGATCTTGGGATCATGAGATCAAGCCCCAGGTCAGGCTCTACACTGGAAGAGTGTGGAGCCTAAGCGTGGAGCTGGCTTTAATTCTCTTTACCTCCTCCCCTCCCCTTGTGTGTACCCACTCTCTCTCTCAAAAAGAAAACAAGATTTTTTTTGAAAGGGTTGTTTAGAAATAAAGACCTGTATCTTGTTCTCATTATACTTTTTTTCTTAAAAGGAGATTTGAGGGCACCTGGGTGGCTCAGTTGGTTAAGCATCTGCCTTCTGCTCAGGTCATCATCCCAGAGTCCTGGGACTGAGTTCCACATCTGGCTTCCTACTCAGAGGGGAGTCTGCTTCTCCCTCTCCCTCTACCCCTCCCCCCTGTTCATGGTGTGTGTGTGTGTGTGTGTGTGTCTATCTCTCGCTCTCTCAAATAAATAAAATCTTTAAAAAATTAAAAAAGAATATCAGAGACCTGATATAATTGAGCTATGCATATCTAATGTATATAACTTATAGCATGCAGCACCCACTCCGCCAACTTTAACAGTAAATCTAATGTAATATATATGATCAGAAGATAAAGGTATTCATACTAAGGCATTTGAATTAACTTAATCAACATATTTATAGTTTCGTTTAATATAGTTATTGGAGTCTAATCCTCCAACTTCTAATGTTATATATAGATGTGATAATATGATCAAAAATTCTGTCTGATGGTTAAAAAAGAAAAACAACCAGAAAAGTGAAGACTGATTCTCTAACCACAGAAGGGAAGGGAGCAATTGATTTTAATAATCTCCTAAAGCAAAAATGGCTGAGGATTCCATTCAGAAATGGTCTATTAATAATCAGTAAAATGAAAGCACATTTACGTCCTTTTCCCCAGCCTGATGGATGGGACAAAGGAACAGTGCAGAAGAAAAGACCAGAGGCTAGAGCAATCATAAAAACTGTATAATGAGTTTTGCCAAGTCTGGGCCTGGCACCCTTTTCAGCACTCCTAGTTCAGAAGTTATAAATGCAGCAGAATGTATACATATGTCTGATCCACAATGGGGAAGCCTAAAAGTGTCTTTTAAAATTTTGAATTCATTGTCAGCATTTTCAAATCACGATATTTCACATAAAAATGCAAATTCCCTAGCTTATCATATCAAAAAGTGTGGGGGTGATCTTACCAAATCAAGTCCACTTTCCATTTATCTACGATGAGCTGCATGGTTACCCTTTTAAAGAAATACTATTAGAAAAAATTCTTGCTCTAGAGAGAGGAACAGCAAATATTTAGGCTTTGCCATAGGGCAAAATTAAGGATATCATATAGGTACTTAGATAACCATGAAAAAAAATATATATATATAAACCATTAGCTCACAGGCTATAAAATAAGAGGGTGCTGGCCAGATTTGCCAACCACTGCTCTAGAGAGTCTTTTAGCTTATAAGGCGTACAGTGTGATGCTTTGATATAATGATGCATATATATCAAATCATCACATTATACACCTTAAATATGTATACTTTTTATTTAAAGATATGTAAATAAACCAAAATAACTATCTGGGTAAAGAAAAGAGTTATATTAAATTAGGAGAAGCAGGAAGACTTTCTTTAAAACTATCAAGCTTCTCACTGCTGTGTAGTTACTAAAATAAATTGCCAAGAAATACATGTAAGGAGGACAGAACCACCATCACAAATTAAAGGCTAACAGAATTCAAAGTATTTAAGAAAAAAGAGATGTATAAAATAAATTAAATTGTTTATATCTACCCAAAAAAAAGGCTGCTAAGCAAATCATTAAAATGAGCAATATTTCAGGGAGCCAATCTTCCAACTCGGCATACAGATTCCCTGATCTGACAGAGAGCAAGACAGGGCTGCTATAGAGCCAGGTTTGAGACCTAACAAATTGGAATACTTAAGGACCACAATTAAAATTATTTTCCAGATTAAAGTCATTCAAAACTAGCTATTTAGATACAACCAGCAATGTGCTAAATATAAATAATATCTCTTCATTCAAAAACTAACTTTTTGGCTAGGAAACATTGTCTCTCACCTGCTTCAAAGTGCTTGAAAATCAGACAGCACTGGTCTATGGGCAAAACAGAACTAATTCCAGCAAAGGATAGGAGGTGTGAAAGAGAAAAAGAGACTTTTAGATCAGGCAGAGGGGTATCTGCTGGTTGGAGTTCCTTCATTAAGAGAAATGCCTCGAGGCATCTCTACTGGACAATCTTTCCTAAATTTAGTTCCCAATAAACATGAAAGCAATGGACAGAGATTTCTTCAAGATAATGTCATAGTCCAAATGATTAAAATCTATTCAAATTCTTCCCAGTTACCGTAAATTAGTGATACATTACTAAATAGTATTTTCTATTGTTCAACCTTCAAAATCTGTCTAGTACTTTATATACTCACCGAAATAAAAAGGGAAGAAAAATTTTAAGACAGATCTGGAATATCTATATATGGGCTAGGTATTAGGTTTTAAGGAATTATTTTTATTTTTATTAGGTATGATAATGGTAGAGTGAACATGAAAAAGAAATTCTCAATTAGAGATGCATACTGAACTACTGGGAAATACCATGGATCTGCTTTAAAATAATTCAGAGGAAAAGAAAAAGATGAAGCAAAACCGGCAGAACACTGACAGTTGTTGGAGCTGCTGATGCGTAAATTTTCACAGAAAAGTTTTTGTTGTTTTTTTTAATCAGAGCATATCAGTATATACATTCCAAAACAAAACAAATAACTATATTTTAGGTTACTGTATTCCAATAAAAATTAAAGCAGCAAATTGAGATCCTAACTTTCAAATAGCTAATGTATTAGCCATTAGTCAAAAGGCTGAGACACCACAACTCCCATGCAAGACACTCACGCTGGTCAAATCGGGGGTACTGACGTCATCCACCTCAGAGACTATACTCCCCCTACGATTGGAGCGACTAAAATAATCGGCGGTAGAAACCTTTCAATCAGAAAAAATGACATGCTTTAAAGGTTAAGAAAAAAGAGAGGAAACGGATAAGAACAATGGCATGCAAGGGAAAAGATACTGTTTTGGTGCTTGATCTAGTATCACGCAATGAGGAAACCACGGCAATGAACCTACTCAAAAAAGCAGAAAAGAAATGTAAAGGGGGTCCTAAAGGAAATCACAGCTCCCTGAAATAAGCCTTTGTGCACCTTTAACTCGAGCTGTATCCCACAGAGATCATGTAATGGCTGAGGGCCGGCCAAGGCTCCCATGTTGAGCACTTGTATCATCCTCACAAAGAGAGTACTGACCTAAAGCCTCTACCATATTTCAAAAATGTATAGTGCATTATAGCTCTCAACTCTATTAAGCAAATATACGCTCAACACAGGGTTCTTTGCAGTTTACTGCACCTTTTGCCCAATTTCTTTTTTTTTTTTAACATTCTCAACATTTATTATGTTTTATACTGAACTTTGTTCCTTTCACATGTACTTTTTTTTCTTTTTTTTTTTTAAGATTTTATTTATTTATCAGAGAGAGAGAGGGAGAGAGCGAGCACAGGCAGACAGAATGGCAGACAGAGGCAGAGGGAGAACCAGGCAAGGAGTCCGATGTGGGACTCGATCCCAGGACGCTGGGATCATGACCTGAGCCGAAGGCAGCTGCTTAACCAACTGAGCCACCCAGGCGTCCCTCTCTTTTTCATATTCTTCAAGACCAGGATCTGTGGGGCAAAATAATGGAAGAACTACACTGGCCCCTTTCTGGTTCCCCTAATCAGTCTTTTCCCACCTGAGACTTTGTCATTGGCCTAGAAAGCTCTTCTCCAGCTCTTCAAGCAGCTGGCTCCTCCCATTTCAAGTCCAGCTCAAAGGTCACTTCCCTTGGGGAAGCCTTCTCTGGCCATCCCACATGCATCCCTCAATGTGCCCCGTCCTATCACCTGTTTTTCTCTTCACAATCCCTGGGGTTACTTCACTTTTCTTCCTTTGTTTGTTTATTTTCTATTTCTTTCACTAGGATATACGCTCCATGAAGTCAGAAATCCAGTATGTCTAGCCTACCATATTATTCCCAGCACTTAATACATGCCTCACATGTAACAGGTACTTCATAAACATTTGTCAAATTAATAAGTAAGGAGTATTTTTTACCTCACTCATCAGATTTCCTTACCTCAGCTCTGTCTGATTACCTTATTTAAAAACTTTTCCCTTCCAGGAAGGGAATCTGAAAGTCTATCCCGAGACAAAGAAGGCTTACAAGTGTGAAGTTTTGCTAAGGGCTAGTACAGTCAAGCAACAGTATTTTTATTTATACTAATTATAATACAACTTAGATTTAGATATACTACTATTTTACTGGTTCCTACTGTCTCAAGAATTTTGTAGTTATTCTCCATATAGTAATGCATTTAATGCATATATATTAAGCTTACCTACAAGGACAATTATTAAGATCCCCATTACAAATAAATTGCCACTAACGCAACTAACAGGTTGTAGAAGTGGCTCAAACCCAGGCATCATTACTTTAAAGTACCTGCCTGCCCTTTCCATTCCATCACTCTCCAAAGGGCTTTCAGGTGTTCTGGCTTGTTTTTTCTCCTTCAGCTCTGAGGATGAGCATTAACTGGCTCACCAATGGACCACAACTGCCTTAATTAGATCACTGCATTTTTGGCAACAAGTCTCACAAACACTTGGGTGTTCCCCTTTCCTAGGAAATCTTCAGGTTTACAGTCGTTCACAAAACATGGCTCTTTTCTAGCTCTAAGCTGACATAGTATCCTTATCAATGTAATTTTCAAGTCAATTCTCAAATAGAGCAAAAACATTATCAGCTCTTTGAAAAACTTCCAACATCATCAAAAGAATAATCTGAAATTACATAATTTGTATTTTGGCGTAGCTATTTGTTGCTTCTACAATTATTATGATAGTTGCATTTTTAACCAGAATTTTTTACCAGGATTTCTAAATTTTGCCACCAATGACGCTTAAAAAGTTCTCAGGTCTTAAGACGTATAAACTATAAATAATACATCTCAAATTCACAATGAAGAAAGCAACTCATGGCAACATGATCTGTAATCCATAGTTACAAGTTTTATGCAAAGCGGAGCATTCATTTTGCTGGAGAAACGTTTTTTGTTTCTGGTGAACTGTGCACATAAATACATGCACATAAAACAGCAACAAAGAATAAAAACTGAAAAATCTTTCAAATATACAAAGACCAGCACCTAAGAGGTGTAAAGAGGCAAGTTACTGATGAAAGCTTCCATAGCCCACAGAGAATACATATTCATAGGGACACATTTTTGAAGGCAAATTATTCATATAAGCTCAATTTGAGGAAACTGCTCATTTTTGTCAAATGCAAATTTCACTTTCCAGTAGAGTTCATGGGATCACACACAGGGGGGCAACTTAAAAACTTATAAGTGTATGAGTTTGCATACAAACCACGCTCACCACACTGTCCCTTCGCCCACGACTGGTGCGACCAGAAGACGCAATGCTTGCAGTGTCATCATCGGGAAACTACAGATATTAAAAGCAGATAATGAAAAACATGTGATGCCACTACAGGTCTTACCTGGCTGTAAGCACATTGCGCAAGGTTTGTGGAAGCACGCAATTACTCTCCAAGAGCCTATCACTGGCACCAGCTATTGTGCACCGTCAGACAGAAAAGTGGCTTCTAAGTATAATAAACCATCACTGAAAACCAAATGGTATTTCCAAAAAGCACACAGAATAAAATACTACTTTATCTTTTATTTAAGTTACAGAAAAAAGAGGACAGAACTGGAGGGCTAGGGCATAAACAGACCAACAAAAAACAGCTAGGGATTTCATGCTTTTTAACCACTAGACCCTTTGGGAAGCCCATCAGGGGGTCAACAAGTATACTTAATGCTTAAGTTTGGGAGAGAAAAATATAAGAATATCTTCAAGTGAAGTATGTCAAACACAGAATTTCCTACCAGCAAGGACTGAAATGATGATTCTTATTTTCCTTTATTAATTCCTATGCAACAGGTGGAGATATTTCTAACATCACCCTAGAGTTTTCTTCCTATTTCATAAGCAGCAGGAGGCTCATCTTCCATGTGTATAGGTTACCTCCATTCTGACATCACTGAGGAACCATTCTGGCATCACCAAGATATAACTTTGAATCCAACTTGCAAATGAAACAATATGTAGCCAGCACACAAGGACAAGGTTCTACACTTGACTGAAAATATATTACCACCATTTTATTGGCAAGGGGCCATAACATTGGTACATTAAAAATGCTACCGGGTCCAAGGATTGCCAAGTGGAATTTTATTACAGAGTGAGGTAAAAGTAAACTTCCTACTTTTGTCAAAAAGCCTTTATCTCCTAAACATTCCTGTGTACATTTTTATTAAGGAGTGGAATTTTTGAGAAGTGCCTCTTGGAAATGGAAGGAGAACAGAGCCCAATATGTATGTAAAAGAAAACCCATTTTGGCTCACCTATGCCACTCCACAAAGCAATCTGTATTGACCATTAAGAAACTGCTTTAATAATTTCTCCTATTTTGACACTGTCAAGAACAACAAAGTAGTTCCTAAAGTCAACATTTGCCTTGGAAATGTAAATTAGTATAGTCTTCCTGGTGGGCAATATGGCAATATGCCATCATAATTTAAACATATATACATCATTTATTTATTTTTTTGACCCCCATCACTTACTGATTAGAAATTTACTTTATATGAGATCTATTCATAAGTACACAAAAATATACTTATATACAAAAGTCCACTATGCAAGTGTTTGCTGTAGCAAAAATCTAGCAACCTAAATATCCATCGACAGGGAGTGGGAAATACAAGCTTCCAGTTATATAATGATCAAGTGACAAGGACAAAAGCTACAGCATAGAGAATCTAGTCGATGGCACTGTAATCACATTGTATGGTGACAGATGGAAACTACACTTGTGGGGAGCACAGCATAATACAGAGTTGTCAAATCACTATGTTGTACACCTGAAACTAATGTAACCACCTTGTGTGTCAACTATACTTCAATTTAAAAACAAAAAATCAAAATAATACCTACCAAAAAATTAATATATCCAAGAAATCCTGAAAAAGAAATGTGCATCCCATACACTAGTGGGATAATATACTGCCACTAAAAAGAATGAGCTGACACAAAACTATCTCCAAAATGCATTCAGTAGAGAAGGAGACATATGGAAAGGGTCAGGAGACTTTTACTTTGGACTTTCCTTAAGCTAATATTACTTTTATAACTTAAAAAAGTGTTCTAATATTCCAGAAAGATTGGGTGATTAGAATTGCCCCAGTTTTGTCTTTTATGTAAACAGTTTTTAAAAGCTGGCTTGTTTTATTACTTCTCCTTTCACTCCATTGACTGAAGTGCTGGCAAGTGAAATGGCTCAATGCAGGAAGTCAAGACGGAAAGGAAAAACATAGGACAATCAACCTGTATAATGAGTTATCACCACTGAAAAGATAAGAAGTTCACATTAAAAAAATACACATTTTTTAAAACTTCTAAAGGCACTGAAATTTCATTTCAGAAATTATGTGCTAAGTCAGATTCACAAAGTAAACACCAATTAGGACAAATTAGTATACTTGAGTTTGAGGTACTTAAGGAAAATGATAATCCATGCCAAGAGAGTGAACACACATTCTTAATATTCCAAATTGTGAGCACAGATTAAGGAAACAACCTGAAGTATCTAAAAAGCATGCAAAGAGACCAGACAGCTCACCACAGGACTGCTTCGGGCCGAACTTGCTCTTGATGAGTAAGAACTGTATTCAGATGGCTATAAAGTTTCCAAGAAGAAAGGTTTTACAATAATGGCCAGCTCCTTTTCCTGCTGGGGGAATACATCTGTGACCCTGGATCTAAGTGGACACTAGCTCCCGGGGAGAAGCTGACTGTTACTCCTAGGTCTGGAATTCTACCAGATCCAGCAGTCCTCGGCTGGAGGGTGAGGAGGGAAAGGGGATGCCCTGAGGAGCACTGCTCCCATCCTCTTCCTCAGGGACTAATGAACCCAAAAAGTTTTGTCACCAATATTCCCTTCATACTGTGAGCCATGATTTCCAGCAGGCAGTTCCTCACAACTTGGGTAAGAGTCACAACTGGTCAGCTCATGGGTCACAGCTTATAGAGCAACTGCAGGTCAGATTAAATGACTTTTTCTTTGTAAGTAAACTGTGCCTACCTACACATGCCCCCCCCCCATCACCTCCCCCTGTTTGGACTTACAGTTCGAGACCCATAAGGGTTATATAATCCACCATCATACAATGACACCTAAAGAACAGAGGAAATACCACTCATCTATTTATTCAGGCATCAAAGTTGTTTTGGAAAATGTCACAATTTCTTCACAGTACTCAGTTCCAAAAAAGCATTGTAGAATGGTGTGTCAGGTGAGAACACTCACTGATTGCATAAAGTCCTACATCAGTCCCAAAACTTCAAACTCATACTTCATTTAAAAAGCACCATTACAGTATTTCTTTTCATCATCATGTTATGAAACTAGGAGAAGGAACTTTTACAAATTTATTCTCTCAAAAGAGCGAAATGAGCAAAAATGGAAAGTGAGGGACACAAAGCATTTTGCCCATTGGCACAATAAAATGAAACTACAAAGCCTCACATTGCCAGTCTACTCGAACAGGCCACAGCACAACAAAGCAACAGCCTGAAAGCAACCAGCTCACAACTTGCACATTACACAGAGATAACGGCTTTTGCTTTCTAGTCAGCTTGCTTTATTAGACAGAGCCTAGTATTAACATGGCCAAACCACAGCTGTCCCAAAGAAAAATATGACATCTGTGCATGGGCAACCATTTCACAAAGTATAAAGTGTAGTGGGGCCCATGCAAGTTTGTCTTCTCTATGGGAAACCAACTGTAAGCAAGGGCCTATCAATGGGCAGCAGTATCTGGAAAATAAGGCTGGGTTTTTTTCTTACTACCCTAAAGGTTCTCATTTTAAGCACTAGCAGCACATTCTGCTGTGTACACAGCATTAAAGCCATGTGTCCTTGACTATTTTGTAGGAAAGCTGTCAAGCCAGGGTCAGCACCATGACAGTGGCTCCACCAGGAGTACACACATTCCAAGAGAAAAATACAAACCAGACTGGTACTTCTCAGCAGACCAGAATTTGCAGTATAGGAGGCCTATGAAAAAAGCGCATGATTTAACCCAAAGAAAAGCAACTGGTAGCTCTGACGACAACATGCTTCTCATAAAGTACTAACCCTGGTACTCTTTGATGTCGCCAGAGGATCACTACACAGGGAGGAAGACTGTTAAGAAACAAAAAAACAAAACAGAACCAGGTAATTCAGCAAAAGGAGACCTGGTCTCTCCATCACAAGAGCAGAAGCTGTTTATTCTGTACTCCATCATAATTCATTAGCATTTCCTGAGTGCTAAATGTAGTTAAGTAACATGTAAGGTGAGGAAAAACTTAGCCATGAGAAATCTTTTTGAATACCCATTTTAAGGGATGAGAGAAACACCCGGAAAAGTTTTCTATAAATGTGTTTTAAGTCCTACTGGGTTTTCAATAATAATGCTAGGAGATAAGGTGGCAACCTCAGAAAACACTCAAGAAAAGAGGGCCATGGCACAGGGAGTATGGAGGTCAGTGGCCACACCCGGGTGGGTCACCAGCAGCTCCTGAGACACGTTTGAGATCTCACAGCAGACTCCTGATGAGCTTGGCCTGGTTGCTGAGGAAGCAGGTAAATTACCTCCAAGTTATCACACAAGTACTCTTTTCCAAACAGATTAGAAACACTGTATTTCAAACAGGCCATAGACAAACTGTCTTAGTTTAATCAGAAAAAAATGTACTTGTCACAATGAATCCAAGGCACTAACAAGGCACAGCATTTTTAAAAATGGACTTAAACCTTTCTTTTTCTGCTGTCATTCGAAAATAATTTTCAACTCTTTTTTCCAAGCCCATCAGACAGGGCAAATAAGAATATCTAGGTTGTGTGGGCAGGTTTTGACAACTGAATTCTTTTCTATGTATTATGTGCCACACATATTTCTGTTTCAAATGTATGATGTGTCAAACATCTTGAAAAAACAAGGATTCTAACATTAAACAAATAATTATAATCTTCCCATCCCAATTATAGTTTAAATTTTTACATATAAGCTTTTATTAAAAGGCCATCCACCATGATGTGTAGTGATGCCTACAACTTACTCTGAAATGCATCCCCCCAAAAAAGATAAATCAATGGATGGATAGATGGAAAGACAATAATATAATAAAGGAAATATAATAAAATATTAATTGTAAAATCTAAGTAGTAGGCACATGGGTGGTTAATATATCATTCTTTGAACATTTCTGTATGTTAAGTATTTTTCATTTAAAAAAACTGGGGAAACTGGTACTAATTTACAAATGTGGTAGTTCAATAATTCACATCATGTAAAGATATACAGACTCTATGAATTCAGTTACCACAAACTAGTGCACACACAGCCACTCACAGATTAGTTCTAACTAGTCAAAATGCAAAACCAGGGGTTAGAAGTGTGTTAAAGTTGGATAAAACACACAAAGCCAAAAAGCTTGAGACAAACCCGAGTATAGTAGGCAGAGGTGGGTTTGCTATGCCTAAGACTGCTATAGCTTCTCAGGTCAAAGTAGAGGCCGCTCTGCAAAAAGTAAAATTAAACACATTTTTCTTAGGTTAAACATTGGTGACAAACACAAAGGCAAACTCAGATACTATCTACCCTCTTTCCTCCAAAACAATGACTTTAAAGCATTGACTCGCATTAAGTAAAAGTCAAATAATAATTATCTCAAATCTCCAAAAAAAGACTAATATTAAAAGTTAACTGTATGCAAACCAAGTCATTACTAATTTTTTACTTTAAAAACATGAGCATATGGGGCGCCTGGGTGGCTCAGGGGGTTAGGCTGCTGCCTTCGGCTCGGGTCATGATCTCAGGGTCCTGGGATCGAGTCCCACATCGGGCTCTCTGCTTGGCGGGGAGCCTGCTTCCTCCTCTCTCTCTCTGCCTGCCTCTATGCCTCTATGCCTACTTGTGATCTCTGTCAAATAAATAAATAAAATCTTTAAAAAATAATAAAAAATAAAAACATGAGCATAAACCTCTGTCAAAATGGAATGGAAATAGTAAGTGATTTATTCTCATGTCATATTTAGTAACATCCTTGGAAAAGCCAAGACAACTGAGTAATTACCACTTTTATAATCCACTTGGCAATGTCACAGAAAAGAGCGAAGTCTTTTTCTTCAAATTTCTCCTAGTCCCATCATTTGACGAAATAAACTGATTGAATTAAGTTACCAAAGACACAGTACAAGTGTGTCCTAAACAGGTTTAGCCTAAAACATCTATGGCAGGTTCATTTTCAATACATCATAAAAACAAGCCATTATAAAGACTATGGTTACCTGGCAAAGAGAATGTCATCTATAAAACTGCCTTTCTAACCACTTTCTTCACTCAGAGTTAAGGAAATGTAAGCAATTCATGGCTGATAGACTCCTCCTGTACTGCTGACACTGTAATGTGGGTGGGGGGGTCTCTACCACTGACCCCTGCCACTCCCAGCCTGGCCTCCCCACACCACCCCCTCAACAAGGCATCAGGACTAACCTCTCCCCAGCGCTCCCAAGGCTTCACCCTCCAGAGCTTCTCACTAATGTCCTCTCCATTATTTTCCCTCCTACCTGTCAAAGCTTATTGATCCTCTCTCACCCCACCAAAGGTCAGAGCCCCCTCCAGAGGAACCAGTCAACAGGAAGCTTGGAACTGATTCTCACACCAGTGCTGTGGCAGCCTGACAGGAAGAGGTGTTCCTAAATACCCCAAATGGGCATTCTGGACACATTTTTCCCCCACAGAAATGTTTAGCAAGGTGGCTAGAATAGAGCACTATTAGTTCTGCAGTTTAATGGCATTCTAGGTTAAAGAGTTTTCTGCAAGACAACATGAGGAATTCTGCCAACACATACCTCATTCTTTCTACCAGAAAATTCATTCCACAATCCCAAAATTTGACCTACAAACAAACTCAGAATGAAACCTGTCTGTGAGTTTGGCACTGCCTATACTACCACAACTAAATCAAATTTCTAAAATAAGGATACAGATCTCACTAAATCTGGGTGCCTGGGTGGCTCAGTTAGTTAACTGTCTGCCTTTAGCTTGGGCCACGAGACCTGCAACAGGCTCCCTGCTCAGTGGAGAGTCTGCTTCTCCCTCTGCCCCTCCCCCTGCTAGTGTTCTCTCCCTCTCTCTTTCTCAAAAAAAAAAATAAATAAATAAATCTTTAAAAAAAGAATCTCACTAAACCTATTCTTGAAGTATATTCTAAAGTACAGTTCATAACTGAAAATACATGATTAATGAACTTCTTGTATTAACTTGCTATTAAATCCTGTAAATGAAAACAAAATTAATTTTAAATAGATTCTGATAAATCATGTTTCAGTATGTTATCAAATTACAGTAACACCTAAGGCATACATGAAAGCAATCATAATTCTTACATACCCTAAAAGTAATCAGTGAATTTTACAGCAGCACAAGACAGTGGGACATGAGACAGAACACAACTAACCAGTGGGTCTTTATGAGAACCAGAGGACCTCTTCTTCATTCCATAAGAGTGACTGTAAGAATGATTCTGGAAGTAAACATCTGAAGTTAACTTTCACAATCACAGAGTGAAGTTTAAAAAATAACTTAATAAACTTCACCTTAAAATTATACACAGAAAGATGCATACGAGATACAGAGTAATCCCCATGGAATCTATTTCCCAACTGTTAGTAAATGAATCACGGCACTTGGCTGACTACCGAAGATACATAGCACCTCTATACATCTGCAGTCCCCCTGACTCTGCCCCCATGCCACCAAGCTCCACGTATAGACAGCTAAAAACGATGTAGGACTCAGAGCCAAGCAGAGCGTTTGTGAGGATGTTCACCCCACATCTTATTTGAGTCCTTTCCACCTTCTACCTTCCTTATAAAGGTATGCAGGACAATAGGTTCCACCTTCTTCTAGGCCTTTCTTAGCAAAAAGCCAAAAGGTAAACCTTTGGGATCAACCAAAACAAGACTGAGAGAAAGAATATGGCATTGCTTTGCCCAAGAAAAGCACATGCTGCTCAGGAAGAAAACAGCCCAGACAGTATGGATTACTTCTTATAGCAACAGCATTATCAGACAGAGGACCTTACACACAGATCCTCAGAAGACAGCACTGTCTCAGTACATAACTTCTCCCAGCACCACAAAGCCAGGTATAGATGAGGGAATAAAGGACAGAAATACTACTATATAGGTCTTTAGGTAGACAAGAAACCCAATCTAGCTATGTGCTGCTCACCTGATATAAGGAGATATAGCTAGAAATGTCCTACTTATCAGCAGTCTGCTCTAGGCAAATCATTTGACAAATGTGCAGCTAGATCCTAAATCCATCCACTCACTGTTCTTTTTTAAAATATGCATATTTTCCCTTTTACAAATTACCCTGAACATTTTAAGAGATGACTATATTGTCTAGAAACTCGGGCAATCTACCAACATAATATTAACCCAAGGAAAACATGCTATAACTAAACTTTCTTGGCTAAAATGACATACATAAAAAACCAACCAAATCAAGCAAAAATGAGCAGACATAACTGATGTTTCAGGTAACACCTGTCACTGCTGGCTGTTTCCTGTTTAGCAACTTCACATCTGCTGGCTTGTGACACATAACAAGGAACACAGCAGGGCCTATAGTTCACTGGGTATCAAACACTGGCAGAAACATGTCTTCCAGGCAATGCACATGTGTCATTTAAGGAGCTCATCACTTTAAGAAAAGATATTACTACCAATCTTAATCCTGAATAAGGAAGCAAATCATTTTTATCTGATCCTGAAATTCTAAAGGAAAAAATTATTCTAATGTTTAATTATGCCACAACTGCAAAACAATAGTTTTTGCATTATTGGCCATATGCTTTCCCCAAAACATAACAAACCTGTGAAAGCTAGTAAATCTATGATCAGCATGATTAGGTATTTATAAAGTAAAACTCTACATTTAACACAAAGTCATGCACCACATACTAATGATGAAAGTCTTGATGATCTATCCTTGAGAGCATCATACTGGATTTCAGAAAAAGTTGAGAGTTGATTGCATTCCCAAAATCAGAAATATAAAGAGGAAAAAAGCAACATTTGCAGTTACTAAAACTCCAAACTAACCAGAATTTAAGTAAAAACAATTTTTTTTAAATCCAGCACTACTTTAAAAGTCAAAAATTATTATATACAAAGACTGTTACATTTGATTAAAAGAATCTTCTTCCCCACAACCACACCTTCCTAGTATAAGTGATTACTAAACTCTATGTACATGTAAAGCTGCATGCTCTCTTTCAAACACAGAATTCCTAGTCAATAATGGCGAGATGATTCAATCTCAGTATGCTGTAGCACAAAACACCCACAGGCAGCCTTTACATGCAGGAATAAAGCATTCTGAAATTAAAAGACGTTTTACTTTTTATTATTGTGATTGTTACCATCATCTCCCATTGTTTGAAACATGGCAAAAGCAAGGCATAGATACTGAAGCGAGAGCACATAACTAATACAATCGGGCTTATAAAAAAATAATTGCAGCACCAAAATGTGGAAGTTCCCTTGAATCTGCCTGTGGTCACACAGCTGAAAAACTCCCCTTCTCAAAAACTTTCCCTATTAAAAACACTGATCAAAATTGGTAACTTAGTCTAGGTAAAGTGTGGAATATGCACCATATACATTCAAGTGTGGCATTAAATATCAATCAAAGAAAAACACATAAAATTTATGATAAGATCAGAAAAACCTGTTTCATATAGGGTCTTTAAGAAAATAAGCATAATACCACATTTTAAATCAAAGAAACTGAATTAAATTAGTAACTACTTAGATTTGTGATTTCCTAATTTTGTTTCTGAAGCATTCTAGCTTACACCTTTTAAGCAATCTTACCCAGAAGAGGCAAACAATAGTATTATTACATGTGTAACAAAAATCTTATTAATCTAAAATTTTCTAAAATGCCTAAAGTTATGCATTTAGTAAATTACGTGCAATGGTAAAATGTCACTGTATAGTGAGTGACATTTCCCTGAAAGTAAAGTTCCTTCTGTATAGAAATTTCACTTAGGTCTCTTCTCCATTAACAAATTACATTTTTTTTTAATTTTTTTATTTTTTACAAATTACATTTTTTGTTTAAAAAAAAAATATATATATATATATATTATATTATCACTACAATATGTATTACTCAAGCCACACACATTCTTGCAACTAAACTATTCTGCCCTCCCAACCAGGCAAGTTCACTGAAGAAAACAGCCATGTCTTATGTTTTCTGATCCTCTCTGTAGCTCCAATAGCATTTTTCAAAGGCACAGAATTTAACAAGAGAATTGAAATTGATTATTAAATTGATTATTGAAATTATTTCAATTTTCTCTTTCGAAAACATAACGCAGAGTTCAGCTGGTTTTTAAAAAACTGCTGAATGTGATAAGAAATCCATAACTTGGACATCCCAACTGCTACTACAACAACTGGGTAAATATAAAGAATCCCTCCAGTACATACCAATTGGTATCTTTGTTGTTTAAAAACAAATAATTCATCAAAGAAGGGAGAACTGAAAATATTAAGGGCTCTTGCTAAAACATTTCTGGTTTAGACAGTCTATGACAGTCTATCAAAAAGAATTTAACTCTCACAGAAAATTACCTGAAAGTCTTCATCTGAAATAAAATTAAAAGCAATGGAGCAACTTTTTGTTTGTAGAAACAAAGTTCAGCAAGTGTCAATTTCCGTTAGAATATACCTATTATTCAAGCCCGCAGAAGGCAGAACTCTGAGAGTCAAAGTGCATAATATTAACACTGCACATTTTTCTGAACTACACACCATGATGTCTTTCTTTTTGGGTGTACTGGCTCTGCTCCAGTGTGTCCCAGTTATGGCCTTCGACGGGCTCTTCCATGGAATCAAACAGTGTAGTAGTAAATGACAAAACACAAATTACAAGCATATTAAAATTAAACTCATTAAAATTATACTAAGCGTATTAATAATTTAAGGGGAGCTAATATATACAACAGTAAAAATCTGCACCAGTAAGAAACTGTAGTGTGTTCCTACTGCTCTGGTTCAAGATGGCCTCAATTTCCTAATTTTGGACCTCTACCTTATGGTCCTCTCATATTTCAATATAAAAAGCAGTGACAAAGCATTTGTAAGATGCTTTTTACAGGCAGACTGTTTTTTGAAGAAACAGACTGTTTAAATTCTAAGCTCAGGGCTTTGATTTCATCCTCCTGCCCCCAAACCTTTCATTCACAGTCTTGAACTATCTTTGCTCTTTTTATTTTTTATAGAATGTTTATAGCATGGACACCATTTCCAGCCCAAATACCTTCTGGCAGGCCATCTTTCAATAAAGTATTAACTGAAGTTAATTGGAGAAAAAAAAGATTGAAGTCCTAAGAATATGGCAGAAAACCTTAAATACATCTGCCTCGCATCTAGGTACTACTATGACCATACATCCAATACAAGGTCCAGAAGTGTTAGACTTTTTTAATATATAGTTCATACATTTTTAAAAATAACTGGCAAAGAAATACCAAAACTCCCAAATTATAGAGCAAATCCCAATAGAGTTTAGGTCAGGGTTTTAGGCCATCACATTTATTTTTAAAAGAGAACAAAAGCTGTGTACATAATACAGCTTAATGTATGTGGTAGTTATTTTTTTTTATTTTTTGTTCTTTTAAACTCTTATTTAAAGATTTTATTTGTCAGTGAGAGAGAGACAGAGTGAACACAAGCAGGGGGAGCAGGAGGCTGAGGAGAAGCATGCTCTCCACTAAGCAGGGAGCCTGATGCGGGACTCAATCCCAGGACTCAAGAATCATGACCTGAGCTGAAGGCAGACACTTAACCAATTGAGCCATCCAGGCATCTGTGGTAGTTATTTTTTTAAAAAGTTAATAATCTGGGGGCTCCTAGCTGGCTCAGTCAGTAGAGCATGCAACTCTTCCAAGCCCAAAACCCACACTGGGTGTAGAGATTACTTAAAATTTTAAAAAGAAAAAGGACATAATCTGATGAAAATTAGAACTCCCAATATTATCTATTTAAAACAAACAAAAAAAACTTACCTCAATTATACTTTATTTTTAAAGATTTACTTATTTGAGAAAGAGAAGGGAAACAAGGAGCGGGAGGGGAATGGTGGAGAGGCAGAAGAAGCAGACACCCCACTGAGCAGGGAGCCCAATGCCAATCTCTATCACAGGACCCAGGGATCATAACCTGAGCCAAAGGCAGACCCTTAACCAACTGAGCCACCCAGGTGCCCCCCTCAATTATATTTCTTTTAAACAATGTTATTTGTGAGCTTTCAGACTTATTTCCAGGAAATCTAACTATTTAAAATGTGCTGGATATACACTCACACACAATAAGGTACTGGAGTCTCCTCTAGAGTGTAACATTTTTATTAATATTCATGTTCACGCTCAGATTTTTTAAAATACTGGGAGCTTTACTCTTTACCATAGCAGCAAATTTTCACTCTTACCACGGTGAAATAAAATGCTGTGAGAGTTCTACTTTTATCTGAAATGTATTTAATGATAAAATTTCCATAAAAAGAAAATCATCATCATTACTTTATAGACCCTCATGGTAACCAATTCTTCATCAGCTTAATTGCAGGTTTAATTTCTCTTGTGCTTGTTTACAGATTTGTTTTAAATCCTCCTAAATTAGGGGCACCTGGGTAGCTCAGTCAGTTAAGCATCTGCCTTTGTTTCAGGTCATGATCATGGCCAGAATCCCAGGATTGAGCTCTGCGTTGGGCTGCCTGCTCAGTGGGGAGTCTGCTTCTCCCTCTTCCTCTGCTCCCCTCCCCACCACTGCTTGTGCACCTCTCTCTCTCTCTCTCTCTCTCTCCCCCCCGAGTGTGCACGCTCTCTCTCGTGCATGAACGCCCTCTCTCTCTCAAATATTTTTTTAAATGATTAAAAAAATAAAGATTCTTAAAATTACGTCAAACTTAGATGGTTTTACTGTTCAGTTAAAATAATATAGCCAATATACAATCAAGTTTCCCTGACACCACATAGAAAATTATAAATAACCAGCTTGATGATAACTGTGTGAAACCTCACACTATGAACACTATAATGGAAAGCAAAGGAAAAAGCCATCATTTTTTTTTTAAATGGGGAGAGATTGTTTTCAAACTCTCAACACTCAACTTTTAAGCTTTTATTGACTAACTCCCTATAAGATTCTTTTCAAAGTGTTTAAAGAGAAAAAAAATCTCCAGGTAGAAGAAAGATGAATTTATTATCTCAAAAAATGTTTCTCCTGTAAAATCATTCAAGCTGCTGATTTGACTACTGAGACTTGTTAATATTCTTATAAATCTAAACTTTTGCAATTAACTAAAATATGATTCAAAAGCAAGTGTACTAACTTACTGTAAAAAGAGAAAGTAGATTACCTTCACTAATAAGAAATATGACTAGAGAAAAGGACTATTTAAGACTATAAACAAATCTGTAATTGATATACCAGACCACACTTGGTTTATTATAGAGTACTTTTATATATTATACAAGCTAGGAAGAAAACTAGACTTAGGGAAAGTTAGCCAATATAGACCTCAACATGAAAGATCGTTTTACTATGAAAAATCTAGATATATGCTTATCAATATTGTCAATGCACAAATTAAAAGCATTGCTTTAAGGTTTCAAACACAATTCTTTAAAAGAAGATCAGTGTATTGGCACAATATACAAGACTTCAATGAACGAACTCTCATTTACCTTGATTTATAGCAATAAATGCTAAAAAGGTGAGACATACTACAAAATGTTAATCAAAATGTTGAAGTATGGTAATTACTGTAAATATGATAAGCAGGAAATTTTTCAAGTCAGTAGCTCAAATTTTCCATGTAATAAAACTATAATTAGTCAACCAAGAGCCAAAGCTATTACCCATTTAATAAAGTTATTTTTATAAATATGGAAGTGGGAAAATCTGAAAGTCCAACTAAACAATGTCATTCCATAGGAATCAATCTTATTATTTTGTGATAATTTTCCAAAATCAAAGTTCCTTTTCCACAAAAATAGTAATACATATGTTAATAGTTTAAAATATTCATGATTTTAGAATTGATTTATATTGATTATAGCAATGATTTAAGAGAAAGATCACTTTCCAATAAAAGGACTTTGCCAATATTTCCTCTCTTTTTTTTTAAAGGCAAAGGAATATGAACACTGTCAGATTGTTCAGGCAATAATGCTGCAGAAAGCTCACACATATAAGCTTTGCTATCATGGTGCAAACAACTTAAAATACCAACCCTGTGACTGCCAAGACTTCGAATGGACAATGCATCCTCAACTCCCTGATAAGAACAAAAACAAACATGGCATAAGTTTGCAGGTAACTGCATTAAGTTAATGAGGGGCAAGTATAGGGGCAAGTTCATTGGTTATTACAAACCAGATAAGGTTGATGATGACTGGACCGGTGGGAATACCTGGCCCTTTCTGAATCTTCCTGGGAAAGAAGAAAATACATGGAGAATTAATCACTGAACACAGGGCTATCAGAACAACTGTGCAAACAGCAATCGGTTAGGAGCACAGCAGCACCTTCCTTATAGCAAGCAGGTATGGACAACTCAGCTTCTGAAGCTGGGTCTTGGACAGCCACATGCTTCAGGTGGAAAGAAATTAGCAATAATTATAATCTTGTGTACGTGTGCCTGACCACTTCTAAATTGTAATCTATAAATGACCAGGAAAGCTCAATATACCAAAATAAAAATAAGCAAGTATACTTAACAAACATAAACGGAGTTCAGCATTAAAAGTAAAGCTTTATTTTTTTTTCACTGTGAATGTGCATTTATGCAAAGTAAGAAGAAATGTTTATTACAAAAATAGTTTCAGGACTTAAAAAAAAATTGGGTCATAATTTTGTGCTCACTACAAAAGAATTTTTTTGTTCTCTTGCACCCCTCTACCTGGAAAATAAAAGAATAACTAAATAAAATACCGGTGCTGTGTTGTTAATATGAAAAACTACTTATAAATAGAACAAACTATGTAAATCATTTAGAGTTGGTAAAGTTATTTCAAGAGCTATGCCTCATGAAGATGGTAAAAAAAAGGGGGGGGGGGACAAAAACAAAAATCAAATGATGACCACAGCCTAACAGTTGACCATATTAAATGCAACTGTAAACTTTTCCACAGTCAGCTATTAGCAATGGAGCATTAAGTTCTGTCTGTGGGATCCAATGACTAGTTCCTACAATCTAACCAACTGCAACAGTAAGGAACTTCTGATTTTTCAGAATTTCAAAGTCCAAAGTGTTAAAGTAATTTGCACTGACAGAATCTACACCCAACTGTCCAGCTGGGTTCCTAGCTAATCAATGCTGTCTTTTCCAAAAGGAATCAATACCTAAACACCAGGTGGCACTACAGCATGATCACTACACAGGTGGAAGAAACAGATGTGGTCATGTCCAAGCATCCATTTCAAATTACAGAGTAATTCCACAGAAACACTACAACCTAATGCCTTAGTTTTGGTCATGATCTTTTGGCATCCTTCAAAAACACTCCTGGTTGTCATCTGCTGTGTGCACTGATGCATGTGATCAAATGTTCAGAAGTCTGTTTATAAGCACCAATATGATTCAGTGATACAGTATCCAACAGTGTTCTGAACTTTAGGAGTTCATCAGTGATTTACAATTTTGTTATATAACAAACACAGGTAATCTACAAGAAGCCAAGCAAATTTCTTCCTTTTCCCCATCAGGTTATATACCACAAAAGTTTTGAGAGCATGTGCATAAACCTATCCCAGTACAGAGGACAGAACTGGTCGTAACCAGTTCTAGGCTAATTAGCTTTACAGAGCCCTGTGCTATTCACACAGCCTAATTCTACACACCCCTTCCCAGTCTTATTTGGGGTACTAGAGCAAGATACATTGTTTAATGTTCAATCTTTCCTATACCCTTTTTTTTTTTTTCATTCCACCTACCGCAAGGGCACTTGTTAAAAAATCAACCTCTAAAAACCAAAGTTCATTAAAGATGCAGCAAAGACAGATGAATTCATATTTATTTTCAATTACGTTACTTATAAAAATAATTCTTAATAAAAATACCTTAAATAACTTATTTTTTTGCCCCATTTGGAAAAACTGGCCAAAAAGACCTTAGAAGACTCCATAGAGGCCACTTAATGTGAACTGCAAGAATATAGTTTATTCCAGTTATAAACTACACCTTAAACCAGCACTGTCCACCAGAACTTTCTGAGACAAAGTGAAAATGTTCTGTTTGTGCTGTCTAATACGGTAACCAATGGCTCCATGTGGCTACTGAACCCCCTGAAATGCTAGAAGTGCAACTGAGGACTTAAATTTTTAATTTTAATCTATTTAAATCTAAACGTAATTACCCACATATGGCTGATGGCTACTATACAAACAGTAAGGCGAGCTCAAAGCAAATGTTCATTATACCAAAAAACCGCAAAGCACATATTTTACTAAGAGGCTGCCATGTTGCACCACTCTTATATAAAAAGGCAGGCATTTAGATACTTGTGAATTACTGTCCCTACCTTGACTACTTCTGCACAGTGACAAACATGAGAGAAAGAGAAGGAAAAAGACCCTAGAACTATTTTTAAGAGCTAGAAAGGTCCCAAGAGATTATACAGTCTGATCCTTTCATTTTAAAGTAAAGAAAATTGCAGCACAAAAAGATTAAGTAGGAATTCACAAAGACATAAAGCTGGGACCAGCATTCAAATCCTCTGACTCCCTAGGCCACCAAACCATAAAGAGACCATCCTACCCAGGCTAAATCTACACTATGACATAACAAGAACATGAAGACAACGGCCAGGTAGTCTGGGTTTTACTCAAAGATTCCTCCTTCTCTGGAAGAACAAGCAACTTCATTTCCCAGGTATTCTAGAGTAGTATTTTAAATGGCCAATTGGCTTTTCCTGAATTAACAGCACCAGGGCCAAGAGAAAGAAAAAAATTCGGCAACCGTGTTTCCAGGTACCAACTACAAGGCTGACTATGCTTCTCTTCCACAGTCTGGGAAACAATCCATTTTCATTGTCCTGGAAGTTAGCAGTAGTATAAAGGATCCAAAGCAGAAAAAAAAAAATCAGAACAATGCCTTAAAAAACGGATGTATAGGGGCGCCTGGGTGGCTCAGTCCGTTAAACATCTGCCTTTGGCTCAGGTCATGATCCCAGGGTCCTGGGATCAAGTCCCACATCGGGCTCCCAGCTCAGTGGGGAGCCTGCTTCTCCTTCTCCCACTTCTCCTGCTTGTGTTCTGTCTGTCAAATAAATAAATAAAATCATTTTTTTTAATGGACGTATATTTATTCAAGGTTTTCTGGAAAATTGTTTTGATACCTCTAAATTCATGGCAATGAAACGTAATCTGCTTTTAAAAATTCACTCCATGTGGAGATGTAGCGATTTCATTGAAATAAAGAAGACCACAGCCCATTGAAGGCACCTGGCCCTGTTCTCTGTCAACAAGTAAGATTTAAGTCAAGGCTGGAGCCATTCTCTCAGTTTCAAATTCAGAAACCTCAGAAATTGCACATTCTCCTCCAGGTCACTAACACGCTGCTGATGGAGACGCTCGGTTTAAAAACAGAAACACTGGCCTCACTAGGACTATCTGGAGGCCTACAAAGACTTGGGCCCTTTCATCTTGGTCCTCTCACCTTCCAACCCTCTAGCAGGTACGGCGGGCTCTCCGACCTTGGAATTTTGGCTCTGCCAATGACTGAGCAAGTTGTTGACTCCATCCATTCTTAATCACCTTATCTGTAAAACGGAGATGGCGGTCCCTATCTTATAAAATGGAGACATATGTAAAAAGCCCTGGCACGGTTCTGGCATATAGACCCTCATTGTTACTTCATTCCTGAGTCTCATGCCATGGCTTTTCCTCTTCACATCCCCCAACATCCCACCTCTACACCCAGAAAGTGTGAAAATTAGGAGAAATTTTTAACATGGGTATATTTTTCCTTCTAATAACTGACAATCCCATTATTTGTATGAGTTATTTTATTATAAATTTACTGTTCTTTATATCTTATATTGTGATTATAACATGCCAACTTCTACTATAGGCTCTTAAAATGCAGCCAGAGAGACAGATAAGCTGAAAAGGAAAAGGAAAAATTAGTTTGAAAAGAGTAAAAGCAAGTGTCGAAGGGGTTAAGTGATAATTATTGCCATCTGAAACTAAACCCCATCCATATTCTCTGTGAGTCGAAGTTATCACTCAGGACTTGAGTTAATACCATCTGCATTCTAAGCCTCCAAACCGAAAATGTTCCCCTTCATGAAAATCTAGTGCATTCACTTCCTGAACTACATATATTTCACAGAGATAAAAACTATGTTTTTATCTTCATGGTCTTGGAATAGAAGAATCAAACATGAGACTTTCAATATAGGCTTTTCTTCTTAGTGTTTTGGTGTGTTCTAAGATAATAAAATCTCAGGCAATTTAATTTTAGAACTACGATACATAATTTTTAAAAATTAAACTAATATTTCCATGGAAACTTTACAAGCAAAAGTGATTTCTTTTATTCACAAAAAATGTTCTTAATGAATCAACAGTAAGATAAACCAGTTTCATGCAGAAGACACTTGAAATAAAACCAATTAGGCTAGCTTTAGTAACAAGAAAGGACAGATTCTACTCTAAAGTAACAAACACATTCATGAGGAATCACTTAATTGTAAGTAACCAAACATTGTCTTTCTCTCCTTTCTAAAATATTACAATGAGAAGTATGATAAAGTTTTAAATCTGTAGATGAATACAGTCATAAATATTTTTTATAGCCATAAATATCTTAATTCTGGTTGTCCTTCAAAATGCTGCTGTAGAAAGAATTTGGTTATAAAAATTTGTTTAACAACCATTAGTGGTTCCTAGCCCTTTAAGGGATCACAGACTCCCTTGAGAATCTGGTGTTCACTTAAAAATATACATATATTCAAAAGTCTGCATGAGATTTTAGGCTTCCTGCTCCATCTCCCGTGCCTGTTCACATTGATGAAGAAACTCTGTAATAGGAGACAACTGGGGAAATTACCAACGTAGAAAAAAGTTCAAATTTAGGAAGGATTCCCAATAACTAATATTTTACTGGTTCATGATTTGCTCTTGTAGCTAAAAATCTGGTAGTGGTGGTAGAAGATTCAAAAAGGAACTGAGAGAAGTGAAAAAACATAAGAGTAATTTTCACATGAAATTAAAGAATGACTTGGGTCATCTTTCAATGAGGACGTTTCTGCCTAGTTTTTTTTTTTAAGACAGAAAGGAAGAAAGGAGAGGGAAGGAGGGAGGAGGGAGTGAAGGAGAGAAGGAAAGGAGAGGAGGACAAATTTGAGGAAGACAAGAACAAACTCAGAGAAAGAAAACACATCCATTTACTCAATCTTTCTTGGTCAAGAGCAGTCATGACAGAAGCGTGAGGCTGTGGACTACAGCAGAAAATGGATGGACTCCAAGTACACATTTGGTCCACTACAACAGAAGAGACACTCTCTGACCTTTAGGTTCAAACATGCCAAACACTCCTACTTGGCAAACTATTAGTCAATGTTTTACTTCAAGATTGCATTACTGCAGCAACTGATCACAACATGCAGGGCAGGCAATCCTGGCCTACCAGCCACTTCTGAATCTGTCCCCATTTCCGATCAAAGGAATAATGAGAGTGCTACAAATGCAAAAGTTTCATCAGCTGACGTTTCCAACATACTGCATGTCTGAAAAGTCTTAGATTAATCCTATAAATTTGCCCTGAGACCAGTGATCTTTAGCTTAATGTAAGTTGCACATTCAAGAGACAGAAAATTACTAAGCTAAATATGTTCCACAATGAAGAAATATATGGCTCTCTGCAGTTTAAAGGAAATGGAACTTTTACTTAGCAACAATCTCCTTATAATTTTAGGAGTGTAAGAACTGCATTTAGTATTTGAAACCATATATGATTTCAAAAACAAAAATAGCAACATAGTATGAACTGGTTTTTGGTTTAGTTTTTTAGCTGTGAATAAAATCTATAAACACTTCTCTTTAACCCATTAGCAGAAGTCCACCACCAACATAAAAATAGTGTTTAATTAATATTTTAAATATTAATATTAAATATTTAAAGTTTAAATAATATTAGTAATATCCTGCAGGCTCTCCCCCTTCATGCCAAAATGGCATCAGAAATATTTTTTTTATGTGAATTTTCGGAGTCAGGCTGATGTCAGAAGGAAAGAGTTAAAAAAAAAAGATTATTTGTTTCATTTTAAAGCAGCCCAATTTCTATAAACCTATTTTATTTTTTACTCTTCTTTCTGATGATAAAAGTGTACTGAAATTTATGAACTACAGAAAAGCATTAAGAAAGAAACAAAACTAATTAATTCCACCACTGACAAACCAAAACATTGACAGTAATCATTTTTTTCTAAGTAGTTTCTGACCCTATATATGATACTACTTCCTACCAGTCTTCAAATTGTTGAGGTGGTTTTTTTTTTTAAATTTTCTTGCATGAATATCTTCTTCCATTATTAAATATACTTAAAAACTATAAGGCTAAATGACTTCACAGTGCTTTATTATGTAGATATCATAATATAATTAACCTAAACTCTAAGAGAGTTAGGACTATAGTAAATAAGTTCATCATCTCTAAGCTGACTTTAGCTACTATAAGTAAAGCACCTATCATACCATAACAACTTGCTACCATGTATAGTAAAAGCTGTTTATGTGTTTGCACTATTGCACTTAATTTGCTGACACAGAATGGCTTATTAAAAAATACACATTAGGTTATACTATTCCCAGTTTTTCAAGAGGAATCAGATTTATTTCAGAAGGAAACTAGCCAACTATTAATTTATTTGAGACTAACACAAAATTAGGATCATACCCCCACCCCCACCCCCCCTGATTACCTCTTTTTGTTGTCGCTCCAGTTCTCTCATGCGAATATCTCTCGCTTCAGCCCGGGCAGCCCGTTTTGCTGCCAGTCTCGCCTCTGCCTGAAATGCAATGTAAAGATTCAGCTTTATTTACAAACAACAACAACCTGCATACCAGCTGCGAGGGTAAGGAGCAGATGGGACATAACTGTCCATAGCAGGTGGGAGGACAAGATACCCTCTTGATCAGCTGTGCAACTCCCTCAGTCAGCTCTTGTATACTCCCTTTCTTTGTTCTAGCCCAGCGTCTCTCCTGAAATCTGGGCCTTTATTTTTAACTGCTTGCCTTGATTCCACATGCAAAACATTTCACACAATTCATTATGTCTCTGCAAACTCGCTTCTTCCAAAATGTCTTTCTCTACCAACTCAATCATACAAATTAGAAACTTCAGAACCAGCCTCTATTTCATTTTGGACATTGCCACTATCCAGTCTCAGAGTACTGCCAATTCTCTATGGCTAGGTTTCTCTCACCCCCATGGCCATTATGCTGTTTCTGTTCCAGGAACTCTTCATATCTTTCTCCTTCTAAACTGGTATGCAAATCACATACTACCAAATTCACCACTTATAACTAGACAGTTTGGTGGTTTTCAGCACTATGGTCACAAGGTTACACAACTACCACTACCACCTAATTCCAGGATATGTTCCTCACCCCAAAAAGAAAGCCCATGCCCATTAATAGGCACTCCTCATTCCCCTTCCTCACACCTCCTGGAAACCACTAATCCTAATTTCTGTCTCTACAAATTTGCCCATTCTGGAAATTTCATATCAGTGAAATTATACAATAGGCGCACTTCATCTCTTGCTTGATTGAACACTACTTAAACTGCCTTCAAATCCATCTACCTGCCTCCAGAAGCTGCCCTATAATTCCCTTCTACAAGTTACAGGATTGCCATTCTGCCTTTCAAAACATGTTTCTGATTTTTACCATTAAGTAGTGTAAAACCCTCCATTGGCTCCCCATTACTTGCGGTTAAAGCAAAATTCCAAAGACTAGCACAAAGAGAAGAGAGAAGAAAAGCTCAAACAGAAATAAGGTTCCTCCCAGTCAGATCTCCCCCTGATTTCCCAGGACTTGATCCAGATAAACAGCAGCAGGCCACTTACTACCTCCATCCGGGACTTCACTGTGCTCCGTTAAGCCTCTCTCCAACTCAGGTAATGATCTCAGGGTCATGAGATAGAGCCCGGCATCGGGGGTCCACACTCAGCAGAGTCTGCTTAAGATTCTCTCTTTCCCTCTCGCTCTGCCCCTCCCTGTACCCACTAGAGTGCTCACTCTCTCTCTCAAAAAAATATTAAAAATATAAAACAAAACTACACTCTTCTGTCACCTCCACAATGTCCAAGTCTCAATCGATGTCTGCTAAATAAACAAACGAATTTCAGGCCATGGACTAAAGCATCGAGGAAATAAAACAAGGAAACAGCCAGATGTACCACATGAAATTAATGATTTCTTACAGTGGTTTCCTCTGTTCTCGGCCACATCCTAACTCTGATTCAGATCTCCCCCTGATAACTACAACAGCTGGTGTTATATTTATGCCCAAGTCTCATGTTAAGAGACTCAGTCAATGTTTGAAAGGGTCTACTGTGCAGAAACAATTACATTTGGTGCTGAAAATACAGGGTAAGATGACATCTCTGCCCCAGAGAAGTCCTCAATCTAGTTGAGAGATACGGACCCACAACACTAAGGGAAGGAGCATGCGGGAGAGAGCAATTTGATTTCCCTGGCAAGGTCCCAGCAGGTTTCTAAGAGGAGGCAGCTTAAGGGTTAACACTTATTCAACCACCCCAATTTTGGCACTTTCCCAGTCTGCCTAGCTGGCCTTTTCATAGCAAAAGCCCTAAACATGTATCTGCCAACCTCAATCTCTAAACAATAACATGACCAGAGCAATGAATCTTCTCACATGAATTTTTCACTGGCTTTTATCTTTCAAAAAGCTGTTCATACCTTCTTTCCCCCTCTGACTACAGGTAGACAATGCTTTCTTACTAGAATTCTCATTTTATAGAAAAATACTTCAAGGCTAAGTTCAGCAGATAGCAAACACATTTTTAAATTACAAAGTATCATTTTTCTGGGGAAAATTTTTGAACTTTTTTTTAGTTTCAGCAAAGCTATAGCAACGTGTAGGGCTGTCATTTCCAGGATACTTTTAGCTTTGTACCTGTAGCCTTCTTTAGAAATGTACCGAGAATGCCCATTTCATCCTTCCAAGATAGATGACCAATTCTGTACATTCTATGCTAAAACAGCTCACCAGTTTTCTCTCACCTAACCTAAGTGATGATAATTGAAATCTACTCTCTGATTTCTTTCACAACAAAAGGAAAGGGAACCTGGCTGCTGTGTAACAGAAAGAACATGGGCTTCAGAGCCACAAAAATACCCTTTCCTTTGTTCCTTAGCCAACTTCATCCAAACTCAGATATGCCTTCCTTGGAGATGGTACTGAAGGCCACTAAACAAGCTTAAATAAGGTAAACAGGATTTAAAAGTAGTTTATCTTAGTATTTTTTCTACATATTGCCAGATATCTGAAGCAGTACTGAGAGCAAGAGAGCAAAAAGCAAAAAATGATTCTAATCCAGCAGACAAAACATGTACTCTATAATTGTACCAATGCATTTTTTTAAAGATTTTCACTTCTTTGACAGAGAGAGACACAGCGAGAGAGGGAACACAAGCAGGGAGAGTGGGAGAGGAAAAAGCAGGCTTTCCTACCCAGCAGGGAGCCCAATGTGGGGCTCGATCCCAGAGCCCTGGGATCATGACTGGGATCATGACCTGAGCCAAAGGCAGACATTTAACAACTGAACCACTCAGGCACCCCTACCAATGCATTTTAAAATAAATAATAGATACACAAAGTATACTTCTAGGTAGTAATACTAGCATTTTCCCCAGACACAACTGCGTGATTTCTACATATTAATTTTACACGCACTCACAGATAAAAAATAAATGGTACATAAGAATAAAGGATCGCAAAAAATTAAGTTTAAAACAAAGTTGGCAAAAAAAAAAAAAGTTAAACAGAGAATCACCATTTTATCTGATAAGTCCATTTCTGGGTATATACACAAAAGAACTGAAAGTAAAGACTCAAACAGGTATCTGTATGCCAATGTTCAAAGCAGCCTTATCCATAATGGCCAAAAAGTACAAACAACCCAATGTCCATCAATGGATGAATAGATAAACAAAATGTGTTATATCTATACAGTAGAATATAATTCCAGGAGGGAAGGAAATTCTGACACATGTTAAAACATGGATGAATCTTGAAGACATTATGTTATGTGAAACAAGTCAAATGTGGAAGTACAAATATTATATGATTCTATGTATTTGAGGCACCTAGAATAATCAAATGGCATGGGCACAGGAGATTGAACAGTGGTTCCAAGGGGCTGGAGGGAAGGGAGAAATGGGGAATTTTCATCTAATGGATACACGATTTCAGACAGGATGATGATAAAGTTCCGAAGATGAAGAATAGTACCGGCGGCACAACAATGTAAATATACTCAATGCCACTGAATTGTATGCTTAAAGATTATTTAAATGGTAAATTATGTTGTTAAGATCACAAGCAGGCAGAGAAGCAGGCGGTCGGGGGGAAGCAGGCTCCCTGCCAAGGAGAGAGCCTGATGTGGGGCTCAATCCTAAGACCCTGATACAATGACCTGAGCCGATGCAGAGGCTTAACCCACTGAGCCACTCAGGCACCCCTAAAATGGTAAATTATGTTATGTATTTTCCCATACAAAAAAAGTCAAAGTTCGTATAAGGCATGAAATCAGAATTATTCAGGAGCCTAATTCATTTAAGTACTTGTAGAGTCTTTAAGCTGATATAACTCAAACTTTTGAAATAAAGTTAATAGGAAAATTTAGGAACTGGAAATTCAGGTTCAGAAGTTACCTGTGAAATCAAGTAGGTCAATGGACTTGTTTCTAAAAATGTTTTCTCATCATTATGCTTTCAAATATTAGGCATATTAAGACTGATTAAAGGAAATACACAATCATATAAGAATAGAAATGTATTCTTCTTAGAACAGTGAAAATGATAACACAAAAAGTAAAGGTATAGGGACGCCTGGGTGGCTCAGTTGGTTGGGCAGCTGCCTTCGGCTCAGGTCATGATCCCAGTGTCCTGGGATCGAGTTCCACATCCGGCTCCTTGCGCAGCAGGGAGCCTGCTTCTCCCTCTGTCTCTGCCTGCCATTCTGTCTGCCTATGCTCGCTCTCTCTCCCTCTCTCTCTGACAAATAAATAAAATCTTAAAAAAAAAAAAAAAAAAGTACCCAAAGAACAAATAATCCAATCAAGAAATGGGCAGAGGACATTTCTGCAAAGAAGACATCCAGATGGCCAACAGACACATGAAAAAGTGCTCCATATCACTCGGCATCAGGGAAATACAAATCAAAACCACAATGAGATATCACCTCACACCAGTCAGAATGGCTAAAATAAACAAGTCAGGAAATGACAGATGCTGGCGAGGATGCGGAGAAAGGGGAACCCTCCTACACTGTTGGTGAGAATGCAAGCTGGTGCAGCCACTCTGGAAAACAGCATGGAGGTTCCTCAAAATGTTGAAGATAGAACTACCCTATGATCCAGCAATTGCACTTCTGGGTATTTACCCTAAAGATACAAACGTAGTGATCCAAAGGGGCACGTGCACCCAAATGTTTATAGCAGCAATGTCCACAATAGCCAAACTATGGAAAGAACCTAGATGTCCATCAACAGATGAATGGATCAAGAAGATGTGGTATATATACACAATGGAATACTATGCAGCCATCAAAAGAAATGAAATCTTGCCATTTGCGACAACATGGATGGAACTAGAGCGTATCATGCTTAGTGAAATAAGTCAAGCAGAGAAAGACAACTATCATATGATCTCCCTGATATGAGGAAGTGGTGATGCAACATGGGGGCTTAAGTGGGTAGGAGAAGAATCAATGAAACAAGATGGAATTGGGAGGGAGACAAACCATAAGTGACTCTTAATCTCACAAAACAAACCCCCGCTCCTGGCGGGAGGGGGGTTGGGAGAAGGGGGTGGGATTATGGACATTGGAGAGGGTATGTGCTTTGGTGAGTGCTGTGAAGTGTGTAAACCTGGTGATTCACAGACCTGTACCCCTAGGGATAAAAATATATGTTTATAAAAAATAAAAAATTTAAAAAAAAAGTAAAGATATATTTGAATAGAATTAAATCCATTATGGGGCAAATGGAAAAATAAAATAATAGCAAAAATCATGGGACTTGATCACCCCTGGAACAAACTGCTTTAGGTTATATTAATTCAGAAAACTAAATTTGTAGGCTGTTTGCTTTATAACTAATAATTAGCAATCATACAATGATCAATAAAAAACAACTTCTAAGGGCACCTGGGTAGCCAGTCAGTTGGGCATTGGACTCTTAGTTTCAGCTAAGGTCATGATCTCAGGGTCCTGGGATTAAGCCCCCACACTGGGCTCCCCACTCACAGTGTAGTCTGCTTGAAAATTCTATCCCTCTATCCCACCCTCCACTTGCATGTTCACCTGTGCACACATACTCTCTCTCTCCCTCTCACTCTCAAATAAATAAATATAAAAAAAAAAAAATAGAAAAGAAAAGAAAAAGAACTTCGAAGGGAGGGCTGGGTGGCTCAGTTGGTTAAGCATATAACTCTAGATTTTTGGCTAAGGTCACGATCTCAGGGTCATGAGATTGAGCCCCGCAACCAGCTTCACACTGAGCTTGGGGCCTGCTTTAGATTTCCTCTTCCTCTCCCTCTGCACCTCCCCTCTTCATGCTTGCACACTCTATCACTCTCTCAAATAAAAAACTTTTTAAATTCTCTAGGAAGAACTTCTGGGAAAGCTGAGAACTAACCACATACTATGGTTTGAATACTTGTACATTAAAGGCTTTTCCTTTATATTGGGATTTTGTGTTATGCTCTTCTGGAATTTAAGAAAACAAAGTGGATTTGTAAGCTAAGATGGCAGTACATGGACCCTATGCTTGCCTATCCCTAGAACACAACTGGGTAACTACCAAATCATTCTAAACACCCATAAAATGGACCTGAGAACTGACAGAACAAACTGCACAACTAGAGGGAGAGAAGAAGCCACATCAAGGAAGCTGTAATTTAAATAAAAACTTGGGGGGAGGGGGCATCTGGGCGGCTCAGTGGGTTAAGCCTCTGCCTTCGGGTCAGATCATGATCTCAGGGTCCTGGGATCAAGCCCCGCATCAGGCTCTCTGCTCAGCAGGGAACGTGCTTCCCCCTCTCTCTCTGCCTGCTGCTCTGCCTACTTGTGCTCTCTCTATATATATTCAATAAACAAATAAAATCTTTAAAAAAAAAAAAAAAAAGCCCTGATGATGACTCTGATACAGGTGGGTGATGGATCAGGTCTTGAAAATAAATAAATACATACATACATACATACATACTTGGGGAGACAGAAAAGAGAAAAGGATGAGATGCAATAAAAAATATAAATCACTCCATTTTAAAATGGACAAAGGATTTGAATAGACATCTGTAAAGACGATGTACAAGTGGCCAATAAGCACATAAAAAGATACTCAACATCATTAGCCATTAGGGAAAGGCAAATCAAAACCACAGTGAGATACTTCACACCCATTAAGATGGCTGAAATTTTTTAAAAAAATTTAAACAGAAAATAACTAGTGTTGGCAAAGATGTAGAGAAATCAGAATCCTATCCACTGGGAAGGTAAAATGGTACAGCTACTATTCTCAACAGTTTAGCAGTTCTTTAAAACATCAAACATAGGGGCACCTGGGTGGCTCAGTGGGTTAAAGCCTCTGCCTGCAGCTCAGGTCATGATCCAAGGGTCCTGGGATCAAGCCCTGCATCGGGGCTCTCTGCTCAGCAGGGAGCCTGCTTCCCCCTCTTTCTCTGCCTGCCTCTCTGCCTACTTGTGATCTCTGTCTGTCAAGTAAATAAATAAAATCTTTAAAAAAAAAAAATCAAGCATAGATTGCAGGGACCTCTTCTTCCCTATCTTCCGATCTCCAGAAATGGAACTCTTGTCACACTTGTTCAAGATCCAAGGTCTCAGGGACTCCTATTTCCTAACCAAATCTTCCTTTACAATATCTATTAATTTTCCATTTCTAATCACCTTTGATTTCCATTTCAAGAGACACCCCTCTCAGGTTCTTACCACTTCCAGCTAGCATACTTCACTTCCTAATTCTAACTTCACTTTCTCCATTCCCACTCTCCTCCTACCCTTGCTATTGCATGCTACATACTGTTAAATTACTCTGCCTGAAACGCCAAGGAACAAGTAAAACATCCCAAAATAAAATACAATTAGCCATAATGTATTTTGTGGTGTCCAATGCCCAAAAGTATCCTTACACAAATTTGGATTCTGCTACTCTTTTGGTAAAATAAACCTAGGAGAACAAGCTAAAACAAACTCACTGTAGCTCCCAGTGGCATTCCAAATAAGAAACTCAACTGAAACCAATCCTGTTGGGGTGCCTGGGTGGCTCAGTGCGTTGACTGTCTGCCTTTGGCTAAGGTCATCATCCCAGGGTCCTAGGATCGAGCCCTGCATTGGGCACCCCACGCAGTGGAGAGTCTACTTCTCCCTCTCCCTCTGCCCCATCCCCCCAGCTTGTGCTCTCTCTCTTTCAAATAAATTAAAACAAACAAACAAACAAACAAACATGGGTGTCAAGGTGCCAGTCAGTTAAGCATCCAACTCAATCTCAGCTCAGGATTGTAAGTTCAAGTCCCACACTGGGCTGCAAAAAAAGAAAAAAAGAGAGGTGCCTAGGTGGCTCAGTCAGTTAAGCCGCTGCCTTCGGCTCAGGTCATGATTCCAGGGTCCTGGGATCAAGTCCTGCATCAGGCTCCTTGCTCGGCAGGGAGCCTGCTTCTCTCTCTGCCTCTGCCTGCCACTCTGCCTGCTTGTACACTCACAGGCTCACGCTCTCTCTCTCTCTCTCTCTGACGAATAAATAAATAAATAAAATCTTTTTAAAAAAGGTATTTTGAATCCATCATCTTAAGATTCAAAGACAAGAGAATTATAAGACATGCAACTTAAATATAAAACATATATAAACATATCCCTCCTGAGACACACACATACACATATACACACATACACACATTCCATGCAATGATGTGAAATCCATCTTCCCCAAGGATCTTGCCTCAACTATGTGATTTCTGTTCTCCATCTTTACTCTCTCGTCTATTGGCTTGTTCTTCTCATTATATAGGTTCAAACTCCCTCTCATCATTCAAAAACAAATAAAAACAAACAATCCCATCCTGGTTCTATTCTGCCTTGTCTTCTTTCATAGTCAAATTTTCTTACACCTCTTCCTCACTTCCCACTTTCTCCATGTGACTGCATTCTGGCTTCTGCCCAAATCAATTTACTGAAATTGCTCCTGCAAGTCACTAATGACCTCTAACTACCAAACCCAATAGGATTTTTCTATTCTTATACCTCACTTGTCCCTTCTGGGCTTCCAAAATCCCTAACCACTCAATTGCTTTTTAAAATTTTCATCTCTTGGCTATCTGCAATACTAATTGCCCACTTTTACCCCTGACTCTTCAACCTCTCTTCCTCTGAATTTATCATGAGGTCCAAAGCTCCAAAGTTTCTGGCTTGATCTCGCTTTTCACTCCATGCTCCACCTCCCTCCCCCCACCCTCTGCCTTGATACTGATTATCTGCAAATTTTTATGTCCAACTCAGACTTCTCTCCCACAGTCCTGATCCAACTGGCTATTTGAGGTCCCACTGGAACCTCAGACTCAATGTATCACAAATTGGATTTATAATCTTTCCCTTCAACTTCCTATTCCTCTTCATATTCCTTGGTAACTATCAAGTTACCCAAAAACTGAGATGAAGAATCATCGTAAGTCTCCTCCTTCTTTTTTACCCTCCCCCAACATTTACTCACCAAACCTCAACTACATAGCTCTCTTCAAGATTCTCTCTTTACTATTCTTGCCACCCAAACTTTCCTCTCCATTCTCACTATTACTGCCTTAATTCAGGCTCTCAGCACTTCTTGCCAAGATGACCACAGCAGCTTCCTAGCTAGTTCTCTGCCTCCTACCAGTCATTCTTCATATGGTAGCTAAAGCAACTGTGCTACAAATCAAATCTGAAAAATCTTGTACTCTTCAATAGCTCCTCCACAGCTTCCAAAATCAGATTTAAACTCCTCAGCACACAAACCCCTTCATGACTGGCCCTACAACCGTCTCTCCAGCATCATCTCCTCCCATTCCCCAACCTCTCTCCAGCCATACTAAACTTATTCTGGCCGCTTCTCACATGGTTCTACTTGTTTCACACCCACATGCCTATTGAGCACTTAGAAAACAATACACAAAAACGCATAAAACACTTTAGGGAGATATGCAGTCGAACTTTTTGAACACAGACAGGAAGGAAATCTTATGATTTTATTATAGTGGTTCACTGTTGGGTAAAGGAGGGTGAAAAGTGAAGCCTAGGAGTAAAAAAAGGGGTCCTAAACTTTGTTTATAATGTTGTCTTTCTCCCTTCTTTATCTTTTTTAACCTGAAGCAATTATCACAAAACACTGATATCAGTTAATGTTGAGTGGGAGACTCTTGGGTAGTTAAACTATTATCAAAACATTCCTGCCTTTAATATTTTCAATGAGAAGTACATGAAAACACACACTCAAATGCCTTTAAAAAAATGGAAACCTCTAGCTTTAAAATTCTGTCCTACTGTGATCTTTTAACACTTTTCAAGAGAGGCAAATTAAAATTTCATAATTTGAGGGGCTCCTGGGTGGCTCAGTAGATTAAGCTGCTAACTCTTGATTTAGGCTCAGGTCATGATCTAAGGGTCCTGGGATCTAGCCCCGTGTCAGCTCCATGCCCAGTGGGAAGTCTGCTTGAGGATTTCTCTTCCTCTCCCTTCCCCCTGCCATATGCGTGCTCACTCTCCCTCTAAAATAAATAAATGTTTTTAAAAAATTTTAAGTTTCATAATTTGACAGAAACACACTTAATCAAGCCAAGTACAGAGCTGCCAGCTTGTATGTATAAAACCCATGCAACTGGTGTAAGTAAGAAATACAAAAAATAATCTGTATCTTTACAGACTATGCTTTAATTTCAAGAAATGTGTAATACAAAGTTCTAGAAAGTGAAACATTCAAGGAAAATGACTAATTCAGGTAGCTAAGGCTCAGAGTTTACTGTGTTTAATTTTGTTTATTTTTCCATGACACTCATGCCAAAAGAACCCTGAAACACAAATTAAGAGACATAATATTTATAGTGTTGCTATGGTTTCCAGACTAACAAAGTCATTATTCAACTTCTTAGCAACTTCCCTTTAGTAGAAAATCTCAGGTACCATTTTTCTTAATTAGATCTTACATTATAATTATGGTTAACTACTTTTTAAAAAGCTTCTGGTAGTCATAAGCCAACTATATAAATTTTTTTTAGTACAAACACCTATATGAATTAGATAAAAATCTAGGTATTTTAAGCCATTTTCTTTTTCTTTTTTTTTTTTTTTTTAAGATTTTATTTATTCATTTGACAGAAAGAGAAGTCACAAGGAGGCACAGAGGCAGGCAGGGAGGGGGAAGCAGGCTTCCGGCCGAGTAGAGAGCCCATTTGTGGGGCTCGATCCCAGGACCTGGAGACCATGACCAGAGCCTAAGGCAGAAGCCCAACCCACTGAGCCACCCACGCCCCCATAAGCCATTTTCTTTTGATGTCAAACAACTAAATCTTCCTTTTACTCAGAGACCTTTTGATAGCAAAATACTCTTTTGGAATGAGAGAGGAAATTTAAGATTACAGACTTGAACACAACCTAATAAATACACAGCTCAGAAGAATGGAAATTCTGGATCTGCAGTGACATATCTAACCAAAAGGGAAAATATGAATCATAGTTCCCACAGAAATACTTTGGGGGAACAAAAAGGGTGATGCCAAAAATGTCTTCATATTTAGGTTACTGATGTGCTATTTGAATGTTTTTCTCTAAATTCCTCTAAGTCACAGGAATGGTGAAGACTGTAAGAACTGAATGCTATACCAGTGTTCTTCAATCACACAAAATTCAGTCTTGTTAATTCTGGTTAGAGGAACAAATCAAGGAAAAGCAGGATATTCAGAGTGATGCTGGCCATCACAGAGTCAGGGCTCTAACTTAGTTCTAGGAGTGAATGGGGAAAAAAATGGAGAAAGGTCTGCACACAGTGGGAATTGGCTGAATTCATGCACTAATGCCACTTCAAGGAATTCTAAATGACTAAAAACAACAACTTAAATTTACTCTTTCAAACACTCTGTCTAATTTGTACTTTGAATTTTAACTGGGGAGAAATTAAATAAGTCACTCTTCATAACTCTAAGAAATTGATTTACATAATTTTTTATAAATTTTTGTGTATCACCACTGAGAACACTCAAAAGTATTTTAAATAAGAGTAATTATGCCTCCTGTGGAGTAGCGTTCCAGACAAGTCCGATTTGCATAGAACAATCTGAACCAAGCACAAAAGGATGACCAAAAAAGTGTCAAAATTAAGAAGGACCCAAGATTTGACCTTGAAATCCTGGAGTACTGTAGGACTCAGCCTGAGGAGTGACTATTTTCAACTCTACACTTCTCCCCTAGGTAAATTTCATCCACACTAATGATTTTAATCACCTTCTTCTACATGCTCACAGGTCTCAATTTTTATTTACAGTCCAGACTTCTTAGAATTCTTTTTTTTTAAATATTTTATTTATTTATTTGACAGAGAGAGAGATCACAAGTAGGCAGAGAGGAAGGCAGAGAGTGAGGAGGAAGCAGGCTTCCCTGCTGAGCAGAGAGCCCGATGCGGGGCTCGATCCCAGGACCCTGGGATCATGACCTGAGCCGAAGGCAGAGGCTTAACCCACTGAGCCACCCAGGTGCCCCAAGACTTCTTAGAATTCTTGATCCATATTCACAAACTGCCTCTTCAGTCTCCACTTAGATGCTTCATAGGCACCTTAAATACAACACATACAACATAAATCCATGGTCCTCCCTCTCCAAGACTCCTGCCCATTCAAATGTTCCCTACCACCACCCAGAGGCACAATCCAAACTTTCCCCTCTCTACTACCCAAACACAGCCACTCATTGAACACTGACTACTTCTCCATCCCAACTATCTCTCACCCTCCCCACTGCCATCCCTCTGGGCCACGCCCCCACTGCCTCTGCAAGTCTCACAACTCATCTCCCCGCATCCACTAATAACCTGTTATAATCTCTAATCTGCACTAACGTCAGCCTTTTAAGGCACAGATCTGATCATGTCATACCCCTAATAAAAGACTTCAATGTTTTTACATTGTTCTTAGGACACAGACCAAATCCTAAATACAGTCTATAAAAACTGTAACAGGCTTCTCAACTATTGACTATTTGGGCCAGATAATTCTTTGTTGTGGGGGGCTGTCCTGTGCAATGTAAGATACGTATGAGCATCCCTGGTCTCTACTCACAAACGCCAGTAGCACACCCTTCCTCCGGTTATGACAGACAAAAATATCTCCACACATTGCCAAATGTCCTGTGGGGGACAAAATCATCCAGGGTTGAGAACCACTGGCTTAAATGATCTGCCTCCTGCCTACCTCTCTGGTTTCCCTCCTCCTTGCTGTGCATGTTAGTGTTAACAGTGATCTCACAGGAGGCATAGCAGTTTACAAGCAGAAGAGCCTAAACACAAATTTCAGCCTTACCCTTCTAGCTTTGTGACCTTGGGCAAATTACTTTACTTCTCCATGCCTGGCATTCATAATCGATAAAGAACTTAGGACAGTAATTGGTACCTAATATGAGCTCAGTAATCAGTACATGTTAGCTGTTGTTATTATTCCTCAAATTCTCCACACT
Source organism: Mustela lutreola (assembly GCF_030435805.1). Taxonomy (NCBI): domain Eukaryota; kingdom Metazoa; phylum Chordata; class Mammalia; order Carnivora; family Mustelidae; genus Mustela; species Mustela lutreola. The sequence goes on along the minus strand of NC_081291.1, from coordinate 67,438,093 downwards.
CATTCAGGCTCAAAACCTTGTCACACATTCTTCCTCTGACTGAAAAACTCTTTCCCACATCTAACAACTCTTTCCCCTGAATAATTCCATTCACCCTTCAGAACTCAGTTGCCTTCCCAAAGACCCCAAACATGTCAAGTCCCCCATCACACACTTTTTAATAAGATCATTTACTGTCCATTCAAAGCACTTAACACAGTTGTAAATAAATAGATTACTATATTTCCTCAATTCTAAGAATGCCACTGTGAGGTACACTGACAATCGTAGCTTTCAAGACAGAAATTATCATGTTAAATGTAGACATTAATTTTGAAGAAAAAAGGGAACTGAAAACTGAACAACTAGTCCATTCTATAATTCTTTATTTAATGTCTATTTCTCCCTATAGACTCTAAGCTCCATGAGGGCAAGGACTATGATAGACCTGTCCACCACCTATCCCTCACATCTGACACAGCACCTGCAAAGAACAGATGCTCAAAAAACATCTACTGAATGAATGACATTCAAAATTTGTGCAGTTTTTTAAAACTCTATTCCTTTTTTCCTTTCTTTTCTTTTCCTTTTTTTTTTTTTTTTTTTTTTTTTTAGGGCTCCACACCCCGCATGAGCCCAGTACAGGATTTAAACTCATGACCCTGAGATTAAGACCTTAGCCGAGACCCAACAGTTGAATGCTTAACCAAATGAGCAACCCAGGCACCCTTTTAACCTCTATTCTTTTTTTTCTTAATAGACATATAATGTATTATTAGCCCCAGGGGTACAGGTCTGAGTCGCCAGGTTTACACACTTCACAGCACTCACCATAGCACATACCCTCCCCAATGTCCATAACCCCATTACCCTCTCCCTACCCCGCTCCCCCAGGCCACCCTCAGTTTGTTTTGTGAGATTAAGAGTGTCTTATAGTTTGTCTTCCTCCCGATCCCATCTTGTTTCATTTATTCTTTTCCTACCCCAATCCCCCCACACTGCATCTCCACTGCCTCTTATCAGGGAGATCATATGATAGTTGTCTTTCTCCAACTGACTTAATTCGCTAAGCATAATACCCTCTAGTTCCATCCACATCGTTGCAAATTTAACCTCTAGTCTTAAATGAAAGATGGTATTAACACCCATATATATTGGGATTATGGTGATTCTTTGCATTTTAAAAGCTGCTATCTGTACCAAGTTTTTTATCCTTAATTTACCATGCCCTAAAAATGAATAAATAACCAAGTAAAATAGTGAGATAACTATGAAATCATTAGTTATACCAAACTATCATGGTTATCGTCCCACAAAACATTAACACTAGACAGTATCTTTTAAACTAAGCCCAATTCTTGTCTTCGTATCCTTCTGTTCAGGCTGCTGATACATAATCAAAGCCTGCAAAAACTTCTGGTTTTCACTGCTAGATGCCTGGGATGGCTGTTACTTCCACAGACAGCAAAATGAAATCCAACAAAGTATCCATCAACAGATAAATGGATAAACAAAATGTAATATATTCATACAGTGGAAAATTATTCAATCTTAAAAAAGGAAAGAAGTTAAGGTGGGGGAGTGAGGAATCAAGTTCTAAAACATGCTACAACATAGATGAATCTTGCAGTCATTACACTAAGAGAAAAAAGCCAGATACAAAAGGAAAAATACTGTGTAATTCTGCTTGTATGGAATATTCAGAATTAGACAAATTCATAGAGACATAAAGCAGATTAAAATTCACCCGGATCTGGCAGAGGGGGATAATGGGAGTTCTTACTTAATGGTTACAGAGTTTCTGTCTGGGGTGATGAAAAGAACAGATTTTCATCACTATTTAGAAACAGACAGTGGTGATGGTTGCACAACATTGTAAATGCAATGAATGCCACTGAACCGTAGTCTGAAAACATAATTTAAATGGCAAATTTTGTTATACATACTATAATCACAACTTTTAAAAAATTAATATTGCAAAATACCAAAATCCATTGATTTGTATATTTCAATGGATAAAATTTATCTCAATAAAGCTATTTTGAAAAATGAACTCTGGGGGTGCCTGGATGGCTCAGTTAAGTGACTCTTGATTTTGGCTCAGGTCATGATATCCAGTTCCATGATACCAGTCTACTTGAGGATTCTCCTTCTCTCCCTCCACTCTGCCCTCTCCCCAACTCTCTCTCTCTCTTTCTCAATAAATAAATAAATATTTTTAAATGAAATCTGAGGGACACCTGGGTGGCTCAGTTGGTTAAGCAGCTGCCTTCGGCTCAGGTCATGGTCCCGGCATCCTGGGATCGAGTCCCACATCGGGCTCCTTGCTCTGCAGGGAGCCTGCTTCTCCCTCTGACTCTGCCTTCCACTCTGTCTGCCTGTGCTCACTCTCGCTCTCTCTTTGACAGATAAATAAATAAAATCTTTAATAAATAAATAAATAAATAAACAAATAAATCTGAAAGCCCTAGCAGCCACAAATGTCAAAAAGCCACAAAAGCTTCCTTTCTTCTTTATTACTAGTAAGTGTATGTACCTACTATGTCTATGTCTATATGAACATTCTGCTCAACAACAAGTCTCTGAACACTCCATTTGCTAAACTCCAATTCCTATAAAAGATGATCAATTTCTATGCTTTTCATTGATCCTTTAGATTTGAGAGAACTGCACATTATGAACATGAATCTCTTTGGGTCCTGAATCATAAGGGAACTCACCAAATTTTAGAGCTACAAGGACTTTCAGATCATAAGGTCCAAAAATAAGCAACATTCTGATAACTTCCATTTGGAGAGATGTACATTCATATACGCGGCTCTAAAACAAGGAAATCATTAATATTCCAGGCTTGTGTGATGCCTTAAAAAGACTGTTCACTACCCCTTCAAAAGGCTTAATTTCTTTTCCTGGTAACAGTCACCATGATATTTGTCAAACTACCTGTAGTAAGGCGGCTTAAACAGCTTCCATGCTACCCTCATCTTTCTCCTTTGGAAAGCTAGATGCCTAAAGGTTCCCAATTTGAAACACTTTGTGCTTTCAGGTAAGTTTCACTTAAAGTCAACTCTCTAATTGCATTTCCCCCAAACCTGTGGAACAAGCAAAGCCGAACAAGCAAGAAGGAAAAAAAGGCATGCAGATTGGTCCTCTGACATCCGAGAAGACTTGCTGGTGATCCCTTCTGACACAGCTCCTCTGAACTCTTCCAAGAGCTATGATAGCCCATGCTCCCCCAACAGAGAGCAACATGCCCATTACAGACAGGACAGGGCTTCTAAATCCATCCACATTCCTGACTTCACAGAGCAGTCTTCAAACACCCAAACATCTTTTATAAATGTACACAGGTCATCAAAAATGAAGACTTCTGTAGATGGGTGGTGATAATGGTTGCACAACAATATGAATGCACTTAAGGCCACAGAATCCCACACTTGTAAACATGGGTAAGGTAAGTTTTATGTTATGTATGTTTTACCATACATAACTCAGTTCCGTATTTTAGTACTTTTTTTTTTACGTACTCAGTTCCTTATTTTAGCCTGTAAATTATCCAATTTGCAGAATTGTTTCTTTTCCTTCTCATTCCCTCTAGTTCCCTGACTGGGGGCCAAATGAGGAGCAAAGAAACCTGAGCAAATAGTAAGCAGGAGGAAAAAGAGGTTATTTTTATTTATGGTATTCCCTGTCTACCTCAAAAAAAAAAAAAAACAATTTGAAGTGAGAAAGACAAACTAAGCTGTTGAGATTTAAAATTAAAGGGGGGATTAAGCTATTTGTCCTCTTTAATCACTATGGGGGTTCTATTCTGTTTGGTTTCTTCCTCTTCAGGGATGTTTTTTTGTGAAAGGGATGATCATATGGGAGAAAATAAAGTCTAGGGGTGATGTGCAAATGTCAACCATGTAATGTATGAATGAACAATTGAGAATTGTTATGAAAACTTTCAAGAAAAAAAGAATCACAAGAAATATATGAAGGAATTATTTTAAAACTGCTAACTCTATTTCCTCTAAAGTTTTCAAACTTTAGTTTTGAAACTACTACATCACACAAATAAATAATTTGAACCTTAATAAAAATTGGCCCTTTCATATTGAAGGTTAGGCTGAGCCTTTTGACCAGGTTATGAAGAGTTGGCATATTCATATTCAGAGCTCTGAAAATAAAAATATTCATATTCATATTCAGAGCTCTGAAAATAAAAATAAAAACTAAAAATACTCTCCTTTTAAATCCTTTTATAATAATTTTTATTATTATACTATAAATTGTGATTTAATAACTGTATTAATCTAAGTTATTTCATAGCAAAATAATAATTTTTTATACCTACAGGTATAAAAAGGTATAAAAAGCTGTAGGTATAAAAAGCTGACTATCCAGGATAAGATCTCTTCTGTATTTTGTTTCTGTTTTGTTTTTGTTGTTGTTGTTGTGTTGTTGTTTTTTCTTCTCTGCATTTGTTTCATGGTTCCCAAATCTGACTGGCCATGAAGATCCCCCAGGAAGAAAACTGCTTGTGTGTCTGTGTGTCAGTGTGCATGCACAATCGCACATGCGCTTAAATACAGGTTTCTGAGCTCAACTCCCACAGATTCTGATTTAGCAAGTACAAGAAATGCCAGGGACTCTGCACACTTTAAAAGTTCCCTGAGGGAGTCTGGTGATCAACCATGTTTTAGAACACCTATCTTAATAAATATCTTTTTAAATTTCTAGTATCACTTTCAATTCCAACTTATTACTAGGCAACAAAATAGCCCACTGCAAACCTAACGCTAGGATAAAGGTTTACATGCTTTGTGTCCTTTAATCATCACAACAGCCATATAGTACATGAAGACAATATTATTCCCATTTTACAAATGAGGAAACTGGAGTCCATAAGAATTACTTAACAAAATTACTCAACAAGAAACTAGTTGAGGCAGGATTCAAAGCCACACTTAAAACTCTCCAAAGCCAGCCTCTTCTGGAAACAGTATGGGACAGCAGAATAAACAATGGTTTTAAGTAGCTGAATTAGAACCCCAGCTCTGATATCTTTTAGACTTTTATCTCTCAGCTTTGTCTGTTTCCTCATCTGTAAATAAGGCTAATAGTAATACATATCCTTCCTAACTCACAAGGTTATTGTGAGAATCAAAACGGGCAAGTGCTTTCAAAGTCATGAATAGTTACCAAAAAACAAACTATTAATGGGGGAGTTGGAGAATACTGAGAAACAGCACAGCAAGCAGTTAAATGCTAAGACCTTGGAGCTAAACTTCACGTGATCGAAACCAAGCTCTGCTATTTTCTGGCTGTGTGACCTTAGGAAAGATGCTTAACTTTTCTGTGCAATGGTTTCTTTGTTAAAATGGAGATAATAAAACCAATCTCGGAATTTTGTGAAGATTAAATGAATTAATGCAGCTTAAATGCGTAGAAGCATTTGTCGCACAGAAAGCACTCAAGTGTTAAATGTTTAGAATACACCCACTTTTGCAAACAAAGCATCATAAATCCAAAAAGAGTTCAAATACTTAGTACAAAAAAGCCGAGAAGGTACCAACATTTTCTATCTTTATAGAAATCTGGGTAAATCCCTCTAATTTGGGAAGTGAACACTTTGAGTAGTTTTACTTTTCAAATAAAACTATGTTTCCAAACATAGGCTTCCAAAATGCTTCATTTGTGCAAATATTTAAGATCCTTGTATCTCATTTTCACTTCATTTTAAAGTATCTTTTAGGGGCCTCTGGGTGACTCAGTGGGTTAAAGCCTCTGCCTTCGGCTCAGGTCATGATCCCAAGGTCCTGGGATCGAGCCCCATGTTGGGCTCTCTGCTCCACAGGGAGCCTGCTTCCTCCTCTCTCTCTCTCCACCTGCCTCTCTACCTACTTGTGATCTCTGCCAAATAAATAAATAAAATCTTTAAAAAAAAAAAAAAAAAAGTATCTTTTACCCTCTTATCTGAAAATATCTCAACTTGATTTTTTAAAAGTGATTTTGTTAAAGTATCATAAGCTTGTCAATAGTTGTTAGACAACTTTTCTTTGCTTCAAACATCCCTCTACAGAATTTGACATCCAATTCAAAAGCTAACTGAGTAGCTTACCAGAGGAAAAATGTAACAATGAGCTAGATCAAAAAAAGACTGTATAATATGTCAAAAAAGGAAATAGCACCAGTCCTAAATGAGCTATTTACTAAGAATAACAAAGAGGAAGTGGTGAGGGACTAATCTTCACAAAAAGAATATAATTTAATAATGCTCTAACCAATTCTTGTACCAGATTAATTTATGGTCAGGTCTGCAGCTGCAGATAGAGTCAGAGTCTGAAACAAAGTTGGCACCTCACTAAGAAATCACAGCTGGGAGTTATCTTAAATTTCCAATATGCAACAGGAAATGTTGCCAATGATTCAACAGGTGACAACCCTCTCCATTTCCTTCTTTCTTCTGAGTTGTCAACAAACCAAAACAAAAATGCTCCAGAAGCTCTGGTGCTAGCTGAAAGTTAAACATAAAAATTCCACTGCAGTATTTCAAAAAACAGCTAAAATAACTGAATCTGGGCAGACACCAAGTAAGGCCTCTTTCTATCAACATTTATACAGTGCCTCCTTGAATATGCTAACTGTATAGCCCATGAGTGTTTCAATAATACAGTTATCATATTTTCTACATTCTAATTACCATAGAAATTTTAATACTAAAGATTCATTATAAATTTCAAAACATTACAGGTACCTCAAAGTGATCCACAAAAAATAAAATGAAAAGTTAATTTTTCGGTAAGAGGAACAGATATCCAAATAACTATATTCTATTCTAATACAGTATTTAGAGGTCAGATTCAACATCTTATTCACAAGTAAGCATTCTAAAATCTGCTCAGTAAATGAAAGCCTATATATACCTCCTCCCCCTAGCACTTTTACGTTTCCAACTGTGCAACTCAATGTTGAGAGGGGGTTTTCCAGACACACCTCTCTGGCAATGTTACTCAAAGCTTCATCTTCTGCAGAAAATCGGTCTTTTATAGGCGTCCTTTTCCTTCCAGAACCAGGAGTCCCCATAATGTCTTCTTAATAGTGTTTTAACTGTGAAATGTGATTTCACCGTGTTTGGCCCTGAAATAAACAGAATAAACAGAAACAGAATTTACTTAGGATGTTTCTCTTTGTACCATTTTATTTATTTATTTGTTTGTTTTTTAAAGACTTTATCTCTTCAACAGAGATCACAAGTAGACAGAGAGGCAGGCAGAGAAAGAAAGGGAAACAGGCTCCCTGCTCAACAGAGAGCCCGATGTGGGGCTCGATCCCAGGACCCTGAGATCATGACATGATCCGAAGGCAGAGGCTTAACCCACTGAGCCACCCACGCGCCCCTCTTTGTACTATTTTAAAGCTCCTTTACATATTCACTTTTAGAAAAATTATATTTGTGTATTTACATATAAATTAGTCACCAAATACATTTTCCTATCAAATTATTCCAACAAATTTTAGAATATTTAAATTTATACTAATCATTAAACCTCCCAATTCTTTCTTTCTCTTTTTTTTAAAGATTTTATTTATTTATTTGACAGAGATCACAAGTAGGCAGACAGGCAGGCAGAGAGAGAGGAGGAAGCAGGCTCTCTGCTCAGCAGAGAGCCCGATGCGGGGCTTGATCCCAGGACCCAGGACCCCGGGATCATGACCCTGAGCCGAAGGCAGAGGCTTTAACCCACTGATCCACCCAGGCGCCCCTCTCCCAATTCTTTCTTATCATGTTATACCCACAGACAGCAATCTATAAGAATGTGTTGTAGGGGCACCTTGGGGTTCGGTCAGTTGAGTACAGAATCTTGATTTCAGCTCAGGATTGTGAGATTGAGCCCGGCCTCAGGCTACAAGCTTGGTGAGGAATCTGCTGGAGATCCCTTCCCTCTGCTTACCCTCCCCACCCCTGCTCCCATGCTCACACGGACACACTATCTATAAAATAAATAAGTCTAAAAAAAAAAAGAATGTGTTATAACATTAGCCTCAGAAAAACTGCAGTCAGCAATAATTCTACTTAACAGTTTAAAATTACTATAGCTATTTCTAAAACTTATTTCCAACACAGAGCAAAAAAGAGTTCAGCAAAGTCATTCATTCTAAAGCTTTGAAACAACATATTCAAGAAATTTTAACACGGAACCTTAAACTTGCAAAGATAAATTGGCTTTTTAGTGTAACTTTATTTTTTTTTAATTTTATTTATTTATTAGACAGAGAGAGATCACAAGTAGGCAGAGAGGCAGGCAGAGAGAGAGGAAGGGAGCAGGCTCCCCACTGACAGAGAGCCCAATGTGGGACTCGATCCCAGGACCCCGAGATCATGACCTGAGCTGAAGGCAGCGGCTTAACCCACTGAGCCACCCAGGCGCCCTTTAGTGTAACTTTAAAAACAATTCCAATTAAACTATTACCACATAAAATAACAAATGATTAATTATTCTGCAATTAACAATTACCAACACTGTCCATGCAACAATAACTGCGTGCCTGCTACTACCAGGTACTGTGGAAAGTGCCAAAGATACGATGACAAACACAAAACTGATGTAGGCCATCGATTAAGAATGTATCTATGGATCTATTATTGTTGCTGTTATTATGAAATAGACCCGTTTTTACAAAAAAAGGAGGGGGGAGAAAAATTCATCTGCCAGGATTAAATAATAAGGGTAGTAAAGATGATCTGGCCTTCCAAACACATGGTATTTAAAATTAAAGATTCCCATAAGAAAATCCATCCCAGGGGTACCTCGGTGGCTAAGCGGGTTGAGCCTCTGCCTTCGGCTCAGGTCGTGATCTCAGGGTCCAGGGATCAAGGCCCGCATAGGGCTCTCTGCTCAGCGGGGAGCCTGCTTCCTCTCTCTGTGCCTGCCTCTCTGCCTATTTGTGATCTCTGTCTGTCAAATAAACAAATAAATAAAAATCTTAAAAAAAAAAAAAAGTTTAAAAAAAAAAGAAAATCCATATATGTTCATATATGAAGAATTTCATATTTAATAACATCTTATATTTCTGCATAGCACTTCACAGTTTCAATTACAAATTCCTGAGAAGTACAGTTCATTTAGCAAAATACCCATTAATTTAAAACTTTTTTTTCCTAGCTTTAACAAAATAAACGTGAGTCACAAAGGAATTCTCAAGTTAAGTTCTTCCCAGTAGAATGAACTATATCAAAACTCCAAGTAACTTTAATGTGTTGGAATTTATTTATTCCAGGCAAAATAAAACAGAAGCACTTCATCAATTCACTCTTCCAAAAAAAGTCTTCAACGAAAATTCAGGCCATTCCCCTCTTATCTGACACCACTTCTTATTCCCACATAGCTAGCATGCTATGTTTGTCAATCAGAATGAAGACTGATGATAGTTCCTCACTCTGCCATAGAAAATCTATCTGGATATGATAAGAAAGGACTCCTTCAAATGGAAATGAAGAGAAGGAATGTTATGTCTGAAAGCAGCAGCTGAGAAGTCCCAGCCACAAATCAGGACAATTTCTGAAAAGCTTAGTGTTGTTTTTTCAGAAGTCTTCCCTCATCCTCACCCTCAGCACCATTTTAAAGATCATACACTTAATAGTAACAATGTACAATCTAAGTATTAGTCACCTACTGAGAAAAAAAGCAGCATGCAGTACTTTTCAAAGCACCTCTTTCAAAGTGACAATTTAACTGATGCACAGTAATATCACCCAATATTCATCCTTCAGCCAGCCTTCCAAGGACACATTCAAAGACATTCCACAGAAATAGGAAACAAAAAAAGGTATTTTCTAATGTCAGGAACATAAGAATAATTATAGAAGAAGAAGTAAAGATTTTATCAAAAGTTTAAGAGTGGTTTCATTAGGAGGAAAGGATTATGGCTGCACTTTTAACATTCCAATAACACTGGGGAAAGAGAGATGCATAAACCAGATCCAAGGCTCAAAGAATAAAGTGGCCCCAAAATGAATCACACCCAAATTAGGTGGCTGAGACACTATCTGAAGCCACTGCTGGTGACACTCTTTCTAATGGATTTCTGTCTCCTCTTTTTCCATAATCCATTTCCATCTTCCTCAAGGAACACTGCCTTAAACCCCAGATCTGCCAGGATACTTCTAGTACACAGACTTACAAAGAATTATCTTTTCTTAAAAATGCCTCAAAACAAAACTGTTTTGGGGCTCCTGGGTGGCTCAGTCAGTACCTGCCTTCGGTTTGGGTTGTGATCTCAGTGTCCCAGGATGGAGCCCCACATGGGGCTCTCTGCTCAGCAGAGAATCTACTTCTCCTTCTCTCTCTGACTCTCCTCCCTGCTTGTTCTCTCTCTCTCAAAAACAACAAAACTGTTTCAACAGGCTCCAGGCTAGCCAGTCCTGAGAGAAAGATGACAGGAAAAGAGACAGAGGCACAGGATAAGCAGGAAATGGGAAAAACTTCTGTCTTCCTTGTCCTTCTTGTCCTATCTACAGAGAATATCAAGAGGTTTACATGAGTCATTGGCCAGGTCCCATCACCTTTCTCAGGAGCACACGAGCCAAATCAACAATTACCTATGTCAAAAAACAATCTAATGTTTTTGAAAGAATTACATGATTTGTACTCTGTAGGCAGACATCCTTACTAATATTAGAAAAAGTAAAAGGTTTTTGGCTCCTATGCAGTCTATCTTCAAAATGACAAAAATAAGGCTATAGACTCAAAAGTTGATCTGAAACAGATTATTTCCAGTTTCTGATCCTAAAGGACTTTCAGTGAGTTGCTATCACAAGGAGGATTCCTCATGAATACTTTTCTTCAGGAGCTGGGTTCATCTCTTGGAGCTTTTCCTTGGTGATATTGGCCAAACTAAGAGCTAAAACTTTACATCCACTGACAAAAACAAAACTGCCCACATTTTGTCAGGCCCATTACCTGAACGATGTCAAGATGATTTTCTCCAGAAGATTTTGTCAATAAGGATCTGTCTACCTAAGGGAAAGAAGGGAAGTAGCTTGAAGGATGTTGTGAAACAGAAACCTTCCACAATAGATATACCAACAAGGCTTTCTTTTCTCCAATTAGTTTCTCACTTAATATATTTCTGAAAAATAGGCATTTTGCCACATTAAGTGGCACTTCAATCATGATATTGTTCACTTTTGTGAAAATAGAATGGGTAAGTAGCATCAGTAAGTCACATTCTAAATATAGCACACTTGCAAAGTTCTGTCTGGATCCCAATAATTGCAGTTCTCTATATCTGAGTATTTCATCATAGGGAACTCAAAATATTGGTATAAGCCTCTGCATCAGTCATCACTACAGTTAACATTAGTCTACACAATAAAACATTTGGTCTTTATTCATCAGCAAATCGCACTATCTGGAATGGCACTTGAACTAAAGACCGAGTGGGACTGCAGCTGTTCCCACTGGACCAAAGTTAAAGTGAGAGGATCTGAGTTCAACTGCTGCATTGCCATTTCCCCTACCTGAGGCTTGGTTTCTTCACTTACAGAGCAGACACAATTGTCCAACATGGTTAATAGGAGCTCAAGTGAGTTCAGGTACTTAGAAAGCATTCCATAAATGTTTGAAGTGTCTTAAATTAACTACCTCTTTTACATATTCAGTTTATGAAGTAGACAAAAGGGCAATCGTGGCTTTCTTTAAATTCTTGCACTTTTAACTAAACAAAAACATCCTCAAGTTACTTCCTGCAGCATGCATTATGTGATATCATTAGCAATGCTAACAATATTTGCAGAAGCATGGAAAAATCTAGAAAAAAAATAAAAATACCTTTAACTATAATCATCACACTATGTAGCACATTTATATAATAAAAAATTAAAAAGAAATTTTTAAGGTACTTTCTGGCATTCAAAGTCCATTTTTGAAATTCCAAATGAACACACAAGTTTTAGAAGTGTGGCCTTATAATGGGAGTTAGTTCTCTCATGAGAACACAACTGACTTAGAAGAGAGAAATCATTAAAGATCTGTGCATATCTTTTTATCATTGATTCTTTTTTTTTTTCCTCGACAGACAGATAGCACAAGCAAGCAGAGGGAGCAGCAAGCTGAGGAGAACCAGATTCCCCAATGTGCAAGGAGCCTGACGTAGGATTAGATGCCAGAATCCTGGGATCATGACCTGAGCCGAGGCAGACACTTAACCAACTGAGCTACCCAGGCACCCCAAACGCAGTAAAATATTAACAGTGGACTCCAAGTAGTAAGTACATGAATGTTTATAGTAGAACTCTTTTCAACTTCTCTATAAGTTGCAAAATGTGTATAATAAAGTGTTGGGAAAAAATAACTAGTTGAGAAAGGCAGATGAATAAGTGAACGAAAGGCATGGGAACTGGTAATTTCAATTTAAAAAAGTCTTGATTTGAGGGGCGCTTGGGTGGCTCAGTGGGTTAAGCCTCTGCCTTCAGCTCAGGTCATGATCTCAGGGTCGGGGATTGAGTCCTGTATCTGGCTCTCTGCTCAGCAGGGAGCCTGCTTCCCCCACCTCTCTCTCTCTGCTTGCCTCTGCCTACTTGTGATCTCTCTCTGTCAAATAAATAAATAAAATCTTTAAAATATATATATATATATATATAGATTTGAAACCAGAAAGGAAGTAGGGGTAATCACAGTATAGAAGAATACCAATAGTTATGTAGACATTAGAAAGACTATGGGCAAAGGAGAGAATGCTTCAATTGCTGACTAGAAGAGAAAAAAATGAAGGGGGAAGGACAGAGGCAAGAGCAAAGCGGTAGCAGAGGGAAGGAGAGAGGGCAGGCCTGCAGGAGGAAAGACTGAACACTTAAAGACATCAATTCCTGCAAATAGCTAAATGAGGACATTATGCAAAATGAATAAATCATTAATAGAACCTACAGAAAGAATAAAAGGCACATCTAGAAATTAAGGCAAAGTACAAAATGAAAATATGTGTATATGAGGCAAAACTGGAAGACCTGGTGGAACATGAAAGGTAGATACTAAACACAAATTATATCTCAGTAGAATATGAGAACCTCATATTAAATTCATATTTTACAAAACAAATTAAACTCAAATTCTAATGGTTAAATTAAACTCGTATTTTTACAAAATAAAACGCCTATAAAGGGTCAGTGAGAAACTGTATAATCCCTTCTCCAACTTCCACATTCGGTAGTCCTAAGAATCACAAAAAGTTTCTTTTAAAGTCTCATATTTTGAATGCATATTATTCTCATACACTCAAAACAACTGATAATTTTTCCATTTCCTCCTTTCATAAAATGATATGCCAGTGGTTGCACTTACTTCCTTGCTAACTATGTTTAAATAAATGAACGCTAATGGGCGTGTGTTCCACATGATTAACAATACTATTTTCCTCAACGGTGCAGAACCCAAATTAGGAAGATGTGCTCTTACCCAACAACTTCATTCTCAGTATGCCCTGAGAAGTAAACCATTTTCTAGTACTATTCAAATTCCCTCCTTTCCCTATGCTTTTTAAAAACATCTCAGTTTCTACTCAAAAACAAAGAGAGAAAGAAAGAAAGAACAAAAGAACCTCAAAAATGAGTGTATGGACATACATTCAAAGGATGAAAGGAAGGGAGAGAGAAAATTACATATGCTAAGGACAGGTCAGACTTAAAAGTGTGCAATAGAGCAAACAACAGGAAAAGAACAGAGGTACCAAGGAGAACAACAGAAGCTCAGGCAGCAAAGAACAAAGATAAAATCAAAGACAAGGTAGAAATAAGGAAGCATCCAATAAAGTTGCGATTTTTTTAAATGTAATTACTATGAAGGTTCTAAAATTAGAAAACTGTTATAAAATAAAATACATATTTTTAAATTTTCTCTTTCCAACAAATATGTACTTTGAATTTGCAAAGCACTACGTACATAATAATCATTGCCTTATGAGTGGACAAAAGAGTAAATGGGAAAACTAAAATGGCAAAGAAAAAGGGAAAAGTACTTACACTATTTCTACATATACTTTCTGAATGGTGATCTCTGAAGCACGAAAGCTTTTATTGTGAGGGAGTCAATTTACCTATTTTTTCTTTTGTTGTTTCATTTGATGTCATTTTGTTTTAAAGATTTATTTGCTTATTCTTTAAAAAGAAAAAGAGAAAGAGGGCAGAAGTGGGAGGGACAGAGGGAGACGCAGAATGAATTCCAAGCAGATTCCACGCCTGAGCACAGAGCCCAACACAGGGCTCAATCCCACAACCTTGAGATCAGAGCTAAGTGGAAACCGAGAGTCCAATACAACTAACTATGCCACCTAGGCACTCCCATTTGATGTAATTTCTAAGAAAGCATCGCCTACCCCAAAACCTCAAGAATTTATTATGCTTTCTTCTTAGAATTTTACAATTTTAGCTCTTACTATCAAGTCTGTAATCCAGTTTGAGTTAATTTTTATATATGGTATGAGGCAGAGTACCAACATCATTCTTTTGTCAGTGGATATCCACTTGCTCCAGTACCATTTGTTGAAAAGACTATTCTTTCCACAACTAAATGACCTTGGCAGCCTAGTCAAAAACCAATCAACCATAAAAATAAGGGTTTATTCTATTCCATTGACCTCAATTCTATTCCACTGATCTATCTATATAACTCTATAAATAGATACAGAAATCCTTCTGTCAGTATCACCCTGTCTTGATTACTACTCTAACTTTGCAGCAAGTTTTAAAATTGGGGAGAGTGTGTCTTTCAACTTCGTTCTTTTTAAGATTTTACTGGCTTTTCTAAGTCCTTTATACTTCCATATAAATTTTAGGATTGGCATGTCAATTAAAAAAAAGAGGCAGCTGGAATTTTGATAGAGATTACACTGAATCTATAGATAATTTTCGATAATACAGCCATCTTAACAATATTGATTCCAATTCATTAACATAGGATGTCTTTCCATTTATTCAGATCTTTAAATTCATTCCACTATGTTTTGTGGCTTTCAATGAATTCTTACACTTCTTTTAGTAAATTTTTTCCTGGGTCAAGTGGATATAAAAGTTTCTATAGGGAAGCCTGGGTAGCTCACTCGGTTAAGCATCTGCCTTCTGCTCAGGTCATGATCCCAGGTCCTCAGGTCCTGGAATTGAGTTCCTCTTCTCCCTCTGCCTGCCACTCCCCCTGCTTTTGCGCACTTGTGCTCTCTCTCTCTGACAAATAAATAAAATCTTAAAAAAAAAAAAAAAAGTGTAAAATGCTATGGAAATGTACTGTTATCACCAACACCAAAAAACAAAACATCTAAAATCACAGTAAGCAAAAGAGAAGGCAGTAAAGTAAAATTCAGAAGCAAATCCCATG
This sequence comes from Mustela lutreola, assembly GCF_030435805.1. Lineage (NCBI taxonomy): Eukaryota > Metazoa > Chordata > Mammalia > Carnivora > Mustelidae > Mustela > Mustela lutreola. The sequence continues at coordinate 67,422,761 of NC_081291.1, read as the reverse complement.
GTTAAGGTTAATCTTAGTTGAGCCATGGGTGGGCATGGGAATTGCATATTTTCAAACACAAATATAATCCAATACCACACCTATATACTTAGTGGGAAGGCATTTTTCACTATTTCCAATTTACTAGGTATGTAGCAACAATAAACGGAACTGGAAGTCCTTTTACTGAATTATACAAGGGTGTGTTTTCCACCTGGGGTATACAGAATTATTACTGAAACACTTCTTCCACTGAAAGAAATGAAAAATCAAAACTAACATGATAGAAGCAAGTAACTAACCTCTGTTACTAACAATAAAATAGATGGAACCAGAATTAAGTGCCAAAGGAAAAAATAAATTAGCCTTAAACATTAGGCTCTCCTTCTGATTAAAATGAACTCTACTGGCAATATTTATATTAACTATATTCTAATAACAAAAATAAAATAGAATATAATGCAACAAGAGGGAAACTTATATTAATAAATATTATCATTTTAGCTTTTTGTTAGTCTATAGTAAAACCAAAGATAAAACTTTAAATGACCCAAATTGACAACAACAGCTTTAAGTCAAGGCCAGTCAACATGATATAATAAATTGTGGCAGGAAAAAAGTCATAGGAAGGAAACAAAGACAAGGACACATTTGATATGCCTATAATGTACAAAAAGATAACAAAATGCCATGTAAAGTATGACTGCAAATATGTAAAACTTCATAGATACAAATAAAGAACAAAGACAATCTGTATAAAAAGAATTTTCCTTTTTCTTAAGCTTTATATATTATTGATAATCACTTTATCAAAAAAATTATTTAAGCTAAAATCTACAATTATGGGTTACTTCATAGTATGAAAACACAAACTTAACAAGAAAAACCAACTTTGAAACAATATTAACGAACTGACAAAGGGGAAAGATTCATTTAGTCTGTCAGGGCAATTGCAAAGTAGGACTACAAAAATTCATATTGGTCATCTCTGGTAAAACTATAATTTCCTAACAGATTTCATAGTGACCATCACTTTTACAGTCATAATGACATTTTAAGTAAGTGAAAAACATATTGCTAATTTTAAATAGAATGAGCACCCCTGGATTAACTTTTAAAATTAAAAATCTAACTTGAATCAACAGGCAGGTCAAAATTAAAACAAAGAAGCAAGCATTAACATCCTCTAAATTCCTGGGGGAAAACAACAATTTTTAAGTCTACAGCTTTTTATAATCAAGGCGAAATCCTTTCAAATTATCAGCTTTCCTTGAAGACCTCTATTCTATGAATCCTTCCACTCACTGGAAAATAAAATAGTGCCATGAGATACTTTTATAGCATAAAGGGAGAGGCCAACATTTCCCCTCTCTTGAGCCATGTTAGCCAGGTAAGACAGCTTACACCTGTCTTAGAAAGGGCAAAGTAATACTCTGAAATGGTAGGCAAGATACCAGTCAGGCCCATAAAAGGAAGTCAACAAGATATAATGCAATGCAAGTACAATGTTCACAAGGGAATAGTTCGAGAGGAGCAACTAACAGCACAGCTCTGAGAGTAGCTAATCCAAGTGCCAACCAATCTAAAGCTACATGCAATGGGCTCCACTTTAGACACATGACTTCTGCTCATAAAAGACCTAACATCAACATTTAGGTGGCTCCTTTTTGTACAAATAAAGACAAACTAACCATCCTTCCTCCCAAACCTGCTCATCCACCACAGCCTAGTGCACGCACGCACGCACTTGCACGCGCGCACACACACACACACACACACATAGGCACACAGAGAACAATATCAGTAATTACTTTCCAGAAGTTAAAGACTTAAGTTTCTCCAGACTCAAAGGGCCCACAGAATGCTCAACATAAGTCCTGAGTCCACACCGAAGTATTTCATAGTGAATTACCACAGTGAATTTCAAACACTGAAGACAAAGATGACTTTACACACTTCCATGGGTGAGAAAATAAGGTTACATAGAAAGAATTAACAAATAGAATGGTTTTAAACTTTTAAAAGTAATTCTCATAATGAGGCACCTGGGTGGCTCAGTCAGCTGAGTGACCAACTCTTGAGTTCGGCTTAAGGTTATGATCTCAGGGTGGTGGGCTGGAGTCCCACATAGGGCACCCCATTCAGCACAGCGTCTGCTTGAGATACTCTCTCTCTCTCTTTCCCTCTCCCTCTGCCCCTTCTCCCATCCTGTTCTTTCTCTCTCAAACAAATAAAATCTTTTTTTAAAAAGGTTATTCTGGAAAAAGGACAATCACTGTATAGTTGCCTTCAAACTTCTAAAGGAAAACTAAAGACGACCTATAAACAGCCTATGCCCAGTCAAAACATTCTATTTCTCATACTTGATGATTAAAGCATTTTTAGACATTTGAGGCCTCAAAAATTTACCTTTTATGCCCTTTGTCAACAAGCTACTAGAGGATATGCTTCATATGCCTTCTTTTATCCGAAATAAAAAAAATCAAAGTAGTTTGTTGCAGAGTCATCCAGGGACTCAGGCTCCTTTCATCTGGTGACTACTCCTTTACCACTGCTTCCCAACTCACAACCGACAGAGATGTGAGACATACCCCTGAACTGTGTTAAACCACTGAAACTTGAGGGTAGTTTGTTGAAGTAGGTAAGTCTATCCTAACTAATAAATGCAAAAAGGTGGAAGAACTATTCCACTTTTCAAAATTGAACCACATATTGATTAGAAATACATGTACGGAGAGTGAAACAGCACAGTTGGGCAAGGAATGGTCCCAAGAGAGTGATTAACATGTAAAATGGCATTGATTGCCTGAAGAGGAAGAGGTACATTAAAGAGTATGTGTAGGAACTTCTAGGATAATTGTAGTGTTCATTTCTTGACTTAGGTAGTGAGACATAGATGCTCATTTTATTGTTCTTCAAACTGTATTTTTGTTTATATGTTTCACAAATAAACTAAATAAATTAGACAAATAGGATGAAGGACTTAAAAAAAATGTTGGGAGCATTTGGTTTCAAAAAATAAGGTGAAGAGAAAACTAAGCAAAGAACGGAAACCCCCTAGCAGCCCCCCTGGAAAAACTGAGTTAAACAAGAAAGAAAATAATCATGGCACAATACTTGGCTGAGCAGTAAATAATATTTATTTAGTTATAATGAAAACACCAACTATTGATTTAAAATTGCAAAACTAGAATGTTGCAGAGAGGAGAAGGGGGAATAATGAAGAAACAGAAAATTAACAATAAAAACCCTGAGTAATACAAAGTTAACTGCACATACATGTTTTTCAAAGAGAAACAGGCTTATAAAGTATGTGCTATTTTGTAAGATAAACTTCTTTTAACTGCACATATATTTTTTTTAAGAAAAAATAGGTTTATAAAGTATGTGCTATTTTGTAATCAGCTATGGAAGACAGACTCTAAGGTTTCGTTATCCGCACCCCCTCTGTTCCTACCTTTGTGTAAACACCTCCCAAAGAATGTGGCCAGGACTTGTGACTTGCTTCTAACCAACAGAATATGACAAAGGTTATGAGATGTCATTCCCATGATTATGTTACGTTATATAAGACTAGCCAGCCAGCAAACTTGCTCTAGACTCTCCTTAATGATTTGACCAAAGGGCCATATCAGGAAATACCACAAGGCCAAGAAATTCAGGTTGCCTCCAAGAGCTGAGAGCAGCCTTTAGGAATTTGAAGACAGTCTTTACATAACCTTTAGTTATCGTAAAGCAACATTCAGTGAGCAAGAAGCTTTAGTCCTAAAACCACAAATAAACTAATGTTGCCAAAAATCTCAGTGAGCAGGGAGATGGATTTTTATCATATAAGTCTCCAAAAGAATTCCACCCAGCTATACACACCTTGATTACAGCCTCATGAGACCCTATGCAGAGGACCAGCTCAGCCATACTCTGACTCCTGCCCCACAGAAATTGCAGGAAAATAAATGTGTTATTTTAAATGTGTGTTATTTAAACTCTAAATTTGTGTAACTTGTTACACAACACAGAAGACAAATGCAACAGTTTTTAAAAGTTTGTATAAAAAAAGTTTTGGATGAATAAATTCAGCAAAGGTACAGGGATAAAAAAATCAACACACATACACACACACCAGCTGCATTTCTATATACTAACTATGAATAACCCAAAAAGGAAATTAAGAAAACAATTCCATGTATAAGGATCAAAAATAAAATACTTAGGAAAAAACTAAGGAAACTACAAAACATTGCTGAAGGAATTAAAGGAGATATAAATAAACGGAGAGTCACCCCCTGTTCAAGGATTGGAAGACTTAACACTGTTAAAATGTCAATACTACCCAAAGCCATTTACAGATTCAATACACTCTCTATCAAATCCCAATGACATTTTTTTGTAGAAAGAGAAATACCTATTTGTAAACCTATTCTATTTGTAGAAATAGAAAAACCCTTCCCTAAAATAAAATCCATATGGAATCTCAAGGGATCATGAACAGCCAAAACGATCTTGAAAAAGAAGAATAAGTTGGAGGACTCACACTTCCTGATTTCAAATCTGAACCAGAAAGCTAGTTACTCTAACCAAAACAGTGCATTTCTGGCATACACCACAAACAAAAATAACTCTCAGGGTAGATCAAAGAAAAACATGTAAGCTAAAACTACAAAACTTTTTGAAGAAAACACACACAAAAAGCTTTATGACGTTGGATTTCTTGAATATAATGCCAAAGCCCAGACAACAATAACAACAAGAAAAGTAGATAAATTGGACTTCATCAAAATAAAAACTTTGTGCATCAAAGGACCATATCAAGAGAAAAAAAAGTGACCCACAGGATGGGAGAAAATATTTACAAATTATACATCTAATAAGGGATTAATCTCTGCAATAGATAGAGAACCCCTAAAAACTCAATAACAACAATAAAAAATAACCCAGTTCAAATATAGACAAAGGACTTGAACAGTTTTCTCCAAAGACATATAAATGGCCAATGAGCACATGAAAAGATGCTCCACATCACTAGTTATTAGGGAAATACACATCAAAACCACAATGAGACACCACCCCACACTCATTAGAATGCCTACTACGTTAAAAAGAATAACAAGTGTGTCAAAGATGCAGAGAAACTGGAACCCCTGTACACTGCCAGTAAGACTGTAAAATAATCAGCCACTATGGAAAATGCGTATGGCAATTCCTCAAAAAATTAAACACAGAATTACTATATAATCTAACAATTCTACTTAAGGGTATATGCCCAAAAGAAACAAAAGCAGGGACTCAAAACAAATATTTATACACTTGTGTTCACAGGTAGCAGCATTATTCACAATTTGGTAAAAGCTAATCCAGTGTCCATCAACAGACAAAGGGATAAACAGAACATGAAATATACATATAATGGAATATTATTCAGCCTTTAAAAAGGACTTAAATTCTCATGCATGTGGGCACCTGGGTGGCTCAGTCAGTTAGCTGTCTACCTTCAGCTCTGGTGATGATCCTGGCATCCTGGGAAGGGTCCGCATCGGGCTCCCTGCTCAGCAGGGATTCTGCTTCTTCCTTTCCCTCTGCCCCTCCTCCATATATATATATATATATATTCTCATGCATGCTACAACTTGAATAAGCCTTGAGGACACTGTGTTCAGTGAAATAAGCCAGGCACAAAACAGAAATATATGATTCTACTTATATGAAGTACTTAGAGTAATCAAATTCACTGAGATCGAAAGTAGAGTGGTGGCTGCCAGGCACTGTGGGGAACAGGGGGAATTTTTTTAATGGGCACAGAGTTTCAGTTTGAGATGATGAGAAAGTTCTGGAGATGGATGATGGTGAAGGTTGTGCAACAGTGTGAATGTATTTAACACCACTGAATTGTAGGGATGCCTGGGTGGCTCAGTCACTAGAATCTGCCTTCGGTTCAGGTCATGATCCCAGGTTCCTGGGATCAAGCCTCATGTTGGGGACCCCTGCTCAGCAGGAAGTCTGCTTCTCCCTCTCCCATACCTCCTGCCTGTGTTCCCACTCTGTGTCTCTGTCACATGAATAAATAAATTTTTTTAAGTGAATTGTACACTTAAAGATAATTAAAATGGTAAACTTCATATTATTTATATTCTAACACAATTTTTTTAAAAACCCCACTTGAATGGGTAACAAAGGGTGAATTGGGTACGACAGGCAACGATTGTCTAATTTCTTTGACTAACCACTTAGATATGGCAATATACATGGCAGGGAAAAAGATAGCTATCTAAAACTGAATTTTTTTTTCTATCTTTAATCCTATAATCCTTGGGTCACTTTATTGAAATCCTTTTTTTTTTTTTTTAATAGCAACATGTATGCTTACTAATTGTATTGTTTATTGTTATAAATTACTTAAACCATTTAACAGGGAAATAAATATTTTAACATCTTAATCATCTGCATACAGTATATGCTATTTTACTTAGAAAACAGACAGCCAAAAGAGTGCTGCTGGCTCTTAAAATGTTTCAATTTAGGAAAGTGGGGGATATAGAAAGAATAGCAAAGTGATCAAAACAAGTAACTTTAAAATTAGTTTCCTAAAACAGTAAAGCTACATTATACCAAAACTGGCTTTAAAAAAAAAAAAAAAAAACTAGCTAAGATTTTGGTGTTCAGGAAGCCTGGGTGGCTCAGTCCATTGAGCATCTGCCTTGGGCTCAGGTCATGATCCCAGAGTGCTGGGATCCAGTGCCACAGGGAACCCACTTCTCCCTCTGCCTCTGCCTCTCTCTCTCTCTCTCTCTGTCTCTCATGAATAGATACATAATATCTTAAAAATAAAAAAAAGATTTTGGTGTTCATAATGAAAAACCAACTAGCACATACAAGGTTCAAAGTGAAAACAATGAAAAAGGTGAACTACAATTTTTTAAGAAGAGTTTTAATAGTTCACGTTTCTGAACAAATACGACCCAATACACATTTGTACTCCAACACTTTTCCCAACCTCTTTTCCACTCTCTGCTCTGCACTATCTTCACCTTTTTTTTTCTTGGTAGAGGAAGGCTGAGACCTGAAGCAGGGAGGTGATAACAGGAATAAACCAGATAATAGGAATGGGGGGGGATAAAAATACTCCAGTTTACATTTTCTGCTCACACTCAATACAGTACTAAATACATCGTTGTTATCAAATGCAAAGAATCCAAATAACTGAGGGCAAGGAAAAATTAAATTTCTTGACGTTACAACCTAATGTAAAGCAAGAGAAAGGAAACTATCTGCAGGCTTTGCATCTGTAAATTAAGTTTGCCCTGAGTGCAGAATTCTTCAAACAACCTTGACTGTAATTACAAGGCTGCAGTTTATTTTTTTTTTAAGATTTTATTTATTTAACAGAGAGAGATGACAAGTATGCACAGAGAGAGAGAGAGAGAAAGACAGAAGAGAGGAGGAAGCAGGCTCCTGCCGAGCAGAGAGCCCGATGTGGGACTCGATCCCAGAACTCTGAGATCATGACCTGAGCAGAAGGCAGAGGCTTAACCCACTGAGCCACCCAGGCGCCCAAGGCTGCAGTTTAATATGGTGACAGGAACCTTGAATAAATGGGTGGATTTCTAAAGCCCTTTGAACAGTTTTCTAGCCTAACTAGTGAAATCAGTTAAAGAACTTTTAAACTCAAGTGCCTCATTCACTAAGTATATAAAAAACACCAAGGTTTTGAGAAATCATGAGAAAGCACATGATACACAGAGGCAGCTGCCCTGGGAGATAGCATCTGGTAACAGCCTAGAGTTATTTTTAAAGAGATAACTTCATGATAATGTACAGACTGTAGCAGTCCTATGGGAAGAAGAGAGCGAGAATTTGGGAAGAAGCTAAGTTCTCTGTACAAACTCAAAATAATCCTATAAAACAGCCCATCATTCCCAGTGTCCTTTTGATCCAAAGACATGTACAAGTCTCTGAACTGGACAAGTTCAACTAGGGCCATGGCCTTCCTATGCCAGTTCAGTAATGGTTTTTCCTTGCTGTAAAACATTTGACTAATCACTCTTAGGCCCAGAACATAACATCAATACTGGTACAATCCTGTGCTCCTCCTTCTGCACATTCTTCTGAAATACTTTTCTCATTAGTTTTCCTTAATCATTCTCTTTTCTTAAAAAAGAAAGACAAAAAGAAAAAAAAATGATCCTAGGATATGCACACTAAGCAGATTTTCACCCCAAAACTTAGCCTTAATCTTCTGGAGGCAAATGTCCTTTATAAGCTCACTCTTCTATGGTTGCCGCTTTTCCTAAACCGCAGGCCTTCCTGACTGGCAGTAGGGCCAGGGCAGATTACAGTTATGTGGTAGGTTCTGTTGGACAAGCTCTGACAAGGCCTCAAAATAGACCCTGGGCACCAGCCAGAGACTCTGCCACTCACAAGTTCCAACTTCATCATCACACATTAGCCCCTCAGTACTTTTTATTTTTCTCTAGAATCTCTCATTTTCAAAGGTAAAATGTTCCTGAACCCCCTCCTCCTGGTCATGAGAGCGCTGTATAATACAGAAATTAAACTTTTAAACTCTTAATTTGCTCACAAATACTTTGCAGAATAAAAACTGAAGCTGTACCTACCCCCTGTCTTGGGAAATTAATCCATCCATAGCACTCTGGGTTGCAAAAGGTGTTTTGAATCTCAAACTCTACAGAGGTTTCTTTTATTATGAATAGACTAGGATGTGGAAGGTAAAGGAAGGCAGAAGGTGGACTATTTTCTGTGACTAATAATATAGTAGCAGACTTCATCAGGGCAAGATGTTAAACTACATACAATATTTTTAATTGATATTGGTCATAAAATCCTAAAACAATCAACCGACTACAAAAGTATTCATTTAACTATTACCCAATATAAGTGAAGTAATTTGTGTATAACACTAGTCTTCAAGCAACAGTATTTTCACCCTTACCAGTATAAACAAAATTAACCACCCGTCACTCTAAAATGTTTAAGATCGCCTCATAAACTGCATTTTAATCTTTTTTTTTTTTAAGTGGAGAAGATAGAATACAAAGTAAGAGAGTAAGAGTTCCTTTCTCCTACAAGGTTAAGAAAGAAGTTAACTTCTATTATAAAATAAATCCAATGTAAGGTTGAAACAAATTTATAAACCTTCACAACTTAAGGTCCAACTTTGCAATCACTCTTTCAGAAATATATTCTATACACATACTTATGGACTAGTGCAAAGATTTATATACTAATTGTTCACTATAGCAACATTTGTAGAAAACTAAAAACAACCTAAATGTCTCTTAATAGGGAATGGAAAAATAAATCATGGAAAATGAATAAATTATGGTTCATCTAAACTAGGCAAGACATCCGGTCTTTTTTAAAAATCAGATGGACACGTGCTAAAACAGAAAAATCTCTAAGATATATCAAGGATAAGAATGCAAGACAGAAGAAAGTTCTCCTAAATACAGGAGATTACATATGCAATAGAAATTTAGAGAACATACAGGAAACTATTCAAAGTGGTTGCTTGGATTAGGGAGTGGGGGAGTGAGAGAAGGCTAGAAGTCTGTTGTGGAGAGGAGGCTTCCTTTACACCATGTAACATTTTTTTTAAAACGTTTTATCAATTTTTAGAAGTCCTACAAACATCTACTGTACCCATGAAGTGGGCATTCTCTTTCCCTGTATGTATGCCAGGTCTTCTCAACAATTTTTACTCTTATATACTGCTTCTCCGTACCAAGAGACCAAAACAAAAGCAGACACTTTTAGCAAATCTCAGAGTTTCCCCAAGAAATAGAATTCTTTCTCCCTCCCCTGACCAGAAGAAAGAAGTAATAGAATAAATGAAAAAGTTTAACTTAAACTAAACCCAGTTTTTAGCCCAATGTTTGATTCCTTGTAGGGCAAAAAGTTTTAAAAATAAAGTGCAATATGCAACACACACACACATACACAAAATCATTACCAAAGGTATAGTCTAGCTAGTATCTTAAAAGGAGAAATGGAGAAAAAGGTAAAGTTATTTTACTCACAGGGCAAATTCTGCTCAATTCCTTCCCTCTGAAGTTTTAAAAGTTGAGTTTTGAACAACAGTCCTAAAGTCTATTGTTTGCAAACTGGATAAAGTGGTACATCTTCCTGGTTAAAAGTCCATCTCTCCCAGAGTCTCCAGAAAGAAGTAACTACTTAAAAGGAAAAGGCTATGAAATGGCCTCTATTTTGTACGTGCACCTACAGTGAAGACAAGAACTGTATTTCCTCTTAAATGATCCTCATCAACATTCCCAGCACTCTGCCAGGAGAATTTTTTTTTTTTTTTTTTTCTAAACATCTTCAATTCTGTTCCTTTTCATACTAGGAGCACAGTAAAACAATTCACAAAGGGTTTAGCAAGACATAGCTCTCATTTCTAGTAAAATGTGTTTTTGGTTTTGTTTTGAGAGAAAAACAATCTACTTGACAAATATACCCTCCTATCACTTTTTTTCCTTCATTATGGAGATGCTTAAATCGTGACATAAGAAGGCTTCTCTTACATATCTACCTTATCAAGACTGTTAGTTATGGTGGTTTCCACAAGGGATTTTCCAAAAGGGAATCTCTGTTTACCGGGAACTGAAACTCTTAATTAAGTCACTATTTGCTGGACAAAAATCAAAAGCAACAGTAAGGAACACTCTATATATATGAATGAATATCCAAGAAAATAAGATGCCAAAATTTACTCAAATAATTAAAGGAACCTGATAAGCAAGACTAACTTACCATTACTTTATAGTTGGTAACTAACTATAAAGTTCCATAAAATTGAAAATCAAGGTAAAATAAGATGAATTCCAAAAAAGTAAAAGAAAACAGGGCTAAGAATATCAAGTACCTACCCTGTGATTCAAGGTTATTTTGCTTAACAATATTTTTAAAGCCAAAATGATCAAATTACATTTCAGCAATAAAAAGTTATTTCGAGTTTACAATGAATTCATTCCAATAATAAATCACAATTTCCATACAGACTTTCCTCTATAACAGAACTTACATAAGAACTCATTCCACACTTTTAAGGATTCACAAAATAGGTGAGGCCTTTCACTGAAAGGACTATTTTGTATACTGTAGATTCTTCAGTAAACTTTTTTATACCTTTCACTGACATTTACTTTGTCCCTAGGCCCCTTCATTTATCTTCCCACATCTGGCAAAAAAAAAAAAAAGGTGGGGGAAGGGTATAATTACGACAATCCACTTAGAAACTATTCTAAAGCCAGATATTCTGCAAGAGTTCCATTTTTATTTCCTTACCATACTTCATGATAATAAGTATCCAGCAACAAACCTAACAAAGCATAACAACGCTCCATATACAATGACTGAAGGCATCTAACGAGGCAATAACAAACTTCTTGCTTCCCTCTATTCCAATTTTAAGATCCATATCAATGACTCACAAAGTGAGTGACCTAACTTTCTAAATGAATCACACTTTCTGAAATTCTTACTCTAACATGAATATTACACTAGGTCATCATCTCTATATTTGTTAAACAGAGCATGATGATGGTTAAACAGGGTTAATTCTGCAAGACTTCCAAACCACAGCCAACCTCAAGTCTCTGCCAACTAACTCTTATCTGCAATACTGAATTCTCCAACAATTGAACCTTTATGTATAGATTCATCGCTATATAAAACGCTATCTTGGGAAAAAAAAAAAAAAACACGTTATTTTAAATACTATGAACTCGCCCACCCATACCTGTTCACCATCTCTCTGGTTCCATTTACTGCATCCACGTTCTCTTCCCATTGTGATAACATAAAAAATTAAAGGCTACTCAGTTATTCCTACATAGTATCTTTTAGTCAACTAACCTAGTCTGCAGTTTTTCTGTTTACGGCAGAAATGCTGAGTCATTAAATGGAAACTCATAGAAAATGAGTTTAACGCTTAAAGTTTAGGACACAGCATTTCCCTAGCCGTGTCTCAGCAGCCTAATATTTGTATCTCCCACAGTGGAAAAGTAGAGCAAACACTTGAACTTTTTTCCCTCTAAGAAAGAAAAAGAGGTGCGTTTCCTTAGGTCCGCGGCTTCCTGCTGGATATCCACAGGCAAGAGAAGCAGGCCCGACCGCAGCTGTGTAACTTAACAATCTGGGTGTGAATAACACCCCGTACTAGTCAAGCATTAACCCCGGCACTCCTAGCCCGCGCTTCAGTTAGGATCAAGGAGGAAGAAAAAAAAAAAAATCCCATAAAAATGCTACGCCCTCCACCGGCCTGACACCGTTCGCAGGGTGCCGGTCCGGGGACAGAAGCGAGGGAGTGCCGCGCCGGGGAAGAGAAGGAGCCTCGAGCACCCGACGCAAAGGGACAGCGGCCCGATGCAATTTCTCCCACAATGGGAGTAACCGCATCTCCTCGCACAGACCGAGGGTGCGCGTTAGAAATCAGGCGTGCTGCCGGAGAACGCGGTAGGCGGGGGGCGACCCCGACCTGAGAGCCCGCAGGGAAACCGGGCCCCCAGCAGGGATCAGCAGCGGCGCGGGTCGCACGGGCTATAGAGGCCGGGAAGGGGCCCCCGGAACGGCGGAAGGGACGGACCTTACCTGTCCTGGGCGCGGGCTGTGACTACGGCGCCGCCCGGGAAGGGCCGGGGCGCGGGTCGGCCGCCGGGAGCCGGCCGGGCGAAAAGCGAGGAGCGGAGGGCGAGGGACGCGGACGGCTAACTGGGTCCCAGGCTCCCGGCCAGGCGGGCCGGGCTAGACGCGGCGGCTCCCGGCGCCCGCGGGCGGTGGGTCAGTCACGCCGGTGGCCCCGTGGCGCGGCGGCTAAGACAGAGACAGCGGGAACCAGCCCCCGGGAGGAGCCGCAGCCCGAGCGGCTGGCGGAGGAGGCGAAGGAGGGGCGGGGCCACAGGGTCGGTGACCCGCTTACCCGGAAGCAGTTGCGACCGCGGCGGCGCGCGCTGCGGGACGGGCAGGATCCCGGCTTGGCGGAGGACCGTCGGCTCTTCTGCTGCCGGCTGCGCGCAGCCCCGGGAGCGGTGCTTCCGCTGCCGTGCGCGGCCACAGTTAGCTGCAGGCGCCGCCCTGGAGGGAGGGTGGCGGCGTGGGACTCCGGTGGGCGGAGGTGGCCCCTCGGATTCCGCGGAGGACCGGAGGTTGGGTGAATAGAGGCAGGCGCCCGCTCGAGGCTGCACCTGCCCGGGTCGCCCCTAAACAGTCCGGCCTAGTGGGTTTGGGTAAGTGGGCCTGGGCAGCGGTTCCGACTGTAGAGAACGAGTGTGCGAGAGTGAGTGAGTGTGATGGCAAGGCGAAAAGCCTTATTTCCAAAATGAAAACGCGTGATTTTAAGATGGTTTCGGGAGAAAGATGCGGCGGTGCTGGGGGCGGGAAAGGAGGCGGATGGAGGGATGTAGAGGCCTTTAAATATCTGCTAGACACGGACGTGTCATTCGTTCCAGAAGTGTCTCTCGAGACTCAGCAGGTTCAAGGCGCTGGAGAAAGGCCAGGGCCCAGCCCTTTGGGAAGCCTACCTTCGGGGGCGGGGGGGGCGGGGGGTTAGAGCGATTTAATCAGACAAACAAGGTAATGACAGATTGTGGTAAGACTGCGCAGGAAATACTTAAGGATGATGTGAGAGATTGTGTGGGCGAGACCCCTTTTTCAGGATAGGATGGCTAGAGAACCATCCTCAAGAGGGACGTGATAGTTGAGCATCTTCCTGGGGAAAAGGCACGAAATACGCTTAGACACAATTTTACAGACAGGGAAGGCAGGTTCCGAAACCTTCTGAGTACGCCCCCGGATTCCATGTGAAGAACCTGTGTCTAAAGCCTTCTAAGGCCTGTCTCGGTGCTGTCCACTCTTGCAATTTCACAAGGCTTGCTCACCCTTTCGAGTAGATGGAGCCTGGGAATATGGCACTCTTAGCGGAGGTTCAAGGCATGAGTTAGGGAACATTAGTCCCCAGGCATACCTCAACAGGCGCTTCATCATAGAGAGAATTACACTATCAGCCTTGAAAGACAAATTCTTTAACCTTTTACCATTTTTTCTTACATGTCACTTTTTCTCAGACCCATGAGTAAACACTAAAACTATGATTTTTACCTGGGATCAAGAGAAGTTTGGGGCACCTGGGTGGCTCAGTCAGTTCGGTGTTTTCCGTAGAGTCGGGTCATGATCCTGGGGTACTGGGATCAATCTCCACTTGCCCCCCCAACCTCCCCACCCCGCCAAGGCTCCCTGTTCAACCAGGAATCTCCTCCTATCTCTCCCTCTACCCTTCCAGCCCGCTTGTGGTCTCTTTGTCGTTCGCTCTCTCAAATAAATAAAATCTTTAAAAATTAAAAAAAGAGGAGCTTAATCTTCCCAAAAGATCATACTCATAATTAATGGCCTATTTTGCTAAACCGGTTAAAATCAAAATAAAAAGCCAACTTGAAAAAGAGAAGACCTATTCATGTGTTAATGTATTACCTAAATAATACCAATAAATCCAATAATGTTTATTAAATATTAGTTTATATAACTGCATAATTAATAGAATAATTGTCTGGATAATAGTAGGATTAGATTCCCTTGTCCTGTTTATTTACCCCTTAGCCATTTGCTTTGACATTTACGAAACTGGCAGAGAAAGAAATATTTTGTTGCATCTTCTGGGGAAACTGGGAAGGACCTCACACTTACTGCTACCTACTGTCTGCACAGCATTGTGCTAGGCACTTAAATATAGCATTCCTTGCAGTTCTAGGACCAACCTTGAGATACGGGGAGTATTATATTCATTTTAGTAACAAATACATTGAGATTCAGAGACTCTGACTAGTCTAAGGTAACAAAACTAGTTGCTGAAAGAGTCAGAATTTTAACTCGGGTCTTTCTAGCCCTAATTCCCCTTCTACTATGCACTGTGTTGCTAAACTCTAGTATTTAAGAAGGGAATATAAATGAAGTGTCTAGCCAAGCAGATTTCTATGTTGCTTTAATAAGCTTGAGATGAGGCAATTTTAGAGCTTCTCTGTGTTTTTACTTCTCCCATTATAGGATATTTGCCATCTCTCTGGCATCAAGAAAGCTACTCATAAAAGTTCATAATGCCGTGTGTCTTTAGAATGCACCCAAGAATGTGATCAATTATGACACTGACATTTTGTCATTGCAAGGGAGTCCTGCCTAAATGTGTCACTCTGAATTCTTTTGCAAGCAGCCTTTCCTTGCAGATTAAGTGATTTCTTTCTGCCAAAAATATGTGTTCCCAGATTTTTATGGAATATTGTGACGTGTGAATGCCCCCAGGTCTGTGTAGGCTGGCTGCTCTAGGGACATTTAATGGATGAAGGAAAATCTTACAAATGTTTATACAGTTTTGAGGAATGAAGTGGTAGGATTTGTACATTTTTTCCTTTCATATCAGATCTTTCACGTTTTTCTTTGATGATGTAAAGAAATACAGGTTTTCCTTTCTCAAGAGCAAACACTCAATTTTGTGGTTTTTGCAAAATTTGTTGGTTTTTTATGCAAACAGTACTATGTTTCACTCTCCCTTTGGCTCTGGAAAATATCATTAGTTCAAACATTAAAATTAGGATGCCACTTTTCAGAGCCTAATATTTTTGTTAGTCATGTGTGTGCCTGTCTGTCTGTCTTGGAAGCATTTTTAAAAATTTTGGTTAACTCCTTACAAACCTATGGAAATCTGGCAAACAAGTCTTCAACTATGTATATTTAAATTCTTTTTCTAAAAATTCATTTTTCCCTTTACTATTTTTCCTGGGGTCTTCTTTTTTTATTTTTTAACTTATTTATTTCACTTTTTATTTGGAAATAATTATAGACTCACAGGGAAATTGCAAAAATAATACAGAGAGGTTCTGTGTAGCCTTTACCCACTGGTAGCATCCCCTCACTGGTAGTATCTTGCATACCTATAATACATTATTAAAACTAGAAAATTAACATCTTACTAAAATTAATGTCTTTAGGTTTTTAGTTTCTTCCTACGTTTCATGATATCCAAAAATTGCCATTTTGTAAATTCATTTTTATTGTAGTTGGTTGGGCTTTTCTCCCTTTTCTCTAAATTAACAAATGACAAAGTCAATAAGCTTACCAAAGGGCTTATCTGGAATTACAGGTTTACTAAAAACTTCTGTTTCAGTGCACTTGAAATCATTTGTAAGATTTTTGCTTTTTTTCTTCTTTTCTGTTCCATGTCATTCTTCCCTAATAAACTTGTAAATGTATATAACCTGTGTATGTGTGTTTTAATATATCCTCTGATCACTGAAATGTTTTCAAAGAGATTGCTGTTAAAATTCAAAGAAAAATAGGGGCATCTGGGTGGCTAGTATTTAAGAAGTTGTTTGGGTGTCTGACTCGATTACAGCTCTGGTCATGATTGCAGGGTCATGGGATGAAGCCTCACATGAGGCTCAGTAGAGTCTGCTTAGAATTCTCTCTCTCTCCCTCTGCCCCACCCTCACCCTCTTGGGCTCTCTAAATAAATAGAGTCTTGGGGCACCTGGATGGCTCAGTCGTTAAGTGTCTGCCTTTGGTTCAGGTCATGATCTGTAGGTCCTGGGTTTGAGCCCCACATCGGGCTCACTGCTTGGTGGGAAGCCTGATTCTCCCTTTCCCACTCCCCCTATTTGTGTTCCTTCCCTCACTGTGTCTCTCTCTGTCAGATGAATAAATAAAATCTTTTAAAAATAAATAAAGTCTTTAAAAAGATTTTTTTAAAAAATGCAAAGCTTTTCATTTGGGGAAAAAAGTTTCCAAGGGCACCTGGGTGGCTCAATCAGTTAAGCATCTGCCTTTGGCTCAGGTCAGGATCCCAGGGTCATGGGATTGAGCCCCGAGCATCTTGTCAGGCTCTCTGCTCAGCGGGGAGTCTGCTTGTCCCTCTACCTCTGCCTCTGCCTTTTATCCCACCCCATCTCTCTAAATAATAAATAAAATATTTTACAAAGTTTCAGGGCACCTGGGTGGCTCAGTTGGTTAAGTGTCTGCCTTTGGCTCAGGTCATGATCCTGGAGTCCTGGGATTGAGTTCTGTGTCTGGCTCGCTACTCAGTGGGAAGTCTGCATCTCACTCTCCCTCTGCCCTTCCACCTGCTTGTGTTCTGTCTCTTTCTCCCTCTCTCAAAGTCTTTTTTTAAAAATAAATAAGTAAAATAAAAACTAAAAAGTTTCTAAACATCTTAACTATCCAAGTGAGAATGCCATGGTCTTTTGGTTCAGAAGCCAAATCTCACTTATGGCTAATTCTGACTCTGTGGATTTTCCTGGTCAGATAGCTCACCCTTTACTCCACTAGAGAGTAAACAAAGGAAAGAAAAGAAGTGTAACTTACTTTCTTCAGTCTTACTGGTGAGTAAAAGTTGATAAAAGGAGAGAATTTGGAATTGGTGTAGGTATCAATTATGTATGAGTGCCTGATCACAGATAATCAAGTGATGGCTCTTCTGCATTATATATTTACTGTAAATGAGTAGTCAAACATCTTTCATACTATGGTTGTTTAGCAAAGGTAGTCACCTACTGTGTACCAGGTACCCAGTTAGACACTAGTAACAGG
This sequence comes from Mustela lutreola, assembly GCF_030435805.1. NCBI lineage: Eukaryota > Metazoa > Chordata > Mammalia > Carnivora > Mustelidae > Mustela > Mustela lutreola. Next base: position 67,405,202 of record NC_081291.1, on the reverse strand, counting down.
GACACAACAGGATCGATTTTTTTAAAGGAGTATTAAGCTATTACTATGTGCCAGATACTTCACAGATTATAGGGATTGAAAGGGAAGAAAAAAGAAAGCTGTGTTTTCTTACGAAAATTACTGTCTGAATAGGGAGACAAATTATCACACAAAAGGAACTTTATAATCCAAATAAGTATTACTAAGGGTAGGGGGTTGGTGCATGAGGGCATTGAAGTGCAGCTCAACCTACTGTGGGGTGTCCAAAATGGCTTCGAGCAAGAGATGCTTTGAACCAAGATTGAAAACTACCTCAGGATGTGGCGCCTGGCCTGGGTGGCTCAGTTGGTTGAGAGTCTGACTCTTGATTTCACCTCAGATCATGATCTCAGGGTCCTGGGATCGAGCCTAGCAACACAGTCTGTGCTCAGCTTTGAGTCAGCTTGCGATTCTCTCTCCCTCTCTCCCTGTGCACCTCCCCCCACTCCCTGGCTTGTATACTCTCTCTCTAAAATAAATACATAAAATCTTTAAAAAAACAAAAATGGCTCAGAGTGTACTTGATACAGAAGTATCATAGAGGGAAAACATAAAGACTTCATAATGAAACCAGCATAGTCCCAGGGCCTGAAAATAAATGAGGGAGATAATGTGAGATAAGTCTAGAGAATTAAAGATCGGGATCAGGATTAAAGATCAAGGATCAGGCAGGATCTTAACAGGCCTGGTAAAGATTCTTGTCTTTGTTTCAAAAGTGATACAAACCAATTTAAGAATTTTTAGTGGGAGTGATGTCAAATTTGTGTTTCCAAAAGATCACTCCGGTTTCAATGTGAAGAATTCATTCTTTAAATATGTCCTGGGTGCCAACTATAGGCCAAGTTCCATTCTGCACACTGAGTACACAGCACTGAACAAAACAGCAAGATCCCCTATCTTTGAGGATCTTCTAGACAATACGCAATGATAGTACCTAAGATGGTAAGAAGCTCTTATAAAAAATACTGGAAGTCAGGCAAGAATAAAAGGATAGGTTGGTGGTGCTGTTTTATTAGCTTGAACCATATGAAATTCCTGGTCATTTTTACATTCTTTTTAAATTCAGAACAATATTAGGTTCATGTGATTCAACATGGTTGAATGATATTAAATTGTTCAACCTAATACTTGGAAGAGTCAGAGAAGACCTCCGACGAAGTCATGCAAAGAAAGAGGCAAGTCATTCGAATACCTAGGAGAAGAGCATCCCAAGCAAAGGGAAAGCAAATGCAAAGACCTTAAGGAAAGAATGTGCTTGCCCCATTTGAGTAGCAATAAGGAGACCAGTGTGGCTGAAGTATGATAGACAACATGGAAGAATGGAATTAGGGACCAGATCAAACGAAGTCTCGAAGACTATGGTAAGAAATTGCCTTTTCCTTTTTGAATGAGGTAAGCTATCAGAGAGTTTTGGACAGAGGAGCTACACAATATGTCACCTTAAGCAGGACTGTTCTGCTAATTGTAGAATCTAGATAGAGTATATACAGATGGAGCAATGTAAAATGTTTTCATCTTTGCTGTATGTTTGAAAATTTACCTAATAAACATTATGAGACTGTTTTGGCTGCTATATTAGGAAAGACTTTAGGGAGGCAATGATGAGATCAAGAAGACCAGTTAGGCTATTGCAGTAATTCAGGCAGCAATAGCGGTATTAAGAAGTGGTTAGATTCTGAATACGTTTTGAAGATAGAGACTAAGATTTGCTGATGGAATGGATTCAAGATGCAAGAGAAAGAGAGAAGTGGGGGCCCCTGGTTGGCCCAGTCAGGTGTCCAACTTCAGCTCAGGTCATGATCTCAGGATCCTAGGATCAAGCCCCACGTGGGCTCCGAGCTCAACCGAGACTCTGCTTCTCCCTTTCCATCTGCCCCTCCCCAACTCATGTGTCCTCTCTCTCTTTCTCTGTCTCAGAAAAATAAATAAGATCTCTAGAAAGAGGAAAGTAAAAGACAACCCATACGCTTTTATTTATTTATTTATTTTAAAAGATTTTATTTATTTATTTGACAGAGATCACAAGCAGGCAGAGAGGCAGGCAGAGAGAGAGGAAGGGAGGCAGGCTCCCTGCTGAGCAGAGGGCCAGACTCGGGGCTTGATCCCAGGACCCTGGGATCATGACCTGAGCTGAAGGCAGAGGCCTTAACCCACTGAGCCACCCAGGCACCCCAACCCATAAGCTTTTAGACCTGAACAACTGTCAGGTTGGGCTTGCCATCTGAGATTTGGAAAACAGAGTGCCTGGGTGGCTCAGTCTTTAAGCATCTGCCTTTGCCTCAGGTCATGATCCCAGGGTCCTGGAAATCTAGCCAGGCATTGGGCTTCCTGCTCAGTGGGAAGCATGCTTCTCCCTCTACCACTCCCCCTACTTGTGTTCCCTCTCTCATCATCTCTCTCTCTCTCTCTCTGTCTGTCAGGTGTGTATATATATATATATATATATATATATATATATCATATATATATTATGTATTATATAATATATATATTATGTATTATATAATATATATATATTTATTTTTTAAGATTATATAAAATCTTAAAAAGGAAATTTGGAAAACCATCTAGATCAAGCTTCCACCAAGTTTGGAGGAAGATTTTTTGGACAAGGTAAGTTTGAGATGCCTATTGGACATCAAAGTGTAGATATCAAACAGGCAATTAAATATGCAAGTAAGTAATTCAGAGGAAACATTCAGATAGGAAATTCAAATGTATGAATCTACCTGAAGATTAAGGATATGAGGACCAGTGCCTTGAGAATTAAATGGAAATACTCAGAGTTTAGCCTAAACCCTTTTACCTATGCTTTTGTTGTAGGCTGGTTTAGTTTCTAGCTATCACTTTCTATTGCCATGCAGAATATTTGTATGAATACTGTTTGCAATTCATTTGTGTTCTAAAGGGTTTTGTTTTTAATGTTCATATCTTTCCAAGCAGTTTATACATTTCCTGAGAAAAGACGTATTTTATTTTATACACTCCACAATGCCATATCCTTAGAACTATGATGCTTATATAATAAACTATGCCAATACAGTTTTTCATTTCTTTTGTTGTCAGAAAGCATCAACTTTTTTAAAAATAATTTAGACCCTTATACCTGTCTTGTGAAAATAAAGGTAAAGTTAGAACTTTCAACTTACTGCCACTCATGCCCATTTCAAATCAGATCAGAAACAGCCTTCTGAAAAACCAAAAAAGCAACAATAAGAAAGCCTCAGCTCTCCTCCTTATTGCCTTTATAATCAGGCTTTATGTGGTAGCAAGACGGTTCCCAACAATTTCAAGTCTACGTCTATCCTGGGCCAAGTCCAGCAAGAAAAAGAGCCTTCCCAGAAGTTCCTGGATTCACTAATTAAGTCAACACAGATTATCTGCCTGTCCCTTAAAAAATTACTGCAGGTAAGAAAATTTTATGTTGTAATTGTCCAAATGTGAGTCACTGTTTCACTGGTGTTTCATCCAAAGAACATGAACTGTAGGAGAAGAGTGGTTCCCCAGAAGAAGAAATGGGGTGCTGTCACCCAAATAAGGAAACAGATACTGATGGTCAGAAAATCATACATACTATAACCAAATAACAAAGACCTAGAGCATTCTTCCTTAAGCTTTTTTATTAATTAATTTATTTGTTTGTTTGTTTGTTTTTTGAGAAAGAAGGGCGGGGAGCCTGACATGGGACTGGATCTTAGTTGGAATCATGACCAGAGCCGAATACAGATGTTTAACTGACTGAGCCACCCAGATAACCCCTTCCTTAAGCTTTTAAAAGAATACCATGGGGGCGCCGGGTTGGCTCAGTCAGAACAGCACATGACTTGATCTCAGTGGCACAAGTTCAAATCCACCTTGGGTATAGAGATTACTTAAAAAAAAAAAAAAAAAGTAAAGAAGAAATACCATAGCACTCATTTTACATCTCTCCCAATTCTCTACATAATACTGTATTATTTCCCCTGTATCATTAGGCTGTCAAAAATTCACTTGTCATTGATGAATGAATGTCACAAAAAATAAATAAATGCATGAGTATAAAAGTAAACCAGCTGGAAGGGTCAGTTTTTCAGCACATCACTTTCCAGGATACTCCTACCTAAGTACTGCAGGTAGTTTCTTGTTCTACAATTCTTTCCTATTGTCAGTCTGCCTGAAAAATATTTACTAGCCCTCAGTACCCTGCGGGCAGGGTGGCTGCTAGCTAAGAGACCCGAGAAACCACTACGGAAGCAGTGACTGCGAATCAGCTTGCTTACATGTATCTTCTTGGAGGACATTTACGGTGTAGAATCTTGAAAGAAAAATGTTATCAACGGGCTTGTTTTCAGCTTCTTTTTTGTTTTACCACTTCCATTCCTTTCTACACTAATAAGTCACTTTCCCCACAAGATGTTTAACCTAACCTCTATGGCATTTTTATCCTTTTAGTTCAAATTTTGCTGTGGAAAATGGATAAATGGGTATAAAGAGAATATTGGCTCTCTCTATTATTCTGGAATTTGGGATGGTTTCTCTAGTTTGCTGCTTCCCTGGACACCAAACATAACATTCTCTGTTCTAGGACCTGCTTCAAGTTGGTCATAAGACTGGCAGAAAGTCAAACCAAACTAAATGAGTAGTTGTTGGAGTTAACCTCACAGCCTGGAGCTGTATGGGCCATGGAATCGCCTGCTGTTATTAACAAGCACAGTTCTGATCAAAATCACTGCTCTGTGGTCCTGTTCATCAGAATCTCATGTTTGGAAACCGAATTTGGGTCTGGGTACTTTAAAAATAGATATGATCATGGAATATAGCCATTAAAATTTCTATTGTAGGAGAAGGTAACATAGGGTAGTATTAATCATGTATTTAAATGTAGAAGTAGATTCCTGAACAATATGTTCAAGGTGATTCATATATTGTTTAATATTATACACCCAAATATATAGACACCCAAATATTAATTTTACGGAATGGAACCACCAGTGATTTGATTTGATTTGTTTACTGTTCAGGATATTCCCCGATAAAATGTACTACATCCATACTCAAAGTAAGTTATAAAGAAATATATGTATCCCACCAGTACCCCAGAGTCAAAATACGCAAAAGGTACAACTAAAAAATTGATCTAATTATGATTCTCACTGCTCAAAACTATTGTCAATTTTTCTCTTGCCTTGCATACATCATTTTTTCCTTCCATTTTTAAAAATCAGATACTGGGGGCACCTGGGTGGCTCAGTGGGTTAATGCCTCTGCCTTGGGCTCAGGTCATGATCCCAGGGTCTTGGGATCAAGCCCCACATTAGGCTCTCTCTCTCTCTCTGCCTGCCCCTGCCTATTTGTGATCTCTGTCTGTCAAATAAATAAAATCTTTTTTTAAAAATCATGTACTGGTTGCTAAGAGTAAATGAACCATACAGGTGTGGCTTCTGCCCTCTCAGAACTAATTGACTGGGGGCAGCATAACAAGTCAGCTGACAAACAATCCAGCTTGTCATAGTCCATAACAGAGTTTCGAGCATACTCTGTTAAAACATGCAACCCTCCTTTCACCCATCAGATTCTGGCTGTGGTATGTCCATGGACAAGCACGTTGAGCTCACACACCGGCACTCACTCTTAGTCAACGCTTCCATTTGAGTTGTGTCCCCACTGTCCACACGCTCATGCTCAATTACCAGGTCCTGGCCAATTATTTGGGTATTAATTTGCTCTTATTTTATAACAATGAAATTGCAAATACTAGTTATAGGAAATGTAGGTCTTATCAATGGACTCTGAATGCTATAAAGATGTAAATCATTAGGCGTGCCAGAAACTGAATCTCTGGCATCAGATACTCAGACATTCATGATATGAAGTCCAATAAACTGAAAGTAAAGAAGAAAATCAGAGACCAAGTATAAGACCATGGGAATATTATCCATTGTTAAATATTGTGACTTAAAGTTTAGGTATGCTTGGAGATTTTGATCTTAATTTTTAGTTTTGTAAGAAAGGATTCCTCCTGAATCTGTAAGTTTACTGTTTGATTTTTAGATATCTGGTCAGGTACGCTTTATGTTTGAAAGCTGGGCAGTTCACCATTGCCTACCAAATGGACTTTATTTATTTATTTGTAAAGATTTTATTTATTTAAAAGAGAGAGCACAAGCCCAGGGGGTGCAGAGGGAGAGGGAGAAGCAGGCTCTCTGCTGAGCAGAGAGCCCGATGCAGGGCTCCCGGGACCCTGGACCAGGACCTGAGCTTAACCCACAGAGCCACCCAGGCACCCCTACAGGATATACTTTAAATCATTTATCACATCAATGATGTTAAAATCCACAAGTTTATAATGGCAATAGGAAAAGAAAATACCGCTCACCCAGAGGTTGCTGTAGTAAGTTGCTAAGTTACATGGTAATGACCGTTGGTAAATAAAGGAGAAGGATCAAACATTCTGGTTCTCCTATACAAATTGTATTTTAGGGTGACCAGAGTTGTTAAGAAAAAGCCTCGCTGTATAAATATTTCCAATTGGGGGGCACCTGGGTGGCTCAGTTGGTTAAGCGCCCAACTCTCGATTTTGGTTCATGTCATGATCTCACTCAGGGTCATGAGATCAAGCCCCTGTTGGGCTCTGCGCTCAGCACAGAGTCTGCTTGAAATTCTCCCTCTCCCTCTCCCCACCTCCAAGTATGTGCACACACTCTCTCTCTCAAAATAAATAAATCTTTAAAAAAAATTTCCAGCTGATAAGTATAAAAGAAATGATAAAAGATCACTTTGTAATCTTTTAATAAAATAGACTTAAATAGCAATCATCAATGGATGCTAAAACATTAAAGATTGATGGGTCGAGTGAAAACACCTGGAGCCACTGATCAAATTTCTTTTTTTTTTCACATCGATGAGAGTCGAACGACCATAAATCATATGCATCTGATGTGGTGCATTTGAAACATATTGAATCACCTATGAAGTATTTTTTGTTACCTCCAAAATATTTTTAGTTTAAATCCAATTAAGCCTCTAAATGTAACAGTTTATGAGGAAGAAGGGAGTATGAACAGTATAGGAAAGTGTCGAAACAACACCAGAGGAGATCCAACCCAGAATGTGGAAAGTTCTACAGGATAAATGACAAGATTTCCTTAACAAATAAATTACCTTAATAAATTTAAAAAGATTTAAGAGACCTAACAACCCAATATGGTATGACAAACAAGTTATAAACAGATACTTTTGAGAAAATTGGGAAATTTGACTATAAACTGGATATTAGATGATGTTAAGGAATTATTAACTAAGGGTTGGCAATTTTGTCCTTGTCATAATGATACTGCAGTGGGTTTTTTGAAAATAGTCTACTAGAGGGGCACCTGGGTGGCTCAGTCAGTAAAGCATCTGTCTTGAGCTCAGGTCATGATCCTGGGGTTCTGGGATCGAGCCCCACGTCTGGCTCCCTGCTCAGCGGGAAGCCTGTTTCTCCCTCTCCCACTTACCCTGCTTGTGTTCCCTCTCTCACTGTCTCTCTGTCTGTCAAATAAATCAATAAAATCTTTGCAAAAAAAATTTTTTTAAAGAAAAGAAAATAATCTACTAGAGTCATATACTGAATAAGGACGGAATTCTATGATCAACAGGATTTCCTTCAAAATATTCCAGAGGGAAGGGGGGAAGTGGCAAAAGAGTTGAAAACAAGATGAAGCTCGAATTGATAAGTGTTAAAAGTGGGTACGAGGGACAAATGGGTTTTAATACCACATTCTCTATTTTTTGTGTGTTTTAAATTTTCTATAACTGGAAATTAAATTTAAATCCATACATACATACATGCTTAACATACAAACATACATGAAGGCTTTAGGGCTGCTTACTCCTATACCCCACTTGTGCCCTGGGGAAGTGACTGAGTGAATGGATCCAAAGTACTGTAATATTAGGATCCCTGAGCCAGCTGGTGTGGAAGCACTGTCTAGAAGTATGTTCCTGAGGAAAGGAACATCTCTCTCTTTTGTGGAACCACTGAAGGGAAGAGTGCATGTATGTATGCCTGTGTATTCACAGGCCATCGGAGTAATGGTAGCAAAGGGTCTTGGTGACACGGGAGTTTGGGACTGACTTGGAGTGTAATTATCTCAAACTGGGGCTTCAGTCGTTACAAGGATACTATGTTCAAGTCCTGTGGGTGGCAGTGGAAGTTGACAAGGACATTGCTTTCCAAGGGCATCGCTTTGGAGTCTGCAATGACACTAGGCTCACAGCGGCTATAGCAGCTTGGGTAACACCTTCCAGAACAATCAGCCATGACTGTGACTACTGCGATTCCTAGATGTACAAGAGAAAGGCGTGGAGCAAGGAGAAGAGCGGAGGCCTGGATTTCCCACTGATCTAGACATGGGAGGTTTGCACTGACAAACCAAAGGCAGCCCCATGTTGAATCACCAGGTATTCGTCAGTTGGTGGAGCAGGATTTATTCATTACCCAGCTCTTGCATTGCACGATTGTATCATTACATTTGATGGAAATTAGTCTGACTATGACTCAGAGGTATGACTAGAAAATTCCTCCCACTCCCTTGCCCCTTGTGTAATCTTGGGCAGGTGGCTCTTCTTGAAATTAGGATAATAATACCTTGCCTCTCTACCTCCAGGGTTGTTTTTGAGGATCTGAAGAGATGATATGTGGAACTATAATTTTTGTAAACTATCAAATGCTGTACAAATATAAGGCATCATGATTACTATAACTGACTAGGTGATTTATATCTTAAAGCCCCTTATTTTCTTTGATTCTGTGTTAACAATGAATGTTTAATTAGTACATTATAAAATTAGATAGTCAAGAAATAACTACAAGGAAGTTTAGCATATAGTATGATCTTTCTGTTTACTCCTATGTTACATAGGAATTCCTGGGAATACGAAGATCTTATCTACCTATATCCTTTATAGATATACATCTCCATCTTTTTTCTAGCTATATCTTTGAATGTGTGCTTATCAATTTAGGAGACAAACAAGTTGCTCTATATCCCATAAATAATGCATATTACTTTATAATCCCAATTTCATAAGTCAATATTTCTCCTGTCCAATAATGTATCACAATTGGGAGAAAGAAAAGAAGTTCATGCAACAGATATAATTACCACTATTTTTGTATGGCTTGCAAACTAAGAATTGTTTTGACATTTTGAATTTTTTTTAATCAAAAGAAGAATATTTTATGACACGTGAAGTTCAAGTGTCAGTGTCCACTTATTGGAACACAGACACGCTCATTCATTTATGAGAGAGACTATATGGCTCACCAGTACTATCTGGCCCTTTGCAGAAACGTTTCCTCATCCTTAGAATAGAGGAGTCAAAAGAATAAAAATTTAAAAATAAAATATCTAACTTGCTAGCTTCTGGGGATAAATAAACTGGAATATATGGATTTAAATTATACATATGTGGTAAGAGAAATTCAAAGTTATGGTTTCACTATGCAATGACCATTTTCAGTCAACTAGGAAGAAGTTAAAAATGTAATAAAATATAAATAGAATACAATTAAATCCTTAGAAGTATGTTCCCATTGTGCTCCATGTTGGTGGCAAAAATAAAGAGAATAGGGGGTATATCTATTTTCTGATTAATACACAGTAGAAACTGACTCTAGCTAAGAGAAAAAGGTAGTTCACTGGAAAGAGGATTCTTGAACAGTTCCAGAGTTGGTGGGAGAGCTAGAGATCATAACCTTTGGAAGGGCAGGAGTCTGGAGACCTCCAGTTCCTCAACAGCAAGAGACCCCATGCCCACTCTCAGGACACTTCCACAAGACTTCGGGAGCCTTCCACTTGAATTTTGGGGAGAAATAAACTGATGGGCTTAGTGTAAGACCCTGGAGAGAGTAACGTGGTTGGGAGTCCTTTTGGAATTACGTGGTTGGAATGCAGAAATAAAGAGGAAGTAAGAAAGGGGTAGGGATTCCAGGCAGACAAAAATGAACAGATGCACTCACAGGAGGCTTGTCAGGAAATGGGCTTTAATCCCAACTTCAGCACCGAAAGGGTGAATGGGAGAATAATTCATCCCATTGAGCTTATTTGTACAAAAGGAGGGGTACAGATAGAACTACCTGCCATAAAAATATTCATTGGCCGCCATACATAACATTCTTACCCTCAGAAAAATATACATATTTTAAAGATTTATTTATTTGTTTAAGAGAGGAGGGGGCACAAGCATGAGGAGCAGAGGGAGAAAGAGAGAGAATCCCAAATAGACTCTGCATGGAGTGTGGAGCCAATGTGGGGCTTGATTCCCCAACCCCGAGATCATGACCTGAGTGGGAACCAAGAGTCAGACACTTAACTGACTGTGCCACCCAGGCAACTTTATTTTTTAAAGTTAACGAACAATATCTTCTGGGGTGCCTGGTTAGCTTAGTCAATTGCACATCTGACTCCTGGTTTTGGCTCAGGTCATGATCTCATGGTCTCAAGATCAAGCCCCACATTGGTCCCACGCTCCACAGGAAGTCTGCTTAAGATTCCTTCCTTCTCCCTTTGTCCCTCCCTACCTCCTGCTTATGCTCTCCTTCTCTCTCTCTCTCAAATAAATGAACAAAGAAAATATTTTTAGAAACAAACAATATCTTCCACAGGATCAAATTAAAAGATAATTGTATGACTCTGTCCCTACTTTTATTCACCATTGAACTAGAGTTTTCAGCCAGTGCAATAAGACAAGAAAATGAAATAATAAACATACAGTTTGCAAAGAAAAAAATTGATCATTTTTTACAGAAGATGATTGTATACATATAATATCCAAAAATATTATAAATTATTATAATTAATAAGTAAATTCAATTATGTCACTGGATGAGGGTCAACTTACAAAATTTCATTTTTTTCTACACCAGAACACAATAACAACAAAAATAAAATAAAAAATTTTAAATGGTATTATTTACAAGAGCATGAAAATGCATTAAATATGTAGGAATAAATGTAATGAAAGATGTGCAGTTGATTTCCTCAAATTAGCTATAGGCTAATGCAATCCCAATGAAAATCCCAGAAGGCTTTCTTTCTTTCTTCCTTTCCTTCTTTACTTCTTTCTTTCTTTTTTTGTGAAAATTGGCAAGCTGATTCTAAAAATTTTAAAGAAATGCAATGAGTGAAGAATAGCTCAGGCTATTTTGAAGAAGAAAAACAAAAGAGGATCTATGCCACCAGATATCAGAACTTAGGAGGGTAACCAACCATTCTAGTTTGTCAGAGACTGAGGGGTTGTCTCAGATGCAACACTTTCAGTTTCAGATCGCAGAAATTTTCATAATCAAATCATTATGTTCTATACCTTAAACAAACACGCAATTATATGTCAATAATATCTCAAATGGAAAGGGAAGGTTGTGTACAGAATGTTCATGGAAAATCAGGACAGTCAGTCACCGTAAGACTTAGTATAGCACTTTATATAGCTATTAAGATAGTGTGATATTGGCACAAATATAAACAAATAAACCAATGAAAGCAAATAGAGAGACCAAAAGTAGATTCATACATGTTTTATCATCTGATTCTGACAAAGATGGCACAATAATAGTCTATTTGGAAAGGATGGTCTTTTCCATAAATGGTGCCAAGTAATTGACTATCTATACAGGGGTTGGGAGCTCAACTCCTAACTCTTAACACAGGAAATAAATTCTAGATAAATTATATTTCTAAATGTGAAAAGTAGAGTGGTAAAACTTTTAGGGAAAAAATAGATTATCTATATGACCACGATATGGACAAGTATTTCCTAAATAGGAAACATAAAATGCTAAACATTAAGGAAAAAAGTGATAAATTGGACTAAATTAAATTTAAATGCTTGTTTTCTTTTTTAAGATTTTATTTTTAAGGGGTTCTGGGTGGCTCAGTGGGTTAAAGCCTCTGCCTTTGGCTCAGGTCATGATCCCAGGGCCCTGGGATGGAGCCCCGCATCGGGCTCTCTGCTCCTTGGGGAGCCTGCTTCCTCCTCTCTCTCTGCCTGCTTCTCCACCTACTTGTGATCTCTGTCCGTCAAATAAATAAATAAATAAATAAATAAAATCTTAAAAAAAAAAAAAAAGATTTTATTTTTAAGTAATCTCTACACCCAATGTGAGGCTTGAACTCAACAACCCTGAAATCCAGAGTCACATGGTCCACCAACTGAGCCAGCCAGAGACCACAATTTCTTGTTTTCATTATAAAAATATTTAAGAGGGGCTCCTGACTGGCTCAGTTGGTGGAATGCGGGACTCTGGATCTTGGGGTTGTGAGTTTGAGCCCCCTATTGGATGTAGAGATTATTGAAAAACAAAATCTTGGGGCACCTGTGTGGCTCAGTCAGTTAAGTGTCTGCCTTTGGCTCAGTCATGATCCTGGGGGTCATGATCCTGGGTCCTGGGATGGAGCCCTGCTTCCAGCTCAGCAGGGAGTCTGCTTTTCCCTCTGCCTGCCACTCTTCTTGCTTGTGTTCTCTCTCTCTCTCAAATAAGTAAATAAAACCTTTTCTGGGTAGGTGGAGAGGTGGGGGTGGGGAGGGAGACAGAAAGAAGCCTTAGGCAGACTCCCTGCTGAGCCTGGAGCCCTACCCTGGACTCCATCCCAAAACCCCCGAGATCATGAACTGGGCTGAAACCAAGAGTCAGATGCTCAACTGACTGAGCCACCCTAGTACCCCAAAAATAAGATCTTTAGGGGCGCCTGGGTGGCTCAGTGGGTTAAGCCGCTGCCTTCGGCTCAGGTCATGATCTCGGGGTCCAGGGATCGAGTCCCGCATCGGGCTCTCTGCTCAGCAGGGAGCCTGCTTCCTCCTCTCTCTCTCTCTGCCTGCCTCTCTGCCTACTTGTGATCTCTCTCTGTCAAATAAATAAATAAAATCTTTAAAAAAAAAATAAGATCTTTAAAAAAAATTATTTAAGAATATACTTAAAAAGCAAGGCAGACACAGAGTGATTTTTATATATATTATATATGTAACAATATATTATAAATAAATAAATATTTAATATGTATTTCAAATAAATATTTTAATATAAATATGTTAATATTTACTTTTAAATATAAAGTCATGTATAATAAATATATTTTTACATACAAATTACGTATATCTTCTCCCACTCTATATATGTCTATGCGCATATATGTGTCTATATCTCTATCTATACATATCTCTATATATTGTTTGTTATATTTCTGATAAAGGACTCATATACAAAATATATAAAGCATTCCCATGAACAATTAAAAAAGGACATATGAAATGGTGCTTAATATTATTAGTCATCTGAGAGATGTAGATTACTATCACTATGAGATAAGACAAACAGTACAAAGTGCTGGTAAGGTGTAGGGCAATTAGAACTTTCATACACTATAAAAAGCAGTACCAAATCATACAACCATTTTGGGAAACTCTTTGGCAATGTCGACTAAAGCTCAACACATTTATACCCTATGACTTACAGACTCAACTTCTAGGTTCATACCTAGCACCTAACAGAAACCCTCCTTAATGGGTTTAGGCTTGGGATCATACATTCAAAAGCATACAGAGAGATCAGGCAATAACATCAACTGTAACAGTCAATACAGAGTATCAGGAACTGTGGTAAAGTGTCTCCACTCCCTACTGTCTATCATATTGACACAACTTGGCTAGCTTATCTCCATTTACATTGGAATTGACCACCCCAAGCCTAAAGCCATTAAGGAAGACTACGTTAGGTACCTGAGAAGCAAATACTCTCCTTCCTGAAAAAGAAACGCAGCTGGCTACAGCTCTGCACGCCCTCCAGAAGGACATTTTCAGTGGGAGTGATATATGCTCTATACCATTTGGCACAGCTGCCCTTCATTCCTCCATTCAAATACCTTCAGAAATAGCCCCTGCTGCCATGTCTAGATCTCAGGTTTTGCAACCCCACCCCCCACCCCCGGCTGATTGTTCTTGGGTGGACAGCCGACCCAAGTCAAGTATCGGGCATGGATACAGTTGATGCTCTGTCTAGACCCCAGATCCCCTCGCGAGGGCCATGCACCAACCCCCAAATGCTGTGAACATTGGCTGCTAGGGGCTCACAGTTTCTCTTGAATAACCTTGACAAAAATGCTGGAGAATCTATGCCCTCAGCCAATAACTGATGGACATGGGATACAAAAGGCACACTTCTTTTTTTTTTTTTTTTTTTTTTTTTTTTTAAGATTTTATTTATTTATTTGTCAGAGAGAGAGTGAGTGAGAGCGAGCACAGGTAGACAGAGTGGAAGGAAGAGTCAGAGGGAGAAGCAGGCTCCCTGTGGAGCAAGGAGCCCGATGTGGGACTCGATCCCAGGACGCTGGGATCATGACCTGAGCCGAAGGCAGCTGCTTAACCAACTGAGCCACCCAGGCGTCCCAAAAGGCACACTTCTTTGTTTCAAAATGGGATAACCCTGCAGATACCATCTTCTTTTTTTCTTTTTTTTTTTAAGATTTTATTTATTTATTTTACAGACAGAGATCATAAGTAGGCAGAGAGGCAGGCAGAGAGAGAGGAAGGGAAGCAGGCTCCCTGATGAGCAGAGAGCCCGATGTGGGGCTCGATCCCAGAACCCTGGGATCATGACCTGAGCCGAAAGCAGAGGCTTTAACCCACTGAGCCACCCAGGCGCCCAGATACCACCACCTCCTTTATCCCAGATCAACTTTCCTTTGATTTCATAAAAGCCCCTTTCTGTTAATTCCCTTTTTTGGTTTAGGTCAGCCAAAGTCCATTTTTCTACCCTGAAACCAGTATCCCCTTAACTAGTATGATGGATAATCTGGTGACCTAACATGGCCTTGGAGATCTGACCCAATTCTTCGTGGGATCACATCAGTCGGAATCCTGAGAGAAAAAATAATTGATTACCCTACCTATTTCCTTGGCATCAGTAGCTAGAAATGCTGCTGGGCACGCTCTCCATCCTGTAATCCTCCAGGAATTTGCCTTGCTAAGGAGCTAATTTGTTACCCAGGACTATGCTTCCCTGAGACCTTCTGGATTCCCTGGAGGCAGGAAAAGATAAATTCCTTCCACTGGACATCATCCTCTCGCATCTTTGTTTCTAATCCTATGCAGGAGGCTCTAGCCTCCTTCTGAGACTTTCCCTCCAATGTACTTTTCTACATCCTCATTCTCTGTGTGTATGCGTATGTACGTGGCACTTATAGGCAGGGTGTTTGTAAACACGTTAGGAAAGGGAAGGAAAAGAAAGTGGGGGAGGAGTCACAGATGGGTAGTCCGAGTTCAGATCACTAAACTGTGGGTTGTAAAGAAAGGGTGACACAACACAAGCCTGATTAGTTCCACTCAGAGTGGTTCACTGATTCATCAGAAAATTGATCCTTCTGACCCAGACTCCCCGCTCTCAATAATCAAAGGCAGCTTTTGTTGGAGCCAATATTTTTGCCTTTACAGCAATTTTCCGTAGTTTAGCCCAAGACAATTTGCTACCAGAGCCAAATGTGGATCTAGCAGGATGATAGTTTAAGATATTAATGTACATTCTATTTTCCAGTGAGCACATCCTCCTCTCCCCTCTCAGCCCTCCCACCCATTTCCATTGAGGCACCCAGTCCTGTGGTCTCAGGGGGGAATTGGTGTAGAGTGACAAGTGGAAAGTTGATGAGACTTTCTAGCATGCTCCTAGTGACAGGTAGATGCCATAAATGGATGGTCCACTGGTCTTAGAGTGTCTACAGAGAAGGTTCTTTTGGTCCATACAGTACTTTTTCTTTTTCTTTTTCTTTTCTTTTCTTTTTAGATTTTATTTATTTATTTGACAGAGAGAAAGAGAGACAGCAAGAGGGGAATACAAACAGGTGGTGGTGGGAGAGGGAGAAGCAGGCTTGCTCCTGAGCAGGGAGCCCAAGGCAGAGCTCAGTCCCAGGACCTTGGGATCATGACTAGAGCTGAAGGCAGACACTTAATGACTGAATCACCCAGGCGGCCCACACACAGTACTTTTTCATAGTCTGATTTTGGTCCCAGAGGGCTCAGCTCCACAGTTTGCCACAGTCCCCAGCACTCCCTATTGTCTATCACATTACATGCCTGGCTTATTTCTGTGTCCATATAAATCTGCAACCCTAAGTTTAAATCCATTAAGGAGGATCGCGTTCTGTGCCCAAGAAGTGAGCATTGTCTTCTGGGAGGAAGGAACAGGAAGATTAGGAGAGGGAAGGTTTCCATCAGAAGAGGAAAAGCCCCGGGTTATAAGCCTCTTAGAACCATGGAAAGTGAAAAGAAACAGAGTCCACAGTTCAATTCTGGACCCTCAGGCCTGGACCCTGCGTGGGTCCAAATGTCTGAGGAGGTGGGGGAGTTACAGAAAGTACTACTTTGAAGGAGCAGTAGTCCCAAGGCTGGAAAGAGGGAAAGAGGTGTGTATAAGGGCCTGAGGTCACAGTGAGGAAATTTTTCCTCACAAACACCCTTTTTGTTTTTCCCATATGATTCATCCACTGAAGAGATATTTATTAAACATTCACTGGGTGTCAGGCATTGTTGTAGGGGTTGTGGATATGCCACTGAGTAAACTTTTGTGGAACATTTTTTTTTTCTTAAGGTTTTATTTATATATTTGACAGAGAGAGAGATCAAGTAGGCAGAAAGGCAGGTAGAGTGGGGGGGAAGCAGGCTCCCTGCTGAGCAGAGAGCCCGATGGGGGGCTCAGTCCCAGGACTCTGAGATCATGACCTGACCCGAAGGCAGAGGCTTAACCCACGGAGCCACCCAGGCACCCAATTTTTGTGGAACTTTCATTATTTAGTCTCTCTATGTCTTTGTTTCTGCTTTTCCCTGTCTTTTCTTTTTTAAAAAGATTTTATTTATTTATTTATTTGAAAGAAAGAGAAATAGAGAGATCATGAGCAAGGGAGAAGGGTGGAGGGAGAAGCAGACTCCCCACTGAGCAGGGAGCCCAATGTGGGACTTGATAACAGGACCCAGGATCATGACCTGAGCTGAGGGTAGATGCTTAACCAACTGAACCACCCAGGTGCCCCTTTCTCCATCTTTTCATCCAGATTCAGAAACACCACCACCACATTTTACCTCTTGGGGTAATTTGAATATCCCTTTGCCTTGAACAAGATGTAGAAAATTGTCTGCCCTTCATAGAATTCTAGAATGATAGCTCTGAAAAAGCCAAGAGAGCTGATGAAAGCCCCCCACCTCCAGGAAATGGAGACCCAGATATGTGGATATAAGCTCTAGTAGGGTAGGAAGTTGGTCTCTTTGGTCTCACTACATCATCCACTGCAGTGCCTTGAACAGTGCCTGGCACATAGTAGGTTCTGAACACCTATTTTGTTGAATGAATGAATGGACAACCAGCTAAGCAGTTAAGGGCATTCTACATTGTGTTAGGGGCAGAGGGGGCCCTAGATGCACATAGCCTCAATCTTTCTCCAGTCTCTTTTCCAAATTGCAGTTTAGCAAAAGGGAAGTCATTGGTTCTTGTAAAGGCTTTAAATGAAAGACTAAGTGAGAAAAAAACAGCATAAAAGGAGATTCAATGAAGGAAGCATTTCAGAAGCAGACGTCTAGAGGAGACTGATCTGGGGGGAAGCTGTCTTGAACTGCACATGATTTATGGAAATATCCCTAGAACTTCTTGAGCTAGTTGCTCTTATCTGGGAATAGGTACGTTTTGGGGTAAAAGTGCTCCTCCAGGGAAGCTTCCTATTTACCTAGAGCCCCTTACCTGCTTGGTGTCCTGTCCTTCGACCCAACATGCAGCAGATCCCCCAGCAGTTGCCTGACCAATGACGGGACTCTGAGAGAACAAATGGAATTAGGAGCCATAGCTCTTGGCTCAAAGGGGTTTCTAGGCTTTGGAGGTTTATAGCCCCCTCATCCATCTGCTTGGCAACCCTACACCCACATGGCCCACATATGTGCTTCTGACGCAAGAACAATGATGACACTAATGGTGATTTTGCTGCACATAATTTAAATGACAACTGTAGGTAAGACAGGCATAAGAGAAGACAGCAATGCGGATCTAAGGCTCAAGAGAAGGAAGAAAGGGCTGTGGGCCTCATGTCTGGCCTATCTGGCCTCTCTTCCCCTTCTTCTGATTGAAGCACTTTGGTCACCCCTCTTCACCCCCAAAACTGCCCCCGACCCATTGCACACAGTCTTGATGGGATTGTCAATTAAAATGCTGTGGCCAAGAGGTATATGTGACCAAGTGACCTACCAGATCATTCATGCTCTTTCTTCCCAGAATTTGAGTCTCGAGGGCAGGAACATAGGGTGGAAGATCTATCCTGAAGCTCCCTAAAAAGACCACCTCTTAACTCCTGCTACCTGGGCTCCTCGGGTACATGAATTCCTCTCTTTTCAGGGGTCTGCCAGGTTAGATTCTGTATATTCTGTGAGCTTTCCAATACCATCCTAATAAGGTCATCTCGGGTCAGTTTCTGTTGGAGATACATGAGAACCCTGCCTTGTACAAAAAGTTTCCTAGAAAACGTGGGATGTGAGCTAACACGTACAGCTGGAAAGGACATGGGACTATTCCAGGTGAGGAGGACAGTATCAGCAAAGCCTCCCAAGAACTGTGCTCCGCCTGGTTCAAGGGCAGACTCCAGGGGAGGAAGTATGAGAAATCAGGTGGGAGATGTGCAGTGGAGCTAGTGTGGGAAAGCCCTTTCCTCCTCATCTTTCTCCTGCAGCAGAGGTTGCCCCGATGCTGTTGGACACGCTGCTGGGCCATAATCAGTGAGAGCTGCTGATGGAGGGAGAGCCAGGCAGCAGAGCTGGACTGCACATATTAGAAACTGGGGATGGGCCAGGGAAGAAGATCATGCTGGGCAATATCACCTGGCTGGAAAGTTGAGGCAGCAAAAAATTGGGAACCTCTATAAAGAGAAATAAGACCTATGGAGTAGGGGAGGATTGTCAAAGGATAGAAGGGACTCCTGAGTCAGTCCACCTGGGTCTAAATCCCGGCTCCGTCACTGACTGTGTGGGAGTGAATGCCTTACCCTGAAATAGTTCCTACTTCAGTTAATGTAATGGCTGGCCAATAACAAGCACTCAGTAAATGATGGTTATTATTATTATTATTGTCAATAAAATTTGATTATATGCATCCAAATTGTTAATTATCAATTATCATTATCACGAATTAAACCTCAGATTCGAAGCCCCAGACCATCCTCCATGCACAGCCACCCACACACAAAAGACAATTATATTTCCAAAATGGCCCTGGGGCCTAGCCTGCCATTACAGACTAATAAACCTGAGACAAAGCCAGTAAGATATCATAAAAGAAAAGGTCCAACAGGCAGAGACTTCTACCATTGTGTTAAGTGGGAAATGGTGGTGCGACACATAGAATTATGGCATAGACAAGAAGCCAGGAAACTGGCAGATTTGGGACAAAACCTAAAATACTTCCTGTTCTAATAACGATCCTTGGAAACTAGATAACAGATACAGCCCATACCACTTCAACAGGAGAATGATGGTCCGGGAAGTGCCCAGTGAGCCCAAGGAACTGGACTTGAAAATGTAATTGCATTACTACAATAATTTCAAGAAGATGGAACAGAGAAAGTGCTGACCTGGGAGTAAGAAGGCCTAGATTTCACAGACAGTCTGTTAGGATTTGTTCCATATCAGTAGCCCCTGACCATGACATGCATGTCCCTCCACCACCTATAGGGACTTGTGACCATGACCCACACTGCCTGGAGCCTAATCTCATTCCTAAGTGAATGGGTATCAGGATAGGAAATAAAGCAGAGAGAGTCCGTAAATGAAGTGCTGGGAAATGTCTGCTGCCTTTCAAAGTTAGCAGGCTATTTTACTTACCTAGAATGGTGAGGAGAGCAGCCAGAGTATAGAGAGGAAAATGTTTGAAAAGGGAGCATATATAGCCAGGGAAGCTGGCATTTAGGGTGCTGTATTAGTTATCTATTGTTACATAATAAATTACTCTAAAACTTAGTAGCTTAAAACAACAATAAACATTGTCTCAAAGCTTCTGTGGGTCAGGAACTCAGGAACAGCATAGCTGGGTAGTTCAGTCACTCAAGAGGGTGGAGTTAAGGTCTTGGCCAGGGTTGTGGTCACCTGACAGTTTATCTAAATCTAGAGGACCTGTTTCCAAGATGGCTCCCTCATTTGGACGGCAAGTCAGCTGGCTGTTGTCAGGAGGCCTCAGTTCTTCCCCACAAAGAACTCTCCCTAGTGTTGCTTGAATGTTCTAACAATAGAGCATCTGATTTCCTCCGGAGGGAGTGATCCCAAAAGAGTATGGTAGATCTGCAACATCTTTCACCATCTCGCCTCAGAAGACATACACCATCATTTCTGTTGGTATCCTATTGGTTACACAGACCAGCCATAATTCAGTGTGGATGGGAACGATACAAGGGCATGGATACCAAGAGGAAAAAATCACTAGGGGGCCAGCTTGAAGGCTGGCTACCACGGATGGAATCCAGACATGGAGGGCTGTGGGGCCCAGTGAGATTAATTGGCTTTAGGGTTGCAAACAGAACTCAACATGGACTCACAGGTATATTTCGGTTCCCCAGTAGAGTTATGTCAGGCCCTCAGCACCAGTACCTCTTCCTGCAGACTTTGAGGTGGATGCAGGAAGAGGCCTAGCAGTGTGCAGAATTTTTTCTGTGAGGACCATGGCTTAAGACAGGCTGAGACCTGCTGCGTAGCCCCATTGTTGAGCCTATTTCAAACACAGACCTCTGGAAGATACACAATGACTGGACCTAGAAACCTGTGTGACAAGATAGAAGTAGCATCCTTATCAGAATGTAAGGGATGTGCTTACCCTGATTCAGTGGAACCTTAGGTTAGGGTTTATCTCTTTGGACCTCTGAGATTTTGTTTTTCCCAATAGTAAACTATGCAATTTGAGGGAAATGTTTTTACTTTTCAATTTTGTGTGTCATAAATCTATAAGGGCTTAAGATGGCATATTCAACGTCTGAAGATCTGAATTGGATTTGTGGAAAACAACTAGAATTTTTTGGTTAATCATCTTTTGAGAAATTCTCCGCTGCTGCCATCTTGTGGGCACTTAGAATAATAACAACTAGAATGTTGACTTGGGTCTTGGGAATCACCCTCCAGACAAGGTCCAGAGATCCTCCAACGACATCCATCCAGTGGTCTTCTGGATTCTGAATGAACATTTCCTATGCAGGTTGCCAATTTGCAAGGCTGTCTATACCAACTTTGTAAATACTTAAGTATTAGAAATTTCTTTCTGGGGGCGCCTGGGTGGCTCAGTGAATTGAGCTGCTGCCTTTCGCTCCGGTCATGGTCTCAGGGTCCTGGGATCGAGTCCCGCATCAGGCTCTCTGCTCAGCAGGGGGCCTGCTTCCCTCTCTCTCTCTCTGCTGCCTCTCTACTTGTGATCTCTTTGTCAAATAAATAAAATCTTTAAAAAAAAAAAAAGAAAGAAATTTCTTTCTGATACTGAGCTAAATTCTGCCTTGGTCTCATTTCCATCCAATCAGTCCTTTTTAAATTATCTATGTTTTGTTTTGTTTTGTTTTCATATTTAAAGGCAGTTGCTTCTCATATTTCCACATTTTTTATTCCTAGACTAAGTATTTCAGCTCCCTTGTCCCTCCTTACATGATACGATTTCCAGAGGCCTTATTATTCTGTGCTTCTCTCTCAGGTCAGGTTCCCTAGAAGAAAAATCTGAGACAGGGTTTCTAGTGGAAGTGATTTACTGGATGCGAGCCCTCGGAGTACACCTGTAGGGACATGTGGGATGCCAGATGGGGCAGGGGACAGAGCTGAGCAAGAATGTGGACTCAGCTGAAGACGAGCCTGTGGATGATCCCCAGGGGAGCTCTGGAGCACGAATAGTACCCCAGAGATCTCAACATGAGACATGTGGTTTCAGCCTTTTGTATTCTATGTCACTCAGTCATTAGCTCTGGGAGTGTGGGGAGTTAGGAGCAACCTTCCTGAGTAAAGTGATTCTTGTTCCCATTGTAAGGGGTTCTCAGGAGCAGGATAGAGCTGTTAGTGCCTAGGAAAAGGGATCTGTCTACCTTCTGCTAAGGTCCTGTCTCAGTCGTAACACCCAGACCAAGACCACATACTCCAGATGTGGTCTGTCCTGTAGAATTCGAGGGGGCCATCAAATCCCATTCTTCTTAGCCCAGGATCCATAGTCTAGGCTCACACTGGGGCTGTGCTAGTCTAAGCCCTAAGATGTTTTTCACATAGAATTGTTCCCAAGCCAAGTGTCTTCTATCAGTGTGAAGGCACAGGGATACCAGAAGTGAAAGCACTTGTGTTACTTTAAAAATCATGTTGATGTTTTAAGGTCACATTCTAGCTGAGTTCTTTTTGAACCTAGATTTTGTCACCTAGCCCAGCCCTGGTGCTGTTACCACAGATATGATAAGTTTATCTCTTTGGTGACTTTCAACTTTCTTGTCCACTCTTGACATTTAACGGTTGGTCATCTCTCAGTATCTGGCTTTTCTGAGGTCTGGCTCATTGCCCCTGCCTGGCCATTCCTGTTCTGTTGCTGTAGCCCATTTAACATCCCCTTTTAACTTTGGTTAAAAATGGATAGGAGCAGGCCTGAAGCCAGGGCTCAAGAGAGTCTTTCAAGGTCTAATAGAAACCTGCATTTGAGATAAGCAAACGGCCAGGAACCCAGCTAGGTTTCCAGGCCATACTGAGTGACAACACTGAAAGCTTAGGGATACCAACACAGTAGCCCTGAGCCTTTGGGTAGCTTGACAGAAGGTGGAGTGGTGTCTGAGAATAACATAGGGAATATATTCAACTAATATTAAACTTACTTAAATGCATTGCAGAGCGGTGTATGATTGCCTTGAATTTTATGATGTGGAGAATTACCCTTGATAATTGACCTCCTTCATTGTCTAGGATAATGTTTTCCACGTATCCAACTGTAACATCACATTCAGTGTCAGATCCACAGAACGTAGGCAGCAAGATGCTTTCTCCTTCCCTCTAGCCATGAGCTGGGATGGGGAGGTCACCCTCCTCTGTGACCCTGATTGAGGTGTGGGTCACAGACTCTTCCCCAGGCCTCCATCAGTAGAAGGAACACAGGCTGTCAGAGGTCCTGCTACCATATTTATCTCTGCTAGCCTTGTCCAGAACTAGTAAATCCTTTCCCCCCAGAAGGCACATATGAAATGAGTCACCATGACTCTGATCAGTTAGAAAAGGGCAGGGACCACCTAAATTCACATCCTGTATCCTAGAGATATGTGTGTCCCATTCACCCTATGGGAAACACTGACTTGCAGCATATATTCTAAAGACTCATCTAACTATTTCCTGGTAATTCTATCCTCCAGGCCCTGAGTCACTTCCAGACCAAAGACCTAAAAACTTTGAGGATAACGAGACACAGTGGAAACCACAGTAGAAACTTACTGTACTAATTACCTTTGAATTGTGAAATGCCTTTTTCCCCTTCCCTGGTTAGAGCCACGGAGCTTTAAGCATAACAAATCCTCTCTTATTTGCTACTCTGTTCACCAAATTCAGTAGGTCTTTACATACTTGGGCTATCTTTACAAAGCAACTTAAATTGTGGTTTTCACAGCAAGCAGAGATTCCAGGAATGTGGAATATACTCCTCCAAATGCAGACACAAGGCAAATTCCGTACTGGGATGATTCAATGCAGGCCCTTGATTTTAGAGTCACTATGTCTGTCTACATTTAAAACAGGTGATTATTTTTAACTAGGCAAAAGCATTCAAGTTAGAAAGGGTCACAGTGAAGACTAAGTTCCCTTCTCATTCCTTCCCTTGGTTCCAGTTCTGTTCTCCAGATGTAAATGTTATTGCCAGTTTCTCATGCATCTTTAATCGGGACTATCCTTCTAAGTATATGTTCATTGTGCTGTATGCATCGTATATTCATTATTCTTTGAAATAATATTCCAGTAGTATCTTAAGAAACCCGTGTTTCATGTCACCTGTCTTAAATGGGGTTTCCTCAAAAGCAGAGACTGAAGCAAGGAAGGACTTGAGCACTGAAGTAGGGTGGTGGTCAATTACAGCATGAAGGAGTAAAGACAATAAATAAGGGAGAAGAACTAAGATAGGAACATCTGCAGTGAAGGTAGAATCAAGAATTTTATTTTGGAAGGGCACCTTGATGGCTCAGTCAGTTGACCTGCCTTTGGCTCAGGTCATGAATCTCAGGGTGCTGGAATCGAGCCCCACATCACGCTCTCCTGCTCAGCGGGCAACCTTCTTTTCTCCCTCTGTCTCTCCCTCTGCTGCTCCTCACCTTCCCCTGCTCATGCTCTCTCCCTGTCTTTCTCATATAAATAAATAAAATCCTTAAAAAGGAATTTTATTTTAGATATATTAAATTTTGAAATGATTTTTAGGCATCCGATGAAAAATTTAAGCAGAAAGAGTCAAATTATTTGCATGGAGCTGATTATTGTCTAGCTGCTCTAGCAACAGGTCCCTCCTCCGACATAATCTCCGTCACTCCCCAGGCTTTCTTTCCCTGGGATTGATGTCAGTTAACTCGAGACTGAGCATTGTACCAGACTCCATTTAGCGCTGTCGAGAACATAAACAGGCTTTACTGTTGGTGGCAGCTGCTCTCCAGATGCCAGAATCACCCGCGAGACCTTTTATTGAGTTAAAAAAAAAAAAAAAAAAAAAAAAAAAAAGGTCCCAGATGCCGCTTTCCACAAACTTCATACTTACATCTTCTTTTTTCAGTACATTAGCTCATAAAGTGGAAGCCATCGCCACACTCATTTATTTTTCATGAAGTGTTGCAGCAGGAACCAGGGATTCAGCAAGTGAAGCGAAAAGTCATATTAATAATGCATGCTAAGTACCACCGAGAGGCACTCTTGTCATGGTAACATCACTGAAACTGTCAGACCAAAGAGCCGCCCATGCACACGGTCCTGTGCTGCCTTCCTTCTGCAGGGAGACTGGTAGTGAAGGGGCCGGAGGGGAGTCTGAATTCAAGCTTTCGGCTTCAGGTAGCGGTTTCTTCAGCATTAACGAGCACAAAAGCCGTCGGAGGGTGACTCTAATTCTTTCCCAGTTGCCTTTCCTGACGACCGAGCCCTAGAGTCTGCGATTATCAAGCCCTCTTATTGATTTTCATGTAGGTGGTTCACAGCACGTCCTGGGAGAAGCTGGCCTGAAGAAACCTATAACCGATGCTGTGGTCATCTGGCTACTGTCCGTTTTATCAGGCTCCCCGCTCTGACACGCATAAGCTAAGCTGTCCATGGTAGGCACCCTTCTCTGCTCAGCCACGTGCTCCGGGAGAGGCGGGCCGTCCACCCAGAGAGCGGGCCTGATTGGTCTATGGCAATCACGGTTCCCCCCCCTTTTCAGGGATTGGTTTAGATATGGCCATGTGATGCAGTTCTGACCAATGAAGCTGAGGAGAAGGCTGCAGGAGGCTTCTGGGAAAGATTTTTCTGGCGATTAAAAGACAGCGCAGAGGGGCGCTTGGGTGGCTCAGTGGGTTAAGCCTCTGCTTTTGACTCAGGTCATGGTCTGAGGGTCCTGGGATCAAGCTGGCTTGGCATTAGGCCCTCTGCTTAGCAGGGAGTCTGTTTCCCCTCTCTGCCTGCCTCTCTGCCTACTTGTGATCTCTGTCTGTCAAGTGAATAAATAAAATCTTAAAAAAAAAAAAAGACAGCTCAGGAAAATCCCCCCTCCCCACCCCGCCGGACTTGGCTGTGTCTGGGTGTGGAGGCTGGCACCGGGATAGCCGCCTTGTGACAATGAGATGGGGACCAGTGCAAAGGTGAAGCCTGCTCACCAAGATGGCACAGTGGCAAGATGGCATGGAGTCATAGAATTATTCTGCAGGTGTCCTATCCTTGGACTTCCAGGTATTTCCTTGTTTAGCCGAGGAGTTTGAGATTCTTTTATATTTTATGCTAAAAACATTCTTACTGGTTCTGAATTCATATGTGCACTTTTTTTTTTCTTTTTTAAGATTTTATTTATGTATCTGAGAGAGACAGAAATACCAAGAGAGAGAGAGCAGGAGTTGGGAGGAGAGGAAGAAGCAGGCTCCAGGCTGAGCAGGTACCCCATTGCAGGGCTCAACCCAAGGACCCTGGGATCATGCCCTGGACCAAAAGCAGAGGCTTAACTAACTGAGCAACCCAGGCACCCCTATGGGCGCCTTCAATTCAGGGTTTAAGCTTTCTGTAACCTACTATTGAATAATTTAACATAACAACTCTGTGAGCTCCCTAGAAGCAGATTCTGAGATAAGAGTTCGAGTGTACCTGATTTATTGAGGTTGTGATCTCCGGACAACCCAGTAAAGGAGGAGGGAGTGAGAGAGGGTAGGGAAAGGGAAGACACAAGAAGTCTCAGGCAAAGTCTATCCTTGGCCTGATCCATGGCAGGTTCTGGATCTGCGCAGTCTTACATGGTAACTACCACCTACATGTAGCTATTTACATTTACATTCATTAAAAGGAATTAAAACTTAAAATTCAGTTCCTATCTAAAATTCAATTCTATCAAGCACTCAGTAGCCACATGGGAGCCAGTGGCTCCCGCATCAAACAGAGCAAACAGAAGCATTACCATCATCACAGAAAATTCTACTGGACACACGGTTACCCCACCTTGATGCTTTTGCACTGCAGTGTTGCTCAGTCATTGCTACCCTGCAGGGTGACATAACCCCTCCAGGGAGATCCTAGGAGGTGGCTCCTGTAAGCCAGGGGCAATTCCCCGGGCAGAGCACAGAAGGTCACAGCACCTGCAGCAGCAGCACCCACAGCATCTCCCGACTGGACATTAGGTAAAGGGACCTAAGTGAAGTACCAACAATGACGACCACAATGGTGTCAAGTAGGCATGAGCTGGGATGCAACACTTGTGGCAGAGTGATTAGGCAACTTCACTTCCCAGCTAATCCAGAATCTGGGAATTCACCATCTCTTGGGATTACTACTAGGGAGCACCTTTGGTCCTTATCCACCCCTGGTTCAGATGTATACCAACTCCAGATTTTAGGGGCGGGGCTCAATGCGGCTCAATGGAGGCTCAGAGAGCAGCCTCAAGGGAGAAAGGCACATGGCCCAGCAAATAAGAACTGTGCCCTGCTAGAAAGAACGTGAGAGTATAAATTATTATTACTCATTTTCCTATGTGTTACCTCTGTCTACTCCTTGTTTACTTCTTCCTCTGACACCATTTTTTTGTAGTGCCATCTTCTATAAAGAGAATAACAGATACTCCAGTCTTTATCTTGCATGGTTTATCAAAATGTTTTATTATTGCTGCTTTAGAAACATGTCTTCTAGCCCCGCAGTTTGTTAGGGAAAGTGACACATTTTTACCTTCTCCTAGGTTCCTTGATTAGGAGTTAATTCTTCCCTAGAGGAAAGTCCTCAGATAACACAAGCCTGTGACTTCACTCTTTCCTTAACCTCCCCATAGGTGCTGCCAGAATGGCCAGTCTAGCTCAGCTCAGGTCTTCACTGCCCTGAGGACCTGTTCCATCACTGGTTGGGTCCATGAAGGCAGGAGAAGGTGGGGGAGCAGGAGGAGGTGGCATGAACCTAAGTAATAATATTCACCCCCTGAGCAGGAAGCAGAGGAGTTTCTCATTCCAGATTCTCCTCCTTGGGTCAAAGAGACTAAGTGACCGTAGCAGTGTTCTATTCACATTCCCTCAGTGCATACCTGCCCAACTTCCAACTGTGGGCACCTGCAACATTGTCTGAGGGCTGTACTCTGGCCACTGAAGGCCATTTTGCTCACCTGAGTGGTGTCCAGGAATGGCTGCCCCTCCCCTCACCTGACCCTCACTTCCCGCTAGTCTTCAACCAATGATTAATAGAAATTAGTGTATAGGGCGCCTGGGTGGCTCAGTTGGTTGGACGACTGCCTTTAGCTCAGGTCATGATCCTGGAGTCCTGGGATCGAGTCCCACATCAGGCTCCCAGCTCCATGGGGAGTCTGCTTCTCCCTCTGACCTCCTCGCTCATGTTCTCTCTCACTGTCTCTCTCTCAAATAAATAAATAAAATCTTTAAAAAAAAAAATAAATTAGTGTATAAATACCAAAGCTCCTCATCCCTTGAATAGGATACTTCAGCGTGAATCTACACAGGCTCCGAATACCCCATCATGAGTGAGCTCCAGTCATCCTCATGGTAATTGGCTCGATAAAGTCTGAGCTCTCTTTATTTGACTGATTTTCCCATCCTGTCTCACTTCCCGTCTTACTGGTGTTTGTTTTTTAAATATTATTTACTTATTTGAAAGAGAGAGAGAATGAGAGGGAGCACAAGCAGGTAGAAGAGCAGAGGAAGAGGGAGAAGCAGACTCCCTGCTGAGCAGGGAGCCCAACGTGGGGCTCGATCCCAAGACCCTGGGGTCATGACCTGAGCCAAAGGCAGACGCTTAACCCACTGAGCCACCCAGGCGTCCCTGTTTTGTTTTGGTTTTTAGCTCCTAAATGAACTACTTGCCCTTGAGTCATTGTCTCAGCATCTGTTTCCGGGGGAGTCCAACGAAGATCCTAGGTAAGGTCTACCAGGCCAGTTGTCATTGAGGACTGCTGTCCAACCTGAGCCCTAGGACCATCATCGGGGCCCAGGGGCTGGACTGAAATGCTTTGTCTCCATCTCTGTGGAATAGTTCATTTTATTTTTTTAAATTTTTTATTTATTTTTATATATATGTATATGTATATATATACACTTTTTGAAGTTTTATTCTGGAGTGAAGATTACTATCAAATGTATACACTTGTATACTTACACAGTAAGTGAGGCATACAACATGCCAGTTTCTCCATATCACTTCCCCCCCACCATCACTCTATTACTTAAAAAACTGACACTTTGTTCTCTCCAACTCCTACTGTTTTATCTCTCAGTTGGCTCAGAACTTGAAAGGAGAGCAGGAGGTTATTAATTGAGTCTCCTGAAACTGTTGCAATGAGCATGATAGAAAGGTAGCAATTCAGGAGCAAAATCCAGGTAGATGGGCCAGAGGGGGACTAGATGCCGGCCACTGGCCAGAGGGGAGGAGTGAATCTACAGTCCACAGAGGAGGAGGCTGACTGAGGTACTAGGTGGCATACCAGAATAAGAATTCAGAATCAGAAATAAGGCAAAAGCCAAAAAACCAGGGCACTTGGGGATGCTGGGGATGCAATCCTGTTGATGAGACCAGAGCTCATTTACTGGAACTGGATCACTGCAGCCAGAGTGGAGTAATATCAACCGTGCTGACGCATAGCTTATGGGACCCAAGCTAATCACATGCTTCCTGTATCAGGCTTTGATTAGGCCTGGGGGCAGGAGGCTGGGCTGCAGCTGTGGGCAGAAGAGAAACAACAAGTATGGAAGCAGGCTGGTACTGATCCATTCTGCAACTGGATATTTAAAAGACTAGCGGGACGCCTGGGTGGCTCAGTGGGTTAAGCCTCTGCCTTCGGCTCAGGTCATGGTCTCAGGGTCCTGGGATCCAGCCCCGCATCAGGGTCTCTGCTCTCCCTCTCTTTCTGCCTGCCTCTCTGCCTACTTGTGATCTCTCTTTCTGTCAAATAGATAAATAAAATCTTAAAAATAAATAAATAAAAGGCTAGCTCGGTTCTATCCTTCTTGTCTGTAAAGGGGCCGTTAAGCTCAGAGAGGAAAATGCCATTCTTTAGGCTCTTTTCTCAGATATTGCAGACATTGACTTTAGAAAGCTCTCTTGCTTTTCTTGTATCTTTCATCTTCTCTGTCAAGGTTCATGAATCATGAGGGCACCTCAGCTGCTCTAAATGACCTCAAATCAGTCCTGTTCCAGACAAGTTAGAGAGCAGATATCCAGGTCAAGGCTCTGTCATTTACAAGGGATGGAACCTAGGGTCTCATGAAATGAAATTGTGGACTCGTTGCCAGTAGGACTCTCTGTCCATTCAGTTCTCAACACCCCTTGTCCCACTTTTCTTTGTACGTTCATCTTATTCTCTCCACAGGCAGGTATTTATGACACTTTTAATCCCCAGCACCTTTAATCCCCAAGTTTACCAAGTCAGTGGAAAGAGGTCCGTATTCCTGGAAAGGAGACTGATAGGCCCTGCCTTGACCTTATGCCCATTTCATGGCCCAGCATATAACAGGCAATCAGTAAATATTCTTGAATGGACAAATAAGGTTATCATGGCCCATGTGGCAGATATAGCCCCATTGTTATATATTAATAAATTGTAGTTGATGTTTCTATCTCGAGATACTGGTTCATGTGCATGCACTTGCTTCCCAGAGATGTCTGTTCTTGATGTATTGAGGAAACAGTATCTGAGCCTGCAAGACTGAAAGTTTTGCCTAATTCAGCATGATAAGTAAATGCCATCCTGGGAAGTCTCCTGGACCACAGTCTGCTCTACTTTCTCAGATGTCAGCCTAGACTATGCTTTTGATGGAATTTATGCCTTTCGCTGTTTGCATCTCTACATTGAGAAATTAACTATGAAACATAGTTTTCAAACTTACCTTCACAACATCATTGTGAAGTCATTGTCAGATAAGGTCTTGTGGTCTCTATTCAATAACTAGGAAATTCAAGCATATAGCCGGCAGGTCAGTGTTTTCCAGGATTTCTTTTCCAGAATGTGAGCTCCTTGAGTGTCCATGAAAAGGGGTTCCATAGTAAATTTTGATCAGGAAAACTTTGATTGATTCACAATGCATGCTACTATATTAAAGGTTCTGACAGTACCGTTATGAAACCTATATGAACTGAGCTTTTTTTTAACGTTGAGCAAAAGGATTTTGCAAAACTGTTGATACTAAACCTTCTGTTTTGCATCCATCTTCTCTTGTTGCCTCCTGTTTTCCCAGATGGTCTCTTTCCACCTAAAATTCGTCCCTTCACCTATGCCCAGCATCTTATCTCCTTCCTTCCCCATCCTCCAGAATCTTTTTTTCTTTTTTTGCTGCAAGAAAACTTGTATTGTTTCCATTTAATCCAGGGCTTGGGAGGGTTCCAGTGTGGTTAAAAAGCTTCTTTACAGCTTCAGGGAGAAGCTTGGGCAGAAGCCCTGACACCAGGGGGAATACCAAAGGGGCCACTGAGCCCCCAGGGCACATAGTTATGCTTGGAGGTGAGCCTTATGGAAGGGATACTCACCCACCCAGCGTGGGGGTAGGCCAGCCTATGGAGGTGTGTCAAACGGCTGACCATTTTCTTGATGAGTTTCACCTCCTCATCTAGGAAGTGGTACTCTAGGAAGTTACAGAGATGAGGATCTGCATGGCCAGAACCCATCACATGCAGATCCAAAAGGGCCTGGTTCAGGTTCTCCTCCTGGATCATCGCAGCTTCCTTGGTGTCCAGGCTTTTACCCTAATTATCCTGGGATGACTTCTGCATGTCACAGAAGAGGGCATGCCCCTGCTCTTGTGGTGCTCCTTGACCAACTCCAGGAATAAATGGCTTTCATTCTCCAGAGCCACATCATGGAGTCGAAATAGAAGCCCAGAGAGAGAGGTAGGGATGGGAGGCCCACAGATGCATGTTGATAGGTGGTTGACAGTGGCCTCTACCTTGGTGAAATAATTCTGACAAATCTGGGAGTTCATGGTTGGTTGGCAATAAAAAGCTGTGTGTACACACACACACACACACAACTGTGTTCACTGATCCCAGAGGCAGAGGATGGCTGAGACGATGGCACAACTGGAAGAGAGGTTGGACTTTTCTTGGAGGCTGAAAGAAAGCATGTCCCCGGGTCCCATCCAAACACTTGAAGCACGAGATAGATCTGGGGGACTGCCAGGATGCATACCCTTATCTTTTTCTGGATCAACACCTTCCTCTCCTGGATCTTTGCAATCAACATTTACACAAACTCAAGAGCCTAAATCTTTGCTTTCAATGTGGTCAATGAACCAGGATCCTTGACATCACCTAGGAGCCTGCTCCAAAAGCAGAATCTCAAGCTCCAGCCCAGCTTGCTAATTGTGTTAATTAACACAATCTCCAAGAGATCTGTATGCGCATGAATGTGCTCTAAACCACAACCATGATTTTCTGGTAAAAATGCCAATCAGATCTTATCAGAACATCTTGTTCTCCCAGATTCTTTCCCATCCTCCATCCCTTCCATAACTGCTAGTTTCCTAAAATGAGTTTTCCAAGGACCCTCTTTGGCAAACGCTGAGCAGTCACTGGTCCCAGCTTTGTGACAGCACCTGACTCCCTTGCCCTTGAGGATTCTGAGCTCTGATTTGCTGCAGAAATGACATTCTCAGAGTTAGTCATTTTCAAGTTTGTTCTCAGGTCTACTTTCCACTCTTATATTGCAAGGGGCTGACCCTACAACTGTCTTTCCAGGCTCCCTTGCCAGCTTCCACCAGTGCAAGATTGAGGGTGGGAGGAGAGGAGGGTCTCCATGGAGGCAGCACCACTTTTGTGGTTCTGGCCTTTTGACACTGCCTCCTGCCCTTGGTCCTCCAAACTCAGGGATTGTAAGAGCTCCCTGCTCTTGCTAATCTCTCTGTGGTGTCACCATCCTCTGTCTGGCTTTTTGGTTTTCCCAGTACTTATATAGCTAGTCCCCGACATCTGAGATGGGTTATGCTTTTCAAAGTGAATACTCTGACTGACTGATACATGGAAGTATCAGAAAATGGAGGTTGGGGGAGGGAGAACATTTGAGGAATAGGCAAATTCTCTCTCTCTCTTTTTTAAAAAAGTTTTTATTTATTTGAGAGAGTGTGTGCGAGAGAGAGGAGGGGCAGAGAGAGAGAGAGAGAGAGAGAGAGAATCCCAAGCCCAGACACTGGCCAAGTGTGAAGCCCAATGCAGGGCTTGATCCCATGACCCCAAAGCCCATTACCTGAGCTGAAATCAAGAGTTGGACACTCAACCAGTTGAGCCACTCAGGGCTCCTAGAGAAATAGGCAGTTCTTCTTGACTCAATAGACAACCTTGAAGTCCAGGCCCATGTAATGGGGCCCAAGAGGCAATGTCAGTGTGTTTGTGTCATTAGTTCTTACCTGCCATCATTCCAATAGCACTTTCCTTTGAAAGCTAATGTCTTGCACTGGGGGGGTTGTGGGAAAGTTTTACGGATAAGGAAAAAGGCATTTAGAGAGGACAATCAATCTCCCTACATATGAGTGACTCTGTCTGGTTGTAAGTCACAAATAAATCAGTGTTGTTGTGTAGTTGTCTGGGGTGGGGTCAGAGGAGTTGTCCAACAGAAACCTCTTCATCTGACAGGTTGGGGACAACTTCTTCCAGCTGCATGCATAACCGGTCTGGGTTGGACCTGCTGCTGAGTTGTACTAGTTGGTGGTTGGAGCCTATTGTCAAATGTCAATATTTTCACAGTCATCCCACATTGCCAAGCTACAGCTCACCCTGGCATCTGTCCCTTGGCCCTGGGAGGACAGGCAATTCTTTCATACATAATGGGAAAAGATACAAGAGAGACTGTCTTTTTCTCTCAAAGACTGTTCAAGCAGAACGCCAGTGCACTCTGAATAATGCCCTTTCACATGGAAAAAGAATAGAATTCTAGAATCACATACTCTGGGAACAGTTAGAGATGGTAGTTTACTGAGTATGATTTTTTTAAGAAGATTCTGTAATGAAATGTAAGCCTCAAAGTCAGAGATATACAGCCTATTTCCTCAGAACATTGCACGTTAGTATGTCTATGTATAAGTGTGTTATCATCCTTCAAGTGTCCTATGATTAAGATGATAATTATACTCTGCCTGGAAATATGGACAGAGCTAAGGTTGAGAGTGCAGGGCAGGTAGGAACTCAGGGATTGGGACGCTCACCAACCAAGGTGTTTCTCCATTCCTTTTCCTCTGGAGGTTAAACCAGGAACTGCCAGTCCTTGGGCACTCCCCTTGGGGAGCTACTGAGCAGGTGTTTGGGGTGTGGTCTAAGGTGACAGCACTCTCTGGGAAGGAATGCTTCTTTACCTTTCACAAGCTGAAGACACAGTTTGACCTGGAGTTGAGGCAGTAGAGATTTTGGCTGAGACTAGAGGCCCCAACTATCTGCCACTCTCCTGGCTGCCACAGAACCATGGAGGGCAGCTGGGGGTCAATACCCCTGGTAGAAGGTACCTCTAAAAGTCTAAAAGATGCAGCCACGAGGACCCCAGCCCCTCATAAATATGTGACACTGGTCCTTTCGTCCCTGAGTTGAAAAAGCAGGCCTAATTATTTTATGCTATTATTATTATTTTTTAAAGATTTTATTTATTTATTTTTCAGAGAGAGAGAGAGAGAGAGAGAGTACACACAGTAGGCAGAGAGGCAGGCAGAGACAGCCAGAGAAGCAGGCTCCCTGCCAAGCAAGGAGCCAGATGTGGGACTCGATCCCAGGACCCTGGGATCATGACCTGAGCCGAAGGCAGTGGCTTAATCAGCTGAGCCACCCAGGCATCCCAAGGCCTAATTATTTTAATAATGCCTCATTGACTTTGATTTTATTCATCTCTTCCTATAGGAGCCTCATTCCTGCAAACCCTGGCTGAGATACAGATCCTTAGCTTTTATATTGAAAACAAATTTCCATGGTTAGGAAAATGTCACTTAAAAAGTCTGTATTTTTTTAGCTTTTTTCTTCTTTTTTTCCCCAAAGCTCTGATTGGCTTTATTAAGTAATTCATGAATCAGGCAACACCCCCGTCTAAGCAATAGAGAGAGGCTCCCTGGCTCTGATTATCTTAAATTACAAGTGGGATCCTTTGAAAATTGATGACAGGAAAAGCCATATTGTTTACAATTCCCTTCCTTCTTCTGCCTATAAGGAGGCAGTCCCTAGTAACCAGAAGTTCTACTGTTTGCTAAGTGCAAAATCAACTTCCCTATAACAATTGCCTCTCCTGCCCATGAGGTTAAGTGATAGACGTGGGAATGCAAGATTAGAGAGGTGGGGCAGAGGAGGCTCTACTTCAGGAATGAAACAGAAGAGGCTGGAAGCCCAGGCAGGGGAAGGCAAACAGGGATGATATTTGTGGGGGTTGGGGGAGTGGATTAAGATATCCATCCAGTTTGGGGAGAAAAGATCTATTTAGTAAAATGATTCAGAGTAAAAAATACTGTGCACTAGAATATGCAAACCATAGCCTGTGTTCACCTTAGAATATCTAGATTCTGGAAATTCTATATTCTGCAGTGAAATATCCAGATTTGCTATTGCATAGAAAGGAGTCTTTTCCTTTGGAGAGTCAGTTGAAGTAGTATCTTGTTCTGAGATGCAGGCAGGAAGGGGGCAGTGCACGCCTCTGGGGCTCACCCCCATGGTTATATAAAAATATTATATATATCTTAAATGTTCAAAACATACCAAAACATACAAAGTAAAAAGTGAAATTTTCACTCCCCCTGTTTTGATTAATTATACTGTTCAGTGTTAACCCATCCACAACTAAGAGTTTGGTATGTATCCTTCAATATTTCCCCCAAGCATTTGTGGATACATAAATGATTGATTAATTATTTGGTTCAAAAAGAATTTGAGGTTGAACACAATTTCCCTTTAAAATTGTGAGGGTAGTGTTCCATTGCCAACCTCTTTTTGAACATGTTAAAAATAATTTTTGAATGGTTAATACATGCTTTGGGATCTGAGTTCAAATGGTAGAAAAGCATGTGGAAGTAAACATCCTCACCATTGATACTTCCTGCTGCTTAGTTTCCTTCGCTGGTAATAACCACCATCCTTTTTTTTTGTGTATCTTTAAGGACGTATCTTTTGATATCTATGGCTTCATAAATATATGTACCAGCATATAAGTAGAAACATACGAAATTACCACTTTTGAAGTTAAAAAATCAACAATTCCATGAGATTCAACATAATATATATTTATATATGAATACAATTTTTTTGGAACATTTTATCTATTTACTAGAGTGGGAGAGGGAGTGTGTGGGAGGGAGAGGGAAAGGCAGACTCCCCACTGAGCATGGAGCCTGAGGGGGGCTCGACGCAAGGACCCAGAGACCATGACCGGAGCTGAGTCAGATGCTTAAGTGACTGAGCGATCCAGGCGCCCCACGAATACAACTTTTAATGGCACTAAAAGCATGCTGTATACAGTGTAGTGCACTTTGATACCTCAAACAAAAAATCTTGAGATCTTCCCATATTTGTATGCATAGAGCTGACTCATTCTTTTTAAACTTTTGTGTCTATTGTTTTCATGGTAAACTATTATTATTTTAAAACTTATATACAGTAAAATAGGATTTTACTTTTGGTACACAGTTCTCTGAGTTTTAACATATGTGTAGATCTGTATATGTACCACCACCCTCAGGAAACAAATATTTCAAGCATATCCGTGTAATTGCTCCCAACAGCAAAGACAAAGTGCCACCCTCAAGTACACCAGGATCTTCCCTTAATCTCCTCTCCTCATTGCTGTGCCTTTTCTACACCCCAAGACAATATTTTCTTTGACTTCCAGTGCCATAGATTAGTTTTGCCTGCATGAAATCACATAGTATATATTCTTTTGTTTGCCTACTTTTGCTCAACATTATATAAAATCCATTAATATTGTGATTACTAGAGAGCAATGCATTCATTGCACAATATTTTGTTATATTATGGCATTTTTTGACATGCAGAATTGAGAAAAAAAATTTATATAGTTTGATAAATTCAACTTTGTTCATTGTAATGGTTTCTGGGTTTGTGTTATATTTAGGCCTTCACCAATCTGAGATTATAGAATAAAACATCCCATGTTTTCTTCTAGTGCTTTAATAATTTTGTTTTGTAGGTGAGGAATGAATCCAACTTTTTTTTTTTTTCCCTTCAAGGTACTGATTTATTATCCAGCTATTTCCTTAATCCTTATGGGAAATTTATGATGGATATAATTGTGTGTCTTTATGTTGCAGATGGAAAAACTGAAACAGGGGCGCCTGGGTGACTCAGTGGGTTAAGCATCTGCCTTTGACTCAGGTCATGATCTCAGGGTCCTGAGATGGAGCCCCACATAGGGTTCCCTGTTCAGCGGGAAGACTGCTTCTTCCTCACCCTCTGCCCCACCCCCAATCATGCTCTCCCTCCCTATCTCTCTCTCTCTCTCAAATACATAAATAAAATCTTAAATACGAGAAAGAAAGAAAGAATTGAAACAGAGAAGCAAAGTAACTTTCCCCTTGACGGATAATAGCAGCGCCAGAGTTTGAATCCAGTCTGTTGAGTTTAATGTCTGTGTGCCTATTGCTTAATCCTACCAGCCTTTCCCTATGGGAGGAATCTACCAACACAATATCTTGAATATAAGGGGAGGGCTCTTTTTGTTTCTCCTGCAACACAAACACACTATCTAAATGTTTGCAAGAGTGAATTTGTTTACTTAGAATCTGATTATCATGTAGTTACTTGGTAAGGAGCAAGGAATTTGCCACTTCTCACTTTTATTTCCTCAACCTGTCTCTTTGTTACCAAGACCTGATTCTGGACATGATTTTTTTTTTTTTTTCTTAGCTCAGTTTTGGGCTTTTCCCTTCAAAAGATTCTTCTCGTTCAATTGTTACCATCCGCTGTGTAAACAGCACTAGGACATGTCATGTAAACAATGATAAAAGTGCTAAAGATGACATTGAAGTTTTAAAAACTGAGCAGCGTGTGTCTCAGAGAAGAGAAGGAAGTGTTAAATTTATGACAGTTGGGAGGCCAGGATAAAGAACAAGAAGGGCTGAGGTCACTTTCCTGTTCTGTCATCAAGATTGTATGACTTTAGGAGAGTAATTTTTTTTTGCTCTACTTTGTGCCTGTTCATCAAACAGGGATATTAGCAAAAATGACAACGTAGCCCTTCACTTTTCCCTAGTTTACTTATTTTCTGCCTACAATAGGGATACAATTAAAAACAAAGATACCCCCCACCCCAGTATTTAAAGAAAAGGTCATAGGCAGAAAAGCAGGCTGAATTTCTGGGAGAGTCATAGTCTAAGTTTAGACAAAGATACAGAGACTTTTCTTTCGTGGGAGGCTTTCAACTGTTTTGTAGTACACTTTACATGGCATACAATGTTCTTTTGCAAAAGCAAATATGAAAAACATAGTATGTTTTAAAGTGTTCTCATGAAGTGTGTGAAAACAGTATAATGAAATATTTTAAAGTGCTCCAGATCTGTTTCTTGCTACAGGCAAACTGCGTGTGTGTACATACATACATACCCATACCTATACATATATATCCCCCTGTCCCATACAAATCTGATATGTGAAGAACCACACAGCGGTACCACTTTCCCATTTGAGGATGCTCTGAATGTATACAAGTAAAATAATAATTCTTTTCTGACAACCAAGAAAGAATTTATTTTAGGGAGCACACTTCAATGTCAATCAGTAAATCATTCTGGAGCAGAGTTGGAGAACACAGAGAAATCAATGTCAGTGGAAGTCTGTGCCTCCACAGTACCAGATCCAGAGGTAGTATGGGTGATGATGTACAATGGCTTTAGAGCCATGAGAGCTCTGGGTTCAACTGATGCTCTGCCATGTCCAGGCTGTATTACTTTGGGTGAGATGCTTACCCTCTCTGAGCTTTAGATTTTTAACTTTTATTTTAAAAATTTCATACAGTAGAATTCAGTGTGTATAGTGTATAGGTTTCGGGGGGTTTTGAAAAGTGCACAGAGTTGTATATCTACCACCATAATTAAGATATTAATTATTTCATTATCCCAAAGATTCCCTCATTATGCCCTTTGAGTAATTCCCCCACCTTACCCTCCCTCGCCCTATTCAAGTCCTAGAAAACACTGACTTGTTCTCTCTCCCTATCATTTTGTCTTTCCAGAATGTCATAGAATTGGAATCATATGTATGTATGGCTTCTTTTGAATCTGACTTCTTTCACTTAGTAAAACTTACTTGGGATCCATTCAGGTTGTTGTGTGTAGTTGTTGTGTGTCAGTAGTTGGTTCTTTATATTCTAGAGTAGTATTCCATGGTATGGATGTACTACAATTTGTTTATCCATTCACTGGCTGTGAGACATCAGAGTTTTGATAATTTGTGTCTTTCGAGAAGTATGTCCATTTTTCTACATTATTTAATTTGTTGGCCTAAGTCTCCTTATGATATTCTCTCATACTATCTGTGGAATCTGTGGTGATGGCACCTCTAATTTCTGATACTGATAATTAGTGTTTTTCGTTCTCTCAATGAGTTTTATTAGGGGCCTATCAATGTTATTAATCATTTCTAAGAACCAAATTTTAGCTTTGTTAGTTTTTCTTTATTGTTTCTCTGTTTCCTATTTCAGTGATTTTTGTTCTTATCTTTATTGTTTAATGTCTTCTGCTTATTTTGATTTTAATTTTCCCTTCTTTTTTCTAACTTCGTAAACTGGAGTCTTAGATTACTGATTTTTATTTTCCCTTTCTAATATAAACATGCAATACTATAGATTTCCTTCTAAGCACTGCTTTAGCTGCACCACACAAATTTTGATATGTTTGTTTTAATTTTAATTCATTTAAAGCATTTTCTGATTTCCCTTAAGCTTTGTTCTTTGACCCATCACTTATTTTGAAGTCGGCTGCCTAATTTCAAAATATTTGGGGATTTCTAGATATCTTTTTGTTATTGATTTCTAATTTAATTCCTTTGTGGTCATAGAATATGCTATATGATATTAATCCTTTGAAATTTATTGAGACTTGTATTATGAATTCACATATGGTCTATCTTGGTGAATGTTCCATGTGTACTCAAAAAGAATGTGTATTCTGCAGTTGTTGGTGGTAGTTTTCCAAAAAGATCAATAGGCAAAGTTAGCTGACCCAGATCCTCTGTATCCTTACCTACTTTTTTGTCTACTTGTTTTATCAAGGACTGAGAGAGGTGTCTTAAAATCTCCAACTGTAATTGGGGAGTTAAACATTTATCCTTTCATCTCAGTCAGTTTTTGCTTCATGATTTTGAAACTATGTTATTATGTAGATAAATATTTAGGATTTTGTCTTCTGATGAATAGATCTTTTTGTTATTTTGAAATGTTCTTTAGGGGTGCCTGAGTGGCTGAGTGGGTTAAGCGTCCAGTTCTTGCTTTTGGCTCACATCAATATCTCAGAGTTGTGAGATAGAGCCCTGCAAATGGCTCGGCACTCAGCATGGATTCTGCTTCAGGTTCTTTTTCCCTCTGGCCCTCCTCCTCCCTCTCTCAACTAAATAAGATCTTTAAAAAAATTATTTATTTTTGTAATACTCCTTGTCTTGAAGTCTACTTTACTTGATATTAATATAGTCATGCAGGTTTCCTATGATTAAGTTTTGCATAGTATATTAGATTCTTTGGTGCATTGTTCAGATGTGCTTTCAGAAACTGAGGCATTCATTTCATCAACAGCTAGTAGTGTGGCTACAGATGGTTCACACCTGTCTGTATTGTTCCCCCTCTACCCCTTTCCCCTCTAACAAGTTCTAACAAATCACTTGTAAGTAAATCTCAGAGTTTGTTACCAGGGAATCTTGATGTGTAATATATGATATACTCTTTTCCATGCTCTTATTATTAACTTATCTGTGACTTTATATTGAAATCACATGCCTTAAAAACGATGTATAGTTGGATCTTGTTTTTCTATTCATCATGACCAACTCTTCTCTTTCACCAAAGTATTTAATCAATTTATATTGAGTGAAATTTTGGTATGGTTGGGTTTAAGTCTACCATCTTGCTCCTTGTTTTCTGTTAGTCACATTAGTTCTTTGTTTCCTTTTCTTTTCAGTGCTGTCTTCTTTTTGATTACTCGAGTTTTTAGGATTGTATTTTATATCTTCTATGGGACTTTGAGTTAAATCTTCTGATTTATTGTTTCTTTTTTAGTGGTTGTTCTAGGTATTACAATATGCATCCTTAACTTATCATAGTCCAAATAGAATTAATGTCACACTACACATATAATGTGAGAACCTTACAGCGGTATACTTCTATTTACCAAATTTTTGTCCTTTGTGCTACTATTATCATAAATTTTACTTCTTTGTATGTTAAAAACTCCAAAATTTATGGTCATGATTTGTGTTTTAAGTGGTCAATTTGATTTTTTTAAAAGATTTTATTTATTTATTTCAGAGAGAGAGAACATGCAAGCAGGGAGAAAGAGCCGAGAGAGGGGAAGAGAGAGAATCCCAGGCAGACTCTGTGCTGAGTACAGAGTCCAACATGGGGCTTGATCTCACAACCTTAAAATCATGCCCTGAACTGAAATCAAGAGCTGGATGCTCAACTGACTGAGCCACTCAGGTGCCCCAACAGTCAAATTGATTTTGAAAAAATTAAGAAAGGGGAAAAAATAGCCCTTCATATTTATCTGCATATTTATCTACATATTTGGAAGTTCTTCCTTCCTTCTTGTATATCCATTTGATAACATCTCTTGAGCACTTCTTATAGTACAAGTTTGTTGGTGAAGAATTTTCTCAGCTGTTCTTTTTCAGAAAGTGTCTTTGTTTTGCTTTCATTATAGACTAATGCTTTTTCTGCATTTTTTAGTTGTGTCAGCATTTTAAAGATGCCGTTCCATGAAGTGATTATTTTTGTTTTCTGTATGTAAGCTGTCTTTTTTCTCTGGCTGCTTTTAAGGTTTTCCATGCTGTCGGGAAGAATAAAGTGTCATACTTGCAATTCTCAAGGGATACTCTGAAGCTGGAGTGCTGAAGTCTGGCATGGAATCTACTACGAACAGCTCAGTCCCCTTCCCATATGGTAATACCATTTGTCATCTTTTTATTGTCAACAGTTTTAAATTATGGAAATGGGGGGTGGGCACTTGGGTAGCTCAGTCAGTTAAGCATCTGCCTTTGGCTCAGGTCATGATCCCAGAGTTCTGGGATGGAGCCCCGATTTGGGCTCCCTGTTTGGTTGGGAGTCTGCTTTTCCCTCTGCCTCGGCCCCTCCTCACTGATTGTGTGCTCTTTCTGTCTCCAATAAATAAAATCTTTTAAAAAATGGAAATGGGGAATAAAAATGGAAATGGGGATTTCCACTGTTGATAGAAACATAAATTGCTATTGGGGTGCCTGGGTGGCTCAGTCAGTTAAGTGTCTGCCTTTGGCTCAGGTCATGATCCCAGGCTCCTAGGATTGAGCTCTGCATCGGGCTCCCTGCTTAGTGGGGAGTCTGCTTCTCCCTTTGCCTCTTCCCTCCCCTCAGCTTGTGTCCTCTCTCTCACTCTCAAATAAATAAATAAAATATTAAAAAAAAAGAAACATAGATTGCTATTCATATTGGAGATCAAGTTAGAATTAACTATACATAATGAATGGATTCTTCAGTTACCTTTCTGGATATCCATTATTTTGCACAGAAACATACACACAAGTACAGAGACAAACACTTTAGTATTGTTTAATAGCAAAAACTGGGGATAAGTGAAATATACATTAACACAGAGACACTGATACATTAATATAAATACTCTATCCATAGTAAACTACTATGTAGTCATTAAAGAGACTGAAATACAGGTACTGATTAGAAATGATACTCATGGCATGTTAACTGAGAAAAGCAAGATGGAGAATATGACCCATTCTTAACAAAACAAATTAAAATTAATTAAAATGAGATAAATTAAAACTACAAATACATAGATAATTATATTTACACATCTCTATATTTTCATTAATACAGAAACAAAATGGAAAGAATACAAACTAAATTATTAATTTATTTGGGGGGATAAGATTATACAGTTGACCCTTAAACAATGCAGGGGTTAGGGATGCCAACCTTCCACATGGTTGAAAAATCTGTGTGTAAATTTTGTCTCCCCCAAAACTTAACCACTAATGACCAGCCTACTGTTGACCAAAAG
Organism: Mustela lutreola; assembly: GCF_030435805.1. Taxonomy (NCBI): domain Eukaryota; kingdom Metazoa; phylum Chordata; class Mammalia; order Carnivora; family Mustelidae; genus Mustela; species Mustela lutreola. The sequence goes on along the minus strand of NC_081291.1, from coordinate 67,362,309 downwards.
CCTTATTGATAACAGTTGATTAACAGTTGATTAACATGTATTTTGTATTTTATATATATTATATATTTCATTCATACAATAAAGCAAGCTAGAGAAAAGAAATCATAAGGAAAATACATTTACAGGACTGTACTGTATTTACTGGAAACAAGATCCATGTATAATTTCTCCCATGCAGTTCAAATCTGTGTTTAAGGGTCAACTGTACTTGTTTTTGTTACAGTGAGTGTATGTTACTTTTAAAATAAAAGATAAAAATACAGTGTGGTATATACATTAACAACTTGTAAGAGTGAAGTTGTAAAGAGGGGAGCAAGACTAAGTCCACTGATGTGTGTGTGTTTTTAGGGGTGGTGTTAGGAAATGCTTGAAAGGGAAGATGACATGTGGGCAGTATTATCAAGGATAGATAAGAAAGGTGGAAAAAGAAGAAATGTACAAAGTCATGGGGGATAATAAGTATACTGGATTCTCTGAGCTGTTCAAAACTACTATGTATAACCTGGGGACTAAAAAAAAAAGAAAAGCAAGGAGGTATACAAAAGCTGGAAATGCAAGGGAACTGCAAGTTAATTTGAAATTTCTGGAGGTTTCAAGTGTGAAGTATGGAGAGGGTGTTGTAAGAGAGAAAGCAGGAGCCAGATGTTAAGGGTTTCTTGTATAGCCTGGGAATTTGAATAGTGTCCTGCAGGACAAGGAGGTCACTGATGGAGTTTCGGCAGGAGAGTAACATCAGCTATATAGAAGATTGATTGGAGAGAAGCCAATCTGGAAACTGGGCCCTCATTTAAGTGGTGAAATGTAATGAAGATCGAAACTAGTGGGAGGGTGAGTAAGAAAGAGAACAGATTTGAGAAACATCTCAGAGTATAAGACAGAGGGCTTGGTGATTCGCTGGATATGGGTGAAGAATGAGAGTAATGTTTTGACTAACTTCAACAGTTTTTCACTTGGGTAACTAGGCAGATGGAGATGACACCAGCCACGGCAGAAAATACAGATGGCAAAGCAAGCTTGTGAAGAGGAGAACATGCAAGAGGGTGAGAAGAAACACAGAAGGGGCAAATCAGGATGGTGATGGTAGGGGGTGTAGTAGCAGATGATTTTGGTTTCAGACATGTTGAATTGAGGTGCCTATGCACTATTAAGAGAAACTGTTCAGTAGGCAGCTGGATGTATTAAGACTAAGTAATTCTGTAGAAATCTAGTGTCAGGCCCTGTACTAGGCACGGGTTGAGTTGTATAACAACCACGATTTTTGCCCTCCCAAACCTGGCAGCCTAATGAAGATGCTATAATTGGGAGCTCAGGGGAGAGGTCTAGGCTAGAGCTCTCAACACAGAGAGGGAGACTGTTAGAAGTAAGAAGAGAATGAAATTCTTAGGATTTTAAAGTATCATTTACTATGAGCTATACTCTATGCACATCAAACTTCACAAAATTCCCATGAAATATTATTAAAATGTTATAGATGAGGAAAATGAGGGGCAGAGAATTAAGACTCAGAGATCACAATCTGGCCTTTGTGGTGAATTTTATTCTAAGAGCTGTTTTGCTGCAGTGATTTAAAAATACCTCTGGATGGGTTTGCACTATCTGGTTTGTTACTTTCCCTCATTCTCCATTGTCTTAAACCATATGTGTGTCACTCCTAATCTTTCTGCTCCTTTCAGACATTTGACTTTGTGCTGTGTGGCCGAAGGTCACAGTGCTACAACTTTCTTGGTAAATATATAGGTGTTCAGTATGAGATAAAAGAGGACTTAGCCCAGCTGTCAGTGCAGTGTTCAGAGAAGGCCCTGTTCTAGCTCTACTGCACTTAGGGATCAGGCTATGGAATCTTACAAAGGAAACTGCTGGTAAATAAACTTAGCTAAAATATTAAGATCAGCGTATATTCTCTCAGGTTCTGATACACAAAGCAATGTATACACAGAGGCAGTTGCTGAGATGGATATAGGGGTCCACAGATGGCCCAAGTGTGCTGGAAGAATTAGGCACATAAACATTAAACTCTCTAGGATGACTGCAGATGCAGATGACCCTTTGGAAATCTGTGTATTCCCCCAGCTGTGAATTCTTTTAACATCCCCAAGGATCTGGCACTTAGACTGATAAGGATTTTCGAATGAATACGTGAAAATATACAATTTAGGTTAAATAAAAAATAAAGACAGATGTCCAAACGGTTGAGATTTTACAATATCGTCCTGAAACGTTTGGACCCTGGGAGTCTGTGTCAGACACTTGCTGACCTCTGGGAGGGTCCAGGGAAGGAAAGACAGCGCCTCTGGGGAGCAGTTGGAGTACCAGGCACTGAAGATACAGACCCTTAACTACAATCACTGAACAAAAGTGCACTACCCTTCAGAGCGCGAAGCAGGTTCCCAGGATCCCCCCCTTCTCCCACCCCAGGCGCTCAGACACGCGGCTCTCCGCGGTGGGCCGGCCCATCCTGCGGTCGTTTATAGAAGCATTACCCTCCCCGCGGGACTCCGCAGCGCCAAAGTTTGGGTGTGCGTCACTGCAGTGCTCAGAGCAGCCCTTGCCCCAGCTCGGAAGGTATCTATCTCTGTACGCAGTGAATTGGAGCAGCGCGTAACGCGGCGTATTACTCGCCGCTGCTCCGTTCGGGAGCGACACCCCGAGCGCGCATGTGCCAGGGCAACTTCGTGGTTGGCCCCTCCCGCGCTCCGTAGAGCTCCCTGGGCGAGCTCCACGTAGGCCGCGCAGGCGTCTTTGGCACACCGTTCACCTGCTGCCGTTGTCGCCGCCGCCGCCGCCGCTCCCGGGGCTGGATGGGGGGCATAGGCCAACCAGTGGCACCCAGAAGAAAGAGACGCGGCGGCGGCGACGCCGACACCCGCAGGACGAGTGTCCCGATCCGCCCGCGAGCCCAAGGAGGAGGCGGTGAGGCCCGGCCCCTACGGTCCCTGGTGTAGAGAGAGGCCGCTGTCGCCGCCGTGGTCGGGTCTCCCTGGGCACTCGCCCCTCAGGTCTCACACTCAGGACACCGCGCAGCACCATGTTCAAGAAACTGAAGCAAAAGATCAGCGAGGAGCAACAGCAGCTCCAGCAGGCGCTGGCCTCGACTCAGGTACTATGGCCGCTGCTCTCGTCTAGTTCCCTGCTCCCCCTGACACAGGTTCGGGAGCCTGGAGAAGGGAAGGTTCTCCGTGACCCTTGACGTCCAACCTGAGAATCTCCCCCAAACTCCGGTCTGGAAATGAGTCCAGGGCGGCCCGCGTTTTCTGTGTTGGGGACCTGGGGACCCCATCCCCAAACTCCACGCAGGAGAGTGGGAGAGGGTGGCATAATCCTTTGGGACGTCTGACCTCTAGTTTTCCCCCAACGCACGACCCTGGCCTGAGAATAAGTTAGAGGGTCTACGATCTTGCATGACTTTTGACCCCTATCGAAGGTTCCCTCACCAATCTCAGACCCCAACTCAGGAGTAAGGGCTGGATGGGAAAACCTGGGGCCCTTGTAATACCTGACTTCTTGTCTGAAGTTTTCTCTCCCGTCGTGACCCGAGATTGAATACGGAGCGGCCTGGATCCTGCTAGACTCCCTATCCATTGTGGGAGTCGTCAAACCGTGGTCCGGAGGGGAGGGTGAGGGCGAGGGTAGAGCCATTCCAGGCCAGTCTGCTTGCGGGAGCATTGGACCTCAAAGAGGTGGCAGTGTGGCCAGCGTCCAGAGCCCGAGGCTGTCACGAGTTAGTCACTTCGCATAACTTGGTTGATCTCGGTCGGGCGTAGGGACAGACATTCTGAGGCCAGGCCTGGGTTCTGCCTGTCCCCAGCCAGGCTTCAGCTTCAAGAGTCTTGCTTGTTTTTTCATGAATGCTGTTGCTTCAGGAAATGACAGTTTCTAGGAAAAAGGGGGCGTGTTAGTAGTGTTAATTTAAAGAAACAGTTTCCTAGACACCAAGGAGAATGTGTGTTTTGGTGCTCACAGCTCTTGTCTCTTGAGCGAAGATGAGGGCTTCTGCTAAATTTCCTCCCAGCCTTTGTCAGTTCCAATAGATTGAGCAGTTCCCTCTCTCTCAAATTTTAGAGTTTTCACAAAAAGACTGAGTTTTGATTAATTTGAAGACATTAAAAATACATTTATCTTACACAGCTTTTAAACAACTGTTAAGCAACCAACAAGTATTAAGTCAACTATCACATTAAAACAACTGTCGACTATAACTTGAAGTTCTCTTAAAAGCTAAAGCTCATGTAAAGTAAAGCTGCTTGAAATACATTGGAACATGACACTGAAAGCTTTTTCATTCTAAGTAAAATGAAATAGTGATTAAAGTTTAGATAGTAAATACCTTACTTTTCATACTATTTACTGCCAGCTTTTCTCAATTTACAAAACACATTTATTTAAGAAAGAAAAAACTTGAAAGTGTGGTAGAGATGGGAAATGTGGGGGAAACACCATGTTAGTTAAATGTAAAGCAGTTACATTTGGAAATGTTTAAAATATTGATCCAAGATTCCATCTCTAGAAATTTATTTTAAGAAAGCTTAGGATGAGGTAGGTGGGTGGGTTAGTCTGTTAAGTGCCTGCCTTGGCTCAGGTCATGATCCCAGGGTCCTGGGTTTGAATGGGGCCTAGGACTCCCTGCTCTGCAGGAAGTCTGCTTTTCCTTCTCTCTCTCTGCCCCTCCCCCCTGCTCATTTTCTTTCTCTCTCTCTCTCTCTCCAATAAATCAAATCTCTAAGAAAAAGTTTAGGATGTATGAAAGATTTAATGTCATGGACTTCTATTTCAGTGTTGTTTTAACAGGTAAAAAGTGGCTAAAAATAGAAAATTGATTAACAGATTTTTTTAAGGTAGTGGGTTATTATGCAGCCTTTAACAAAAGCCAACATTTATTGGGCTTTTACTGTGTGAGAGGCATTTTGGTTTGTATTTTACATGAATAATTTTATTTAATTCTTACATACACCAAAGAGGTTCCCATAGGTGAAGGAGTAAGGTTCAAAAAGAGATTAACTTGCCTAAAACACCTATTTTTAGAGCCTGTGGGAAAGTAATAATAACATGCAAAGATATTTGTGTTAAAGGACAGATTAAGAAGAAGCATGTAAGGCGTGAACCCAGTTTTGTGGGGAAAAATATGTATGTAAAGTATATTTATATACAGGCAATGAAAATAGTTTAAGAAGGAAGTACTCATGAGATTTTATGATTATTTTTCTAATTCATAATGTTTAGTTTTTCTTCATGAAAATAAATTGCTTTTGTGTGTTAACAGAAAGAGGTGGTTTTTAGAGTAGTAAAAAAGTTAACGAGCTAACTAATGTATTAGGTGAGACAGTGCATCTGGATCAAATAAAATCATTGTGTATAAAAGATTTAAAACAGTCCTCTTTGACAATAGGTATAATATATATATCAAGAAGGTAAAATTAAATTGTTAGTGATCATCTACTCATGGAGACTCGATTCTGTTCTGGCCTCAGATCTTTAGCTATTAAGAACTCTTTAGGATGAGAAGTTCTGGATTATTATTTTCAAAGTTGAAGACTTTTTTTCAAGGGTGAATTAGAAAAGAAAACAAAAAACCTTTTTCATGACAGTCCTTTTGCAACAAATTATACATATCCTTGTTTTCTTAAGCAGAGGATCTTGAATTTGTATAATGGTATCATTTCTTCATTTTTGAGTATGAATTATTTTGTGTTGAAGGCACCATGCCCCCCAAAATTTATCTGGGTTTTTGTTTGTTTGTTCTCTGTCTACTTTTGTAATTTTGTAACCTCCTTCTCTACCTGCCTCGTGTTTTCTCTTGCCTTTAAACTGTTGTGGGGTTTGAATCAAGATACATAAACAACTTTTTTTTAAAAAGATACATAAACATAAAATTTTATGTGAAATAAGGGCAAGTACCTGAGGGATTCTTTAGTGCAATATAGTGTATTAACACAAATTTTGAGTGTTTGGGACCTTTGTGTGCATACTTCCTGTTTCTTGGCTTGCTTTTCATAGGTAAGGTGGCCTGAAAGGTATTTTTCTGATAAATTGAGTTGTCAGGCATAGGTAATTCTGGGATAAATGAACCATTTGCATTGCAATATTTGTAAAACTTCCCAGCAATAATAATTATAATAATGATATAGGGTTCCTTAAGCGTTTGAAAGCATTCAATAAAAATAAGAAATAGTTCCCCAATCACTTCTTATTTGGTCGGTACTAAGATTATTTGCACCCTTCCTTGGCAAATATTTTAAGTAATTATTTATTCAACACTGATGATGACTCGAAGCCTAATCACTAGTTAAAAATGAAGTTAAAAACTTTTTAAGTCAAGGTTCACTTATTTATTTATTTATTTGTTTGTTTATTAAAAGTAGGCTCTTTGCCCAGTGTGGAGCCCACTCGGGACCCTAAGATTCAAACCTGAGCTGAGATCAAGAGGGGGACACTTAACTGACTGAGCCACCCAAGTGATCCCAATTCCAATTACATCATCATAATTATTATTATTATTTTGAGAGAGAGTGTGCATGCATGAGATGGGGCAGGGAGAGAGAGAATCTTAAGCAGGCTCCATACTCAGCACAGGTCCCAACCCAGGCTTGATCTCAGGACCCTGAGATGAGGTCAGGAGTCCAACATTTAACTGACTGAGCCACCTAGGCACCCCACTTACATTTAGCAGTGAATATCTGTTTTGGATTTTTAAATTCCTGTGTAGTGTTTGTCTTGATTGGATGGGGACCCTCCCCCAAATGTGGGACATCCTGATCAGGTGGGGACCAGTGGCAAGGGCAGTAAAAGGATTCACACAAGGCAGAACAAAGGAGATAGAAATTTACTGAATACACCTCAAAGGAGTGGTTGGCAGGACAGCAAAGCAGACTGTAACAAGGCAGTGTTTTATATACAGTGGGGGCTGTATTTAAAGCAGGAAGGTGAGGACATATGGGGACATACGGAATTTTCCTTTTTTTGGTAGCTGTGTCTGGTTGTATGTAGCCCATTGCTCAGTTAGGGTTTATGGATATTTGAGGTAGGTTGCCTATATTTAGCCAGGTGGTCACTGTGGGCCCTTTAGCCTTTATTGAATTTCTGTTGCTCAAGCTGGTTGTCTAAAAGCAGTCTTACAGAATGAATTGGATAGAATAAACATTAAAAAATAATATAGAATACATTATAACTGGGATATATATAGTACATAAATAAAAATATATTTTAAATTTTTATTTATTTATTTATTTATTTAAGTAATCACTGTACCCAGTGTGGGGCTCAAACTCATGAACCTGAGATGAAGAGTTGTGTGCCTCTCTGTCTGAGCCAGCTAGGCACCCCAACATAAATAAAAACATTGTCAGCCTTTTTCTCCCATCCAAGTACTAACCAGGCCCGACCCTGCTTAGCTTCCGAGATCAGACGAGATCGGGCGCGTTCAGGGTGGTATGGCCGTAGACAGTCAGCCTTTTTCTAATATTACTAAAACTTTAAAGTACAAACACAAATGGACAAATAATTGTGTGATTCCACTTATCTGTGGTACCTAGATTAGTCAGATTCATAGAGACAAAAAATTGAATGCTGGTTGCTGTGGGCTGGAAAGAGGGGGAAGTCAGGAGTTAATGCTTAAGGGGTAGAGTTTTGGTTTGGAGAGATGAAGTTCTGGAAATTGATGATGATGATGGTTGCACAACAGTGAATATACTTAACACCACAGAACTGTACACCTAAAACTGGTTAAAATGATAATTTATATATATATATTTCACTACAATAAAAGAATTAAAAACAGCAGAAAGTGAGACTCCAAAATAAGTTTATGTAATAGAAATTTAAAGAAAATACACAGCAGGGAAAAGTCCCTTTCTGAAGGAATATAGTCTTATTGTAATCTAAGTAGATGCCCTTCTTCTTGAAATTGGGGAAACCATAATTCCCAGGGAGAACATTAATATATAATAATTTGTATTTTGACCAGTAGCATATAGTGGCTGTTGATAATTCTTTAGATAGAATGTACATTAAGTTCTTATGTTTTAAATATAAAACAGTCCTAGTTTATGGGATTAAAAAAAAAAGTGCCATGAAATTTGAATAGAGTTCTGGCCATACAGAATGCTTTCATTTGCTTTGTAGTTTGGTAGGAAGAGCTAGAAGAAAGATAAAACTTCTCTTAGAATGTTTTATCTTTCTGGCTTTTGGGATGAATTAACCCAGTTTGTTAAATTGTGAGATTCAAAGATCCCAAGAGATGGATGTAATTTTTTACATACCTCAACTTTACATCCCATGGAAACTAGGAGAATTCATAGGGCATTCTGCATGGCCCAGGCAAGAGAACAAGGCTGGAAACTGATGTAGAATTCAGTTAATGTGTTAATAATGAAGGTCAGGGCTCTAAAAGTATAGGGTTTTAATCAACAGTGGTTGGTTCCTTCACTTCTAAATCACAAGATATATTAGTAAGACATTCTTATTTATTTATGGAATTCTAGGTAGGAAATGTTCCCTAAGACTTCTGAGCTTCTTTCTTTCTCCTCATCTTTCAGCATTATGTATTACAAATGAGAAGTCTAATTCCAAACCGGTTCTTTCTTCATTGGTAGTTAACCTGATCTTTGAATCTTCTCTTCTTCCCTTGATTTTAGAAAATTCCCAATTTTCTTCTTTTAGTTTTTTGTTGTTGTTTGTCCCTCCCCCCCCTTAAAAGTCTTAATCTTTCTGGACAAGTTCTTTGGGTATTCTTTTTCTTTTTTAAGATTTTATTTATTTACTTGAGAAAGAGAGTGTGTGAGAGAGAGAACATAAGAGGGGAGGGGTTCAGAGGGAGAAGCAGACTCCCTGCCAAGCAGGAAGCCTTATGCTGGACTTGATCTGGGGACTCCAGGATCATGACCCAAGCCGAAGGCAGTCTCCCAACCAACTGAGCCACCCAGGTGCCCAAGGGTATTCTGACTTTCTTTTTATATATTCCTTTTTTCTTGTTTGTTCTATTGTTTTGAGAGATTTCTTCAAATTTTATTATTAGAGTAAATTTAATTATTTATTAAATTTATTCTAGTAATCATATATTTAACTTCTACAAATAATAACACTAGTAAGCATTTATTAATTATTATTAATCACATACTTTTCTTGGTTGTATTGCATGATTTTCAAATTAAAATATGAAATAATATAACATGATTTGTATTATTCCCATTTTACAGATAAGACATTGAGGCTGGGGCAGATAAAGTAACTTGTCTCAGGTATACAGTTATTTGGTGGTAAAGCTGAGATGAGCTTAGGTAGTGTGTCTCAGAAGCCCATTTTTTTAATCACCGTGCTTATACATGTTGCTTTGTTTTACTTTTTAGTAGCAGCTTATACTTGTTTAAAGAAACTAGAGCTTATCAAAACTGTGGTAAGATAAGCATTATATAGTACATATATACACATTCGTATTTAAGTTCTGTTCCTTGATTTATCTTGATTTTTTTGGGGTCACTTACTATAGTCTTACTGGTCATCTTGTTTGTTTTGTTAAGAAAAATCTTGTGATTGCTGGTTTTTCATTTATATTTATGAAGTCCTGGTGGGTGATTTATTTTGCTAGCCTACATGGGTTTTCTCTGCTCTTAAGTGCCTCTCCCCTGTGTGGAGAGTGGTTATGGAAGGGAACAATCAGAGGATCCCTCCTCTGCAGCCCAAACAAAGAGCGTCTACCTACTTTGAAAGGTGACCATATGTAGTTTATCATGCAAACATTCTTGAGAATGAAAGGGGACACTACTTTTTTTTTTTAAAGATTTCATCTATTTATTTGACAGAGAGAGAGAGAGATCACAAGTAGCAGAGAGGCAGGCAGAGAGAGAGGAAGGGAAGCAGGCTCCCTGCGGAGCAGAGAGCCCGATGTGGGGCTCCATCCTAGAACCCTGAGATGATGACCGGAGCCGAAGGCAGAGGCTTAACCCACTGAGCCACCCAGGCGCCCTGGAGACACTACTTCTAATAATGATCTTGGAACATAAACTTGGTGAACTGGGGTTGCAGTGGGCAAGCTCGGGTGTATTGTTACTCTGCTACTTTGTGGTACCAGCCACATAGCTGAAGATCCAACTTCTACAAGGTAGTTGCTCATTATATTTTGCAGTTACTTTTGTCTGGAAATATGTTTGTGTTGGAGGAGTCTGACTTCAGGTACCTGTTTGTCACACAAAGCAGCAGCCTCTTCTTCAGCCTTCTGTACAGAATTAGAGTTATGACTACTTTTGTCCTGATTTCTCTACCAATTTGAATCCTTTTGCCTTCGATTCTTCAGAAATTTATCATCTTTTTTTTTTTTTTTAATTTTTGTTTATTTGACAGATCACAAGTAGGCAGAGAGGGAGGCAGAGAGAGAGAGGCTCCCCACCAAGCAGAGAGCATGATTTGGGGCTTGATCCCAAGATCCCCGAGATCATGAAGGCAGAGGCCTTAACCCACTGAGCCACCCAGGCGCCCCTCATTTTCTTTTTACTGTAGATGTTCTCAATTTTATTCTTGAGTTTTAGTTAATCTATGTTTTTCTACCTTTTTTTTTTTTTTTAAACTTTCACTTCAGTGGGTGTTTAGGAGGGAGTGAGGTAAGCAATAGTATTAAGTCTATATTCTTATACTGGAAACCTATTCACCATGATGTATTTAAACATAAGTTCAGGGGCTCCTGAGTGGCCCAATTGGTTAAGCGTCTGCCTTTAACTCAGGTCACTCCCAGGGTCCTGGGTTTGGGAGCCGCATGGGGCTCTCTGCTCAGTGGGGAGCCTCCTTCTCCCTAACCCTCTGCTGTTGCCTCCCACCCCCACTTGTACTCTCTCACTCTTGCTCTGTTTCAAATGAATAAATAAATAAAATCTTTACTTAAAAAAATTTTTTTTAAGGATTTTATTTATATATTTGACAGAGAGAGCAAGAGAGCACACAAGTAGGCAGAGAGCAGCAGGCAGGGGGAGAGGGAGACGCATGCTCTCGGCCCGGAAGGGAGCCCAGTTGTGGGGCTGTCTGAGGACCCTGTGATCATGACCTGAGCCAAAGGCGGTGGGTTAATCCACCGAGCCACCCAGGTGCCCCTACTCTTTTAGATTTTAAAAAAAGATTTTATTTACTCATTTGACAGAGAGCACAAGTAGAGGGAGCAACAAAAAGAGAGGGGGAGGGAGAAGCAGGCTCCCTGCTGAGCAGGAACCCTGAAGCAGGGCTCCATCCCATGAGATCATGACCTGAGCTGAAGGCAGACGCTTAGTCACCCAGGTACTCCTGAAATATTTGACTTCAAAATTATAAATTCTCAACAATTATATATTCCTTAGATTGTAAAGATATTATCTGATTTTTCTATCTTATTTTGTGGAATCACTTGGTTAAGTTAGTATATACCATGTGATTGGCCTTGAAATATGCTGTTAACAATAGCTAGTATCTGAATGTTGAGAATATCAGTCCACTTATTCATTATCAACTATTGGATGAGATTTAAGATGAGAAATAGATGATCTTTTAATCTGTATGTCATGTTTTAAATTTTATTTGGTATTTGTTTTGAACAAATGACTTTTTTTTTTTTTTTAAGATTTTATGTATTTATTTAATTGACAGACACACAGCGAGAGAGGGAGCACAGGCAGGGAAGTGGGAGAGGGAGAGGGAGAAACAGGCTTCTTGCTGAGCAGGGGAGCCGATGCCAGACCTGATCCCAGGACCCAGGGATCATGACCTGAGCTGAACGCAGGTGCTTAATGACTGAGCCACCCAGGCACCTGTAAATACTTAGGATTTTAATTAAAAATTTTCTTTTATTTTTATCAAAGTGATATGTTACATCATTTTAAAAGGTGAAATACTACTGAAAGGATATTATGCAAAAAAACCCATTGTCTGCTCCAACACTTCAGGCCTGTTCTCCATATTCTCAACATTTTCTTTGCCCAGATATTTGACTTCATATTTCTAATAGTAAACTGTTGTTGCTTTGCTGTTTGTTGAGTTGTACATTATAAACCTTATCTACTGGTTTCCTGCCAAAGTAGATGATTTGGGAAGCATTGCTCCATTGTTTTCTATTTGCAGTGTTACTATTAAGATGTCCATTGTCATTCTGCTGCTTTTTTCTTTCTGGAGACTTTAGGATCTTCCCTTTATGGCTTGTTGTCTGAAACTTCATAGTAAATATGCCTGTGTATGGATTTCTTTATGTATTGTGCTGGACACTCAGTGGGCATTGTATGGTGCCACTCCTGTGCTTAAATTCTTGGAAACTTTTACATATTGTTTCTTTGATAATTCTCTCCCCTTTGTTTTTTTCTCTATTCTCCTTAGCGGAATTTGGTGGCTTTTGTGCCTTCAGGATAGATTCTCTTTTTCTTTTTTTACCACTTATATTCCATTTTGGGTTTTTTGTTGTTGTTGTGTTTTAGGTTTTGTTTTGCTCTACTTTTGAGAGATTTCTTCAAGTTATTTAACTCTTAAATTGAATTGTGGATTTTGGCTATCTTATTTTAAAATCTGGAAGTGCCGTTTCTTCCTGTCTTTTCCTTTTTCATAGCATTGTTCTTGTTATACAGATACAATGTTTTTTATCTCTCAGAATAATGTTTTTTTTTTTTTTTTAAGTTTTCTTTTAGTCTTTACTGTTTGTTTTTTTCTGGTTGTTGTATTTTTGGCTCACTTTTTTACTTTGGAAACTTTATTGGTTGCTCTTGGCTTTCCATTCATATTTAAGGGTGAGGCACTAAAAATCTGATGCTATTTGGAAGCAGCATGTGATAGAGACACTGGGGTTCTCTGCTGGGTTATTATTGGGGAAAATATCTTCATGCTGGTAACCACAGGTCTGGAGGTCATTTGGTTTCTCCGGAGAAGCCGGTGTTGTTTGGAGAAAGGGTGAGGGGGTTGGCAGCCAAGCTGCCAACCTTCTGGAAGCAGGGCTGATTCACTGCAGGTACCACTTAATTCCACTAATGTTAGTCATATACTTGGCCCTTTGCTCCTGCTGTGCTTGGTTTTGCCCAGTTTGGAGTCTAATTGTCTCCCAAAAATAAACCTCTGGTTCTTCAGAGGCTCTGTAAGGTAGGACAGGGATCTGGGGATCCTTCAACCAGTCTTCTGTTTTTGGTCTTGTCTCTTCTTGCTTTTTGTGTTAAATTTTTGCTTTAAGTCCTAAGTCCTTTCATGGTTCTGGGGATGAAAATAGGCTTGCTTTTCATCACTGTTCTCCTTTGTAGCTCCTTGGAGTTGTGGTGTTCTCAGTTGTGTTAAATTCTTTGCTGTTCTTTCATTCATACAAATCTTCTGAACATTGGTTAATGTTTCTTTTCTTTCTTCCCTTTTTTTTTTTTTTTAAAAAGATTTTATTTATTTGAGAGAGAGGAAAGGAATAAGCAGTGGGGTCAGGCAGAGGGAGAGGGACAAGCAGTCTCCTGGTGAGTAGGGAGCGCAATGTTGGGCTCCATCCCAGGACTCTGGGATTATGACCTGAGCCCAACACAGCCGCTTAACCTACTGAGCCACCCAGGCGCCCCTATGTTCAGTTTCCTTTTATCTTAAAAAAATTTTTTTAGAGATTTTATTTATTTAAGAAAGTGAGAGAGCATGCACGAGTGGGGGGGGGAGGGGCAGAGGAAGGAGGAGAAGCAGGCTCCCTTTGAATGGGGAGCCAGATGTGGGACTCAATCCCAGGGCCTTGGGATCATGACCAGATCCAAAGGCAGACGCTAAAGTGACTGAGCCATCCAGGTACCCCTCCTTTTATCTTTAAAAACGAGAATTAGTTAGGGGCGCCTGGGTGGCTCAGTGGGTTAAACCTCTGCCTTTGGCTCTGGTCCTGGGATTGAGCCCTGCATCAGGCTCTGGGCTCAACAGGGAACCTGCTTCTCCCTCTCCCTCTACCTGCTACTCTGCCTACTTGTGATCTCTCTCTGTCAAATAAATAAATAAAATTAAAAAAAAATTCAGAAAAGAGAAATTTATTAAAAAACAAAACAAAACTAGAATTAGTTAATTGGTTTCAGAAAGTTATAGATTCAGAATGGTTACAACTCATTGTATCTCCTGAGCCCTTCAGGTATCAATGAGGTGTAACCATTTTGAATCTATAATTTTATTTTATTTTATTTTTTTGAATCTATAATTTTAGATAGAAATCTATATCTCTGCCTGTGTCTATTTTATATCTATATTTTTCTAAATCTGTCTAACAATTCAGCTATCTTGAATAATTCTTTCCATGAAAATTCCCAGATTGTAGAGCCCCTAATGAGTGAACTTTGGTTAACATAGTTTTGACTTTGATACAGAACTTTTCAGTAATATAAAAATCCAGAATTTGTGTTTTTGTTATCTTTAAATTGTGGTATTCAGCTAGGATTAATGCTTTTTAATTTTTATTTTTTAAGATAACTAAAATATAGTAGTATGTTTGATATGGTCTAGATTTTAGAGTTAGTGGCTGTCTTTATGTACATTGTTCTTACAAGGACAACATGGTATGGTGAAAGCAGTTAAGAGAATTGTGGAATCTTTTAGTGGGTTGAGATGTTGAGATCAGCTCTTTTTTTTTTTTTTTTTTTTTTTTAAAGTAAACTCTACACCACGCATGGGACTTGAACTCAACCCTGAGATTAAGCCAGTCAGGCTCCCCCTGGCTTTTTTTTTTTTTTTTTTTAAAGATTTTATTTATTTACTTGACAGAGAGAGATCACAAGTAGACAGAAAGGCAGGCAGAGAGAGAGGGAAGCAGGCTCCCTGCTGAGCAGAGAGCCTGATGCGGGACTCGATCCCAGGACCCTGAGATCATGACCTGAGCCGAAGGCAGCGGCTTAACCCACTGAGCCACCCAGGCGCCCGGCTTTTTTTTTTTTTTTAATGAAAGAATAACCTTGGTCGGGAAATATGACACTTTCTGTCATAAAGTTTAAGGTTCTATAAGACTTTTGTCTTAGAGGTGTCTGTATGTAAAATGGGTGCTTTATTTTGTCTTTATACTCTGGGTCCCAGTGGAAGAAAATCTGAGAAACAGAGATCTAAAGAATACCAGGGAAGTGGATGAGGGAATCAGAAGACCTGTGTCCTAACCCATAACACAGATCTTGTATGCAACCTGGACAAGCTACACAAGTATTCTGACCCTCTTATTTTCTCATCAGAGATGAGAAATTGGGGATGATAATATCTGTCCTGATTAACTTTCAGATTGGTTGTGAGAATCAAAAGAGATACAGTATTTAAAAATATTTGTTGGGGGATGCCTGGGTGGCTCAGCTGGTTAAGCAGCTGCCTTCAGCTCATGTCATGATCCCAGGGTCCTGGGATTGAGTCCTACTTTGGGCTCCTTGCTCGGCAGGGAGCCTGCTTCTCCCTCTGCCTCTTCCTGCCTCTCTGTCTGCCTGTGCTCACTCGCGCTCTCTCTCTCTCTGACAAATTAAAACAAACAAAAATCTAAAATAAAAAAATAATAATTAAAAAATTAAAAAAAATATATTTGTTGGGGCACCTAGCTGATGCAGTTGGTAAAGTATGCAACTCTTGATCTCAGGGTTGTGAGTTCAAGCCATTGGGTGTGGAGCCTACAAATAAATAAATAAATAGATAGATAAAATATATTTGTAATTTTATTTTATTTTTATTTATTTGACAGAGAGAAATCACAAGTAGATAGAGAGGCAGGCAGAGAGAGAGGGGGAAGCAGGCTCCCTGCTGAGCAGAGAGCCCGATGCGGCACTCGATCCCAGGACCCTGAGATCATGACCTGAGCCGAAGGCAGCGGCTTAACCCACTGAGCCACCCAGGCGCCCCTATATTTGTAATTTTAGAGCTCTTATTTATTGAACAGGGCCTCCTCGGGTGCTGGGTGTTGCATTTGCCATGTAGGGTAGATGTAGTCTCTGTACCGAGGGATTGAGAGACAAGTACTCCTAGTATGGGTGAAGTGTGTGCATGGTGCTGTGGCTGCACAGAGGAAAGCAATTCTGGAGAGAGTCAGGGTGACATCTGAACAGGGTCTTGATGGATAATGAAAGGGGTAAGCGACTCAAGGCTTCCTTTTCCCAGAAGTGACTGTATACAGTTTCTAATGTGGCATAACAAATTGCTACACTCTTAGTGCCTGATAACCCAGTTGTTACTTCATAGTCTGTAGGTCAGAAGTCTGACATGGACAACTGGCTTCTCTGTTAAGAGTTTCACAAGGTACATTGGGGAGGGTATGTGCTATGGTGAGTGCTGTGAAGTCTGTAAGCCTGACGATTCACAGACCTATACCCCTGGGGCTAATAATACATTATATGTCAGTAAAAAATAAAAAATAAAAAAAAGAGTTTCTCAAGGTGTCATCTCGACTACCTTCTTCTTTTTTTCTTTAAAGGTGTATTTATTTGAGAGAGAGAGAGAGCACTGGGTGGGGGGCGCAGACAGGGCAGAGGAAAGGGAGAAGCTGGCTTCCCGCGGAGCAGGGAGCCTGACTTGCAGTCAGTCCCAGGACCCTGGGATCATGACCTGAGCCAAAGGCAGACACTTAACCGACTGAGCCACCCACGCACCCCCAGACTATGATCTTTACTGGAGTTAGGGTTTTCTTCTGTACTCATGTGGCTGTATTAGAATTTAGTCCTCTGTGGTTATAGGACTGAAGTCCTTATTTCTTCCGGGCTGTTGAAGAAGGATCTAGAGTCTACCTGCAGTTCCTTGTCACTTGGCCCTCTTCGGCATTTGGTTTTCTTTCAGGACAGTGGGGGTGCATTTCTCTGCCTTCTGCCTCTGCCTTGCACTCTAGACTCTTATATGAAGGGCTTTTGTGATTAGGTAGACCCATCTAGGTAATCTTTTGATTGACTCAAAGACTACTGATTAGAAATCTTTTTTTTTTTTTTTTAAAGATTTTATTTATTTATTTGACAGAGAGAAATCACAAGTAGGCAGAGAGAGAGAGAGGAGGAAGCAGGCTCCCTGCCGAGCAGAGAGCCCGATGCGGGACTCGATCCCAGGACCCCGAGATCATGACCTGAGCCGAAGGCAGCGGCCCAACCCACTGAGCCACCCAGGCGCCCTAGAAATCTTAAATATGCCTGTAGAAGTCCCTTTTACTATGTAATGTGTGATAGTCAGGGGAATGATCTCATCATATTCACAGGGTGAGGGTCAATTGGGGTCATCTTAGAATTCTGCCTACCATAGTGACTAATATGGTTTTTTCTATACTGAAATTGAGGCCAGTGGTTAGTTTATAATTTTTTCATGGACAACAAAGATATTAATTGTGACAAATAGCTTAGAAGCCTGTCTAGATTTCTCTTGGCTATGAATTAATTAGATTAATTAATTCTAATTTGAATTAATTAGAATTAATTAGACTAAGTTTAGTTTGGCGGAATCTAATTCCCTTTATATTTTGAAGTGAGGATAGCCTATTAAAGATCCAGGGCCTTCTAATAAATGATCAAGTACAGTTTTTTTTTTTTTTTTTAAATTTCTTTGGCAGAGACAGATCACAAGTAGGCAGAGAGTCAGGCAGAGAGAGAGGAGGAAGCAGACTTCCTGCCAAGCAGAGAGCCCGATGCGGGGCTCTATCTCAAGACCCTGAGATCATGACCTGAGCTGAAGGCAGAGGCTTTAACCCACTGAGCCACCCAGGCGCCCCAAGTACAGTTGTTTTTTATGCATGTTTTGTATTTTACAATCATATGTAATATATGTGATCCTTACTCTTGCAACTCCAGGGCAAGCCTACCAGCCATCAGTCCAGACTTTCCAGGTGGCCCTACTTTTCTGAAGACACTGTGTTTTATGACCTACCTATTCTTCAACTTCACACATTCCAACATTTGATTTTGCTAGTTAATCCAGAGCTGATGAGCTTCTCAGTTACTGATGAGGCTTGCATGAAAGCTAAAGTGTAAAGATTGTAAATACTTAAAGTGGGGATATATTTTTCAAGTGATTGGATGATCACTGTCTAAAAGTAGCCCTTTCCTGGTATCTGGAAAGCTGAATCAATAATTCCTCTGCATAGCTGCATAAAGCTTAGTCTCTGTGCTCACCAGATGATGAACTTTAAAATTGTGTCTTATTTTCTCACATCTCTTATTTGTGACTCAGAGTCTCATGTGGGTATATTCATTGGTGGAGCTCAGGTCACCTGCCTTAGATGAGAGGGATAGTGAGTTAGTTAGTTTTCTGAGTTATAATTTACAGAGTTATAAGAGCTGTTTAGAAAAAAAAAAAGGTTATTAAATTTTTGTCATTATTTTGTTGATATTTTCCTCCCTCCCTCCAATTAAACTGTTCCTTTTGATTTCTGGTTTTGACAGAAAAATCTCTTTCCCACTCAGTGATTGTAGAAATAAACTCTCATATCTTCTTTTATATTTCAGTTTTTAAAAATCATGAGTTAAATAGGTAAGGGGGATTAAGGAGTTAAATAGGTAATGGGGATTGTGATGAGCAGTGGCTGATATACCTGAAACTAATACTACACTGTATGTTCACTAACTGGAATTTATTTATTTATTTATTTATTCATTTATTCACTAAGTGGAATTTAAATAAATATTTAAAAAATTAAATCTTTAATACAGCTTGAGTATGAAGTGAGCATCTGGTTGGTGTCTACCCCCATATGGATGGCCATTTGTCCCAATACTGCTTATGAAACACCTATTTTAATTTGAAATGTTGTACTTACTGCAAAGTAAATATGTTTATATGTGTATGTGTGTATGTGAATGTATGTACACTCTTCCTGATGACCTCTCTGTTCCAGCCTAGCCACAATAGTATGTGCTCATTCATTCCCTCATTTACTTAGCAAGTATTTATTAAATGCCTTTTATTGATGTAGAGCTTTGCAGACTACAGAAGGGTAAGATATCAAGACTTATTTCTATGTGTAGATGAGTTCAGATCTGTTTTATTATGGGTGAGCAAGAGTCTTAAAGTTTTGGCTTTATACTTTTAGGACTTTTTCCTAGTTCACATTAGAGTAGACTTCAACCTTCTGGTTTACATACTGGGTCCTTTTTCCCAAGGACTTTTGTACTAAAAATTATAGGAGTCAGGCTCTCCTTTACAGAACTAAATGGATTGGCATCTTAGGATCCAGCTGTGGTGTGCCAAGTAGACTTAAAGCAAGGCCCTTGACTAGAGAGGTATTTACTTGTGCATTACATAGTATTGAATATTAGAGCTGAAAGACACTTTATTTTTAAATTTTTTAAAAGATTTTATTTATTCATTTGAGAGAGAGAGAGCGCGCGCACAAGCAGGAGGAGAGGCGGAGGGAAAGGGAGAAGCAGACTCCCTGCTGAGCTGGGAGCCCTGCATGGGGCTGGATCCCAGGACCTGGAGATCATGACCTGAGCCGAAGGCAGGCACTCCTGGAAGGCACTTTAACGGTTGAATTGACAACCTTATTTTTTTCATGAACTTTGAATTTTGGAATAATTTTG
This sequence comes from Mustela lutreola, assembly GCF_030435805.1. Taxonomy (NCBI): domain Eukaryota; kingdom Metazoa; phylum Chordata; class Mammalia; order Carnivora; family Mustelidae; genus Mustela; species Mustela lutreola. Next base: position 67,342,873 of record NC_081291.1, on the reverse strand, counting down.
ATTTATAAGCAAGTTGCCAAAATCGTACAAAGAGTTTTCATATACTTCTCAGCTGGTTTCACTTTCCCCTAATGTTATCATCTTGTGTTAATATCACAACCTTATTTTATATATGAGGACACATAGCCCTCAGAAAGTTAGTTTAGCTAAGGTCACAGTTCTGGTTAGTGGTAGAGTCAGACCAAGGACCCATAGGCAGCCTAGGTCTTCTAGTTGATTGTTTTAGGTATTGTTTGCTTTTTCATGTGTTTGTTTTTTTCCTTTCTTTCATGGGGTTCTTTGGGCATGAATTGAGAGAAAGACTACACAATACATAGTCCCATGTAGTCTTTCTAATTTGTGCAATAATTTATTAATCTAGGCTCCCTCCAATTCTTCAACCCCAACAAGAACCAGGAGCAGGACATCTTCATTTACAGAGCAACTTGATGAAGGTACACCCAATAGAGAGGTATGTTTGGAATTTCTTCTTTAATAAACCTCTTACAAGAAGCTTATTAATCTAAAATGCAGGCTACTGTTGATAACAAAATGGAAAATTATTTTGACAGGTCAATTTTTAATTGCTAGGTATTTTTATTAATAACATAATTATTGTTTCTTTGTAAATAGTAGTTTTGCTTTTATGTTTTCTTTGAGAATCTCAATTTGAAAAGACAATATGCTCTATCTTTAATATTTGAGGTTTATAATTTGATAATAATTTGTTTAACAAGCATCATATAGGGAAAAGTTCTGTATTTTCAAGCTATTGATTGGAATCTGAACTTAACTGATTTTTTTGTGACTTGCAGGTAGGCCCATAGCTCAGATTAGATTTATTTTTTTTTCCATCCTCTTTTTCTTGCTGTGAACTGTGATACAGGTTCAGAATAGAGTAAAACAAAAATGTACAAATCACAGAATTATTATGAAGGAACCCTCCCGTAACCACCCCTGAGGTTCCAGAAGGGACACTGCCAACATTATAGCGCTGCCTTCTTCCCCCAAAAAAGATTACTATGATCCTGACCTTTTGGTATTTCTTTCCTTTTTTTATAGTACCATTTAAGTATGTTTTCTGTTGTAAACATTAACCATTTTCATTATTTACAGTTTAGGGTTATAAATTAGGCTGCTGTGAACATCATTATATGTTTCTTTTGGTCCACATGTACCTGCATTTCTTTTAGTTTGTACCTAGCAGTGGAACACTGGGTCAAAAGGTATGTAGAATTTCAGCACTTAGAAGATAAGGCCCATTGTTTTTCAGAATAGTTGTAGAACTTTACCTTGCCCCTAGGAGTTTCTGAAAGTTGTTGGTGCTCTACATTTTTGCTAGTCTTTTTAATTTCAGCCATTCTCATGAGTGTGTAGTGCTCTCTTACTGTAGTTTCAAGTCACATTTCTCTGATGACTAATGAGATTGAGCACTTTTCATCTGTGTATTGGCCATTTGATATCTTTTTTTGTGAAGTGCTTCTTTATGTGTTTTGCTAATTTTTCTCTTGGTTTGTCTTTTATTGATTTGTGGCTCTTTTTTATATATTGTGGATGGGTTTTTTTTTAATGAGGCATAATTGGCATATAACATTAATTTCATGTGTATAATATAGTGATTTGATATTTGAAAACACTAAAATCATCACAAGTCTAGTTACCATTCATCACCATACATAGTTACACATTTTTTTTCTTGTAATGAGAAGTTTTTTTTTCAGGGTCTTGATGTTTCTTCTTTTTTGTTTCAAGTTTTTATTTAAATTCCAGTTAACATATATGGAAGGAGTTTTTTATTGGATATATGCCTAGCAGATATCTTCTTCTGCCCTGTGGCTTGCCCTTTTATTCTCTTAATCGTGTCCTTAGATGAACTGAAATTCTTAGTTTTAATGTATTATAATTTATAAATATTTTATTTTCTGGCTAGTGTTTTTATTTCTTATTAAAAAATTCTTTTCTTACCCTGAGAGTACTTTCCTGTTTTACTTTTCAAAAATAATTTTTTTTAAATTGAGGTATGGTGTGCAACATAGTGATTTGACAAGTCTGTAAGTTATATTGTGCTCACTGAGAGTGTGGCTGCCATCTCTCACCATAAAATGCTATTAAAATATCTTTGACTATATTCTCTATGCTGTACTTTTTATTCCTGTGACCTGTAATCATTCCATAATGGGAAGCCTATGCCTCTTGCTCTCTTTCATGCTCATTTTGCCCATTCTCCCATATCCTGTTTCACTTTTCACATTCCAGTCTACATCCCATTTGGAACTGATTTTTTTCAGCATGGTGTGAGGTAGGAATCAAGTCTGTGTCTCCTCCCCACCCACCACACCCCATCTGTATGGCTATCCATTTGTCCCATTTTTCTCACATTGATCTACTGTGCTGCCTTTTTTCAGAAATTAGTGTCTATAGTTGCATAGATTGGTTTCTGGGCTCTCTATTCTCTTTTCTGGTTTGCTTTGTCTGTCTTTGATCTGATACCACACTGTCTTAATACCAGTTGTTTTATATTAAATCTTGTCTTTCCTAGAGCTGGTCTATCCTGTCTTGGTCAGTTTGGGCTGCTTTAACAAAATTCCATAGACTAGTGGCTTAAACAACAGACATTTGTTTCTCATAGTTCTGGAGGCTGGGCAGTCCAAGGTCAAGATGCCAGCAGATGGGCTGTCTGGTGAGTGCTCTCTACTGATTTGCAGATAGCTATCTTCTCATTATGTCCTAGCATGGCCCTTCTTGGTACCTACATACTCCTTAGGGTGGGAGTAGGGGGAAGGCAATTATCCTGTCTCTTTTTCTTTTTTAAGGGTACTAATCCCACCATGAAAGCCGGCATTCTCTTGACCTTCTCTAGTTAATTACCTCCCAAAGTTTGCCTCCAAATAACATCACATTGAGGGCTAGGTCTTCAATATGTGAATTTTGGGGGACACATTCAGTCCGTAGCCTTTTTACCTTGTTCTTCTTGAATGTCTTGGTTATTCTGATTTCTTTCCATATAAATTCCATATAAATTTTAGAATTAGATTTTCAAGTCTCACAAAAACAAACTCACGACAAAATGAAACACAATGACAACAACAAAACAAACCTGTGGAGATTTTGAGTGGGATTGTATTGATTCTGTAGATTAGTTTGGAGAGAGTCTCAGTATTATAAATTAAATTTTATAATCTTTTCAGTATTATAAGCAGTACTGTACTGAGCCTTGTACATAAACATTTATAATGATGTTCTTCTGGAAGATAGAATCCTAGGAATGGGATTCCTGGGTTATAGGATGGATTTCAAATTTAAAAATTTGAGAGGTATTTCCCGTTGTTTTGATGAAGGTTATTTTTTAATTTTTTCTAAGGTTACATTAAAAGGATTTTAAACTTTTTTTTTTTTTTTTTTTAAGATTTTATTTATTTATTTGACAGAGAGATAGCCTAAAGAGGAAATACAAGCTGGGGGAGTGGGAGAAGCGACTTGGGGCTTAATCCCAGGTCCCTGGGATCCTGACCTGAGCTGAAGGCAGACGCTTAACTGACTGAGCCACCCAGGCACCCCATTTTAAACCTTTTTATAGTAGATGTTGATAGCAAAATAAATATTTCACAGTATAGTTTTTGCATTCAAAGTTAATGGCATAATATACTGTGTTCTTGGTGTATAGATTTAGATAATCTGACAAAGTTGTTTAAAATATGAAGTATAGGGGTGCCTGGGTGGCTCAGTGGGTTAAGCCTCTGCCTTCGGCTCAGGTCATGATCTCAGGGTCCTGGGATCGAGCCCCACATCGAGCTCTCTGCTCAGCGAGAAGCCTGCTTTCCCCTCTCTCTGCCTGCCTCTCTGCTTGTGATTTCCCTCTCTGTCAAATAAATCAATAAAATCTTTAAAAAAAAATGAAGTATATGCATACTTTATGTGGGATATCATTTTCTTGTGGATCCCTTGCAGTATTACATCTCTTTAACTTTGTGATCTCAAATTTAATGCTGTTGAACTTAGTTTATACATGTAACTATTTTGAATGAAAGCTGCAGTACTGAGTAGAACCATTTTGGCAAATAGTGTTGATAGCATCATTACTATACTTAGTATATTGGTTGATTTTATAGTATATTGGTTTATACACAATACAGTTGAAACCCTGAAAATAACTTATTGATTGCTACTATTGCTTTTTAATTTTTTTTATATCTTTAAAACTTTTTTATTTATGTAAGCTTCCCTACACCCAGCATGGGCTTGAACTCATGATCCTGAGTCACATGTTATTCCGACTGAGCCAGCCAGGAATCCCTACTGTGCTTTTTAAAAAGTATTTATTTCATTGAGGATGCTTTAAAACATTTTAAATGACTATATCTTTACAAAATAATCCTTTTTGAAAGGGATGATTTGAATATTCTTTAACAGTAGGCTTAAGTAAGCTGAAGGTTATTTTTTATTTCTTCCCAGATTCCCAAATTTCAGTCCTAAAGATCCTGTGCTTCCTAGATTTAACTTAAGAAGTGGTTTCTGAGTGAAAGAGCTGCATCATCTCTTCATCTCCTTGCTTTTGAAGTGTTTCTGACAGCTCTGAAAGCTATTTTTGACTAATGTAATGGTCAATTCTGTTTATTTTTACAAAATTTAAGGACTTTCTAATTTTATAATTAAGTTATTGATTAAATAGGCATTACATAATTACCTTCTTAGTCATCTTCCCACTCCCTGGGTTTTTTATTTTGTTAAATCTCTGATATAGAAGATCCCAACTTTCTGTTTTATATGTTATAATGTTTCTTTTTAGCAAAATGTGGAAGTTTAACTCAAAATATAAACATTTGTCCATCTCTCCAGTAGATACAGTAGTCTTTGTTATCAAGAATGCTTCAGAAGTTGATGGTTTCATTTACACAATTTCCTGGATAATTAAAGGTTTTATATACCTCCTCATATGTCTGTTTTCCTGTGTTGGTAAATTTTATATGTAAATCTAAACAAGTCTGTCTTTGGTTGCAGGCTTCCTTACAAGGGTATAAAAAATCATCTCTATGATTCAGACATTGAAGGCAAAGGAGAACAGACTGATTTGCACTGACCCTAAAGTCTACAGAGCTTTGGCATTCTCTCATCCTCTTTCTTCCGGTGATCTTGGGCATAGCCTTGTTATCTTCAGCATAGAGCTCCTTTCCCTTTTTGTTGCTTGAGATGAATCTTTTTTGCCCCTCTAGAGCTGGATGCTTTAGAGCAGTAGAGATTGTAGGATCATTGAAAGGCTGACTAGGGCAGATGAAGCTACCATAGCCTCCTGCCCTCTGTTCCACTGTGATGCTTTTTTTTAATTGAGATTAAATTCCTATAACATAACATTTACAATTTCAAAGTGGTATTTAATATATTCACAGTGTTGTACATTCATCACATCTCTCTAGTTCTGTGACATTTTCATTACCCCCAAAAAAGCCCCCATACTCATTAAGCAGTTACTCCCCATGCTCCCTCTCCTCCAGCCCCAGGTGACCAATGATATACTTATTACCTGTATGGATTCACTTATTCTGGATATTTTGTATAAATGGAAACATATAATTTGTGACCTTCTGTGTTTGGCTCTTTTTAGCATAATGTTTTGAAGGTTTATCTATGTTGTAGCATGTGAAAAGTTAACTTTTCAGCAACTTGGGTTTTCTCTTTGTAAATGGAAATAATAATCAGCGTGTCAATCTCCTAGCATGGTGGTTTGCACGTAGTAGGTGCTCATTAAGTTCTTCCTGGGGGGCAACCATGGAAAATGGGAAGGCCTGCCCAGCTTGCTTTGCTGAGGTCCCTGGACCTGAAGGGAGAGAAATAGATGGACCATTATGTGGGCTAAGATCCTAGGGATGTTAATCTATCTCTTTACCTGCTGAACTTCTGAAAGAAGGATTGATATCTTCACTTACCCTGCTCTCTAATTTGCTGTCTTTTGGACACTTCCTCATAGTTTAGGCTGTCCATTCTTACCCATATCCTAGGGACTCATCTACACAACTTTTTCATATTGTTTTAAAATTAAATTCCAGAAGTCACTTTATTTTCTTAGAATCATTTCTTTGTTCTTCTAAAAAAAAAGATGCAAAGAAATAAATAGTTATGGTTAATTGATGGATTCTTTCTGTTTAGTAGAATGTGTTCATAAATACCTTATGCTTTTTTGCTTCTTTGCTTCCCTATGTGCAGAGAGACAGCCTGGAACAGTGGAGGGATCACCAACACCATCTCTTACTTGCTCTGTGACTTTGGACGTAACTGCTTTTAACTTCGTAGAGCCTCAGCTTTCTCATCTTTTGAATTGTGTTATAATGAATATTTCCTCTCATTGAGTTCTTGTGAGTAGCAAGTGAATTCAGAAGTATGGAAATACTCATAATTTGTGTATCACATAAAAAAGATTATTATTATTCAGAAATGGAAAGGCCTTTTCTGTACCTATCAGCTCTTGGGTAGCACACACACTAAGTTTTTAATTGTGACATTGCAAGGGAAGAAATAGTGAAACGTCAGGCTGTTTTGGATTGGAATGCTTTCCCAAACTTTGAGAAAGATGTCACTTTTTCCTCTTCCTCCACCTTATTCTTCCTCTTCCTTCCCCTCTTTTTCTTCTTTCTTTTTATACCCAAGGTGGGGCTTAAATTTATAACCCTGAGATCAGGAGTTGCACACTCCACTGACTGAGCCAGCCAGGTGCCCCTGTTTTTTATTCTTGATCTGACACATCTTTCAGAAATAAAATACTGCTTCTTTAGTTTTCTTTGTCATTCCAAGTTAGTTTGTACTATTCTATGTCACTCTCAGCTTTTGATACGTCTTAAGCACATTTTATAAATTTATTCTATTTAAGGGCTACAGGCATTGTTCTTTAGGAAATAACTGAGAAGTATCTTGAAAGTAATGGGTAAGAAATATTTATTCTTAAGTTTGGAATTAATTTTGCCCCTAAATAGATTGACTTTCAAAGCTGGTATGCTTTTACTTTGTTAGATAGTAGATTGGAAACCACCTGTCCCTACCCTCTGTTGTTTAATGAAAGTCTTTTACCCCTATCAAATTGCCTTGGTATCTATTCGGTTCTCATAGTTTTTTCTTTTGGTCTAATGATAGGATATGAGTTATATTAATAGGCTTCCTAATATTAAGCCTAGTATTAAGCTTAATTATTATATTAATAGGCTTCCTAATATTAAGCCTAATACTAAGCTTCCTAATATTGGCTTAATTGTTCATTCCTTAAATCAACTCAACTGATAGGTTGCATTATTATTATCCTGCTGTACTCACTTTGATAGTTACGTTTTATATATTTCTCCCAGCTCTATTTGTGAGGAGAGTGGTTTGTACTTTTCTTTTTGTGTTGTCTTTATCAGTTTTTATTAGTTGGGAAGCTTTCTATCTTCTCTCCCTCCTCCCTTTTTTCCCTCTTCTCCTCCATTTATTTAGGTCTTCTTTAATTAAAAAAAAAGGTATGCTTTTCAGAATATAAGGTCTGTATTACTTTTGTTAAATTTATTTCCAAGTATTTTATTCTTCTGAATGTTACTGTAACAGGATTGTTGTCTTAATTTCATTTTTGGTTTCTATTGTCACTCTGTAGAAGTAAAGTTGCTTTTTGTCAGTTGATCTTGTATCCTGCAGAACTCATTTATTACTCTTGTATCCTTGCTGAACTCATTTATTAGGTTCTGGTAGTTATTTAGTAGAGAATTTAGTATTTTCTATGTATAAGATGTTGTCCTCTCTAAACAGAGGTAGTTTATATCTTCTTTAATCTGGTTGCTTTTTATAACATTTTCTTCCTCGTTTCCCTGGCTAGGACCTTCACATTTAGTTCTGCAAGCCAGGAGCCGAACAGGTGCCTCCAGCACTGGGTGAAAAAGGTTTAGGAAAGCTTTCACTAACTGCTGCCTAGAGCTCTCTGTGGCCCATTGTGAGAAGCTCCTGTTCCTAGGGGAAGGCCTCATGACCAAGAACTGAAGCAAACTCACTTTGGCTTATTGTGACTGAATCCGTGATAACCCCTATATTGCCATAGGACAGGAAACTCAAACTGGAGCCTAGGGAATCAGATTGACTGGATAAAGAAAGATTTGAGTACAGAAGGAAGGAGAAAGATAATATCTTCAAAGTGAACCCGTAAATGAAAATTCTAAAACAAATGCTAGGAAGGCAGTCAGTAAAAACAGGAATTGGAATATAAATTTATCCTAGATGAAATTCAAATTAATAGAGTAGTCTAGAAAAAACTTTAAAAACAAATATCTTTGATAAGATACATGAATTATTAATTTTCTGAAAAGAAGATAAATCATGGGGGAAAAACAGACCAAAACAAAAGTAGAGTTAGTAGGTATGAAAAAGAACCAATTAGAAATCCTTGAAGTAAAAAAAAATTGATATAAAAATATAGAATAAAAACTCAGACAAGTCCCAATTCATGGGAAAATTAGGGTATTTAAAAAGAATACTGAGTAATTCCACTGAAAACTCATAGAGATAAAGAAGTATATATAGAGAATAAGAGACATGCAGGATAGATCAAAAGCCTTCAACAGATACCTAATGGGAGTTTTATGTATCTTCATGAATGTTTAGACAGAACTTCTGTCAGTGTTAGTTCAACTGATGGCTTCACCTAAGGACCACAGAAGAGGTGAATTAAGTTCTTAATAGATTTGGATTAGAATTTCAATAGAGTTTGAGAGATATGGAGTTGAGACAGAATTTGATTGAGAATATTTGGGAATCGATGTGTGTAAGATTTTCATAGGCATAAGAAGCAAATGACAAGGACAGTGAGTGGGAAGAAAGGCTTTTTAGGTTTTGAGGTAGCTGTCAATGGAAACTAATTTTGATACACTTGGCTTTTACTTGGGCTAGGGGCAGGAGTGTAAATTGTTGTTTGGGCCCATCTTTCTTTGAAATGTTTGGTGAATATGTTTTTCTATACTGAGTATCAGCTTTTGTGTTTTTTTCAAATATACTCTTTACTGTGAAATTTTAAGTTATTTTGTTGTGGGACAGAGTGACTTCATTTCAAATGTTAATTTTGGAGGCCTAAGAAGAGTGAATTTGTTTAGCCCTTCATTTAAAATCACATTCATGGGGCGCCTGGGTGGCTCAGTGGTTTGGGCTGCTGCCTTCGGCTCAGGTCATGATCTCAGGGTCCTGGGATCGAGCCCCGCATCGGGCTCCCTGCTCCTCAGGAAGCCTGCTTCCCTCTCTCTCTCTCTATCTCTCTGCCTGCCTCTCTGCCTACTTGTGATCTCTGTCTGTCAAATAAATAAATAAAATCTTTAAAAAAAAAATAAAATCACATCATTTCAAGGATGACTTTTCTGAGTTTGCCGGGAGAGTTCAGATTTTCAGCAAGAGTAGAAACTTGGATAAGATGAGTGCCCAGAGCCAAACAGGCATCTAGTACATTTTAGTACACCACTAATACTCAACTTTTAGGACCAGATGAAGAGTTAGTGGAGTCTCTGTAGTCATATCCATAACTCTACCATACTAAGATGAAAGTGTAAATTCTTAAGCTTGTGCAACATTTATTTTCTGATAAAAGTTCTTTCTTATATATAGTATATAACATAATATGCATTAACTGCTATGTTAATATTTCCAGAAGATTAGTTTTTTTTTTTTTAGCTTTCATTAGTTTTTTTGTTTTTGTTTTGAAATAATCATAGATCCACAGGAGGTTTAAAATTTTTTTTTAGGGAGGACCTGTGTACCTTTTGCCCATTTTCTCCCGAAGTTTTCTTGTATAACTATTGTATGCTATCAAAACAGGGGAATTGACATTGGTGAACTCTGTGACATCACAGAGCTTATGCAGATTTCAGCTGTTTTACATTGGAAATTTCATTTTAATTGTAATTTGTTCTAAATCTAATAATGATTATTAATATTTTGGTGTATATAGTTTCTGAAGACTGAAGGACAGAAGAGAATACATTTAAAATAATTAGTATAATAGAATTTATCCTTAGAACTTGTTATATGAATTTCAATTTCAAAAGTTTCCTTTGTACATATTGGAGAAAACTATTTTTGTTTCTAAGTGCAAAATAAATGATTATTTGAAATTTTATGTGTTTTGTCCTCACTATAAATTTCACTGCTATCTTTTTGAATGTATAAAAATGGTCAGTATTTGTTACATTAAGGGTTAAGGGTTTGTGTTCTTTACCATGTATGGTTTTTACTGGTTAGACTCTTAAACCTAATCGGCAGACATGCGGTGTGTTTCTGTGGCTGTTGCATATATCGTTTGTATGCCAGTAAGCAAATTTGTTAAAGTTGGGCTTTGAGTTTCTAGACGGCTCAACTCCTCTCCATTCCTAACCTTTCCAGCAACTTGTTATTTCTGTGGGTGGAGAGATGGTAGCAGTTCGGTGGTGCAAGGTCATTATACTGTTGTGTATGCCATATGGAGAGAACACTTTGCAACATGCCCTTACTGTGATCTGTTTTTCATTATTTGTTTTATTTTTGTACCTCTGCTTATTACACTGAATGAGACAGCTACTAGCCGGGATGATAGCAGAGCCTGCTTTTCTCTCTGAGTATACTATCTTTGCTTTGGATTCCTCCAAACAGCCTAAAACACAGACTGACAGTGTGGTGAGTCCTTCCACCGCTTTCTGCATTCCCTTTGTGGGGAAGCAAAGTAATTTGGTAATTCTAGAAGCAAATCTCATGCTGCTTGTCACTGACTGTCTCTCAAAGCATCTTCAGTGCCCTGTTGCTAACCCTCCTTTAAAAAATCAGAGTGAATTGCTGAATTCTGATGGCTGGTGTGTTTTCTGGTAGCTTTTTAACAACAACAAAATAACACTGTTTTCATTAATGTAGTGAAGACTGCCTTCAACTTAGTGTAAACTCTAAGTTTTCTTTCAAGGGAATGTTTGCACATTAACAAAACGTGGTATGTATTGCTAGAAATCTCTGTCTTACTATTGGTAGGAGGCCAAGATGTGACTCACATTTTAAGAAAAAAAATTGTATATAAATCCATAATTGAACAACATTGAGCAGGTAGGTGGATTCTACTGTAACAAATAATTACATCTTATTTTGGGAGAGTACCAGTTTTCTATATATTAAACATCTGAAAGGAAGTACTTATCTCATTATTTTTCAGTTGACTGAATTCATACAATTTTAAATCTTGTATATAATTTCACTTTGAGAAAGTGGACTGTTTTCATATGTGTCTTATTAAGTTCTTAATTTAGGGAAACTTAGATATGTTTGATTACCCAGTAAGGATAGCTTTTTTTGCATTGGACACTGACTGAATTGGGATTCAGGTTTTTTTTATAAATGATGAGAATTGGTTTAATTTACTAAGTAGCTTGTGATGAAATTAGAACATATCTGTACTTAATCCATGCAGCCAGGAAAACCTTGGTCTGCATATAGTCAGTAGCAATCCTGAATTACATTCTGAACTTTTTTTTTTTTTTTTGAAGATTTTATTTATTTGAGAGAGAGAGAAAGAGAGAAAATAAGTGGGGTGGGAGCAGAGGGAGAGGGAGAAGTAGACTCCTTGCTGAGCAGGGATCAACATGGGGCTTGATCCCAGGACCCTGGGATTATGATTTTAGCCAAAGGCAGACACTTAACCATCTGAGCCACTCAGGCACCCCGAACTTGGTTTTAGAGAAGAAAGCAGCTGAATATTTTAGTGATGTCCTAGCTTGGATCTTAGGGCAAAGGATTTCTCCTTCGTTCTGGCTATAAGTGACACCTCACTATTTTCAAAACTGGTTGGAGAAGGAGACAGGAGTTCCAGTTAAAGATAACTTACCAGTTTCTTTAAAAACACAAAATGATATTACTTTATATTTCATGTTATAATAACAGAGACTAAAAAAAAAAAAAGAGCTGCTTTGAGGCCCACTTCCATATACATAAAAGTAATTTAAGGACCTCTTCTGTTGTGAGAAATGCCAATGATTTTAAAATAGAGGCTTTTGAACTATTTAGAAATAATTTAAGTAGACTAAAAGTCTTCATTAGTCTTATTTGAATTTTGTTCAGATAAAGACTTAATTTCTTTCCATGTAACAAAGGGAAACCATAGCATAACCTATAACGGAATACAAATTTAGTGAGGGTCTACTTATGAGTTCATCAGCTGTTGACTTTTAGCTAATTCAGTTTTTTGAAAAATGACCCCAAATTCTAAAATTGCTTAGTGCTCAGCAGTCAATAAATACTTGTCAAAAGATTGAACAATACATAATTGAAGATAAATCTGGCAGGCAATCTGTGTGTGCTTTTAAGTTAAATGCATGTTAGATTAGAAGAATTTTTCTCTTGTCTTAGAATTGCCTCCAGGAGAAAGTATTGGTGACAGTTGAGTATTGACATGTGTTAGCTTCTCTCTGGGAGAAGGACTTCAGAAGTCTTTTCATACTGAAGGAAGTAACTGCACAGGATTTGACAAGCATATACTGAACTTCTACCACCAGTCAGGCAGAAGTCCTGGGGACCAAGATGAAAATACAGGATTCCTGCTCTCCAAGAATTTATAGTGTAGTATGGAGACATATGCTTGAAATACAAAGGAATTAAACCTTCATAGAAGAAAATATAGGCATAGGGAATGTGTTAGCCCTCAGTTAAGCCGTATGAAGCTTCATTAAAGAAGTTGCATTTGAAAGTTAAAAGGTAAATGAGAATTTGCTGGGCAGAAATGAAGAAGGCATTTCAGGTAGTTTCAAAATCTTTAATTTTGCTTGTACAGGTATGTAATTTAAATTTACAAGGTCACGTAACCAATGCTTTCACTAATTGTTCTGCATTTATTTAAATATATGGTATAATACATATATTGAAATACGTATGCAGGGAGGGAGAGTTTTTAAATGTTAGGTTGTGTTTTTCTGATAGGGTGATAGGTCAGATAATTATAGAATAGTTTTTTTGTATGGACCACAGTCATGTGTCAAGTAACTTAGAATATGGACTCTGTAATCACTCTTCTCCTAACTTAAAATATTTTAGGGAACGATTTCATTTCCTTTCTCCATAAATTTAACTGTTTATTAATTTTCAACATATGGAAAATTAATAGTTGAACTCTATAAAGTAAGTTTTTTATTTTATAGTGTATAGTATAGTTTATTTTTGAACTCTATAAAGTAAGTTTTTTACTTACTTTAACTCTATAAAGTAAGTTTTATAGAACTCTATAAAGTAAGTTTTTTATTTTATAGTATATAGTGTAGTTTATTTTTAGAGCCAGGAAGCATTAATTATCATGCTACACAAATATAGCCATATATACAACTTGAAATCCTTTGAAATGGCAGAGAACAGGAAGATAAAAGTTATGTTCCCCTAACTTTTCTCCTCTATGTAACTTATAGGAAAATGTCTTAGACTGATAAAATTTGATGACTCTTTTTTTGTTTGTTTGCCGAGAGAGAGAGAGGGCAAGAGCAAGAGAGTGTGTGCCTGTGCAAGCACACAAGCACGGGGTTAGGGGAGCAAAGGGAGAGGGAGAAAGAGAATCTTAAGCAGACTCCACACCCAAAACTCTTCTTATATTAGAGGAAGAAGGTATTTCAGTTGTTATTAGAGAAAAATCCAAACTGAAAGTGGAAATCGTAGTAATAGTGGTATAAGAACTCTCTCTCATCCCCCAGTATCCTTAGTAACTCATGGCCATCTTACTGCAGTATTGTACTGCTGCGCTCCTCTAGCCACCCACCCACACATGCACACCTCCCTTCCTCTGTCTCCATCTCTGTTGGGATTATTAGCAGATTTCAGAAACCTTATTCCATCTAAATGTTTTGGCATTTATTGCTAAATGATAATGACTAAAAATATACAATACAGTATGTTCATCACACCTGAAAATTAATAATTTCTTAGTATCTAATACCTAATGAGAGTTAAAAAATTTGAGAACACTTGCAAAGCCGAGTGCCTTTTCCACTTATACTTAAGAATAAGTCACGTCAGTTATTTGACCCTTGGTCCACTGTGGAAATGTATGGGAAATGTCTAATTTAACTACCAACTTACTGAAACATTGTGGCTAGTATTTGCTCTAATGCTTTGTTTAAAACTTAGAAGTTATTTTATCATGAGCTACTTGTATAGCTCTAATTTTGGTTAGTGTATTATGAATGCAGTATAGAATTTTGAATCTCAAAGAATCTCATTCATTACCATGAAACCAATGCCAGTAAGGGGTGATCAGTATGATGTCACTTAAGTTAGAACATTCATCATACTAACAGAACAAAACAAAAAGCTTTCATATGTGGAAGATTTTTTAATTATAAATTTTTCTGAAAATTGCCATAATAATTTCATTTAGATTGCTGGTTTCAAATGAATGAAGCATTTCCATTTCTTGTTATAAAGATGTTTTTTAGGTCTTAGCCCAAATAACTTTGAGTATTATTTGATCATAGGGAACACTTGACATTACTTCTTTTTCTGGGTAGTTGTCTCCTTGAATGAAGTTTGCTGATTGATTTCCTGATGTTAGTTTTTTCATGGGGGAAAAACTGGGGACATCATAATAGGGGGAGATATGTGATTAGTTTAAAATAAACTTTGCTACATACTAATCTTTGCTATTTAGTTACATATGTTATAGCAAAATAAATTTTCTAAATACTCACCATACTAGTTTTGCCTTGCATGAAAACATTCTAATAAATGAACTAATTTTGTTTGATAAATGTGTCTAATAGGTCTTGGTACTGGTCTTTGTTCTTCACAGTTTTAAAAGCTTAGCTTTTTGTTCCTTTTCTTTATGATGTTTCTTTGTTTTTCTTAGAATGCATCTATCCAAGCCCTGAGATCTCCCGACAGTGTTAATGGAAGCGAACCAACAACTCCTCAGGTCTGTTACTAAAGTTATTTTAGAAAATAGCAAGTCATTTCAGAGTGTTGGTCAATCTGTATTATTAGCACCTGGCTTTATACTGAAATAGTGATGTCTATACATTTCATACACTATGTATGGTAAATCCAGATTGGTTGATGCTTTCTTCAGTTTTAAATGAAAGTAGTTCATTGTATATATACCAGTTCTGTTACATGCCATTGTTACTCATTTAAAAAAATTAATGGCAGTGAAGAGAAAACTTCTTGACAAAAGGAATCTGATTTTATAGTTCTAAAAGATATATGGACAGTTTTTTTTTTTTTTTTTTTTTTTTTTTTCATTTTTTTTTTTTTTACCCCTAAGTTTTTTTTTTTTTTTTTTTTTTTATTTTTTATTTTTTATAAACATATATTTTTTATATACATATATTTTTATCCCCAGGTCTGTGAATCACCAGGTTTACACACTTCACAGCACTCACCAAATCACATACCCTCCCCAATGTCCACAGTTTATGTCTAAAGACATTGAGTTACATAATTTAAAAAGTGGGGGGATATGGAGGAAATGGGATTTCTCTTAAAGTTTTCTCTTAAAGTTTGCATAGTATTTTTACTACTAGAAAACTTGTGTTATCTTTTTTTTTTTTTTTAAGATTATTTATTTATTTATTTGACAGAGAGAGAGGCAGAGAGAGGGAGGGGGAAGCAGGCTCCCTGCTGAGCAGAGAGCCTGATGTGGGGCTCGATCCCAGGACCCTGGGATCATGACCAGAACTGAAGGCAGACGCTTAACCGACTGAGCCACCCAGGCGCACCAACTTGTGTTATCTTTGATCTAAAAAAGTTATTTGGGGAATACAGCTCAGGTGAATTTCTTTTGACTCTTTCCTAAAAAGAAGGAAACAAAATTCATTAAAAATGTCATAAGGGCAGCAATGGTTGAAAGAGTATTTGTTTGCTTTGGCTTTGGTAATGATATTATCATTAACCTGGCTGTTCTCAGCAGTCTCTAATGTAGGGCAAAACATTTTTAATCTGTGAACCTAGAGCATGTATGTAGACAATTTATGAACTAAATGATGTACGAAATTATATAGACTAACCATTCTAAACTATTGTCTAATAAATGTACGGATTAAAGCTTCCCAAATGCCAGGAACAGATTCTGTGAACGGAGTACCTCATTCCCTCATGGGGGCTGGTCAAGTTCCAGGCATAGTCCAAGTCCCTGAGCTTGTTGACCCTGGCTTTGCCCAGACTCCCTAGTTAATTCAAAGTCCTCTATAAATATATCATTTTCTATAAGTGCCAGGAAGTAGGGGTAAAATATTTGGATGCACCACTCTAAATGGTACTGGACAGATCCAATGATCTTTAATGAATATTATTAAAAATATTATTTAGAATGCCTATTTTCCATTTTAGAAGGGGGTTGGGGGATGGGTAAGCCTGGTAATGGATATTAAAGAGGGCACGGATTGCATGGAGCACTGGGTGTTGTACAAAAACAATGAATCATGGAAAACTACATCAAAAACTAATGATGTGGGGTACTTGGGTGGCTCAGTGGGTTAAAGCCTCTGCCTTCGGCTCAGGTCATGATCCCAGGGTCCTGGGATTGAGCCCCACATCGGGCTCTTTGCTCAGCAGGGAGCCTGCTTTCCTCTCTCTCTCTGCCTGCCTCTCTGCCTACTTGTGATCTGTCTGTCAAATAAATAAATAAAAATCTTAAAAAAAAAAAAACAACTAATGATGTACAATATGGTGTCTAACATAACATAATAAAAAATATAAAAAGCTTATATTCCTCTCTTGTAGTCCAAAAAGACTAATACTTTTATGAATGCAAAAACTAGGATGAATGACAACCAGCTTTATGACACATTCAGGAGAAATTTAAGTTTTCATTAAGGTGAAGAATGAGCATGCATAATGTTCATGAAGTAAGCCTACTGAAGACTTCGGACTTTCTTAAAAAAGCACAACTAGGGGCGCCTGGGTGGCTCAGTGGGTTAAGCCTCTGCCTTTGGCTCAGGTCATGATATCAGGGTCCTGGGGTCGAGCCCCACGTTGGGCTCTCTGCTCAGTGGGGAGCCTGCTTTCTCCTCTATCTCTGCCTGCCTTTCTGCCTACTTGTGATCTCTCTTTCCATCAAATAAATAAAAAAAAATCTTTAAAAAAAACCAACTATTTTTCTAAAAAATAATAAAGTAGTATTTATTGAGTGTTTACTATGTGTCTGGCATTGTTAAACATTTTACATAGATGATCTCTTTTGATTCTTATAACAAGGGAGATGCCTTTACCTTTACTCAGTCTGTTTTTCAAACATTTTTGTAAAAGATTTTATTTGTTTATTTGAGAGAGAGAGACAGAGAGAGAGAGAGAGTGCATGCAACCAGTGGGAGCTGCAGAAGGAGAGGGAGAAGCAGGCTCTCCACTGAGCAGAATGTCATGCGGGGCTCGATCCCAGGACTCTGTGATCATGACCTAGGCCAAAGGCAGATGCTTAACGCACTGAGCCACCCAGGAGCCCCTCAGAGTCCATTTTTAAACACACCTGACAAGTTGGTTTTTGGCTGTTATTAGCAAATTGGGAATAATGTATATTCTTTTTTTTAAAATTTTATTTATTTATTTGACAGAGATCATAAGTAGGCAGAGAGGCAGGCAGAGAGAGAGGAGGAAGCAGGCTCCCCGCTGAGCAGAGAGCCGCTTGATCCCAGGACCCTGAGATCATGACCTGAGCCAAAGGCAGAGGCTTAACCCACTGAGCCACCCAGGCGCCCCAGGAATAATGTATTTTCTTAAAGGGGGTGAAACTTACTATGATTGGGCATCTTGACAGCAGCAGGAAATAAGAGTTGACACCAAGGTAGAAGAGAAGAGATGGTACAAAGCAAGCCCAAGAGTTAGTAAACATAGCTGCCTGTGATTCCCTTATTACTGGCTCAGACATCCTACGTAAATCAGTTGGTTTTTGGCACATAATATGATGATATAACAAGCGTTTATTTCTTTTTTCTTTTCATCACAGTATCTTATGAAAATTTTCAAACATACAGAGAAATAGAACTTTAAAGTGAGCATCTTTGTACCTACCACCCAGATAACTGCCATTGGTACTTTACTGTACTTGATTTATCACAAATCTGTCCCCGTGTACATTCTTCTGTCTAGCTCCTCAATCCATTTTACGTTTTTGATGCATTTCAAAGTAAGTTGCAGGCCACAGTATCCTTTCCCCTAATCATTTAGCATGTACATTATTAATCAGAGTTCAATATTTGTATTTAAGTATTAATACTTTAAGAAGAGAGAAGGGAAATACCACATATAAGAATTAATTCTCAAGTTAAAAATACAAGTTAAGTCAAATTTGCTATGGAACTGACTTGATATGGAACTGACTAGTTTCAGAGGTATAATTAGTGGTATAATTATGTATCTAGCTACTAATGATACACAGCCCAGAGGTTCTATAGTAATAAGTTGTGGTGAAAATTTAATTTATCTGATTAAAAGATCGTTTTCTGCCCAGATTTTTTTTTAGATTGAAGTATAATTGACATACAATATACCATTAGTTTCATACTAGGTGTACATCATAGTGATTTGATATTTTTATATTAAAGTTAGGAAATGATCACCATGATTATTCTAGTTAACAGAATCTGTCACCGCACAAAGTTATTGTGGTATTATTGTGTTTCTTATGTTGTACATTATATCTACCTGACTTCTTTCTGTTGTAACTGAAAATTTCTACCTACTAATTCTCATTATGTATTTTGCCTTGTTCCCCAGACCCCTCCCCACTCTGGCAACCAATAATTTGTTTCCTCTGTCTTTGAGTCTGTATTGTTTTATATATATTTTTTAGATTCTACAGATAAGTGAAGTCATAGACATTGGCTTTCTTTGTTTGACTTATCTCATTTAGCATAATACCCTCTAGGTCCATCTGTGTCACAAATGGCAAGATTTCATTCTTTTTACATGACTAAGTAAAATTCTTATGTAAATATTTCTATAATATTCATTATATATATGTTATGTATATAACATATATCCTGCATCTTCTTTATCAGTTCACCAATAGGATACTTAGATTGACACTTAGATGTTCCTTCAGTATCTTGGCTAGTATAAATAATGCTGCAGTGAACACAAGGATACATATATTTCTTTGAGTTGGTGTTTTCATTTGTTTGTTTCAGATAAGTACCCAGAAGTGGAATTGGTGGATTGTGTGGTAGTTCTATTTTCAATTTCTACTTTTTGATGCACCTCCGTACTCTTTTCTATAGTGGCTATGCCATTTTACATTCCCAGCAACAGTGCACCAAGCTTCCCTTTTTTCCTACATCCTCACCAACACTTGCCATTTTTTGTCTTTTGGTAATAGCCAATCAGACTACTGTGAGGGTGATTATTTTGTAGTGGTTTCAATTTGCATTTCCATAATGATTAGCGATGTTGAGTATCTTTTCACATGCCCATTGGCCATCTGCCTGTCTTTGGAAAAATGTCTATTCAAGTCCTCTGCCTATAAAAAAATTTTTTTTATGTTGCATAAATTATTTATATATTTTGGATATTAATCCCTTATCAAATCTATGATTTGCAAATATCTTTTTTAGTTTGTAAGTTGCCTTTTCGTTTTGTTGACGGTTTCTTTCACTGTGCAAAAGCGTTTTAGTTTGATGTAATCCCATTTGTTTATATTAGCTTTTGTTACCCTTGCCTGAGGAGACTGGTCCAAAAAAATACTGCTAAGACTGATGTCAAAGAGCTTACTGAATTGTATCCTTTTTTGAGGTAAATTTTATGTTAAATGAAATACACAATCCTCAAGTGTACATTAACTGAGTTTTAACAAATGTATATGCCAAACCCATATGCTACACCCATACACAAATTATAGAACGTTATCAACACTCTAGAAAGTTCCTTTATGGTTCTTCTCCCTCCTAATCTCTTAGAATTTTTTCCCACTGTACAATGGATTAGTTTTGCTTGTTTAAGAACTTGATATAAGTGGCCTCATGTATGTAATATGCACTGTCTTGTAGAAGGCTTCTTTCACTCACCAGAGTGTTTTTGAGATTTCATTCATATTGTTGTGGTTATCAGTAGTTTGTTCCTTTTTATTCTGTTTAGGACTCCTTTGAATAGATACTGCACAGTTTATTTACCTGCTAATGGACACCTGGGCTGTTTCCAGTTTTCGACTGTTAGGAATAGAACTACGAAACTTTATTGTAGAAATCTTTTTGTGGTGTGTATTTTCATTTCTTCCTTTTTCTTTTTGACTGTTACAGATTGCGTACGAATACTTGATGATGATTTCTAGAATAGCATATACTGTGTATGTAGAATGATGTGTTTGATACATCTCATTTTGACCAAAGCATTGAATGTTTAAATATCTCTTATTAGATCATCGTATCATTTTGATAGATTGACATAACTGATGACATAGTATAAGATATACTATGATGATAGATAGATCATCATATCATTTTGATAGATTAAGACATAACTGAACAAATGTGTACTAAGCAAAGCTTTATGGAAAGCACTGTGGCTGAGACAGAGATAGGGAATGTGGATTCTTTTCTAAATGGGCATAAAATCTGGGGTAGGGGTGTGTGTAGCAGAGATTATGAAAGAAAAACTTAGTGCTTGCTGCATATAATACACTATTTTAAGTATTTTAAGTGTTTTCATTCATTTAATTCTTATAATAATCCTACTAGGTAGTACTGTTACTATTTCCATTTTATAGATGAGAAAAGTGAAACACAGAGGCCTTAAAACTACAAACTAGTAAGTGATAAAGCTGCAAATCAAATCAGGGAATTTGGTTCAGAGTCTGTATTTTTTTTTCTTTTTTTAAAGATTTATTTTTTTTTTAAAAGATTTTATTTATTTATTTGACAGAGAGAAATCACAAGTAGATGGAGAGGCAGGCAGGGAGAGAGAGAGGGAAGCAGGCTCCCTGCTGAGCAGAGAGCCTGATGGGGCACTCGATCCCAGGACCCTAAGATCATGACCTGAGCCGAAGGCAGCGGCTTAACCCACTGAGCCACCCAGGCGCCCCAAAGATTTACTTTTTTATTTGGCAGACAGAGTTCACAAGTAGGCAGAGAGGCAGGCAGAGAGAGAGGAGGAATCAGGCTCCCCGCTGAGTGGAGAGCCCGATGTAGGGGATGTAGGGCTCTATCCCAGGACCCTGGGACCATGACCTGAGCCGAAGGCAGAGCTTTAACCCACTGAGCCACCCAGGCGCCCCTCAGAGTCTGTGTTCTTAACCACTGTGCTGTGATGTCACTGTAGTTTTTCTGGGGCATAAACAATTCAGTTGTTATACCAGCATGTAAGTAACTAATGGTGAGTCAGAGTGAAGTAAGTGCTCCAGTAATGGTTCTGGTAAAAGCTAAGGCCATCAGAAAGGTTATTTCTGATGAGTGAGATCTTAGGTTTCCTAGAAGAGCTGACATTTGAGCTGAGTTTTGAAGGATGTCTGGATTTTCCTATGCAGGGAAATTATGGGCAATGGTACAGAGGCACACAATGATGCATTTGTTTCGGGGTGGGAAGTTGCCTTTTACAACTCAAGTTTTTGGTATGTGGAAGGGTGAATTTAAAGAGAAAAGTGTTTTGGGAAATGGAATCCTTGAATGTAAGCTAAGGAATTTGAACTTTATATTAAATGGGAACCCAGTTTAAGAATTGGAATGAAATCATCTGGATAGTGTTTTAGGAAGACATTTCGGTGGTGGCAGTACAATAGGACAGATTGGGTAAGAGATTAGAGGCAAGGGAACGCAAGGCTGCTGCAGGTATCCAGCTGAAACAGGATAAGGGTAACACAAAAAGAGTGTTAGAGGAATAAAAGGAGGGGTTGAAAACGGGGTCAAATGGGAGACAGAAAGGAATTAAAAGTAACTCTGATGTTCTCATTTATTTTTGTGTGTACATTTCTCCTTCTCTGTTCCCCTTCAAAGTTTTTTTCAAAAATGAATTATAAATCCGTGAATGTCTTTAGTGTCAGAAACCTGACAACAATTGGCATCCCAGTGAGAGTTGAGTTTTTCACATATCAGAGGGCCTGAGGATTAAGGGCACTTCTCCCTTTAGCCTCTTGTCCCCCCACATCCTTGCCACTGCCTTTCACCCTCACAATTACAAGTTGGCCTCCAAGAAGTACATCTTCATTCTAGACAGGAGGAAAGACTGAAGACAAGGACTGAAGCCATATTTCTTTTTATGAAGAAAATGATACCTGTACTGAAAGGTTGTACAGTAGTGTACATTATTGGCTGAACTTTGTAACCAACACTCCAAATCAAGTAACAGTAACAGTAATCAAGTAACAAATTATCAGTATCCTGGAAGCCCTTTTGCTCCCTTCTATTCCCCGCTCTTAACTCCCAAGGGTAACTTCTGACATCTAGGTTAATTTTGCCTGTTTTTGAAATATAGGTAAACAGAATAAAAATGGGTACTCTTGTGTGTGTCTTCTTTTGCTTGAAACTTTTTTTCTTTAAGATTTTATTTATTTATTTGACAGACAGAGATCACAAGTAGGCAGAGAAGCAGGCAGAGAGAGAGAGGAAGCAGGCTCCCTGCTGAGCAGAGAGTCTGATGCGGGGCTCGATCCCAGAACTCTGGGATCATGACCCGAGCCGAAGGCAGAGGCTTTAACCCACTCAGCCACCCAGGCACCCCTGCTTGATACTTTATTTATGAGATTCGTCTATATTGTCGTGGTTGTGAATCATTCTCATTGCTGTCTAGTATTCCATTGGTGAACAGACTGCAATATATCCATTTGGTGATTCATAGTCATCAACAGTAGCATCAAGTTTGGGGCTATTTTGAAGAAGGTTGCTATAAACTCTAGTTTGTCTTTTCTTGGACATATTTATGTATTTCTATTAAGTATATTCTTAGTAGTGAAATTGCTGATTCAGATTGTGTATAGGTGTTCAGTTTAAGTAAATACTGACAGATAGTTTTCTAAAGTGGACTGCTCCACATCCTTACCAATACTTGGTATTTTCCGTAGTTTTGATGTCAGCCATTCTGGTGGATATGCAGTGGTATCTCTTGTGGCTTTAATCTGTATTTGCGAAAGTGAACGTTCTTACCTGGGTGTATTGTGACTCTGAACAAAACTGGGGTCTGGTTAAAAGAAAGAAAGGAAGATTGGATTATCAGGTGGTAGCCAGTATATATTGTTCACCTTAACCCAATCATACTTCAGAATACTGCATATGTATTGACTTATTACTCCTCACAAGTACCTTGTGAGGTGAGTGTAGTTGTTATCCCCATTTTACATATGAAGAAACAGAGTCATGGAAGGTTAAGTCATTTGCTCAAGGTTATGTTGCCAGTAAGCTGTAGAGCTAAGACTTGGTCCCAAGATGCTTGGTTTCGTAGCCTGTGGTCTTAGCTACCACATCCTTTAATCAGAAGAGTCTGTTACATAAGCTTGTATATGACATTCTTTTTTGTTACTTTGTTTTTTTATTTAGTCTCCTTTCTCTAGTATTATTGATAATTGCTAATGTTTATTGAGTATTTGCTATACTGTAAGCACTTTGCATGTATTAATGACTCACTAGTCCTTGTGGCATCCATATGAGATGATTGGTATGACTATTATCGTCATATAATTATTTTTATCCCCATTTTACAGAGGGGGAATAAGACTAGTAAAGGGATTTGGTCAAGGTCATGTAGAACATAGTGGTGGAGCCAGGGTTTGAACTCAGGCACCCTTACTTGACAGTCCACAGGCTGAATTGCTGTACTCAGACATGTTACTTCCAAATGTGGTGGAGGTGGCAGTTATTAAGTGTATCAGCTTCTGCAAATACATGTTTTTGACGTTGTTCTTTAGCTTTTGGCTGACCCTAAAACATTATCTCTAGTGTTATTCAAACTTGCTTTACCTTGTCTTGGCAACTTACTATCTCTGTGAAGTGAAAAGCACGTTTTGGCTTAGGTCAGAAGTGGCTAGTAATGGAATATCAGTAAAGTAGTTCTTCAGAGTTTTTGAGCATAGGGTCTGTCCTCTTCCTTAAGACTTTCTCCATCTCCCCCCTCCTCCAATATACAGGTAAAACTTAGACATTATGGAAAAAAAAAAACCACCTAGAAAGTACAAAAAAATAAAAATGAAAATGAAAAATCACCCAAAATTTTACCATGGAGAATCACTCACTGTTAACTTTTGGTGTTTATTCTTAATGACCTGATTCTAAGGGTGTTTGTGTGAACATAAACATATGTTTACACATATGTATGTATATTGTAAAGTACATGTAATTGCTTTAAATCAAAATTAGTTCACAGTATGCATATTGTTTTCTATCTTGATTTTTCCCATTTAATAGTATGTCTTGTACCTCCCTTCATATATCATAATTTATATAATATATCCTCTAGTGGTATACATTTGGGTTTTTTCCAGTTTTAACTATTACAAACAGCTTGTGATAAATCTGTGTATATGAAGAGGGTAGGGCATGTTATCCCCTCTTACTTATTCCCACCTTACCTAATACTATTACTAAATCTCTAAAATCCTTGAGTAAAGTATTCTTGGTTTGATTTTTTAAAATTGTATACTAAAGAGATTCTTTTTGTTTTCCTGTAATCTTTGCCCACACATGCCCTCAAGTCTTTTCTGAGCATTCATTCCTGGCTGCTGAGGTCCTTGCAGGTGACCCTGTGCTGCTAATGAGAATGAGTTTATTGGAAACACCTGCTAAATACTAACTGCTGTCACCTGAACAGAAATGCAGTTTAAAGCAACGTGTTGAATTATACTATTTTTCATTGTTACTAATCAAATGAATGTGTTATTCAAATTAATTAAGATAACAGCTTATTACTATTTCTAACATAAGACTTATTGATCTGTGCAGAGGGACTCTATCTAGCTCAGACTCTTCAGTTGTCCTCCATGATTTTTTTTTTAAGATTTCATTTATTTATTTGACAGAGAGATCATAAGTAGGCAGAGAGGCAGGCAGAGAGAGAGGTGGAAGCAGGCTCCGAGCAGAGAGCCTGATGTGGGCCTCGATCCCAGGATGCTGGGATCATGACCTGAGCTGGAGACTAAATCCACTGAGCCACCCAGGTCCCCTGCCTCCTTGATATTTTAATGCTTATTTTTATTCCCATTAACAGAATGATAATTAAAGCAAAGCTGGATGTCACTAGTCAGCTCTGCCTAGCATTCTCTTATTGAACAAAGTGGGCTCACTAAGCATTACCCTCACCACCCTTCCTCCATCTCCCTCCTTTGTTGAAGGGAGTGATGAATTGGCACCTCCAAACATACTCAAGGTAAAGCCCACTTGACTTCAGCCACACACTTCATATTATATACTCCCCTTTTAGGTGCTGGGTATGTACTGCGGATACAGATATCACTGCTTCCAAGGATCTTACAGTTGAGGGGACAAGTCCTCACAGCATAGCTGTGGTGTCAGCTGGGAAAGCATGGCATCCATCTCTTTTACAGATGTGCAAGCTGAAGGGAAGTGACTTAGTGAGGCGTATTCTACTGCTCGGTGACCAACCTGGGATCTATACCTGAGTGCTCTGACTCCAGATCCAGTGCTTTTTCAGAAGTAACCAGATGTCTCTTGTTTTTCAGAAAGCATGTGTTATGTACAATGTCAAGAATATAAATTGAATTTGTTAGAACTTTTAATAGATTACTGATAGTGATAGGGAGTACTGAAAGTTTAAATGTGCATTTTAACCAGGTTTTGTTGGGTTTTGGTTGCAGTCTGGTGACATGCAGTCTTTTGCACAGAAGCTTCAGCTCCGGGTGCCTTCCATGGAGTCTTTGTTTCGAAGTCCCCTAAAGGAGTCTCTCTTCCGATCTTCTTCTAAAGAGTCTTTGGTACGAACATCTTCCAGAGAGTCCCTGAATCGATTTGACCTGGACTGCTCTGTGGCCACCTTTGATCCATCTTCTGATATGGAGAGTGAGCCAGAAGACCCGCTCCCTAATTTAGACAGTCTCAGCAAGGAACAATTGATTCAGTGGTTGCGAAGAATGGAACGAAGATTGAATAGCTACAAAGGAAAATGTTCTGAGGTAGGAACATGACTTTTTTGCCTCTATATAAAGTTTTCCCATTGTTTTCTGATTCATGTTACTGTATAGTTTTTACTCTTGTGGTTGACTAAACTGTTGATTCCCTAGATGCACTGATTAGTGAAGGGTCTGTGGCATTATCCAGTTAAGAGATTTTCAGGTGCACAGAAGCCCTTTGGCAAAACCTTTAGTAAAATTTTTGGAGAAGGTCATTGTTTGTAACTTTCTGGTTTGCACATTCTATGCCCCTTTTCTCCCCTAGCCCTTATCTCCAATGTTGCTTGGATACTCAGTGCACAGTACATCATCTTTCCTTCTCACATTTCCTCTCTTGTTCAACTCTTAATGTTGTGGTTCCAAAGTGACTTCTTCTGCCAGCCAGATTTCCATTACACTAACCCCTGTCATGTTTTAGGTAGTTGGGTTTTCTGGTTCACGCACATTATATCTACATTTAAACTTTCCCTCAGATGAGTCTTTAACTGCTAAACCCCTTGAGGATAACTTTGTGTGGTCTGAGAGAGGTTGTGATCGTGCCCCATCTCTCTTTTCTGTTTGTCCTCTTGGGCTGAATTATATAAGTTGCCCTGTGTAGTTAAAACAATTTATCTTTACGAAAGCCTTATCAAGAGCAAGTTGCCCATGAATTTTTTTTTAAAGACAATGCATAATGTTTTATTGTTTTAACAATTTGTAACCAGCATTGCAGTTAATTTTAATTAATGAATAATAAAGTTCAAAGATTGTATATAAAGTTACTCATAACTTTTATTTCCAGTTATGACTACAGTATGTGTAGTTTTACCCTGCAGCCAAAAATAAAACAGAAACCTACAAAATATCTTTTTAAAACTATAAAGTACTGACAAAATAGAAAGGAAGTATTAGGTAAAAATCTATCAGCTGGCTGGAATCTAGAGATGTAAACAGCATTAAAGCCATCTATTTCATGAGGTAGTTGTGGAATTGGGCAACTTTTTCCTTTAAATGTATTATTTTTAAAAAAAGATTTATTTATTTGAGAGTGAGAGAGCTGGAGGAGGGGCAGAGGGAGAGGAATCTCAGGTGGACTCCCTGCTGAGCACAGACCCTGAGGTGGGGCTTCATCTTGTGACACTGAGATCATGACCTGAGCCAAAATCAGGAGTTAGATGCTTAACTGTCTGAGCCTCCCAGGTGCCCCATTTATTTTTTATTTCTATCCATGTTAATAATCATCCTGAATTATTTGTTGTTGTTGACTCAGCCATGGCTTCTTAAGTTTGAAGCTGGGGCAGTAGTATAGTATTTAAATGCAGTGCAAGACACTGCATTTTCTGTTTATAGTGCCATTGAGTTTTACACCTTCTCTGTGAAATAGATTTTTATTATCTCTGTTTTGTAGAAGAGGGATTAGAGACTCGTAGATACTTAATCATAGAGATTAAGTCTTGTGCTTAAAGTCACACAGGTAGCAAGTGACAGACTGTGGATTTGATTTTAGGTCTTTCTGGTGGTTTCCACTCTTCTGTGCTGCCCCAGGTCAAGTCATGCAGCTTATTAGGAATGAAGAGAGCATGTAGTCTTTGTCTCTGTAGTCCTTGCCACTGTAGGTAACCAGGATAACATAGTGCTATAAGTGACATCTAATTGTTGGGCTGCTCTTCCACCTGTCCTACTCCCTGGTTTTTGAGTACCATTTTCCTATCCAGTAATAAGAATACCTAAGTAAGGTAATAAGAGGAGGAGGATCATGGTCTTTGGCAGAACTTTTTTTCTTCTTTATTGCCGGACTCACCTTCCATTGCTGTCTGCCTTTCAACTCAAGACATCAGCAAATGTGTTTGTGGCACACAGCAACCTTCCAAGGGAAAGGCAAGGCTCAGAATAGGGAAGTACTTCTTCCCCTAAAGCTGTAACCTATGTCTTCAGAGTCCTCTCATACTTCTGAAGTGGGTCCAAATAATTCAGTGGAGCCATGTGCCTAATTTTATTGGTTAATCCATAATTTCATCAGGTTGTGCTAGAGTCCTCAAGTATCTTATTTACTGGCGTTAAATATTTAAACATCTCTTTAGGACCAAAATTACCAGTTTTCATCTGTTGGTTATAAGTTTCTTTCCTGAGATTTTTACCCAGCTGTAGTCATAATTCCTATAATCAGAGACTTTAGAGATTAATTACATTGTGCGTAATAGCCCAAAATAAAAATCACCTGATGAACCTGCTAAATAAACATGTATCTTGTCCCCCAACCCCCACTCTCATTCACTTACTTAGTTTGGGGTGGGACCTCAAAATTTCTCTTCCTAGCAAGCTTCCTGGGGATGCTTTAATCCCTACCCCATTCATAATTAAGTGCTGAAATTTGAATATTCTATTTATTTGAGAGAGAGAGGAATAGAGAGCACACAGGAGCAGTGGGGGAGGGGGTGCCAGAGGGAGAGAGAGACTCTCAAACAGACTCCCCACTGAGTATGGAGCCCATTATGGGGTTCAATTCCACGACCCTGAGATCGTGACCTGAGCTGAAACCAAGCATCAGATGCTCAACTGACTGAGCCACCTAGGTGCCCTTAAGTAGTGAAATTTAAAGACGTATGTGTCTGAGGTAAGATCATGTACAGATAAAATACCTTAATTTTGTAGTCAAGTTACATTTTACTTTTCAGAAACTTATTTCTTATGTTTGTTTTGATTGTATGTGCATTTAACTAGGTTGAATTATCTATAAAAGGATTCTTCCGATTTGTGTATTTTTTTTTACTTTTGTAAAGATATTTAGCAGAATTTAGAATATTAGGAATGACTGATGTTATTGGTGACTTTGTCTTTATTTTAGCTTGTTACAGCTTATCAGACTCTTCAGAGAGAGAAGAAAAAGTTACAAGTAAGTGATATCTTGGCTGTGATATTGATTCATACATAATTTTTTTAAAAAATATTTTATTTACTTATTTGACAGAGAGTGAGATCACAAGTAGGCAGAGAGGCAGGCAGAGAGAGAGGGGGAAGCAGGCGCCCTGCTGAGCAGAGAGCCTGATATGGGGCTCGGTTCCAGGACCCTGAGATCATGACCCAAGCCGAAGGCAGAGGCTTAACCCACAGAGCCACCCAGGTGCCCCAATTCATTCATAATTTAAAAACTAGAGACTTAGAGTAAAATAGTTCTGACCCTTACTTTTTTTTTGCCCAGAGCAACCTTTCATTTTTTCCTATTTTATTTTATTTCTTTTCAGTGTTCCAAAATTCTTTGTTTATGCACCACACCCAGTGCTCCATGCAATATGTGCCCTCCATAATACCCACCACCAGGCTCACCCAACACCCACCCCTCCCCTCCAAAACCCTCAGTTTGTTTCTCAGAGTCCATAGTCTCTCATGGTTTGTCTCCCCCTCTGATTTCCCCCATCTCACTTCTCCTCTCCATTTCCCCATGTCCTCCGTGTTATATTTTATGCTCCACAAGTTATTGAAACCGTATGATACTTGACTCTCTCTGCTTGACTTATTTCACTCAGCATAATCTCTTCCAGTCCCGTCCATGTTGATTATAAAAGTTGGGTATTCATCCTTTCTGATGGAGGCATAATACTCCATTGTATATATGACCATATCTTCTTTATCCATTTGTCTGTTGAAGGGTGTCTTGGTTCTTTCCACAGTTTGGCAACTGTGGCCATTGTTGCTATGAACATTGCGGTACAGGTGGCCCTTCTTTTCATTACATCTGTATCTTTGGGGTAAATACCCAGTAGTGCAGTTGCAGGGTCATACGGTAGCTCTATTTTTAATTTCTTAAGGAATCTCCACACTGTTTTCCAAAGTGGCTGTACCAACTTGCATTCCGACCAACACTGTAAGAGTGTTCCCCTTCCTCCATGTCCTCTCCAATACTTGTTCTTTCCTGTCTTGTTAATTTTGGCCATTCTCACTGGTGTAAGGTGGTATCTTAGTGTGGTTTTTCTTTTTTTTAAGATTTTATTTATTTATTTGACAGAGAGAGATCACAAGTAGGCAGAGAGGCAGACAAAGAGAGAGGAGGAAGCAGGCTCCCTGCAAAGCAGAGAGCCCAATGTGGGACTCGATTCCAGAACCCTGGGATCTTGACCTGAGCTGAAGGCAGAGGCTTAACCCACTGAGCCACCCAGGCACCCCTCAGTGTGGTTTTTGATTTGAATATCCCTGATGGCTAGTGATGATGAACATTTTTTCATGTGTCTGTTAGCCATTTGTATGTCTTTTTTGGAGAAGTGTCTGTTCATGTCTTCTGCCCATTTTTTGATGTGATTATCTGTTCTGTGTGTGTCGAGTTTGAGTTCTTTATAGATTTTGGATATCAGCATATATTCTTACTTTTAATAATTCTCCATGTGATCCACGTATTTAACCTATTTTACTACTGGGGATTTTAATAAAGAGAGTGAGTGAAAAAGCCCAGAGATTTTACCTCTGGTAGGGATGGGCTTTTTTAAGTTTTGAATCCCTGCAGTGTTCAAGAGGTTTGGATTTAAGGCATGTTTGCCTCTTTCAAACATGCTCTAGTGTCTCGATCTGCAGGTTTTATCTTTAGGGCTAGAGACATACAACCTTCTTAAACTTTCCCTTCTGTTTTTGAAATACCTGCAGACATTTCTGTTCCTTATCATTCTACCAAGGTCTGAACACAAGCATCCTCTCTCTTTTTTCCTGAGGATGCTTCTTGTAAAGCTCTTGGTCAAGTATGTGGAAAGAGAGGAAGGCATTAAGCTCTTCTGGGTGACCTGCCTCAACCCCCTGGCCCCACTGTGTCACCCTGTTCCGTGGCTAGACATTTCCCACCAGGGTATCCCAGGTGATAATTCACAGGTCAGAGCTAAAAGGAAGTATCCACTCTACTTTGAACAGTGTCATAAGTTTACTGTGCTAAGATATATAAATATTTATCATTTAAAATAATGCTTTATTAAGGAGGGCACATATTGCATGGAGTACTGGGTGTGGTGCATAAAAAATGAATCTTAGAACACTGAAAAAACTAAAATAAAATTAAGATGTACTTAAAAAAATGCTTTATTAATTTCTGCTTCTGTCCTGTCTTGAGAAGGATGGAGAATTATGTTAGGTGTTGGCATTCTGTATATCTGCTGTATAACTTATCATAAACGTTTTAAAATCTTTTAATGGTAAGAGATAAAGAAAAAAGTTATTTTGAAGAGTTTAGCATTTTGTCCCATCTAAAGATGCTAATTACATAACAAAAAGTTATTTAGAAAGTGGGTTTTGGTAAAATTAATTTCCCCATGTACATTATCATAAAATATTTAATCTGCCATAAATAATCTCCGTGAAGTACAATATTAAACTTCCTGGCTTTGGTCTGGAGTATTATCATCAGAATGGTAACACCAGTTATTTATTGCTGATTCAGTGTTCTCATTGTCCATAACAAGTGTGAAAATTAAGTTGTTACATATGCAGCCATCAAAAAAACCAAAATCTTGTCATTTGCAATGACGTGGATGGAACTAGAGGGTATTATGCTAAGCAAAATAAGTCAGTCAGAGAAAGGCAATTATCATATGATCTCTCTGATATGAGGAATTTGAGAGGCAGCACGAAGGGGTTGGGGGGTAGGGAGGGGAAAAAAATGAGACAAGAAGTAACTCAGGAGGGAGACAAACCATAAGAGATTCTTAATTTCAGGAAAGAAACAGGGTTACTGAGGGGGTGGGGGGAAGGATAAGGTGGCTGAATTATGTCCATTGGGGAGGGTATATGCTATGTTGAGAGCTGTGGATTGTGTAAGACTGATGGTTCACAGACCTGTACCCCGAAGCAAATAAATACATATATGTTAATAAAGAAAATTAAGTTATTACAAATAGTTTTTAGTTTTTTTGACAATGTTTTCTTAAACATAGATCTTTTGAAATGGAGGGTAACTCTGATTTAATCTATTCTATTAATAGTCCATAAATTCATATTCAAAAAGTTCATCTTATTCCTACTTACTCCTAGTGTCTGGGGGTACCTTGCTTGTGTCTCTCTGAAAGGTCTCTGGGTTTTTATTTCTAGATGTATGTAATTTTACCAGTAAGTGGCGGCAGAGAACTGTGGTTGCCCAGTCTCGGTGTAAAGAATGTATAAAGTTCAGTGACTTGTGCTCTTTTTTACTTGCTTTTCATTACTATGTCATGCAGTTGTTTGAACCAGCTTTTTTTTTTTTTTTCTTTTTAAAATTAAAGGGTATATTAAGTCAGAGTCAGGATAAAGCACTTCGGAGAATTGGAGAGTTAAGAGAGGTAAGTTGTAGTGATAATACTTTGAGAATTCAATTTCTCATATTTATCACAACTCTTAAACTTGTTGGGATAGTTTCATATACACTTGGTTAATTGTAGTAAAAACCAACCATCCCAATCCTTAAGGCCAGAGATCAACTTTTATGGACTTTATTTCTGTGGTTTCCCTACAATACATGCTGATGGAATTTAGGACATAAGAATGCCTTATTTAGCAATAGAATATCATTTGCCAGCTGACAGTCAGTGGCAACTTTCAAGGCTAACCTGTCTCTTCTATTAGGTATTTGAGGCTTCTTTTCATTTTTCCTAACCAACAGTCTTGATAAAATTAAATAAAAATTATGTTCCTTGTAATTTTGGGAGGTAATTTTTACAGTGACATATTATAGTTCAGGCAAATATATATCACTTGGAATCATACTTGACTCATTTTTGCTCCTGTCTTATCTTGAGAAGGATGGAGATTATTGGCTTATATTGGCTAGAGGGTAGGATTCTATGTCGTTGCTGTATCACTTAAACATTGTGATGCCTCTTAATTGTAAAATATATAACAAATATATATATATATAACATATATATATATGTATATATAACAAATATAGAAAATTGTGAACAAAAATATGTAGCTCATATGTGTATGGTAAACACTATTGTAACCACCACAGTCAAGAAATAGTGTTGCCAGTCACCCTGAGAGCCTCTCTGTGTTTCCCAACCCAGTCACAGCCCCTCCCTTTCTGCAAAAATAACTACTGACTTTTGTTATGCTTCCTTGTGTCTCTTTAAGGTTTTATCACCGAAATGTTTGCTTCTAGGTACTATAGTCTTGCCTGTATAAAAATTTTTTTGATAAATCTTTTACGTCTCCTTAACTCTATATGTTCCCCCTGCATCCCTTTTCCTTACAGGTTAAAGAACCTGATGATAAATGAGAAGACCCAAAATTACTCATTTGCCTTATTCCAGCATTATAAACACAACATTCTTAGAATAACAATACTAATACTATCACCATCAATTATGATTATTGATATTAGTTAAATAAATTTTTATATGCTATTTGTTTTTCCACCTTTAAAAAATCTTTTTCCGTACTATACTGTTAGATCATAAGCCATTACATATGTATTCTTTCCCTTTTAACCCTTAAGAAAACCCTCTTAGGAAATATTTGTCAGAGCCATATAATGACAAGTTTTAGTTCTTTTTTTATTAGCTGCCTGCTTGTATTAGTTAGCTATGCTGCTGCAGCAAATTACCACAAACTTAGTGGCTTAAAACAACACAAATCTCAGAAATTTGACACAAGTCTTACCAGGCTAAAATTAAGGTGTCATTTGGGCTGTTGCCTAATGTAGGTTCAAGGAGACAGTCTGTTTCTTTGCCATTTCCGGCTTCTAGAGGCTGCTGCATCCTCTGATGCATAGCCTCTTTCCTCCATCTTCAAAGCTATCAGTGTTACATCTCTGCCCATTTTACCATAATCACTCCTCCCCTTCTCTCTGAACTCAGTTGGCAAAGGTTCTGATTTTTAAGGATCCATGTGATTAGATTGGGCCCCCAAATCCAGGATAATCTCCTTATTTCAGAGCTTTTAATTTGATCACATCTGCAAATTCTCCTAATATGTTCCAGTTTCTAGGATTAGGATTTAGAATCTTTAGGGCCATATTCTGCCTACCACACTACCTTTAGTCAAGACTATAATCAGTGAAATGGCTAAGAGACAGCTAATAAGGGAAAGGAGGAGAAATAAGAGGTCTAGAGGCCATGTAGTAAATTTGCTGTTTGGTGCATATCTATACCATTTTTGTAGTAGCTAAGATATATTTCTGAACCATAATCCTGGTTGTGGCTACATGAACAGAGATTTATTCAGTAATTTATATGTGAGTACTAGGTAGATAAGTGAGGGTCTGGGTATTTTAAATTTTGTTCACAAAGAAAAAAATTTCCTTCAACTAAATAGTATAACCCATTAAATCATGATGAGTATGTAAACATTCAGAGTGCTATATGTCATAAAATGTTTTGTTTCTTTGGAATTAAAGTCTGAATAGAAGTACGTACTGTTTCGTTAGTATTTTATTGACTTAGACTGAGGTAAAGCAGTATAATGTTCCTTATTTTGTTATGTCAGGTTAGTCAAGGCATCAGGAAAGATGTTGGGTTTGAGGTTGGTGTTGAGGAGAATAACTACCTTGACTTCCAGTGCTTTGACAAAACCTCAGATGGGAGACCTTCTGGCCAAATGACTGTGATTTGATATTGTTGGAGCATTCATTGTATCCCTGGGGATAGCAGCTTTCTGTACGTTTGCTGTGGCCAAACCAAGAAAGAAGGCATATGCAGATTTCTACAGAAATTATGATTCCATGAAAGAGTTTGAGGAGATGAAGAAGACTTGTATCTCTCAGGGTGTAAAATAACTTTGGAATGTAAAGAATTTCTTTGGGTTGAGTTCCATGGAAGTTTGTCACTGACCTGTGTTTGGTTATGGGATGGTTTCCCTTTATAAGTAAACAACCAACAAATACTAGGGGTAGTAAAAAGAAAAAAAAAATTTTTCAGAAAATAGTCCTTAGTATTTTATGTCTTCCTCATGTTGTTATGAGTATATGCATGAGTTTAATCCATGAACATCTCTCCTAATATTTTCTGGGGAACAAAACAAAACAACAGTTGGGTATAGGCAAATATTATGTCTTCCGTTAATTTCTAGCATATTAGATATTTGGTAATAAATCAGATAAAGATGTAAAAAGGTAAGTAAAAACATATCCAGCAGATACACTGTAATTTTCTTTGCCTGATTTTTAATCTTAATATCAGCAGGTATTAGGAATATCAGCAGGTATGATAGGAATATCATACTATGAGAAGCTATGAAAATTGTGAGCTCATCTAAATAGATAGGGTTCTCCGATTTCATTTTAAGGCCAGGTAAATGGGGAATAAATGAAGACATTGTCTTAGCTATTTCCTCCTTTCTCTGTCCTTCTATCCATGCATGGTATGTTCTTTTTCTGGGTTCATCCAGGTGCAGCTGGTTATGAGCAACTGCTGTTCTCAACTGAAGCTAACTTCAGGGAGGGAGGGTTCGTTTTTTGCAGCTTGAAACATATATGAACATAGTGGGTAGCATAGGGCTGAGATAAAAAATAGTTAGACAGTGAATGTATTTGATGCATTCTACATATCAGGATTTTTCTCTAAGGATATAAACAGAAAGACCTTGCAAATTATATGCATAAAAATGTTAATTCCAAGGTTTCCAAAATTTGGAAATAGTCTTAATGGCTACAAAAGGAACATTATTGAATTAGTTGTTATATTTAGTAGTATTACATAGCCATTTATTATTATTGTGCTAAAAAGTTGAAATAGGATAGATATACACTTAAAGTCTAATCAAAAGGAATTGACTCCAGATAGTAGAGTCTAGTTCTAGAGCTAGTGAGATTGCTATCATGAAAGTGTTAGACAGTTGGCTAGCCAGCCTGTGGGCTCTAGTTGGGATAGAAGTAGACAGTTCTTAAGTTCCTTAGTAATTGTAGTCTTTACTGTTTATGGAGTACTTATTGGTAGAATAGGCTAAGTTAGCAGGGGGAGAGAGAAGAAGAAAGGCTTATAAGATGCTGCTTTGCATCCAAGGACTTCTTATCTACATGGGGAGATGAAACTAAAACCTGAAAATCATCATATAAATTGAGGAATTTTTGTTGGTTGTCAAGGATGGCGTGTAATAGAATCTAGTATGGTAGGATGTAGAAAAATTATTTGGAAGAAATGAATTTTAAGAGATGTGCAGGAAATGTGTAGCTGTTTTATACTAAAGAATTGTTCTGGGCAAAGTCATAAAGAACAGTGCTTTCCAGACTTATGGATTTCATGGACTGAAAAACTACCTTCTGGTTCCTTCTGGATATGGGGGAAAGGCGAATTGTCATAGTCCTGCAAATTTCCTTCTAAAAATTTATTTATTTATTTATTTGAGAGTGAGCCTGAGAGAGAGCGAATATATGTGGGGGTGGGACAGAGGCAGAGGAAGAGAGAGAGAATCTCAGGTAGACTTGCCACTGAACTGAGCTGAAACCAAGAGCCTGACGCTCAACCAGCTGAGCCCCCAGGCACCCCAGAGCTGCAGACTTTTATTTTTCAAAAAACTCTCTCTGTTGGCTTTCTGTTTGTTCACCATGGATCAGTGTAGACTTCATTCTGGTCCTGTCCTGATTCAAAGACTGGCATTTGCTGACTACTGCTGTTTGAGCTGGAGACTTTAGTGAGAGCAACAGTACAAGTGGGATCTTGGGGCAGTGTTGGTATGGGGGAGAATAGAGGACAGCTAGTGCTTCAGCGTTTTAGTGAGAAAGGGTCATTAATGACCTAAAGAAATTAGCATTCTAAAGAATTTCGGGAACTTGGAAATTGGTGAGATAATTCAGCCTTTGGTGGTGAGCTAATTCAGCCTTTTTAAAAAATTTTACAGAGGAGGAATCTTCTGACTTTGGCTATTGACTGCTTTTGTGTATTGGGAAGAGAAAGTTTCTATTGGCTATGGCTATCTGGTATAAAATAATGTAGTTTTAGATCAAGTGCATATAAGGTAGCACAAGTAGTAAGATGTCTTAAAGTAGGATAAAGTTTTTTTTAATCTTAATTGATTGTTTTATCCTCTCCACATTATCATTACAGAGCAGTCATTACAGCTCTAAAAATGTACTTTCTTTTCTTGGATCTCTTATTATTTAAGGACCAAAATTATCCTCTGGGATTAATACCAATGTTTTGCCTGGTGATTCTTCTCTAATTATTGTGTTGATGCCTTGTCTTAAGAAAAATGCAAATCTGAATTGATCATGTTTTTAAACTTTGAAAGCTTCAAGCTTGTATTTTTGTTTTTTATTGAAAACTACTTATAAAACTTCGTGTTTTAGGAGCTCCAAATGGATCAGCAAGCAAAAAAGCATCTCCAAGAGGAGTTTGATGCATCTTTAGAGGAAAAAGATCAGCATATTAGTGTTCTCCAGACTCAGGTAAAAGATTAAAAGAAAAAGATTGGCATTTACAGATAAAAAAGAATTAAGGGGTTTTGATGGGATATCTCATAAGTTGCAGATGTTACAAAATGGCCTATTTTTAAAACTCTTAATTTTCCTTAGTTATATTTCAGTATAATTTTTTAATGTATTGTGTCTTTTGGCTAACTATGATATCATTGAAAATAGCAAATATAAAATCAGCTGCATTGGGAGTAAACATTTGATTTTTCCTCCTAGTATAGTGAAAAAGTATATCTTTTGTTCTGTCCCCTCTGTGTTTTAACTACTGTGTAGTTTCTCTCTCTCTTTATTTTAGAGACAGTGATCATGTGAGAGTTGAGTGGGGTGGGTCCACACAAAGGGGAGGGAGAATCTTAAGCAGGCGCCATGCCCAGCAAAGAGCCAGAAGCAGGGTTTACTCTCACAATCCTGAGATCATGACCTGAGTCGAAACCGGGAATCAGATACTTAACCAACTGAGCCACCCAGGTGCCCCTAATTTTTTTTCCTAAGGTACATTTCTTTTTCAGGTTTCTCTGCTGAAACAGCGGTTACGAAATGGCCCGATGAATATTGATTTACCTAAACCATTCCCTCAGATGGAACCCCAGGCTGAAGGTGTCTCTAAAGAGAACACAGACAGTGATATAGAACCAGTAGGTAAGCTTCATCTTGTCCAAATGTTAATTTAAAAACTGGAGAAGGATGTTGACAGTTTCCAGGGCATGATGTGGGCTGAGGTGGAAGTGTCCTCCAGAAGATGCAGGAGTTTTTGTTGTTTTGTTTCTTGGCTTGTTCTTCAAGAGAACAAAGCTAAGTTATTGTTTTAAAACTTGAAAGTCTGTGAGTAGCATCACGTTTTCATTGTAATTACAATTCATTCTAGTGTTCTGTTCAGCAGCACTTATACTAAAATTCATTATTTTACACTGTTCTATTGATAGCAGTAGCTAGATTTCATATAAACAGGTCAGTTCTGTTTAAGATTAATGGATTTGCTCTTTTCATTGTTTGGCTATTTCAGTTGTAATACTGTTTACATACTTCTACATTCAAAGATATCTGATTTGTTTTATTATTTGCTTTCTAGTTAGAAAGGAAGGAATAGCTAAATTTTGTTTCAAAATCCAGTTATAGCCCTCCATACTCTTTGAGGCATTAAGGCACATATTTAGTAAAATTCCCACTTTTTATTTACTGGCTTTTTCTCTCAAAGATATTTATGATAAACTTTTAGTACAGCCAGAGCCAGAGCAAGGTGCTGAGTAGCTGTCTAAGTAACCAGGCTGCAAAGGGTTTGTGAGATTCCCTTGGGGTCTGAAAACTTAACTCATAAATGTATGGAGAATGTAGAAAGCTGTACTTAACCAGTGACTCCTCTCAGGGACAGTTTAGAATTCATTGGAAAAAATTCTTTATTAATCTTTTTGTGGTGGGAGCCAGGACACAGAGGGCACTTTTGGATAACAAAAGATGGTCATCAAACTGTCTTCTAAGCAGGGCGAATTCAGTTAATGGTAGTTGACTACTGAGGGTTTTGTGCCATTTGGGGTGGGGCTGAACCCTAGGGAGGTGACTGTGTTCCTAAGCTTCTTTTGATACAGATCATCCAAATGGTGAGACTTGAGGGTGGGCAGGGTAGCCCTCCTTTCTTTGTCTCAGAGGATAGCAGAGCATTGGAGTGAGAATACACCCCTGTGTACTAACAGAGTAACTGTTCCCAGGGAGCCCTTCTCTTTAGCCCTTCTGTTCCTTACTGACCACTGCTTGTGCTGCTTTATTGTTGATAGTGGTAGATGGAGCTTCTGCTAAAACACTGGAGGTACTTCAGCAGAGAGTTAAGCGGCAAGAGAATCTTCTGCAGCGATGTAAGGAAACAATTCAGTCACATAAGGAACAGTGTGCACTATTAACCAGTGAAAAAGAAGCCCTGCAAGAACAACTAGATGAAAGGCTCCAAGAGCTAGAAAAGATGAAGGTAAAAGAGCAAATGAGTTTGGTTTATGTAACCCTGTAAAGCTAGATCGACAGGTCCCAGTGTGGCCTGCACCTCCTTCCTCTGCGGAGCCTTCCCCTTCCTCCGCAGACAGCATGGAGATGACTCCCAGGTGCCCTGGGCTTCATAGCACTTGCACCGTCCTTTCCAGATGTCCTGTATACTTTGCTCTTACTGGACTGAGAAATACCCAAATTAGATAAAATGTTTAGAGTTCTCTTATGAGGAGAAGCTTTATTAGAGGTGGAAATGAATTTTTAAAATTTTTTTAGGAGCTTCATATGGCTGAGAAGACTAAACTTATCACTCAGTTGCGTGATGCAAAGAACTTAATTGAACAGCTTGAACAAGATAAGGTAAACCAATAAACCTTATGATACTAAAATTTGTCAGGGGGCCCCAGAATTCCAATTTGGAAGCAGTTAGAAGCATTGAGGCTTATGCTTTCCAAAGCCATTGTAGTTGCTTCCATGAAAAACTTTGTTGTGATTTTGAAATTTAAATAATGATTACCGTTAGTTGTGTATCATGTGAAGCTGATTTTCTGTGATTTTTTAAAATCCCAGTCAGCATTTTGATTTATAGATTGGAATAACTGCTGAAAAAGAAATCTGTTCACGGTACCTAACTACTTTTCAGAGAAAGGTTGTATTTTTTATAGTTAAGACACTGTGAGTAATATTAAGTATTGTCTTCAACGGAAACAGATTAATCTCTCAGATATATTGCCTAAAGTGAAGAAGTGGTAGTGTTATATTAACATAAAGAGAAGTTTCTGCAAATGGATTTTGGGATTCATTTCAAGTGAGATTGGCAATGTACAATTAGAGTGGCAGCTGTGGCTATGGCAGCAGAGGCAACTGAAAATTCATGGGCAAACGCTTTTGGGCTGAGTCTTTCAGCCCCAAATTCTTGGGTTCTCTTTCTAAAACAGCTTCCAGTGGTTCACATTTTCTTCCTTACGCTACTTGGCAGCTATAGTATTTTAAGTGGCCATGCAATTAAGAACATGTCAGAACTGTTCTGCTTTTGAATGTGTTAGCAGTTTTCATTCTGTGATGTTATTTTGCTAGAGTCTACTCCATACAGTTCATGAAGGCCCACTTAAAAAAAGTGAACTCACCACCCAGCTTCAGCAGTTAACATCTCAGGGCTAAAGTTTTATCTGTACATGCCCAGCCCTCATTATCCTCAACCTTGAATTTACTTTGTTGTAGAGCAAATCCAAGAAATCTCATAATTTCGTACATAAGTATTTTGAAGTATTTTAAAGGACTTTTTACTTTTATAAAATTGTAACTACATTATCATGATCACATCTAAAAACTTAATTCCTGAATACCATCACCTATCTAGTCAGTTTCAGATTTGCCCTTTGTCTCATACCTTTTTTCCATTTTTATGAATCAGTATCTAAGTAAGTTTCTTTCATTGTAATTGGTTTATATGACTCTTAAGACTTCTTTTAATCTATAGATTCCATTGCCTCTTTCTCTCTCCATGTGTCTTTTTCTCCATTGTGATTTGGTTTTTGAAGAAACTGAAGGCCAGTGATCTTGTTTTGAAATTTTGTGTAATCCCCATTTACCTGATTTTTATCTGTCCATTAATTTGAGCCATCTGGAAGAGTCATACCCTAAACCAAGGTTTGATGAACCCTGCAAGTAAAGTAATAATCTTAAGACCCATAAAATAGCTGTCACAAAATCTTATTTTTCAAGAGACAAGTCGAACTACCCTGTTTTTTGTTAGTCTCAAGTGACTGATTCAGGTTTTAATATTTGATTCCTTTATCCCCATAGTGACCTTCATATTATGTGTAGATTATCCAGAGAGTGGGAAGACAGTAGCAGTTAGCAAATTGGAGGAATGGGGGTGGCTCACTGACAATAATGAGGAGTGGCAGTGGGACCAGAGACTGTCACAAGAGAAAAAGCAGGTTGATCTGTACCAGTCTTGGCCCATCTTTGTGGCAGCAGTAACCTTCCATCCTCAGTAGCCTCTGAGGCTCTCCCCATGTCCCAGCAGTAACATAGCTCATGGTGGCCCTGAGCCAAGTACAAAAGCCTCTGAGGCTCTCCCCATGTCCCAGCAGTAACATAGCTCATGGTGGCCCTGAGCCAAGTACAAAAGACTGTATTTTGTTTATTATAAACTGTTTACTAAGACAGGGAAAATTATAGCCAATATTTATAGAAAGAGTATAAAGTAATTCTTTAAATTAAAATGTGTTTTTAATACTCAAAAGACTAAACTTACTATTAAAATAATTTTTGTATATTAACAACCCTGATCTACCAGGTAACCAAGGTTTTTGTACTGTATAGTGTAGTATGGAGTGCAGAACACAGACTTTAGTTTGTGAAAAACTAAAATCATTCTTCTGCTGTACTTAGTAAGAAATACTATGTTTTCTGCCTTTTAAGTAAGTTTGATATGTGCTGTTGATGGTGCAGTTTTGTTATACAAATGCTTTAGTGTCTGTACTTCTGTTTAGGGAATGGTAATAGCAGAGACAAAACGTCAGATGCATGAAACCCTGGAAATGAAAGAAGAAGAAATTGCTCAACTCCGTAGTCGCATCAAACAGATGACTACCCAGGGAGAAGAGTTACGGGAACAGAAAGAAAAGTCTGAAAGAGCTGGTAAGAACTCAGGGGTTATTTGTTTTATGTTAGAAGTCAAAAGTCATGTAAAGTGCTGACCAGCCAACATTTAGAAAAATTAGTTAAATATTGATACTGGTACAGAGATTCTAGATAAGATACTGAACTGTTTCTTAGAGGGGGCAGGGGCTGGTAAACTATGGCCTGTGGGTGAAATCCTGCCCATGCATGGCCTATTTGTAGGACTCTCAAGCTTAGAATGCTTTTTACATTTTTATGTAGTTGAAAAAAAGAATATGTGACAGAGACCATATGTAGCCTGAAATGTCAAAAATACTTATCGTTTGGCCCTTTATAGATATGTTTATTAACTACTGCCTTAGAGTATCAAAATTCAGGTTTACAATTTTGGAACTCCCCAAATAGGCACAACATTGTACATATTAAATGAATGCAACCTTATAGGTAGATGCTCTAGGGTAAACAAAAAATATAAGAGTATAAAGAAAGTATAAGATAAGCCTTTTAAGATAACAGAATTATGTTTTGACACAATAAATGCTAGGCTGTGAAAATGTGGAGACCAGCGTAGTATTTCACAAGGTATGATAATGAGTAGTGCCAGGAAAGAGAGGAGAGAGCAGAGTAAAGGAACATTTCAGGTTGGTGAAGGTATGAGTTTTGAGTTGGGCCTTGAGGAATGAACAGAATGGGCCTAAGCAGAGAGGTGGGGCAGCACACATTCCAGTTACTACAAGGTCATCGCAGGCACAGTGACTAGAGGGCATGTGTGAATTAGCTGCAAACAGTTCTTGCTCAAGTGGGAAATAAAGTTGGATCAGAAAGAACTGACTGTTAAAATCTTAAAAGGGGAGTGGTGGAGCTTAGACTTTGGTATACAAGGCAACAGGAAACCAGTAATAGGAAAGCATAATGTGATGGAAGCTAGTGTTTTATGAAGACAAGAAATGAAGTGGGAAGTCGGACCTAAAAGCAAAGACAGAAATCCAGGTGTGAGGGACTAGAAAGGGACTAGGCACTAGAGGGACTAGAGGGCTCTGGTTACCTTGGCTGGGAGGAATTTAGGAAAGAAAGGAAGAGTAGCATCTGCAGAATTAGGCATCTTATCAGCTTGCAGAGACAGAAGAATAATAGAAGTCTAAGATGACACCAAGATTTGAAGTTTAGGAGACTGAATGAATGGTGAGAAGTCAGAACAGGAAATTTAAATGGGGAAGTTGAGGAATGGAGTGAATTTTGTCAGTCGTGAGCTTTCCAAATGAAATTGCCTTATAAGAATTTGGGAAACAAGCTAGAGCTTTTTAAAGGAGTCAGTAGCCTCAGAGAAGCCTGTCATTAAATCCATGGGAGTGGCTGATATAATTGAGTCATAGCAGTAGCGGCCGCAGCCCTGCAGCTATTAGTGTCTGGAGTGCGCACCGGCTGCCGCTGCTGCTGGTGGGACAAGGAGCCAGCATTTAGTTTTTTAATGCAAGGCTCTGGTATGAATACTTTACTTGTATTCTCTTGTGTGTGTGTGCTTGTATTTAATCCTCTCAGTTTCTTTGAAATAGGTGTTTTTATTACAAATAGGAAAACCAAAGAACTTCGAAGTTAAGTAGCTTGCCTGTGTTCATGCACGGAGAGTAAGTGTATAGTCAGGGCTTCAGTCCAGGCGTGCTGAGTCCAGAGTTTGTGCTCTTAACCATCGGGATCTTTAGTTTGGTAGAGAGCAATAACCGAGGGGAAAAAGTTTACCCAAGAAGTCATAAGAATTGTGGGTAGTTACGCTTTGCGGGGGAATATAAGAGGCATTTCCAGAAGTGGAAGAGGTAGGTTGAAGACTTTAAAAAAGGTCTTCCACTTTGGTGAGGATTTGATTCCTAGGATGCAGTTTGAGAAATGATTTTAGAAGCCAGTTTGTAAGGTTTAAGTTGGGAAATGGATCTAGATGAGAGAGCCAGTTGGTTAATACCAAATGGCTCATAAATTCTCTTTGCAGTTGTTTTATTAATAAGTGGTTGGGGAATTTAGTTAATAAATTTATTTCTAGTAAACCCAAGAAAATTTCCCTCTAAAGAGCATAATTGACAGCAACTCTTAGAATATAATCTCTGAGCAATTACCTGCAGCAATTTGAAGCATATGAGACATTGTTAAACAGGTTTGCTTCAGTGAATAGAAAACCTAATGCATAGTCTCAGCTTCTCATATCAAGCTTTTGGATTTTTAGTGCTGCTTTTGTTGACTAATGTAGCCAGTCAAGAGAGATTATGCTGAGTGAAATAAGTCAAGCAGAGAGAATCAATTATCATATGGTTTCACTTATTTGTGGAGCATAACAAATATCATGGAGGACAAGGGTGTTAGAGAGGAGAATGGAGTTGGGAGACTAGGGACTCTGAAAAACAATCTGAGGGGTTTGAAGTGGCGGGGGTGTGGGAGGTTGTGGTACCAGGTGGTAGGTATTATAGAGGGCACGGATTGCATGGAGCACTGGGTGTGGTGAAAAAATAATGAATACTGTTTTTCTGAAAATAAATAAATTGAAAAAAAAAAAAAGAGAGAGAAAGAGAAA
Organism: Mustela lutreola; assembly: GCF_030435805.1. Lineage (NCBI taxonomy): Eukaryota > Metazoa > Chordata > Mammalia > Carnivora > Mustelidae > Mustela > Mustela lutreola. The sequence continues at coordinate 67,298,392 of NC_081291.1, read as the reverse complement.
ATGTTGGTGAGGGGATTAATTTTCTTTTAAAATTGGAATGTATCTTGTGAGGAGGTAGAAATCCGTGACCCAATATTAAGGTGAAAGAGGTGAGTGACAAAAAGGTAGACAAAATACACAGTTATTTCACATGTAGATTAAACATTTCCCAGGCTCCCATTCTAGTCAGTTCCTTAGTTAGTACAGTCTTCCTTCTCTTGCTTCTCCAGAACATGATTGTATTTTGTCTTTAAATGGAATTTTCATAAAACTGTATTTTTGTAAATATTTCAGAGCTTGTAGGTTGAGAAACTTTTTTGTTAACAGTGCCATGAAATATCAAAAATTAATAAATACTTAAAGAGAATTATGATTTAGTTATTTAATAAAGACATTACCTTTGGAAAGTCTTTGAATCACACAGTTATAAATGGATTTATAGATATTTTAAGAATTATATTTGTAGTCCTAATTATTGGACTGTAACAGAAAGTTAGACTCTTTCTACAATGAAGATACTGCCTTCTAAATATATAATGAAGACTGGTCTTGCATAGCAACTGCATTTCATCTAATGATCGTAGTTAAGTCTGAACAGAACTCGTGAAATATAAAATGTTTAATTCAAGTATAAAATGCACATGCCAGTTGACAGAAAAATTCCCATTTAATGCTAAAAGTAAGAAAAGGTCTTTTAATATAAAAGAAGTAGAGTTTCCATAGTCTATGAACATAATCCATCTCTTGGAGAATTCTGTTCCTCTATGAAATATTTGTCTTCTCTTTCTTGAATTTAAAATTCAAAGACTAAGCATACAAGAGCTGGCCATGGGAAAGAAGCTTAACAGCATTAACATCATTAAAGCTTGTAGTTGTTAAAGATTTTCAAAAGTAAATTTGTGTATGTAAAACAATTATAAAGTAAAATCAACTCTCCTAATTAATTTTCAACTATAAAAATTTAACCCTGATATATTTAGTAATTCTTGACATGTGGCCATCAGTAGACAACTTACTTTTTTGGCTCACCTATTCTGGTGGTAAAAATCAGCTCCAGTACATTTCCCACTACTTCCCACCACTTTTCTTAGAAAGCAATCTATTGCACTGGTTCTCAGTTTTTCTAAATGAGCTGTGATGGCTCCCATATGTTGGAGGACATGGAAATTTAAATGGGTCTGATTTTATTTTATTATTTTTAAAAAATATTTTACTTATTTATTTGACAGATCACAAGTAGGCAGAGAGGAAGGCACAGGGAGTGGGGGAAGCAGGCTCCCTGCTGAGCCGAGAGCCCGATGTGGGCTCGATCCCAGAACCCTGAGATCATGACCTGAGCTGAAGGCAGAGGCTTAACCCACTGAGCCACCAGGTGCCCCTAAATGTCTCTGATTTTAAAAAGAACAGTTCTGCCCTAAAAGATGGAAACTATGTGAATATGGTGACATGCCTACTTTACAATAGACACTATCAAGATGTAGTACTCATTCTACTCTCTAGAGAGCTGTTGGGCATGTCTTGTTTTGTTAAAATTATTTATTTTAGTGGATAAAGAAAACTAAAAACTAATATATTTGTTAGAAACATTTTATTACCATTGTTGATAGTATTCCTTTCTAGGTGTCACTTAAGAACAGATGGCCACATCTTCACATAACCAGATTTTAAACTTAGACAAGTCTGGTGATTCAGCTTTAGTGCATAATGCTATATTTTAAAGATTTTATTTATTTGACAGAGAAAGAGAGATCACAAGTAGGCAGAGAGAGAGGGGGAAGCAGGCACCCTGCTGAGCAGAGAGCCCAATGTGGGGCTCGATTCCAGGACCCCAAGATCATGATGATATATTTTAGTTGCCGGGTATTATTGCTAATCATTTAGAATATTATCTCTTCAGTGCAACACTGGTGCAGAATGTTAATGCTGCTAAATTTTGTCCTAGGTTTTGGCTGTTCTGTGTGTGTGCATGTATATGTTTTAAGTGGGGTAAAAGGTGGAGATAGCTTGCTAGTTATTAATACAAAAGCATTGGGACAGAGAGAAAATGAAAGCACATCACTGTTGTTTCAGTACACTTCCATTTAGTCTTTACTCCAATCCTTATTTTTATATTATTGTAATTCTATTGTACATATAATTTTGTATGCTGCTTTTTTTTCCATTTAACATATATTGAGTACTTTTACGTGTTGCTAAAATACTAATGCATGCAGAATGCATGTACATCACTTAACCATATTCCTCTTGATCACCATCTAGATTATTTTATATTTTTGCTTTTATGAGTAATACTATAACAACTCTGTCATACAGCTTATTCCATATTTGAATTTTTTCTCAGAATAAATTTTTGCCAATAGATTTCTGATCTTTTTTGTAGGTTAGATTTAGGTATATAAGTATTACCAAAAATCCGTACCAGTGTTAAGTCTCCTGCCCCCCATAAAATGTTCTTGCCTACAATTAATGCAAAGTAAATAAAATATTCTATTTAGATTAGGAAAGTTTCCAAAGTGTTTTCCAGAGTATCTTTTATAAATCCTGTTATCCTTTCATTTACCCTCTCTTCTCCTAAGTCATGTGTGTTTTATATGATTGGCTGCATTTAAAAACTTAGACTAACTCTAACATTCTTTGCTTTTTTATTGCCATGTTGTGTTTGTGCAGGAAATAAGTTTTTTATTCATTTATATAGTATAGGCCTGATACATCAAAGACATTCAGTGGAATATATTTATTTGACATTTGAAGGGCCCTCTTAAATAGAGTTTATGTATTTAAGTAATATGTCAGATTTATGCATATTTATATAATAAACAAAAATCAGATGTGTATTTAAGTGCTTTGTTAGTTGCTGATAATTTATGTAACAGAGTTTTCTTGGAGTCTTAAGTCTCACAAAACATCTTATTTTTGTGCATCCACACATGCCAATAAGTGAATCATGGTGCCTTTCCCAAGCCTTGTATGAACAGGACTGGGGTAAGGGCTATTTTTTTCTTATCATGGGTACTTAGAATAAGCTTTATAAAGAAAATTCCATGTTTCTCAGGCAAAAAAAGTATGAATCAAAGTAGAATTGATGTTTGTCATGTTAGAAAAGTAATATGTACATACTTTGGCACTAAATGTATACTAAATGTATACCTGATGGAAAAATTTGTTACTTTAAATGGAATTAGATTTTCATTCATTATAGGTGATTTATTAAATAGCCATATATTTGTGGGTACTTAATATATTTTTACAGTAGTAACTGTGCATCTCTGTATTTTCACATTCATTGTCATCCTGCACTTACGTCCCTGGCAGTGTCACTGTTGCTGGAAGGCATTTAAGAACACATTTCTTTCCTACAGAATCATCCTTTTTTTTTTTTTTTTTTTTTTTTTGAGTAAAGTTGACACACAATATTACATTAGTTTCGGGTGTACAGCATAATGATTGAACAAGACTATGTGTTAAGCTCAGCACAAGTGTAGCTCCCATCTCTCACTGTAGAGTGCTGTTATAGTACCACTATCAGAATCGTGATATATATATATCATGATATATATATATATATATATATAACAAAAACAAAAATATATATATATCATGATATATATATATATATATATATATATCATGATATATATATATATATATATCATGATATATATATATTTTTGTTTTTGTTTTTGTTTTTTTGACACAGACCAACAGAGAGCGGGAAAGAGAAGAAGAGAGCAAGCATAAGTAGGGGCAGTGGCAGGCAGGGGAGAAGCAGGCTCCCTCTGAGCAGGGAACACAATGTGGGACTCAATACCAGGACCCTGGAGTCATGACCTGAGCCAAAGGCACACACTTAACTGACTGAGCCAGCCAGGTGCCCTCAGAATCATATTTTCAATTTAATTAAATTTACTTAGCTTTAGCGTAATATTTTCAAGATTAGTTTGACGTTTTTAAGGTATTTAACAATAGTTAAATGTGCATGGTTAATGTAAGGAGTACATTAAAATTTGGATCTGTAAAATTTTTAAAAGTCAAAGGTACGTTCGATCTGTAGGGTGAATCCTGTTATGAATTTCAGAAAGTGGCTTAAAAAGTAGATTTCCATTGCAAAAGTGATATTAAATTTCTGAAGACCCCAATTTATATTTAAGTATTGCACTATCTGGTTTGTGCCACTGGGTGGTAGTATTATGTTCATTTTTGTTAAGTCTAGACAAGTGGTTTTCAAACTCCTTGTTCTCTTTGCACTGTTAAAAGTTACTGAGGATTCCAAAGAGCTTTTGTTTATGTGGGTTACATTCAGTGATATTTACTATATTAGAAATTAAAACTAAGAAATGAAAAACATTTTTAGTTCATTTAAAAATAACAGTTATAGACATTACATATTAATCTAAATATTTTTATAGAAATTACCTGTATTTTCCAAAATGAAATTTAGTATGAAAAGTAGTCTTGTTTTACATTTTTGCTTATCCCATTGTTTGGCTTAATAGAAGATACTGTATTTTCACGCCTGTTTCTGTATTCAATCTGTTGTGATACGTTATTTTGGTTGAACTATATAAGGAAAATCTGCCCTTATACAGATATGCAGATATGTATTTGGAAAAAAGAGCCCCTCATAGACCCACTGAAAGGCCTCAGGACCCTAGGAGCTTTGGACCACACTTTGAAAACTGCTGCTCCAGACTTTTTTGTTTTTATTTACCAAAGAGCATTGATGCTAGGTGGGAATTCTGATAAACAAAATTCATTTTATTGTTTTCTCTGTTAATTTGCATTTCATTCATTTTTTAGTACTACCTGTGTTTTTGTCTTCAGTTTAATAACATACATTTTAGCAGTTTTTTTTTGCTGGGATGAAGACACAGGTGCTGGCTTATTTATTCATTCCTGAAGTGATTAATCAGCTTTTTAGGACCAACAGTTAATCTGCAGGTTGGCAGCCTTTCTGCACTTCTGCATCTGTTTATTCCCTTGCAGAGGGAGTAAAAATGGGTCTTAACTATCCTTACAGTAAAGTGTCCTCTGGGATAGTGCAACAAAATTGTAATGCTCCCTAGATCTCAGAATTCTGGCATTTGTTATTGCTGTGGGTAAGGATGTTGAGGATGAGGTGAAGTACCGAAAGCAAACATCACATTCTTCCTAGTTTTACCTAAGGTTAATTCCTCATCACCTTTAACTATATCAACTGCCTTTGTGAAAAATTGTCTTCATGTCACCCAGTGCCTTGCTTATGCTTGGCAGATGGCAAACATCCAGTCAATGTTTGATGCATGAATGGTTGGACTGATTATTGAGCTGTAGATTGCCAACCTTTTCTATTCAATTATTCTAGTGAGCATTTATCCATTTTTATAATCCCTATGGATATGAGTGAGCCTCATCTGAAGTGGAAAGTGAGGAGCTAGCAATAAAAGGCCTCCCCTGCAATTTTACTTTTGACAGAGGACCGTTCCTAAGGTTTATTAAATTTTTGCCTAGAAATATTTTCGAAGTTTTTGTTTGTTTGTTTGTTTTTTAATAAAAAGTGCCTGAGATACATTGAATTTTGCTTTGGAAGAACACAATGTGTTCTTGCAACATTTGGCAGCAGTTTGTGCTTAGCCTTCCCGTTGCTGTGTGTTGTGACTCTGGTTTTCCTGTGCTCTCTTGCATGTTGGCAGAGGACTTGTCAGCTGTGGCTGATGCACGCTTTCTTTCTCCCCACTCACTTATCCTTTGTTGGTAATTGGAAGATAAATTATGTAGACATTCATAGCATACTTCTTCACTCACATTAAAATCTTAGAATAGTTTCATTTTGGAAAGTGTAGGAAATTCATCTTTAGAGCATTACAACTTGAGAGCGTTACAATGGACACCACTTTTCTATGTCTGATTATTGTAAGAACAGAGGGTGAGACATTTTTGGTTAGTAAGTAAACTCTAAGTATATTCTCCTTCAACATTGAAATGGGACTTATTGTTGGAGGCAGACTTCCTGTAAGGAAATGGTTTCATTTGTGGTACAGTGTAGAATTCAGAATGAGTTTGAAATATGTTCTTTCTGTGTCAGTGTATGTAATGTGTTTTAATGCCCCCTCCCACTTAACATTTCTGTAAAGCAGGGTAGACATGGAACACAGTTGAGTTTTTCTGTGTCTGTGAGAAGTATAACATGCTATATTTTGTTGAGAGTTAGAAGCCATCAGCAATTGATTGTTTCAGAAATTCTGGTTTAGTTAAGATATATTATTGCCCAGTGGAGCTGGATCAATGTCAACATTCTTAGAGTTTTTAAAAGTAATGCAAGGTAAAGAGTGTTCCTTAAATATAATTTTAAAGTTGTGGCATCAAGCTAATGTATTCAAGTTGACAATCTGAGGGAAAAGTTGGATGCCTCATTTCTTGCATTTGAGTGAGAATATTGTATTAAAAAATTTCAAAGATTTCTTTCTAGGTATAAAATTATGTGGTTCTCTGACATGGTCGCAGAAAGTGGGAGAGAGGATTAAATTTAAATGTAAGGAACTGTGGAATGAGGTATATCCTACTTTAGTCATTATATGATGGATAATCAAGTGACTTAGAACAATTTCAGTGGACAAAACACTAAAATTAGAATATAATATGGAAAATATTTTAAAATTTACTGAGTGTGGCTAGAAAACTTAACTATTGGAAAATTATTTCTGAATAGGAACTTCGTGATGTAGATTTTTTGTTGTTTCAAAAGGTCAGAGCACTGCATCTGTTTTTATACTGTACCAGATTGTGGAATTTTAAGAATAAAAATGAGGAAAATTCACTTGGTATTGCCTATATACGTTTTGTTTTATTTTGCTTAATCAAGAGAAGTTTTTCATTTAAAACTCCATTTTGTTGGAAGAGTATGAAAACTACCTTCAGGTTTTCCAGAGCCTAATTTTTTTTTTAAATTTTTTATTTTTTATAAACATATATTTTTATCCCCAGGGGTAGAGGTCTATGAATCACCAGGTTTACACACTTCACAGCACTCACCAAAGCACATACCCTCCCCAATGTCCATAATCCCACCCCCTTCTCCCAAACACCCTCCCCCCAGCAACCCTCAGTTTGTTTTGTGAGATTAAGAGTCACTTATGGTTTGTCTCCCTCCCAATCCCATCTTGTTTCATTGATTCTTCTCCTACCCACTTAAGCCCCCATGTTGCATCACCACTTCCTCATATCAGGGAGATCATATGATAGTTGTCTTTCTCTGCTTGACTTATTTCGCTAAGCATGATACGCTCTAGTTCCATCCATGTTGTCGCAAATGGCAAAATTTCATTTCTTTTGATGGCTACATAGTATTCCATTATGTATATATACCACATCTTCTTGATCCATTCATCTGTTGATGGACATCTAGGTTCTTTCCATAGTTTGGCTATTGTGGACATTGCTGCTATAAACATTTGGGTGCACGTGCCCCTTTGGATCACTACGTTTGTATCTTTAGGGTAAATACCCAATAGTGCAATTGCTGGGTCATAGGGCAGTTCTATTTTCGACATTTTGAGGAACCTCCATGCTGTTTTCCAGAGTGGCTGCACCAGCTTGCATTCCCACCAACAGTGTAGGAGGGTTCCCCTTTCTCCGCATCCTCGCCAGCATCTGTCATTTCCTGACTTGTTGATTTTAGCCATTCTGACTGGTGTGAGGTGATATCTCATTGTGGTTTTGATTTGTATTTCCCTGATGCCGAGTGATATGGAGCACTTTTTCATGTGTCTGTTGGCCATCTGGATGTCTTCTTTGCAGAAATGTCTGTTCATGTCCTCTGCCCATTTCTTTTTTTTTTTTTTTTTTTTTTTTAATATTTTATTTATTTATTTGACAGAGAGAGATCACAAGTAGGCAGAGAGGCAGGCAGAGAGAGAGAGAGGGGAGGAAGCAGGCTCCCTGCTGAGCAGAGAGCCCGATGCGGGACTCGATCCCAGGACCCTGAGATCATGACCTGAGCCGAAGGCAGCGGCTTAGCCCACTGAGCCACCCAGGCGCCCTCCTCTGCCCATTTCTTGATTGGATTATTTGTTCTTTGGGTGTTGAGTTTGCTAAGTTCTTTATAGATTCTGGACACTAGTCCTTTATCTGATATGTCGTTTGCAAATATCTTCTCCCATTCTGTCAGTTGTCTTTTGATTTTGTTAACTGTTTCCTTTGCTGTGCAAAAGCTTTTGATCTTGATGAAACCCCAATAGTTCATTTTTTCCCTTGCTTCCCTTGCCTATTGAGTTGTTCCTAGGAAGATGTTGCTGCGGCTGAGGTCGAAGAGGTTGCTGCCTGTGTTCTCCTCAAGGATTTTGATGGATTCCTTTCGCACATTGAGGTCCTTCATCCATTTTGAGTCTATTTTTGTGTGTGGTATAAGGAAATGGCCCAATTTCATTTTTCTGCATGTGGCTGTCCAATTTTCCCAGCACCATTTATTGAAGAGGCTGTCTTTTTTCCATTGGACATTCTTTCCTGCTTTGTCGAAGATTAGTTGACCATAGAGTTGAGGGTCTATTTCTGGGCTCTCTGTTCTGTTCCATTGATCTATGTGTCTGTTTTTGTGCCAGTACCATGCTGTCTTGATGATGACAGCTTTGTAATAGAGCTTGAAGTCCGGAATTGTGATGCCACCAACGTTGGCTTTCTTTTTCAATATCCCTTTGGCTATTCGAGGTCTTTTCTGGTTCCATATAAATTTTAGAATTATTTGTTCCATTTCTTTGAAAAAGATGGATGGTACTTTGATAGGAATTGCATTAAATGTGTAGATTGCTTTAGGTAGCATAGACATTTTCACAATATTTATTCTTCCAATCCAGGAGCATGGAACATTTTTCCAATTTCTTTCATGAGTACTTTATAGTTTTCTGAGTATAGATTCTGTATCTCTTTGGTTAGGTTTATTCCTAGGTATCTTATGGTTTTGGATGCAATTGTAAATGGGATTGACTCCTTAATATCTCTTTCTTCTGTCTTGCTGTTGGTGTAGAGAAATGCAATTGATTTCTGTGCATTGATTTTATATCCTGACATTTTACTGAATTCCTGTATAAGTTCTAGCAGTTTTGGAGTGGAGTCTTTGGGGTTTTCCACATATAGTATCATATCATCTGCAAAGAGTGATAATTTGACTACTTCTTTGCCGATTTGGATGCCTTTAATTTCCTTTTGTTGTCTGATTGCTGAGGCTAGGACTTCTAGTACTATGTTGAATAGCAGTGGTGATAATGGACATCCCTGCCGTGTTCCTGACCTTAGCGGAAAAGCTTTCAGTTTTTCTCCATTGAGAATGATATTTGCGGTGGGTTTTTCATAGATGGCTTTGATGATATTGAGGTATGTGCCCTTTATCCCTACACTTTGAAGAGTTTTGATCAGGAAGGGATGCTGTACTTTGTCAAATGCTTTTTCAGCATCTATTGAGAGTATCATATGGTTCTTGTTCTTTCTTTTATTGATGTGTTGTATCACATTGACTGATTTGCGGATGTTGAACCAACCTTGCAGCCCTGGAATAAATCCCACTTGGTCGTGGTGAATAATCTTTTTAATGTACTGTTGAATCCTATTGGCTAGTATTTTGTTGAGTATTTTCGCATCTGTGTTCATCAAGGATATCGGTCTATAGCTCTCTTTTTTGGTGGGATCCTTGTCTGGTTTTGGGATCAAGGTGATGCTGGCCTCATAAAATGAGTTTGGAAGTTTTCCTTCCATTTCTATTTTTTGGAACAGTTTCAGGAGAATAGGAATTAGTTCTTCTTTAAATGTTTGGTAGAATTCCCCCGGGAAGCCGTCTGGCCCTGGGCTTTTGTTTGTTTGGAGATTTTTAATGACTGTTTCAATCTCCTTACTGGTTATGGGTCCGTTCAGGCTTTCTATTTCTTCCTGGTTCAGTTGTGGTAGTTTATATGTTTCTAGGAATGCATCCATTTCTTCCAGATTGTCAAATTTATTGGCGTAGAGTTGCTCATAGTATGTTCTTATAATAGTTTGTATTTCTTTGGTGTTAGTTGTGATCTCTCCTCTTTCATTCATGATTTTATTTATTTGGGTCCTTTCTCTTTTCTTTTTGATAAGTCTGGCCAGGGGCTTATCAATTTTATTAATTCTTTCAAAGAACCAGCTCCTAGTTTCGTTGATTTGTTCTATTGTTTTTTTGGTTTCTATCTCATTGATCTGCTCTGATCTTTATGATTTCTCTTCTCCTGCTGGGCTTAGGGTTTCTTTCTTGTTCTTTCTCCAGCTCCTTTAGGTGTAGGGTTAGGTTGTGTACCTGAGACCTTTCTTGTTTCTTGAGAAAGGCTTGTACCGCTATATATTTTCCTCTCAGGACTGCCTTTGTTGTGTCCCACAGATTTTGAACCGTTGTATTTTCATTATCATTTTTTTCCATGATTTTTTTCAATTCTTCTTTAATTTCCCGGTTGACCCATTCATTCTTTAGAAGGATGCTGTTTAGTCTCCATGTATTTGGGTTCTTTTCAAACTTCCTTTTGTGGTTGAGTTCTAGCTTTAGAGCATTGTGGTCTGAAAATATGCAGGGAATGATCCCAATTTTTTGATACCGGTTGAGTCCTGATTTAGGACCGAGGATGTGATCTATTCTGGAGAATGTTCCATGTGCACTAGAGAAGAATGTGTATTCTGTTGCTTTGGGATGAAATGTTCTGAATATATCTGTGATATCCATCTGGTCCAGTGTGTCGTTTAAGGCCTTTATTTCCTTGCTGATCTTTTGCTTGGATGATCTGTCCATTTCAGTGAGGGGAGTGTTAAAGTCCCCTACTATTATTGTATTATTGTTGATGTGTTTCTTTGATTTTGTTATTAATTGGTTTATATAGTTGGCTGCTCCCACGTTGGGGGCATAGATATTTAAAATTGTTAAATCTTCTTGTTGGACAGACTCTTTGAGTATGATATAGTGTCCTTCCTCATCTCTTATTATAGTCTTTGGCTTAAAATCTAATTGAGCTGATATAAGGATTGCCACTCCTGCGCTCTTCTGATGTCCATTAGCATGGTAAATTCTTTTCCACCCCTCACTTTAAATCTGGAGGTGTCTTCGGGCTTAAAATGAGTTTCTTGGAGGCAACATATAGATGGGTTTTGTTTTTTTATCCATTCTGATACCTTGTGTCTTTTGACAGGGGCATTTAGCCCATTAACATTCAGGGTAACTATTGAGAGATATGAATTTAGTGCCATTGTATTGCCTGTAAGGTGACTGTTACTGTATATGGTCTCTGTTCCTTTCTGATCTACCACTTGTAGGCTCTCTCTTTGCTTCGAGGACCCCTTTCAATATTTCCTGTAGAGCTGGTTTGGTGTTTGCAAATTCTTTCAGTTTTTGTTTGTCCTGGAAGCTTTTAATCTCTCCTTCTATTTTCAATGATAGCCTAGCTGGATATAGTATTCTTGGCTGCATGTTTTTCTCGTTTAGTGCAGAGCCTAATTTTTAAGAGATTTCCGTGAAGTGCCAAAAAAGTCCTAAGATACAATTTGCCGTACTGAAAGTAACAGTAATGAAAAGATGTTGGTGACATCCAACAATTAAAAAAGATTATCATTTCTTTTCCCATTTTTCTGTTTCCCAGATTTAAACCTTCAACACAAACTGAGCAATAAGCACTTTGTTATAGAATTTCTTTCTATAAAATTGATCACTTATTTCTAAATTAGGAAACTGATTTTTAAAAAATTAGGAAACTAATTTCTGTAAGTATTTTATTTTCCAACCTAATCATGTCTGAGAATCTTGGCGTTTGCAGGCAAATATCAGTAAAGTTAGGTCAGGAATCTTTAAAAATGATTTCAGCTAGTTAATATTCCTTTATAATTTGGATCTTATTTGAGCATCAGTTTTATCTTTTGGACATATTAAAATGAATAAATTGGACAGGTTTTTTTTTTAATATATCAAAGAAAATGGTTGCTAGAGAAGTTATTTTTTTTGTGTTGAGCAGAGTAAGTTGTGTTTACCAGTTATTACCAGAATTGAGCCTTTCTTTTGTCTTTTTCTGTACTAATGTAATTTACCCCTAAGAATATTCTATAGCACACATACTTGTCTTCAGGTATGAAATTCCTGTGCCCAGTCCACCATCAGTTAAGCCACGTTGGGGTTAGTAAAAGGGCTTTACTTTTTGAGAGGCCATAGGTTGAAGTTGTACCTTTCTTATCCACTGAGGGTGAAAATACTATATATATTAATGAACTATGTCTCCCCTGGACATATGTTTCTTGATAGGATTAGAAACCCATCTTGAAAATTGATGGTTTGTTTATATTCTATCTCCATGGTAAAGGGAAGTCTGGTATCTTCTGTGAGGACTAAAGAAAATAATCTAGGATGATAATAGTGGTAGGATTTTGACAGCATATCACTATGCCAGTGGAGAGAGAGTGTGTACGATGCACACATGCATACAGAAACATGCCTTACACACAGATACATATACACACAAATATACACAAACAGACATACGCATATTTTCAGTGCCAAGTTCCAGCTGTTGTATCCATACTATCTGATTTTGTTGGAAGTTGGGTGACCTATTTGGCCATCTTAAAGTAGTATGATCTTTAAGATCATACTACTGTACCCTCCATGATTGTTTTTGTAGGGCCTAAATTCTTACTTATCTCACACAAGAACGCCCTGCTGGTTTTGCCTTTCTATATACTGTTGAATCAGGTAAAGTATTCTTTTTAGTTAACAGCGCTGGTTTGAGACTGTAGGTTTCATTTCAGAATACATTGTTTAAATATGATTCAACTAGTAAGTGGTATAACAAAACCAAAAAAAATTCTGCTCTTTTATTGGCTAAGAGGTTTTTAAAAATAGTATTAGTCAAAGAACACTTTTTCTATTATTAAAAAAGTCCTAGTAAGTATATAATAATATTACCTAATTATTGATAATAGGTAAGAACTCCATAGCAAACAAAAAAGCAGTTGAAATTATATCATACGTAAGTAGAAACAAGTCTTCATTTCTTTGAATTTGTGATTTTTGGGTAGAGAGAGTGGGGAGCCTAATAATTTAATTTTTTCCCAAACTCCTGAACAGTTCATGTAAGCAGTCTTAAGATCTGAATCCAGAACTTAGTGACAAATTGGTTTCAGTAACTGGACACTTCTTGTGGCTTTGTTGAATGGCTCAGAAATGTCTCTTGGCTTAAAACAAAACTACTATTTTAACCTGTCTTGGTACTGCTGCTCTTAGTTCCCATAAATTGAATGTGAAACACTTTAGCTTAATGATAGTATTTCTTGAGATACTTGTTTTCTGCTGTTTTCATTATAGCTTTTGAGGAACTTGAAAAAGCCTTGAGTACAGCCCAAAAAACAGAAGAATCACGGAGAAAAATGAAGGCAGAGATGGATGAACAAATAAAAGCTATTGAAAAAACAAGGGAGGAGGAACGCAGCAATCTTCAACAGGAATTAAGTCGGGTGAAACAGGAGGTTGTTGATGTGACGAAAGTAAGAATAATTCTAGATTGTGACAGGGTACAGCAATTTTGAAACATAAGTCATATGCTTTTCCTATAATTTTTGATTGTAAAGAAGAGTTAATACATGTTTCAGGCCTTAACCATTTCATGAATTCGGGATATAGGAAGAAAATCACTTTGATAGGAAAAGAGTTTTTATCTTTTTGGATAGACTTACCAGAGATAGTCTCTGCATATAATTTCTCTTTTTTATTTTATAATCCTCTTCTTTAAATTTTTTAACACAAAAGATGGCATGTTATATATATTGCTCTGTGTTTTGCTTTTCTGTTAAATATGTTCCTTATCATTGACAATGGGTAATGATGCTGTATTTTTTTTTAATGCCACATTTGTTTTAAAGACCACTCAGGGATTTTGCTATATGAATATTTCATAATTTAATAAATCTACTAATGGATATTTAGGTTTTAATTTTTTGCTATTGCAGATGGTAAATATCCTTGTCATATTTGTTTATCTGTATGTCTTTTTTTTTTTAAAGGTTTTATTTATTTATTTGAGAGAGATTTATTGAGAGAGATCACAAGCAGGCAGAGAGGCAGGCAGAGAGAGAGGAGGAAGCAGGCTCCCTGCTGAGCAGAGAGCCCGATGTGGGGCTCGATCCGAGGGCTCAGAGTTCATGACCTGAGCCGAAGGCAGTGGCTTAACCCGCTGAGCCACCCAGGCGCCCTATCTGTATGTCTTTTTAGGATAGATTCCTAGAAGTGGAATATTAGGCAAAGATTATGTATATTTTTAATTATTGTGTAGTTGCTTCATGCTTATTGAAGACAGTTTATACTCTCACAGGCCATCTGTTACTGAGAAGGATGGTGTTACCTAGCTTTTAAAAATCTTTTCAGGCTTATCACTTTGAAAAAATGATATTGTAGTTTGGTTTTTTTTTTTTAAAGATTTTATTTATTAGAGAGCAAGAGAGTAAACAAGTGAGCAGGGGAGGAGCAGCAGGAGGGGATAAGCAGACTCGGTGCTGATTGTGGAGCCTGATGCGGTACTCAATCCCATGACCTTGAGATCATGACCTGAGCTGAAATCAAGAGACGGACACTTAATGGACTGAGGCACCCAGGCACCCTGACATTGTAGTTTTAATGTGCTTATCTTTTTGTCAATATGATAAACATAGGTTATATATTTTAAAGGAACTGGCAGTTTTTCTCTTTGAGTTGGTTGTTTTCCTGTTGGACTGTTGGTCTTACTGATTTGTAAATGTTTTACACTTATAGTAGGAATTAGTTCTTTGGATACAGTGTGTTTGTCCAAACAATCTTTTGTCTGTCTCTCTCTCTCTCTCTTTTTTTTTAGACAGAAAGTGAGAGCATATACAGGAGTGGGGAGGGGCAGAAGGCGAGGGAGAGAGAGAATCTTAAGCAGGCTTCATGCCCACCCAGCATGGGGCTGAATGTGTTCTCATGACCCTGAGATCATGACCTGAACTGAAACCAAGATACTTGGACCACAACACTCAGACACTTAACCAGTTGTGCCACCCAGGCACCCGTCTTTTCAAAATTGACTTTGTTTATGATTTGTTTTAGCTTTGGGATTGGTTTATTTAAGGGAGGGCATGCAGAGAAATTTTTCTTTTTCTTTATTGCTATCTGACTTTTTGTTCTGACTTAAAAATGCACTCTCACTGAGATCATTTTAAAATTCTGCTTTGCTTTTTTTTTTTTTTTTAAGATTTTATTTATTTGACAGACAGAGATCACAACTAGGCAGAGAGGCAGGCAGAGAGAGGAGGAAGCAGGCTCCCTGCTGAACAGAGAGCCCGATGCGGGGCTCAATCCCAGGACCCTGGGATCATGACCTGAGCCGAAGGCAGAGGCTTTAACCCACTGAGCCACCTAGGCGCCCCATGCTTTCATTTTTTATTATTAAATCTTTGATCCAACTGGAATTTATTTGGTATTAGGAGTGAGGTAGGGATCCAACTTTAATTTTTTTTCCAGTAACTACCAAATAGTCTTCAAATCGTTTATTTAATAATCTGTGTTTTCCCTTCTGGTATGACACCCTATCTTTATTTCATACTAAATTATTGTGCTACATATGGGTCTCTTTCTTGAATTCTCTGTGCTGTTCCATTGCTTCTCCTGACCACATGCCAGTATTACACTGTTAACAATTACTCAGTTTTATAATATGTTCTATTATTTGCTAGCCTCCCCATATTACTCTTATTTTTCAGAAGAGTGCTGGCTGTTCTTGGATGTTTATTTTATCTGGTGAGCCTCTCCCCCCATTCTGTTGGTACTTTTATTCAATTATGTTAAATTTTTAGATTTATTTAGGGAGGTTTGACATTTTTATAAGATTAAGTCTTCCTGTCCAAGAAAGAACAAGGCCAATACTTTTTAATAAATAGTATATGCATGGAAGCCTAGGCGTCATTAGATTGGTATAGCCAGGGCAGCTTGACCACAGTGGAGTGCCGTCCTTGAGAGTATCCTCATTCCTCCTCCTATACTTCCCAGTCATGATTGGTGGGGAACATACTTGCAAGATGTGGAAATGCTCCAGCCTAGTAGAACTTAACTACTGCAACAACAACCATCCTTACCTTAAATGAGAAATACTTGGGGCACCTGGGTGACTCAGTTGGTTAAGTGCCCAACTCTTGATTTTGGCTCAGGTCATGATCTCAGGGTTATGAGATCCAGCCCCATGTCAGGCACAGAGCCTGCTTAAGATTCAAACCCCTAGGGGCGCCTGGGTGACTCAGTGGGTTAAAGCCTCTGCCTTCGGCTCAGGTCATGATCTCAGGGTCCTGGGATCGAGCCCCGCATCGGGCTCTCTGCTCAGCAGGGAGCCTGCTTCCCTCTCTCTCTCTGCCTGCCTCTCTACCTACTTGTGATCTCTGTCTGTCAAATAAATAAATAAAATCTTTAAAAAAAAAAAAAAAAGATTCTCCCCCCATGCCCTCTGCCCCCTCCCACCATGTTCATGCATGTGTGTACTCTCTCTAAAAAAATAAAAATTTACAAAGAATAAATGAGCAATACTTGGTTGGCTTTTCTTTTAATTATTGAGACATTGGCGACTTTGATTTATGTGGGAAATATGTTTTGATTTTTATCTCTTACACTATTGACTTGATGATTGAATTGTAATAAAGTATTATTTAATTGTAGAGTTATATATTTTATCCTGGATGTTTCACTTTAACTATTTGGTTGACTTTCAGAAATCCTCAGAACAAATTGCTAAACTACAGAAGCTTCATGAAGAGGAGCTGGCCAGCAAAGAGCAGGAACTGACCAAGAAGTTTCAGACCCAAGAAAGGCAGTTTCAGGAGCTAATGAAGATAGCTCTTGTAAGTACCTATTTTGTTTTTGCTACAGGTAAATTTTGCAGCTTTATAAAGTTGTTATCTCCTCACTCTTACCTTTCAGCGTGAGGTCAGACTACTGGCAGCCTTGACCTTTGAATGTGCAGAGAGGATAGGATATAGGCAGGAAAGAGGGCTGTCAGAGCTTAACTGGCTAACTGGTATTATGTGAAAATTTTATTAACTACAAGCTTTCATTAACCAGTTTATTTGTTTGTATGTCATCCCTCTCACCTTGGCAGTAGGCTGTGATTATGGAGAAGTAAAGAGGAAGATAGGCTTGCTGAAGCCATGAACCAGTGACTGCATAACTCAGGAAAAATGTCTACAAACTCACCAGACTGAATATAAGTTTCAAGTCTGAGAAAGTTTTGTCTGAACTGCATTTTAAAGAAGAAAAAATGAAAATGACCAAGTAGTTTTCATTTTAAGTAGAATAATTTCAGTAGTAATTTTCAATACATATGATATTCTTAAAAATAAAATAAAATTAAAAAATTACTGACTGGACTAACCAAAATAATACCTAGAAAAGCAAAGATAAGATTTTGGGGAATAGTGTCATTTGAAAGCTTAAAACAAAAAAAAAAATTTTTTTCAAATTGTGAAAAGCCTTTTATATAGGTAACCATAAGAAGTATTAATGCCAAAAAAAAAAAAAGAAGTGTTAATGCCAAAAAATGTAGTTTGATTGTTTTTATATGAAATTATTATCAATAATATAATTTTAAAAGTTTTAAGTACAAAAGGATGAGAAGCAGTATTTATAATTTTAATCTTCTTTTTTTTTTTTAAGATTTTTAATTTATGTATTTGACAGACAGAGATCACAAGTAGGCAGAGAGGCAGGCAGAGAGAGGGGGGAAAGCAGGCTCCCTACTGAGCAGAGAGCCTGATGCGGGGCTTGATCCCAGGACTCTGGGATCATGACCTGAGCTGAAGACAGAGGCTTAACCCACTGAGCCACCTAGGCACCCCTTCTTTTTTATTTTTTAAAGATCTTATTTGTTTTAGAAAGAATGAGCATGAGCTGGGGGAGGGGCAAAGGGAGAGGGAGAGGATCTCAAGCGACTCTGTCTTGAGCATGGAGCTTAATGCGGGGCTCAGTCTCATGACCCAGAGATTATGACTTGAGCTGAAATTGAATTGGATGCTTAACTGAGTGAGCTACCCAGGTGCCCTTATTTATTATTATTATTTTTTAAGTGTACTCTATCCCCAACATGGGCTTGAACTCCTGGGACCCTAAGATCTAGAGTCACATGCTTTACTGACTGAACCAGCCAGGCACTTCAGTCCAGAAAAGGATTTAAAGTAGTTTATAAGAATGCTTAAGACTTTAATAGGATAGTGTAGGTGCATAAAAATTAAAGAACAAAGCAGGACATAAATGAAGCCAGGAATTACTCTAAAAAATTCCTGTCATAAACATCTGTGTGTTTTCATACTGGAGTAATTGGCCTTTGGGGACACTGTGACTTGAACAGTGGCCTCGTTAAAACTGTGTTCCAGCACTGATAAACTCAGATGTATTCTGAGTGGAAACAGCAGGATACAGATAAACGTGAAGCACTCACATGCATGTGCATATGCCACTTTCTGCTCCCCTTTCTATCTAGTTCCTCGAAGAGGTTAGCTTTGTATTGATAGTGAAAGTTGAACAGACTATTAAAATGTTCTCTTTTGTTTTTATGGGCATAGAGAGATGTATTTAAAATGTAATTTACATTAGACAGTATAGTATGTTTAAAATGATGTTTTAAAATTGGTTAGAAACTAATATTCCCTTATCATTCTGTTTATAATATGGCACAATGCCTTTCCTTAAAGCAATATACTTCACCAGAGTGTAGTGAACTGAAAATATTGCTGCTGGCAGCATGAACTGTATGCAGTAGGTATGGCTAAGTATTCTTAATTGGAGTCCAAAGCCACTAAATGTTAAAAGTGCTCTCTAGAGCTTCTCTTTTCAAAGCAGTAAACAGTTTCAGTACAGATGTTGATACATGATAAGGGCAATCAAAGAAGAAGCTTTTCGGAATTGAGGGGGTAATAAAAGTGTCCAGGTCATCTAAGAAGAGTTATGTAGGCTTTTATAGATATTCCCTTGATCTAATCCATATATTCACATGTAATCTGATTTTGATATGGTTTTCTATGTAGGGTTCCTTTTAATGAAGTTTTTCCTCACAAATTATATAAACTTACAATCCAGTTTCTTGGCCTAGAGTTGAAATAATCATACTCTGGAGTGCAGAGAAGAAGTAGTGACAATTTGGGGACCCTTCACATTAAGCCGTGTTTTGCAAAATGTTTTAAGTAGTGGAAAAATTAGCAGATGTAGTGTGGTTACTGGAACAAAGTTTTTGTTTTCAGTAGTAACTGTGGTAAATATTGGCTGGACCACACTGGAATAGTCACAGTGCTTTGTTTCTGCAGACTAGGGCATGGGAAGAGAGAGGTGATGATACTGCCTACTTCACAGGGCTGGTGTGCAGACCAAATGAAAGACAGCATTCCTGTGGAAGTGCTTTGGGAATGCTGAAGATTTATGTGGGTCTAAGGTGGTATTGTTTTTGGCACAGGAAAAAAGTCAATCAGAATATATGAAGATCACCCAAGAAAAAGAACAGCAAGAATCTTTGGCCCTGGAAGAGTTAGAGTTGCAGAAGAAAGCAATCCTCATGGAGAGTGAAAATAAACTTCGGGACCTTCAGCAAGAAGCAGAAACTTACAGAACTGTAAGTGTAAATAATATTTGGGTTCCAGGATTGTGCAATTATTTGTATATAGAAACTAGTGTTATCTCTTCGGTCAGTGTAAAGTTGTCAAGAAGGTTTTGTTTTAGTGGATTTAGATTCACATACATGCACTTGATATTCAAGTAATAAGAGCTTTTCCTGTGAATGGTTTTAGTGTTTGCTACATGGTGTGGCCAACTGTGCCTTTAGCTGGCTGTGTTTCTGTCATCCACCCACTCTGACTCTGCTCTCAAGCTCTCCACTCCTTTGGTTACTTGCCCTTGATCTTTAGGAAGTGGCCTTGCTTTGTAAGCAACACTTGACCTGGCTTCATCTCATGCCATGTCCTGGATATAAGTCAATCTCTGTTTCTATTATAATGTAGACACCTCAATGCCCTGCTTTTAATGTAAAAATTTCCCATATTAAAACAATGGTGAACAAATTTATATATATGTGAAAAAATGTATATGTATGTCTCAGTGGGCACATTTTTAAGGCTCTCTGGCCCTTCCCCCCACAATATATGAAATGTATGACCTGTGTTGAATAAACTGATGTTATTTAGACTTTGGCTTTGGTTTATCTGGTGAACGAATCATACTTCTTTCCCATAGTTCTAAACTGTACTTTAGTTTCCCATTTCTAACATTTATGTAAGGTGGCATGATGAAGGGGAATGGATAGGATACTCAGGAGATGTAGATTTTTCCACTTGTTAGCTTTGTAAATTAATTGTACCTTAATTTCTTCATCTGTCATATGGAGAAATTGAATTTGGTAATTCCTTAGGACCTTTCCAGTTCTGATGTTAGATGGCTCTGCCTTAGTTCTTTTTCCTTTAGAGTCAAGATTGACATTTTCATGAGCGAACAGTAATCTTTGGTAAAATTTGCATAAGTAGCTTCTTTTTGCAAAAAATCTTCTAAATAATCATTTTTGCCGTGGAAAAACCAGATAATTATCTTCCAAAATAAAATTATGAAGGTAATAGGATACTGTTAATCAGCCTTAAAAAACACACAGGAAAAAAAACCATCTTCCTACCAATAGTTATTATTATCTACTTTATGATTTACTTCTTTTTGACTATCCATTCAGAATATTCTTGAAAATATGTGTGATTGAAATAGTGACCCAAGTAGGTAGAAAGAATCTGAAATTTTAAGTTGTGTTAAAATAGAATCTTTTCTTTGTTACATGATTCCTTTAGGAATTAGAATCTGAGCACAGATTCTTTGTGCTTTCTAGTGTTTGGCATGATATATAGAGTAATTTTTCTAAGTTTTACTCCTTAAACAGGTGTAGACGTTATGTCATGTATATCTTTGCTAATAAGCAAGTCTGTACTTTAATAAAAGTACGTCTGTTTTTATTAACAGAGAATTCTTGAATTGGAAAGTTCTTTGGAAAAAAGCTTGCAAGAAAGCAAAAATCAGTCAGAAGATTTAGCTGTTCATTTGGAAGCTGAAAAAAATAAGCACAATAAAGAAATCACAATCATGATTGAAGAACATAAGGCAGAATTGGAAAGCTTGCAGCATCAGCAGGATGCCCTTTGGACTGAAAAACTCCAAGTCTTAAAGCAACAGCATCAGACTGAAATGGAAAAACTTAGAGAAAAACATGAACAAGAAAAAGAAACATTGTTGAAAGACAAAGAGAGTCTTTTCCAGGCCCACATAGAAGAGATGAATGAAAAGACTTTAGAAAAGCTTGATGTGAAGCAAACAGAACTAGAATCATTGTCTTCTGAACTGTCAGAAGTATTAAAAACCCGGGAGAAGCTAGAAGAGGAACTTTCTGTAATAAAGGATCAAGCAGATAAAGTAAAGAAGGAGCTAGAAGCCAAGCTGGATGAACAGAAAAGCCATCACCAGCAGCAAGTTGAGAGTATCATTAAAGAACAAGAGATATCTATCCAGAGAACTGAGAAGGCATTAAAAGATGAAATTAATCAACTTGGGCTTCTTTTGAAGGAAAAGGACAAACATTTGAAAGAGCATCAGGCTCGTGTGGAAAACTTAGAGGTAGATATTAAAATGTCTGAAGAAGAACTCCGGCAGGCATCTGCTAAGCTGGCTCTTTTTCAGTCACAGCAGAGTACTACACACGAGCAGGCCAGAGCATCCGAGGAGCACTTGGCTCAATTGCAGCAGAAATTGTTGGACTTAGAAACGGAGAGAATTCTTCTTTCTAAACAGGTAGCTGAAGTTGAAACACAAAAGAAAGATGTTTGTGCTGAGTTAGACACTCACAAAGTCCAGGTGCAGGATTTAAGGCAGCAACTGGAAAACCAGAAAAGTGAAATGGAGGAAAAACTACAGGCTTTAACCCAGCACTATGAATCCCAACTTAGAGATACTAATACAGAACAGGCACAGACAAAGCAGAGCTTGATAGAAAAGGAAAATATAATTTTACAAATGAGAGAAGGACAGAGCAAAGAAATTGAAACACTCAAACAGAAATTATCAGCCAAGGAAGAGAGTTTTAGTGTTTTACATGAGGAATATGAAACCAAATTAAAAAATCAAGAAAAAAAGATGGAAAAAATTAAGCAGAAAGCAAAGGAGGTACAAGAAACATTAAAGAAAAAACTAGTGGATCAGGAAGCCAAACTTAAAAAAGAGCTTGAAAATATGGTTCTAGAGCTTAGTGAGAAAGAAAAACAGTTCAATGCCAAAATTGTGGAAATAGCACATGCTAACTCTGCTGGGATCAATGATGCAGTGTCAAGACTGGAAACAAACCAAAAGGAGCAAATGGAAAGTCTCACTGAGGTACATAGACGAGAACTCAGTGATGTTGTTTCGGTCTGGGAAAAGAAACTTCATCAGCAAGCTGAAGAACTTCAGGAAAAACATGAACTCCAATTACAGGAAAAAGAGCAAGAGGTAGCAGAACTGAAGCAAAAGATACTCCAAAGTGGGTGTGAAAAAGAAGAGATGAACAAGGAACTAACATGGCTGAAAGAAGAAGGCATTAAGCAGGACACAATACTAAGGGAATTACGGGAACAGATACAAGAGAAGTCTGCTCATATGAACTCTCTCTCACAAAATGAAACTAAACTGAAAGCACAACTGGAAAAGTTGGAGGTTGACTTGAATCATTCTCTGAAGGAAAATACTTCTCTTCAAGAGCGTATAGTTGAACTGGAGATGCTGGCAGAAAAAGATAAGCTGAAGGTTTCTGAGTTGACTGACAAATTGAAAACCACAGATGAGGAAGTCCAGAGTTTGAAGTCTTCCCATGAAAGAAATGAGAAAAACCTAGAAGACAAAAGCTTGGAATTCAAAAAACTGTCTGAGGAACTAGCAGTTCAGCTGGATATTTACTCTAAGAAAACTGAAGCCTTGTTGCAAGCTAAAACAAATGAGCTAATCAACATTAGTAGTAGTAAAATTAATGCCATACTCTCTAGAATTTCCCACTGTCAGCACCACACAACAAAAGTTAAGGAGGCACTAGTAATTAAAACTTGCAAAGCTTCTGAATTAGAAGCACAGCTTAGACAGCTAAGAGAAGAGCAGAATACACTAAACAGTTCTTTTCAACAGGCTACCCATCAATTAGAAGAAAAAGAAAATCAGATTAAGAGCATGAAGACTGATATTGAAGGGCTTGTAATGGAGAAAGAAGCCTTACAGAAGGAAGGTGGCAACCAGCAACAGGCTGCCTCTGAAAAGGAGTCTTGTATCACACAGTTGAAGAAAGAGTTATCAGAGAACATCAATGCTGTCACACTGATGAAAGAAGAGCTTAAAGAAAAGAAATCTGAGATCAGCAGTCTTAGTAAACAACTAACTGATTTAAACACTCACCTTCAGAACAGCATCAGCCTAACTGAGAAAGAAGCAGCCATTTCATCACTAAGTAAGCAATACGATGAACAACAATGTGAATTACTGGGTCAGGTGCAATATTTATCTTTGAAAGTTGAAACTCTGAGTAAAGAGAAGATCTCTGCTCTTGAACAGATAGATCACTTGTCCAACAAATTCTCAGAATGGAAGAAGAAAGCACAGTCAAAATTCATACAGTATCAAAGTACTATTAAAGACTTACAGATGCAGCTTGAGTTAAAAGCAAAGGAGGCCAACAAAAAGGATGAGCAGATACATGGATTGAAGGAGGACCTTGATCAGCAGAATGAGAGATTGGTATGTTTAAAGAGTGAAATGGAAGATAAGAAGAGCAAGCTGGAGAAAAAGGAGTGTAATTTAGAGACAGAGTTAAAAACTCAAATGACAAGAATTGTGGAATTAGAGGAGCATCTTACTCAGAAAACAACTGAAATTGAATCCTTAAATGAAGCTCTTAACAATTACAATCAACAAAAGGACACTGAACAGAAAGAAATGCTTCAGAAACTTCAGCACATTCAAGAGTTAGGAGAAGAAAAGGACAACAGGGTTAAAGAAGCTGAAGAAAAAGTCTCAAGACTTGAAAAGCAAGTGTCTTCCATGAAATCTGAACTTGAGGCTAAGAAGAAAGAATTGGAACATGCAAATTCAGGTATGAAGGGCAAAGAAGAGGAGTTGAAGGCACTGGAAGATAGGCTTGAGTTAGAAAGTGCTGCAAAATTAGCAGAACTGAAGAAAAAAGCTGAACAAAAAATTGCTGCCATCAAGAAGCAGTTGCTATCTCAGATGGAAGAGAAGGAACAGCAATACATAAAAGACACAGAAGGACATCTCACAAAATTGCAGGAGAAGGAGAGAGAAATTCAGGTCTTGGAAGAAAAACTTAAAGGCCCACCGCAGTCAGGAGCATCAGTTATACCCAGATCGGCAGAACATGTGGCATCCTGTGCTGAGCAAAACGTGGATCCTGAGGGCTGTGTGCAGAAGGCATATGACGACAAAATCAGTGCTTTACAGAGGAGTCTAATGGAAAAAGAAAAGCTGTTGCAGAGGCTAGAGCAAGAAAAAGAAGAGACAATATCTTCTCATTCTGAAATGCAGTGCAGATACCAGGAGCTCTTAATAAAGATAGAACACGCAGAAGCAAAGCAGCATGAGGATCAAGTTATGATAAATCATCTTCAGGAAGAGCTTGAGGAAAAAAGCAAGAAATATTCCTTGATAGCATCCCAGCGTGTGGAAGAAGAGGGAGGTAAAAATAACGTAGGGGCAAAGCAAAACTTGGAAGATGTGGTTGATGATGTCCAGAAAGCACTCCATGAGAAGGAACTAGCCTGTCAGTTCTTGGAGCAAAAGATAAAAGAGCTGGATTCCTGCTTGGTAAGAGAGAGGGAAGGGCATAGAGTTGAAATGGAAGAGTTGACCTCAAAATTTGAAAAATTACAGGCTTTACAACAACAGGTAGATGGAAAAAATAAACCCACAGAAGCTTTGGATGAAAGTGGTGAAGAAAAGTCCAAATCACATGCAGTCCAACCCAGATTGCCTGGTAACATGGAGGCAGAGCACAATGACCTGGAATTTAAATTAGCAGGGGCAGAGCAAGAGAAGCAGAAGCTGGGCAAGGAGATTGTTAAGTTGCAGAAAGATCTTCGAATGTTGCGGAAGGAGCATCAGCAAGAATTGGATATCATGAAGAAAGAATATGAACAAGAAATGGAAGAAAAAATCAAGTAAGTTTTTCAGCATGAATATTTATTGTATTTATTTATTTTAGAGAGAGAGAGAGTAAGAGCGATGGTTGGGGGGAAGGTGGGGGAGAAGAGAAGGAAAGAGAATTTTAAGCAGGATCCATGGGAGCCCAATACGGAGCTCAATCTCACGACCCTGAGATCGTAACCTGAGCCGAAATCAAGAGTTGGACCTTTGGGGTGCCTGGGTGGCTCAGTAAGTTAAGCCTTTGACTCTTCATTTTGGCTCAGGACATGATCTCCGGGTCGAGCTCCACATTGGGCTCTGTGCTTAGTGCAGAGTCTGCCTGTCCCTCACCCTGCACATGTGTGCTCTCTTACTCTCTCTCTCTCAAATAAATAAATAATACCTTTAAAAACAAAATAAAGAGTCTGATGCTTAACGAACTAAGCCACCCAGGCGCCCCAGCATGAATATTTTTAAGACAGTCCTTATAGTTAAGTCCCTTTTATTGTGCCTGATACACTGAAATTTCGCCTGCCCAAACTATGAAACATAAGTTAAATGCTTAGAAGAAATATAAAACAGTATGGAGCACTGGGTGTAGTGCATAAACAATTAATTCTGTTATGCTGAAAAGAAATAAAAAAAAATATATAAAACAATTTAAGGTAAGAGGCAGTGTTCTTTCACATCCGTTTAGAGGGGGAAAAACTTTCTTGCATATGTGATTATGCTTATGTACATATTCCAGTAATTACTTTCTTTTCATTGTAATATTTTTAGTGTTAGTGTTATATAAGATAGATGTGTATGATGAAAATTTTAAGCGGAAAAGAAGAATTCTCAAAGCCCCAGGATGAGTATATAGAGAAAATAATAGTTTCTGTATCTTCCTGTATCTTCCCAGAAGTTTTTTGTGCCTGGACGCACACATACACACGTATACACCCTTAAACATGTTTTTAAACCAGTGAGATCTTACGTGCACTGTTGTGAAGACTAGGTAACTGTGCGTCTTGTTTTGTGTTTGACAACAGTTAGCTCTTTATATTTTTGTTACGCAGACAGGAGCAGGAAGATCTTGAGTTGAAGCACAATTCTACATTAAAACAGCTGATGAGGGAGTTCCATACACAGCTGGCACAAAAGGAGCAGGAGCTGGAAATGACCATAAAAGAAACCATTGGTGAGTCAAATTCAGTGAAGAACAAGTCAGAATCAGCAGAGACTATTTATACTTTAAACTTATTGTTTTCACGCAGTGCTAAGTGCTTAAAGTAATTAAACTGGAGAAAAAAATGATTCCTGTCTAAGAAATTTTTCTAATAGGAACCTGTGCTTGCCTGGTGGTAGCTTGCTTTTAGGAGAGGAGGAGCGAGTGAAAGAACCTGAAACATTAGCTAATTAATTGCCTTATAAAGACATTTCTGCTCTGTGAAAGGGTACATATGACCAATTGATTTTTATCAAATTTAATTTGGAACTGAAATTGTGATATAGATACTAATGGTTGCCTAATGTATGTTCTTGTATGTGTCCATTTTTTTATGTATTAGATAAAGCCCAGGAAGTGGAAGCTGAACTTTTGGAAAGCCATCAGGAAGAGACAAATCAGTTATATAAAAAAATTGCGGAGAAGGAAGATGATTTACAAAGAACAGCCAAAAGATATGAAGAAATCCTTGATGTACCTTATTTTATTTCTCTTTTTTGAAATTTAGCTGTGCTGGATTTCATGGTGGTGCCAAAGATTGGGCTGTCAGATTTCCTGCTTTTACAATGTAGAGGGTTTTTGTTTTGGCTCAATATTACCCAAATTTAATATTTGCACTCTATGCATATTTATAAGGAGTCTGATTAATTTCTGCCAGGATCATAGTTTCCTGATCAGATTGTGCTAACCCAGCAGTTCAGTCTACTTGGCAGGTGTCGAAGCAACAGTGAGTTACTAAGGGGAAGAATGGATTCTCTTCTCGTCTTTCTCTCAGTCAGACTAAATTTTAAGAGAACCAGACTAAGAATTGGAAATGTGTGGTTGGGTGAAGTCTAAGCAGTGGGACAGTTAATGTGTGTGGCCACCTACCTGGGTTCTTTCCAGGAAGGCCAGTTAACTTTACTCCATCCAAATCCAATTTTTACAGTTTTTGTTGCTCTTAAGAGACAAAAAGACAGGGAAAAATGGAATGCACCAGCCAAATCTTTTATATTTAGTGAAACTTTTGTTTACTCTACTAGTGGTGGATTACCATTGCCATTTTTGTTTGTCAAGATAAGCCATGAATGCCAGTGAGTATTTTGGACTCCAGAAAATTTTCAAATGTAAAACAGCGTGAAGTATGCTATGTTGGGATGCAGATTTTTTAGTTACTCCAAGCCTTATTTCACTATATACCAGGAAGCATTTGATGATTAAGAATACATAAATCAGAGAATCATGCCTCAACAGACTATGGCAGCAATAAAAGTCTGAGCCAGGAACAGGGTCTAATAATAATTATCTTAAATGTAATTGAAAAGGCCGGAATTCCAGGATAAGGCACATGCATAGAAATGCCACCTTTGTATAATTTTTGAACTTTAGATCTAGTTATGAAAAGGTTTGAATAATTTTACTTACATTTTCTTATACTTCTGTAGATTGTATGTGTGTGGAGCTTTAAAACAACTGTTATTCCTTAAATGATTAGAGAATGTTCGAATTGGAAGATACATTAAAGTTCGTTTAGTCTTTCTTTCTCTTTCTTTCTTCCTTCCTTCCTTCCTTCCTTCCTTCCTCCCTCCCTCCCTCCCTTTCTCCCTCCCTCCCTTTCTTTTCTTTTCTTTTTTCTTTTTCTTTTTCTTTTTCTTTTCTTTTTTCTTTTCTTTCTTTTGCCAAAGGCAAAGCCAGTTCAGCATAGTTAGGTGATTTATCTAAAACTTCACAGTGAGCACTGACCCTTCATTAGCTTTATATAATTATAAAGACTTCTCTCTAAGAAAGGAACCTGGGGAAGGCAGTAGTTCTTTATCATGGATAAGTAAGTCAGGGAGCTTCCTTTGTAGGGGACGAACTGTGCCACAGCTAGCATGTTCCCTCTTGTGAACAACTTCTCTTTCTCTGGATGTGTGGAGTAGCAGACAAAAGACTTTCCAAGGTCATGACAGACCTCTATAATAGACGGGTGTGGAAACAGGGAGGCAGATAAGAACGTTAACCTGTGATATGGTTCCTCCTTGAAAATTGGGTGTATATTAGGGAAATTAAAGGAATGATCCTTTAAGTTTCTCGCTTGGGGACAGGAACTGGAGGGTGAGGGAAGGAGTTGGGTGGCCTCTTCTCCAAAATGCCTTCCTGTGCCTCAGACCAGCACTGTCCATTAGAAATAGAATGCAGGCCACAAATTTGAGCCATATATGTAATTTAACATTTTCTAGTATCATTAAGAAAAGAAAAAGACAGGTGAATTTAATTTTTTAAAAAGGTTTTATTCAAATTCCAGTTAGTTAACATGCAGTGTAATACTAGTTTCAGGTGTACAATATAGTGATTCAACACTTTTCTACAACACCAGTGCTCATCGCAGATAGTGCACTCTTTCATCCCCATACCCTCTGGTAACCAGCAGTTTGTTCTCTATAGTTAAAGTCTGTTTCTTGGTTTCTTTCTCTTTCCCTCCTTCCCTCCTCCCCCACCCGACTTTGCTCATTTGTTTCTTAAATTCCACATATGAGTGAAATCATTTGATATTTGTCTTTCTCTGACTTAGTATGTGAACTTAATTTTAATAGTAATATGTTAACACATGATATCCAAAATATTATCATTTCAGTATGTGGTGAATATAAAAATTACATATGGATTATTTCTTTAAGTTTTGGTATGTTTTTATGTTTGCAGCCCATATCAGTGTGGATTAGCTAATTGTGCTCATAACCACAGTTCTGGGATGGCCTATGGCTACTCTGTTAGACGGTGTGGCCTCAGACTTTTAACTGCCGGGTCTAGGTCTGACTTTGATAAATAGGCAGTTCCTATCAGAAAACTCCAAATACAAACTCTGTCTTGCAGAATTTCTTTTTAAAGGTACAGATTTGGGGCACCTGGATGGCTCAGTCAGTGGGTTAAAGCCTTTGCCTTTGGCTCGGCTCATGATCTCAGGGTCCTGGGATTAAGCCTGGCATCGGGCTCTCTGCTCAGTGGGGAGCCTGCTTCCCCTTCTCTCTTTGCCTGCCTCTCTACCTACTTGTGATCTCTCTCTCTCTGTGTCAAATAAAGAAAGAAATAAAAATCTTAAAAAAAAAATAAAAGTACAGATCTTACCAAAGTGCTGGGGTCACTCAGTCTGTTAAGTGTCCAACTCCATGTCAGCTCAGGTTTTGATCTCAGGGTTGTGAACTTGAGCCCACAATGGGCTCCATGCTAGACATGGCGCCTACTTTAAAAAAAAAAGGTACCAATGTTACTAAAAGAGATACTAGCAATTCTTAGCAAATGCTATATTCCTTTGATTCTGAGATATTCTCTACCATTCTTCCATTTAAAAATTTCGAGAATTTGAGTTTCCTGTGGGGTTTGTATGTTTTATGCAGTGGTGTATTTTCACCTTCTGGAAAGCTGTTATCAGATGATTTTTCTGAATGATGACATTGTAGAGGGTTGTGCTTTTGTCATCCTTTAAAACAATTCTGTGATTTGCTAATAGCAGCATAGTGGAACACAGAGACGTTTCATTTTTCTGCCTTTACTGTCTTAGGTAACATTCTTACTACTTCCCCCATTTAAAGATACTGGTGACTTTTGTCATCCTTGATTCATACCTCTTTCTTTCTCAGCCCCTCACGCATATGCATCCTCACACCTATTAGGCATGAAATCTGTTTGTCTTCCCTGATTTACTAGGCAGGGAAATCATCTGTATCTGTTTAATTGTATACCTCCAACACAATAGCCAACATAGAGTAGACTCTTCAGAATATAGTTTTCATTGAGTCATACTGCATGTTCTTCTCCTCTAAGCGCAGCTACTGTTGCCACTGTCTGACTATCATTGCCACTCTCTGACTGCCAATCTTCCATTTGGTCTGGTCTTTTGTATTATCCAGCTGATGTTTTTGCTGCTGGTTTTTTTCCCTAAAGTATCCATCTCTTCTTGTCAGAGGTATTTTCTGTCTTGAAATGAGAATGTGATCATACCACTTCTCTTAAATACCTTCAGCTTCCCATTGTCCCAGTGATACCTCCTCCAGTTCATTTGGTGCTAGATGAACTCAACTTCAGCTTGTTCTTTATCCTATTTTACCTTTGGTTATGCTTTTCTGTGTGCCTAAAGAGCACTTTCTCAAGCTTTGTGAATTAGTAAGTTAAGTTATTACCATTTCTCAAATTTGGGCTTTAAAAAATAAGATTTCAGTTTAACTTTTATTTAGAAAACAATTTTTGAATAAAGTCTTTTCATACAATTTAAAGATCAAAATAATATTAAAAAGTATAGGGGCGCCTGGGTGGCTCAGTGGGTTGAGCCGCTGCCTTCGGCTCAGGTCATGATCTCAGGGTCCTGGGATCGAGCCCCGCATCGGGCTCTCTGCTCAGCAGGGAGCCTGCTTACCCCACTCTCTCTCTCTGCCTGCCTCTCTGCCTACTTGTGATCTCTGTCTGTCAAATAAACAAATAAAATCTTAAAAAAAAAAAAAAGTATAGAGAATGTTCTGTAATGAAAACCCATTCCTGTTTTCTGTATTCTACATCTTGCCCCTTTTTTCTCCACAGGTAACCATTCTTCTTTTCTCTTTTCTTTTTAAAAGATTTTTATTTATATGAGAAAGAGAGTGAGTGTGCCTGAGCAGGGAGAGGGGCAGAGAGAGAGAGAATTTCAAGCAGACTGTGCGCTTAGAGTGGAGTCTCACACGGTACTCAACTGCCATGACCCTGAGAATCATGACCTGGGCCAAAATCACGAGTTGGACACTTAACCAAGCCACCCAGATGCCCCATTCTTTTCTTTTTAAAAACATTCCATTTATTTAAGTAAATAAAACCCAAACAAAAACAGTTCATCCATTTCTCCCACCTCCCCATGCCCTACCTCTGGCAGCCACCAATCTGTTCTCTGAATCTGTGAGTTTGATTTTTAAATTTTACTTACTTACTTTTATTTTTTTTTTATAATTTTTTTATTTTTTATAAACATATATTTTTATCCCCAGGGGTACAGGTCTGTGAATCACCAGGTTTACACACTTCACAGCACTCACCAAATCACATGCCCTCCCCAATGTCCATAATCCCAACCCCTTCTCCCAAACCCCCTCCCCTCGGCAACCCTCAGTTTGTTTTGTGAGATTAAGAGTCACTTATGGTTTCTCTCCCTCCCAATCCCATCTTGTTTCATTTATTCTTCTTCTACCCACTTAAGCCTCCATGTTGCATCACCACTTCCTCATATCAGGGAGATCATATGATAGTTGTCTTTCTCTGCTTGACTTATTTCGCTAAGCATGATACGCTCTAGTTCCATCCATGTTGTTGCAAATGGCAAGATTTCATTTCTTTTGATGGCTGCATAGTATTCCATTGTGTATATATACCACATCTTCTTGATCCATTCATCTGTTGATGGGCATCTAGGTTCTTTCCATAGTTTGGCTATTGTGGACATTGCTGCTATAAACATTCGGGTGCATGTGCCCCTTTGGATCACTACATTTGTATCTTTAGGGTAAATACCCAATAGTGCAATTGCTGGGTCATAGGGCAGTTCTATTTTCAACATTTTGAGGAACCTCCATGCTGTTTTCCAGAGTGGCTGCACCAGCTTGCATTCCCACCAACAGTGTAGGAGGGTTCCCCTTTCTCCGCATCCTCGCCAGCATCTGTCATTTCCTGACTTGTTGATTTTAGCCATTCTGACTGGTGTGAGGTGATATCTCATTGTGGTTTTGATTTGTATTTCCCTGATGCTGAGTGATATGGAGCACTTTTTCATGTGTCTGTTGGCCATCTGGATGTCTTCTTTGCAGAAATGTCTGTTCATGTCCTCTGCCCATTTCTTGATTGGATTATTTGTTCTTTGGGTGTTGAGTTTGCTAAGTTCTTTATAGATTCTGGACACTAGTCCTTTATCTGATATGTCGTTTGCAAATATCTTCTCCCATTCTGTCAGTTGTCTTTTGATTTTGTTATCTGTTTCCTTTGCTGTGCAAAAGCTTTTGATCTTGATGAAATCCCAGTAGTTCATTTTTTCCCTTGCTTCCCTTGCCTTTTGCGTTGTTCCTAGGAAGATGTTGCTGCGGCAGAGGTCGAAGAGGTTGCTGCCCGTGTTCTCCTCAAGGATTTTGATGGATTCCTTTCGTACATTGAGGTCCTTCATCCATTTTGAGTCTATTTTTGTGTGTGGTGTAAGGAAATGGTCCAATTTCATTTTTCTGCATGTGGCTGTCCAATTTTCCCAGCACCATTTATTGAAGAGGCTGTCTTTTTTCCATTGGACATTCTTTCCTGCTTTGTCGAAGATTAGTTGACCATAGATTTGAGGGTCTATTTCTGGGCTCTCTATTCTGTTCCATTGATCTATGTGTCTGTTTTTGTGCCAGTACCATGCTGTCTTGATGATGACAGCTTTGTAATAGAGCCTGAAGTCCGGAATTGTGATGCCACCAACGTTGGCTTTCTTTTTCAATATCCCTTTGGCTATTCGAGGTCTTTTCTGGTTCCATATAAATTTTAGCATTGTTTGTTCCATTTCTTTGAAAAAGATGGATGGTACTTTGATAGGAATTGCATTAAATGTGTAAATTGCTTTAGGTAGCATAGACATTTTCACAATATTTATTCTTCCAATCCAGGAGCATG